>NC_072478.1:55464766-56106811 GCF_027574615.1 Eptesicus fuscus | reverse complement strand
TCCCTCATTGACAATTTCCTCTCCTAGATCCTCGTCCTCCTCTGGATGTTAGCGTTCCATAGGCTCTAGCGTGGTTCTATCTCTTTTTTTTTAAAAAAAAATATTTTATTGACTTTTTACAGAGAGGAAGGGAGAGGGATAGAGAGTTAGAAACATCGATGGAAGAGAAACATCGATCAGCTGCATCCTGCACACCCCCTACTGGGGATGTGCCTGCAACCAAGGTACATGCCTTTGACCGGAATCGAACCTGGTTCCCTTGAGTGTGCAGGCCGACGCTCTATCCACTGAGCCAAACCGGACAGGGATAGATAGCATGGTTCTCTTTTGTTCTATATCTCCACTCATTTCCCAATGATCTCTTCCAGCTCAGTGGTGTTAAATACCATCCATTCCCTAGTGAATTATGTTCCACACACTTTAGAGTTCATTCTCTTACACACTAGGAGTCAGTTCATAGCTAATATGGCAGATACACAAAATCATAGAATTGATTTTCTGTTCTATCATTGTAGTAGTTGGCTGCCACTCTCAGGATCACCTAGGATCTAAGATGGCTGATTTAGCTCTAGGCATCATCTACACTTTCCAAGGAGAAGGAAAGGAGAAAGGGGACCTTTCCCAGCAGATCAGCTTTTTTCAAGGAATCCTTTTGCAAGCAGCCCCCACTCCCACCACAGACACACACAGACACACACACACACACACACACACACACACACACACACACACACACACATTTGCATGTTTTTCTCATTAGTTCAATGGCTAGGCTCAGTCATTGGGCTTCTATCTTGCTGGGACGGAGGTTAGTAGTTGTGGCTTTTATTTCAGGAAGCAGTATGCTCAGCTAAGATGGAAGTTCTGTACGAAGGAGACAGAAGAGAAAGAATATTTTATAAGCACCTAGTCGTCTCTGCCATAACATCAATATATAGAAGGGTCAATATTAATATCTCCAGTCCTGAACTCTTCTCTGAGCTTCAAGCCTATTTACTCATCGTCTCTGTTTGGATGCCGACTTGGCAACTCAAACTTAACATGAGCAAAGCAGTCCCTTTAGAATGCAGTCTCAGGCATGGCGCCTGAATGGAATGAGTTGAGGGGAGAATAAGGAATGAGAAAGGGGAGGGCGTGAATACAAAGAACTCTTTCCAGGAGTTTTGGAATAAAGAGGAGCAGAGGAGCAAAAAAATGGAAAGTAGCTGGAGGAGAATGTGAAGTCTAAGAAGAGTTTTGGGGGTCTTAAAAAATAAAATGCATGCTGTTTCAGCTTACTTGTCTAATGATGGAAATGGTCCAGGGGAGAAGAAGAAACCAATGAGTCCAGAAAGAGGAAGAATGATTATAGACACAAAGTGCTCAAGAAAATAAGGGCGGATGGAATGCAGTGCACAAATGAGAATTCTGGCTTTTGATACACAACAGAGAAGACAGAGTACATGGGTACAACTTTTAGGCAAGATGGCTTTGATAACCCACGCTGCTCCAAACACAGGACAATAATAGATCACATCTAAAGGGAGAAAACAATAAAGATAAATTCAGGTTCAAAAGCAAGACAAACATCCTTTCGTTGGAAATAGAACAAAAAATGTCAAAATGTGTAGGCTGAAGCCACAAAGTTTATGGAAAATTTAGAAAGCATAGAGTGCTGGCCAGGATTTCAGCTCTGGAGGGGTAGAGGACACTAAAATTGTTCCATAAGAAATTGTATCAAGCCCTACAGTTTGAAAACTCCTCCCTTCTCAGGAGTGAGGCTGACGAGACATTAAAACTCCAGATGTCTTTTACCTGGAGACATGGCTTTTAGGAAGGGAGTTGGGGGTTATCTAGATACAGTCTTACAATAAAAAAAATCGAGCCTAACTGCCTAATTGCTCTGTGGCTGGATCTGCAGAATCCAAAATGTCACCTCAGTGCAGGAGTTTCAAGTTGCTATTGTAAGTGTTGGCTTTTGATGGAGGGTCTGCTGACAGAGAGGGGTGAGCTCATGGTTGAAGGCATGGGGAGAGATAGAAAGAAAAATGCTAAAAGCTTCCAAATGCTTCACTTCGAGCCTGCAAACCCAAATTCCAAAACATGAGGATGGGTTTAATGCTTAGAAAGAAAGCCAACAGAATCAACAACGGGAATGTAAATGGAATATAGATGAAATCAGTTTTATCTCTGGCAAGTTTGGTAAGGTTTTAATATAACTATGATAGAGATGATTGAAGAGATAAAGGCATAACTCCTACTAAAAAGAACAAGAAATTATAGAATAAAAATAAGCAAAAATGAAATTTGTAAATGAAAATATAGTCATTGGAGTACAACTGTGTTAGAAGATTTGGATTTTATTATAGTTGAAGGGAGAATTCATGATTTTCAAGATCCTAAGAAAAGAATAGCCCAGAACACAGCATAGAGAGCAAAGAGAGAGGACATGTGGGTGTGGACACTGTGTGTGTGTGTGTGTGTGTGTAGTTTATTTGGTGGTGGGAGACTGGGCATGTCTCTTCGTTTTGCTTCTACATTCTCAGTGAAATTAGAGGTGAGATAATCAAGTGAGATGGAGGAGGAGGTGTTGAATGTTTGAGAGAAAGGATAAAGTGTGACAGTCCTTTTAGAGAGTGGGGAAGTAGATGAATAAAATATGCAAGGGTTGCCAGGAAGTGCTGGTGGCCACTTTAATCTAACAATGATTTAGACCCTGTAAAAAATTATTTGCTGCCAATAGGGCAAATCCTGGGCAAGGGGCAACAAGGTAGTTGAGTGGAAAGGCAGGTATCAGGATAGGCGCATGCTCAATTAATTGTGATTTTTACTTTGATAGTTGAATAAAAAGGTGGATTCTGTCTATAGAAAGCCAGATTTTCAAATGAAAGTTAAGAGAAAAGAGGAAATGGATAACTTCTGAGGAAAGAAGAACAAAGAGAGAGAGAAAAAAGAAAGCAGTAGATGCCGAAGCCGGTTTGGCTCAGTGGATAGAGCATTGGCCTGCGGACTGGAGGGTCCCAGGTTCGATTCCGGTCAGGGGCGTGTGCCTTGGTTGCGGACACATCCCCAGTGGTGGGTGTGCAGGAGACAGCTGGTCGATGTTTCTCTCTCATCGATGTTTCTGGCTCTCTATCCCTCTTCCTTCCTCTCTGTGAAAAATCAATAAAATATATAAAAAAAAAAAAAAGAAAGCAGTAAAGATATGTCACAGTTGCAGGTACTGTGAAAAGCAAGTATTTAGAAAGTAGAAAAGATAATTTAGAAGGCAGACCAACTTAGTTCTTGAGGGGGTGAGGGGTCAAATAACTACCTCCAGCCCTAGCTGGTTTGGCTCAGTGGATAGAGCATCGGCCTGCGGACTGAAGGGTCTTGGGTTCGATTCTGGTCAAGGGCACATGCATGGGTTGCAGACTCGATTCCCAGGAGGGGGCGTGCAGGAGGCAGCTGATCAATGATTCTCACAATTGATGTTTCTATCTCTCCCTCCCCTGAAATCAATAAAAACCAAAAACTACCTCCAGTCCACTGACCCTCAAAAGATTTTTGGCATACTTTAGAAATTTTTCATCAAAATTAATTAAAAGTTTTAAATTTAGTCTTTTAAGAGAAGTGTCTATCTGGAAAAGTCTGCTATTGAAAGCTCATTCCCCCCCCCACCACCTTTTTATTGAATTTATTGGGGTGACACTGGTTAACAATATTATATAGGTTTCAGGTGCATAATTAAAAGCTCATTTCTTGATTATGATGGTTAATAGAAATATGAGAAAATTTCTTTTCCTTTTCTTCATTTACAAAATACTACATGTCATAGGAATCTGGCAATGTTCTAACTACATGAAATATAGGGATCTATGTATGCTCATTCAGTGAGCCAACACATATTTGTTGCCTAGGTACAATGCACATCACCGTTCTAACTGCAAGGAAATGTCATAGCATGTCAATTCTATTACCTGGAATCCATTCCAAGTTCAACTACTCAATACCATTGTAAACTGAGATTGAGTGAGTTACTTAAACTCTTGAGTCTCAGTTTCCTCTTCTGTAAAATAAAGATGATGATAACACTACCCTCCCTCATTTGGTTCTTGTGAACATTAAATGATATAAAGTATCCCAAGTGTTTAGAATAGTGCCTACTAAGTGCTCACAAAATGGTAGCTGTTATTATTATCTACTAATTAAAATTCTGGGGAATTTATATGCATATATGCATAGCCCATGGACACAGACAGTAGTATGGTGAAGGCCTGGGAGGGGTGGGTATGGGGTGGAGGGAGTCAATGAGAAAAAAAAAAGGGGAAATCTACAATACTTGCAACAAAAAGATAAATTAGCCTAGCAAGCGTGGCTCACTGCTTGAACATTGACCTATGAACTAGGACAGTGGTCGGCAAACTGCGACTCGTGAGCCACATGCGGCTCGAGAGCCGTGGTTTGCCACTCTGTTGACTAATGAGTTTGCCGATCACTGAACTAGGAGGTCAAGGTGCGATTCCCAGTCAGGGCACATGCTGGGGTTGCGGGCTCTATCTCCAGTGGGGAGAATGAAGGAGGAGGCTGATCAATGATTCTCTCTCATCATGGATGTTTCTATCTCTCTCTCCCTTACTCTCTGAAATCAATTAAAAATAAAAAAAATAAAATAAAATAAAATTTCAAGGAGCAGATTATACTGTTCTAGACAGTGATATTAAACCTAAATATTTCAGAGTGAGCATCATACATTTCATTATGTATGCAATGCACCTAGCATCATCTTGCTAGATGCTTTGTGGATAGTCAGTAAATAGTATCTACCACTATTATTAATAACTAGAGGCCTGGTGCACAAAATTCGTGCACTCAGTTCGAGGGGCTCCCTCAGCCTGGCCTGAACCCTCTCACAATCCAGGAGCCCTTGGGGGATGTCCAAATGACAGCTTAGGCCTGCTCACCATGGGGACCAGGCTTAAGCCAGCAGTTGGACACCCTTAGCGCTGCTGTGGAGGCAGGAGATGCTCTTGCGTTGAGTGTCTGCTCCCTTGTGGTCAGTGTGCATCATAGCAACTGGTCGTTCTGCCGTTCAGTCGATTTGCATATTAGCCTTTTAATATATAGGATAATAGTACTTTGGGTTTAATAGTACTCCACAATTCTCAAAATGCTGGCATAAGCATTACCTACGTTGATGCTCACTGCACCTGGAGAGATAGATAAAGGACAAAGATTATCTTCTCAGTTTAATAGATGAAGAAGTAGAGAAAAACTAAATGACTTGACCAAAATTACATGGTGTGTAAACTGAAGAACCCAAAATAGAATATAAGTATTTGTTATTCATGGCTGGGCTGATAATAAGCCTCATAGAATTCTTAAGCAGTCCTTAATAGAATTGTTGGTTAGCATAATAATTATGCTAATAATTTATTTGTTTTTATATAGAAATTATTTTTTTCAGTGATTAATATATCTAAGGATATCCACAAACCACAAAATAATTTCATTAGTTCATATGCTATATGAATCATCATTTTTCTTATACATTTACAGTGGGAGCCATTTCATTTTCTTTTTATTAATTGATGGGTCTGAAACAGGTACAATAACATTAGTTGTTGTGTGTTGTTTTTTTTAAACATTTTATTCATTTCAGAGAGGAAGGGAAAGGGAGAGAGATAGAAACATCAATGATGAGAGAGAATCATTGATTGCTTCCTCCTGCACGCCCCACACCTGGGATTGAACCTGCAACCGGGTATGTGCCCTGACCGGGACCTCTCACTTCATAGCTCAACGCTCAATCACTGAGCCACGCTGGCAGGGCCAGAGTCATTTCATTTTTAAAAAATATATATATTTTATTGATTTTTTTACAGAGAGGAAGGAAGAGGGATAGAGAGCTAGAAACATCGATGAGAGAGAAACATTGACCAGCTGCCTCCTGCACACCCCCCACCGGGGATGTGCCCACAACCAATGTACATGCCCTTGACCGGAATCGAACCTGGGAACTTTCAGTCCGCAGACTGACTCTCTATCCACTTAGCCAAACCGGTTCTGGCTCATTTTTAAATAGAACACATACTTTTTTATTCAAGAGTTTAACATCCTTATTCCCAGCAGTCCTATTTCCAGGTATACATGGTCTGCTAAGGAAAATGTAACTATTGCTCGTACTTCATATCTTTTCAGTCACTATCTTCCTCTTCCTCATTCCCTCTTCCATTTTACATTGCAGATCTGTGAAATCTGTGATGTTTATTTTTTATTTTATTTTATTTTTTTTCATTTTTTTATTAAGGAATTATATGTGTACATATCTTACCATTGCCCCCCCCACCCCACTCCCATACATGCCCTCACCCCCCAGAGTTTTGTGTCCATTGGTTATGCTTATACGCTTGCATACAAGTCCTTCGGTTGATCTCATCTCCCCCACCTCTCCCTAACCTTCCTGCTGTAATTTGACCTTCTGTTTGATGCTTTACTGTCTCTGTATCTATCTTTTTGTTCAACAGTTTATAATTTTCTTTATTATCCATAAATGAGTGAGATCATGTGTTATTTTTCTTTCATGGACTGGCTTATTTCACTTAGCATGATGTTCTCCAATTCCATCCAGGTTGCTGCAAATGGTAGGAATTCCTTCTTTTTTATGGCAGCATAGTATTCCATTGGGTAGATGTACCATAGTTTTCTGATCCAGTCATCTGCTGACGGGCACCTAGGCTGTTTCCAAATCTTTGCTATTGTAAATTGTGCTACTATGAACATAGGGGTGCATATATCCTTTCTGATTGGTGTTTCCAGTTTCTTAGGATATATTCCTAGGAGTGGGATTACTGGGTCAAATGGGAGTTCCATTTTCAGTTTTTTGAGGAAACTCCATACTGTTCTCCTCAGTGGCCGCACCAGTCTGCATTCCCACCAGCAGTGCACGAGGGTTCCCTTTTCTCCGCATCCTCGCCAACACTTGTCATTTGTTGATTTGTTGATGATAGCCATTCTGACAGGTGTGAGATGGTACTGCATTGTCGTTTTGATTTGCATCTCTCGGATAATTAGTGACGTCGAGCATGTTTTCATGTGTCTCTTGGCCTTCCTTCTGTCTTCTTTTGAAAAGATTCTATTTAGGTCCGTTGCCCATTTTTTTATTGGATTATTTATCTTCATTTTATTAAGTTGTATAAGCTGTCTGTAGATGTTGGACATTAAACCTTTATCAGTGATAACATTTGCAAATATGTTCTCCCATACAGTGGGATTTCTTGTTGTTTTGTTGATAGTTTCTTTTGCTGTAAAAAAGCTTTTTATTTTGATGTAGTCCCATTTGTTAATTTTCTCTTTAGCTTCCATTGCCCCAGGGGCAGTATCAGTGAAGAAGTTCTTTTGGCATATGTCTGAGATTTTGCTGCCTGTGGATTCCTCTAGTATTTGTATGGTTTCCCGTCTTATGTTTAAGTCCTGTATCCATTTTGAGTTTATTTTTGTGTATGGTGTAAGTTGGTGGTCTAGTTTCATTTTTTTGCATGTATCTGTCCAATTTTCCCAACACCATTTATTGAAGAGACTGTCTTGACTCCATTGTATGTTCATGCCTCCTTTGTCAAATATTAATTGAGCATATTGGTTTGGGTTGATATCTGGATTCTCTATTCTATTCCATTGATCTGTATGTCTGTTCTTGTGCCAGTACCATGCTGTTTTGAGAACAGTGGCTTTGTAATACAGCTTGAAGTCTGGTATTGAGATCCCACCTACTTTATTCTTCTTTCTCAGGATTGCTGTGGCTATTCGGGGTCTTTTTTTTATTCCAGATGAATTTTTGGAGAGTTTTTTCTAAATCTGTGAAATATGCCGTTGGTATTTTAATGGAGAGTGCATTGAATCTATAGATTGCTTTGGGTAGTATGGACATTTTAATGATGTTGATTCTACCAATCCATGAACATGGTATGTTCTTCCATCTGTTTACGTCTTCCTCTATCTCTTTTTTCAGTGTCCTGTAGTTTTCTGCGTATAGGTCTTTTACCTCCTTAGTTAAGTTTATTCCTAGGTATCTTAATTTTTTTGGTGTGATGGTAAATGCGATTGCTTTTTTAGTCTCTCTTTCTATAAGTTCACTATTGGTGTATAGAAATGCCGTAGATTTCTTGGCGTTAATTTTGTATCCTGCTACATTGCCGAATTCATTTATTAAGTCTAGTAGTTTTGTGATGGAGTCTTTCGGGTTTTTTATGTACAGTATCATGTCATCTGCAAATAAGGATAGCTTTACTTCTTCTTTTCCAATTTGGATGCCTTTTATTTCTTCTTCTTGTCTGATCGCAATGGCTAATATTTCTAGTACTATGTCAAACAGGAGTGGTGAGAGTGGACATCCCTGTCTTGTTCCTGTTCTTAGGGGAAATGGTTTTAGTTTTTGTCCATTGAGTATGATGTTTGCTGTGGGTTTATCATATATAGCTTTTATTATGTTGAGGTATGATCCTTCTATTCCCACCTTGTTGAGAGTTTTTATCAGGAAAGAGTGTTGAATTTTGTCAAATGCTTTTTCTGCATCAATTGATATGACTATGTGCTTTTTATCTCTCAGTTTGTTTATGTGATGTATCACGTTTATTGATTTACGGATATTGTACCACCCTTGCATCCCTGGGATAAATCCCACTTGGTCATGGTGTATGATCTTTCTGATGTTGGAGCCGATTTGCTAGAATTTTGTTGAGGATTTTGGCATCTATGTTCATGAGGGATATTGGCCTGTAATTCTCTTTCATTGTGTTGTCTTTATCTGGTTTTGGTATTAGGGTGATGCTGGCTTCATAGAAGGAGCTTGAAAGTGCTCCTTCCTCTTGAATTTTTTGGAATAGTCTGAGGAGGATAGGTTTTAGTTCTTCCTTGAATGTTTGGTAAAACTCTCCTGTGAAGCCGTCTGGCCCCGGACTTTTGTTTTCTGGAAGCTTTTTGATAACTGCTTCAATTTCTTCCATAGTTACTGGCCTATTGAGCTCTTTAGATTCTTCCTGATTGAGTTTTGGAAGGCTATATTTTTCTAGGAATATGTCCATTTCCTCCAGGTTGTCCAGTTTGTTGGAATAGAGTTGTTCATAGTATTTTTTAAACAATCCTTTGTATTTCGGTGGGGTCTGTTGTTATTTCACCTCTTTCATTTCTGATTTTGTTTATTTGGGTCCTCTCTCTTTGCTTCTTGGTGAGCCTGGCTAGAGGTTCATCAATCTTGTTTATCCTTTCAAAGAACCAGCTCTTGGTTTTGTTGATCTTTTGCATTGTTTTTTTGGTCTCAATGTTGTTTATCTCCGCTCTGATCTTCATTATTTCCTTCCTTCTGCTTACCCTGGGCTTTTCTTTTTGCTCTCTTTCTAACTCTTTGAGTTGTAGGGTTAGGTAATTTATTACCATTGTTTCTTGTTTTTTTGCAGTAGGCTTGTAGAGCTATGAACTTCCCTCTCAAGACTGCTTTCGCTGTGTCCCATAGATTTTCGATTGTTGTGTTTTCATTGTCATTTGTTGCCGTGAAGTTTTTTATTTCTTCCTTGATGTCTCTGGTAACCCAGTCATTGTTTAATAGCATGCTGTTTAGTCTCCATGTGTTTGATTTCTTTGAATTGTTTTTATTGTAGTTGATTTCCAGTTTTATGCCACTGTGATCTGAGAAGATGCTTGATATGATCTCTATCTTCTTGAATTTGGAGAGACTCTGCCTATGTCCTAACATATGGTCTATCTTTGAAAATGACCCATGTGCACTTGAGAAGAATGTATATTCTGTGGCTTTGGGATGAAATGTTCTGAAGATGTCAATTAATTCCATCTGGTCTAGTGAGTCTTTTAGGATCGATGTTTCTTTGCTGATTTTTTTGTTTAGAGGATTTGTCCAGTGGTGATAGTGGTGTATTAAAGTCTCCTACTATGATTGTATTGCTGTTAATCTCTCCCTTGATATCCTCCAGGAGTTTTTTTTATGTATTTGGGTGCTCCTGTATTGGGTGTGTATATGTTTACCAGAGTTATTTCTTCTTGTTGGATTGCTCCCTTTAGTATTATGAAGTGGCCTTCCTTATCTCTTGTTATGTCCTTCACTTTGAGATCTAATTTGTCAGATATAGGTATTGCTACCCCAGCTTTTTTTTCATTTCCGTTCACCTGGAAAACCTTTTTCCATCCCTTTACCCTCAGTTAGTGTGCGTCTTTTTTTGTGAGGTGGGTTTCTTGTAGACAGCAGATATATGGGTCTTGTTTTCTTATCCAATCTGTTACCCTATGTCTTTTGATTGGGGCATTTAATCCATTTACATTTAAAGTTATTATTGATAGGTACTTACTTGTCACCATTTTTATTCTATACTCCTGTGTTTCTTCTTCGCTTTCTATTTCTTTCTTTTCTTTTCTTTCTTTCTTTTTTTTTTTTACAGCAGACCCTTTAGCATTTCTTGCATTGCTGGTTTGGTGATGATAAATTCCCTTAGCCCTTTTTTGTCTGTGAAGCTTCTGATTTCACCTTCAATTTTGGTTGATAACCTTGCTGGGTGCAGTATTCTTGGATTGAGACCCTTCCTTTGCATGACTTTGTATATTTCATTCCATTCCCTTCTGGCCTGATGAGTTTCTGTTGAGAAATCAGTTGCTAGTCTGATGGGGGTTCCTTTGTATGTAACTGTCTCTCTCTCTGGCCACTTTTAAGATTCTTACTTTGTCTTTGGTGTTTGCCAATTTAATTATAATGTGCCTTGGCGTCGGTCTTTTGGGGTTCATTTTGCTTGGGACTCTGTGAACTTCTTGGATTTGTGTGGGTTTTTTCTTCCCTATATCAGGAAAGTTTTCTGTCGTTATTTCTTCAAACAGGTTTTCTTGAATTTGGAGAATCCTTGAATTTGAAATCCTTGCTCAGTTTCCTTTCCTTCTGGAACCCCTATTATGCAGATGTTGTTTTGTTTTGTGTTGTCCCGAAGTTCCCTTAGGCTCTCCTCCTGCTTTTTCATTTTCTTTTCTAGAAGCTGCTCTACTTGGGTATTTTTTTCCATCTTGTCTTTTAGCTCAGTGATGCAGTCCTCTGCTTCTTCTAGTCTACTCTTGATGCTTTCTATTGAGTTCTTTACAGCAGCGATGTCATTTTTATTTCTTCTTGGTTCTTCTTCATTTCCTCTTGGTTCTTACTCATATTGTCAAATTTGTCTTCCATTCTTTTCAGCCACCTTATGACCATTTCTCTGAATTCTTTCTCTGATAGGTTGCTGGCCTCTAATTCGTTTACTTCCTTTTCTGGTGATGCCTGCTTTTCTTTCTTATGTGGGCTGTTTCTTTGTCTCCCCATGGTCTCTCTTCTCCGGATGTCTGGTTATGTAGTTTTCTCTCTTCTTTCTGTGGTGGAGTGAAGAGCGCCTTTGAGTCCAAGCGTTCGCGCCTCCTGGGATCGGTGCTCTGGGGCAAACAGCTGTTGGGCGGTCACCACAGTTGTTGATTTTCAGGCCTTGGACAAAATCCACCCTCCCTTTTAAGATGGCGAGATTTCGCCGTCCATGCCCATAGCTCCAGGAGGGGACCCAGCTGCCATGGGGGCTGCCCTGTCAGGGGAACCCCATCCAGCAATCCCCAACCTTCTCCTGGCATTCAGCTGTCCCTCAGCTTGCTAACAAACACTCCCAGTGCGACCCTCAGCTGTTCTCTCTTTCTGCTCCAAGACCAGGCTGGGAACACGTCTGCTTACTCTGCCGCCATTTTCTCCTCTCTCTGATGTTTATTATTTTTGCCATATGGTGGCATGTAAAAGTAAATTATTAACATGTTTTTGCTTCAGTACTTTTACTATTTATTAAAGGTGGGAAGTTGATGGCACTTTCTATGAAGTTATATTAAGCACTTGCCTAGAGTTTGGCATTGCTATGATGTGACCTTTGTCAGTTTTCCCCTCTACTCTTATGTTTAAGAAGGAAGGTCCTTTCCTGCTTGGGAAGATGGGCGAAGTCTTTGATGTACTGGTGGGAAAATGTGCCAAGCTTGGACCTACGGGCAACCTGAAAAAGAGGTGAATGGTTCTACATAAATAAGGAAAGACATAGGGTGTCTCTTCTGGACTAGGCAAGAAAGACAGGGAGAAGATTGTGGGGCCAGCAGCTGCCATGTGATTGTGGTGTGTTGTGTGGCAGTAAACTTAGTTGCTCCTGAGAACACCTACAAAAATCTACACTTTCCTTTAAGGCTCTTGGAGTTGAATTTGTAAATTTTTCAGATGTGTCACTGTGGGTCCTAAGATCAGAGCAATGCTATATTTGGATTATACAACTGTACACACAAAACTTATTTAATTAAGCTATATATAATTATTATTATTATTTTTTCAGTTTCTTTTTCATTTTTATTTATTTTTAAAATATATTTATATTTATTTATTTATTATTTTTTATTTCTTTATTGATTAAGGTGTCACATATTTGTCCTTATCCCCCCATTCCCATCCCCCACCCCTCCCCACGGATGCCCCCATCCCCCTGTTGTCCTTAACCATTGGTTAGGCTCGTATGCATGCACACAAGTCCTTTGGTTGATCTCTCCCTAAGCTATATATAATTAAATACACATTTGTATATGGCCCTGTCCTAGATGCTTATATAAGAAAAAATATTTGGGTCTTGATGATAATGTAAAAAAGTTGAGAATCTGCACACTAAAGGAATCCTTTTAAAGCCTGCTTGTTAGAGTATAAACTTATTTTATTTTACTTATCTAGACATGCACAAAAACTTTGTTAGTAGTCTTTAGAAATAGATGGAATTTGTCTTTCCCTGACTGACTTATTTTACTTATATGTGGAATCAAAAGAACAATATAAACAAACAAACGAAATAGAAACAGACCCATAGATATAGAGAACAGATGTCTGGTTGCCAGGGTGAAGGGGTGTTGGGGGGCTGGGGGAGAAAGGTGAAGTACAGATTGGTAGTTACAGAATAGTCTTGGGGATGTAAAGTACAGAGTAGGGAATACAGTCAATAATATTGCAATAACTATGTATGGTGCCAGATAGATACTGGAAGTATCAGGGGGAACACTTTGTAAAGTATATGAATGTTTAACCACTATGCTGTATATTGGAAACTATTGAATATAGACTGTAATTGACAAAAATTTAAAGAATCAAATAAACAAGCAAACAAACAGAAAACTGACAAGTGCATTAAAAAAATCAACTACAAAACAACAACAACAACAACAACAACAACAACAACAAAAACTAGATGGAAAGGCCCTTCCTAGATGAATAAACTTCTCTGGAAAAATAACCAGTATTAGTGTTGGTATATGTTACAGACTCTGGACTTTAGTTTATACATTTATATAAAAAGGCTCTTAATTTTTCTGGAAATGAGATAGCAGCATTTTCCTAGCAATTTTCCTGAATTATCTATGTGGTTGGCTTCACTGCCCTCTTTGCTAGGAAACTTTGGCCTGTAGTCCTCCTGAGTTAGCAAAATCAGTGAAATTTAGTATAAAGCTGTCATTTCCCCCCCAGTTAACCAGTATTATTGTCCAGTGGGTGATTCTCTGCTGATTAGCTCTACCACAGATTTATGATTTCCAGCCTCTGCTGGGTCTTCAGTGCCATTAGGCAATCATTCCTGTGGCAGAGACCATGGATGAGTTCTCCAAAACAATTCCCAACCCCCCTCTCCCTTATCTTCATCTACAACTTGAGCTAGAAAAGAAAATTCCCTTCTTCCCAGCCTCCTTTGTGGCTAAGAGGTGTCCACATAGCACAGTTCTGGTTAGTAAAGTAAAGGGCTTCCCTTTGCAAATAGAAAAGCAGTAGCACTCTAGGCCAACATTTTCCCCTTTAGACCATCATTTGCCTCTTTTCCTTTTTCCTGCCTTGAACTTGGATGGAAGCCTGGAAGTGCACCAGACATCATTTGACCATGAGGTAATAATTATGAGAATCTGAGTTTCAAAGGGCATCATTTAGCTACTATACCAACCTTTGATGGCCTATCCATTGTTGCTTCATTGAGTGACATAAATAAGCCTCTGTCCATTTATTCCATGTTAGGTTTCTGTTGTTTGATTATACTTTGGACTGAAACACTCCTTAGTCCCATATGTCTCCTCCCTTTCCTAACAGTGACAGGTCTGCAATTCTACTTGAGTGAGTACTTCTTGATGGCCTCTTCAGCCATAAAGTTCCAATTTCTGTTTCAGAATCTATGTGATTTCTGGAAAGCCATTCTATTCCTTTATCTAAGGGTGAAGCACTTGACCTCAGGTAGGCCAATTGGTGCATTCCATATTCTACCCATAATCTTTGGTTTACAATTGAGTATATAACCCAAGATAGTCCAATCAGAATGAGTCTTGGGACTTTTACTGATAATTCTAAGACATGGTCTCTCTCTCTTTCTCCAGTCAATGTGGTGTGCAGATGAACACCAGGAACTGCTGCAGCCACTTTGCTACCATGTGGTAAAGCAGCTGGAGTACTGAGTTGGCACACACATCTCACACCCTCCCAGCCAGCCAGCCTCCTGATTCGACTGCACTTGAAGCCTGTCCAATAACTCCTTTTTATTGTTTAATCATTTCAAGTGAGCTTAAGTCTTGATACACTGTTCTAGTGTGACCTCTAACTCAGTAGAAAACCTCACATACAGGATATCTTTGTTTGCTCCTCCAGATCTTCTGTACCCCTTCGTTCCCTGTTCTGTGCCTCATTAGGCCGAACTGTTTTGACCACAATAATATATTCTTTGTTTTTGACTTCAAGACAGATTTTACTAACAGGAAGCACCAGAAGGTGATCAGAGGGAAGGGAGGACTGGAGTAAAATCAAGGTATTGATTTCCCTGGACCCCTCCTTGTGGAAGTTACTGCAGGCTCTCTATGTCCCTAGGCCAAAGTCCAGAGCTCCTGTCAGGTGACCTCTCTGTACAGACTTTCTCCCTGTTCTAATAACTACACCTTCCTCTTGCCCTTTAGTCCTATGTGGGGTAATGGTTCCTCTCTGATGCAAACTAGAGACTGTACTATGTCTTGTGGTTTTCCTACACCCTGAGCATCCTTTTGCAAATAGTCCCTTTGTTAAAATCTCCTAAAATTGTCCAGTTTGACCATGTCATCTGTTTCCTGCTGAAGCCCTAACTGGTACACCTCATTCTCTACTTCACCAAGGGAAGGAGATCACTTCTGCATATCTTCCAGCCATCACTCAGAGTGCCCACACATGCTTCCAATAGCATTCGAGTCTTCAGCTCTGTGTCCTGAGATTGCTGGGGGATGTGGAACAAGTCTGTACCTCTTTTCCTTTTCATAAGAATGGAAAGAATGATGCTTTTCCTGCATATCTTGCCAGGAATGCTGTAAGACAAATCATGCAGTGGATGTGAAAGTATTTAGAAAAGCTGAGTACTAGACTCACACAAAGCACTGCTATCATTATTGTTACTACTACAGAGCTAAACATCAACCCAGGCTATGGCTGCAGCCCAATGGAAGATATTTAAATCTTCTCTCTCTCTCTCTCTCTCTCTCTCTCTCTCTCTCTCTCTCTCTCTCTCTCTCTCGTATCTAAACACATGTGTGTATTTTGGTGACAACTGCAAATACCTCTAATTACTGGCCATGTATTCAATCAGCTATCATTTTGGTACAATTCATACTTGCCCATCACATCCTTTCCTCCACGGGTGGTTATGTGGTGGAAAGAGCATGAGCTTTGGAGCCCTCCAGATTTAGCTTAACCTCCAGACTTAGCTTCAAGTATTACTTTGTCACTTAACTAGTTATCGGGTACCAGGAAAATTACTTAGCCTCTCTGAGCCTTAGTTTTTGTCAGTGAAATGGTGTTAATTGCAAAGATGGCGTGAAATACTATACCTGAAGGACCTGCATGGATGCCCCTCCTTTTCCTTACCTGGCCACAGGAAGAGCTCCTGCATTGTTGCAGCACATGCTTCCTGGACCCGGAACAAGCAGGTCATGGCTTAGCTTATGCATAAGGGACAGGCAGTTAAAATGCCAAAAGATGGCTTCCAAGATGACTGTGGCAAAAGGGCTGGGAAGTGACAGCATGCTCAGGTCAGGGAGGGGACACTCTCTTTGATTGAAGCTTACTGGAAACTACATAACTGGGGGTGGGACTAACCGGCCACAGAAACCCTTCCCAGAAGTTATCCATGTGCTGTGAGGACATTTTACTGATGAGATTAAGATACTAGGATGCCATCATGAAGCAGCCTACCTAAAGTATAATTAATGTCTAACCAGTTATACACTTGGAAATTGTAATATTCAATGAATGTCAATTGAAGTGATGATATTGGCATGAGAAAAATAGTATTTATAGAACATCTACATTGGGCCTGGCAGTTTATATATATGATCACATCAGAGCCTCATATTAACACAGTACAATGGACATGAAAATTCTTATTCAACTGATGGGGAAATTAAAAGGCACCTAGCATGTAAGTGGCTCTGGATCAACTTCTCAAGCTCACAGGAACCTGAAGTATATAATATGTATTGTGGGTTTGAATCTAAGGCCACAAATTTAGGTGTACAAGAAATATGTCAACTTTTGCTCTTATGTAACTCAGCTAAATATATATTCTAACTTGCCATTCCATCAGGATGGCAGAAACTTAATCTCTGCTAACTGGATTCCTGCCTTTTCTCTTGCATGTAGTTATACCTAAGTTCTGACTTTATAATGTTTATATAAGTTTATATGGTTACTAGAGGCCCAGTGCATGATTAAATTATGCACGTGTAGGGTCCCCTACATGCTTTCGCTTTTGATCATGGGGGAGCTGGGTGCCTGTCTGCTGGTGCACCAGGCCTTTCAGAAGCCTCCGGTGAAGGCTTCTGAAAGGCCTGGTGCCGGAGCGGACAGGTACCCAGCTCCCCCGCTTTTGATGGTCCGCGGCGGGACGTGAGCTCGCTGCCCCAGAGCCCCCTTCTGTGCTGCAGCACAGCCATGGCTCAGCGTCCCGCCAGCCCAACAGGCTACCCCAGCCACCCCGAGTCCTGCCCCCCCGCACCTCCTGGCCAATCGTGGGCATAGCGAAGGTACAGTCAATTTGCATATTTGTCTATTATTAGGTAGGACTATTATTAGGTAGGATATGGATTATATGGCTCTAAAGCAGGGGTCCTCAAACTTTTTAAACAGGGGGCCAGTTCACTGTCCCTCAGACCATTGGAGGGCCGGACTGTAGTTTAAAAAAAACTATGAACAAATTCCTATGCACACTGCACATATCTTATTTTGAAGTGAAAAAACAAAACGGCAAAAACACCCGCATGTGGCCCACGGGCCATAGTTTGAGGACACCTGCTCTAAAGCATTGGTTGTGATAGTGCAGGATAGGAGTAAATCCTGCTCTAAAGCATTGGTGGTGATAGTGCAGGATAGGAGTAAATCTGGTCTTCACAGGGGTTGGGGGGGGAATTAGGAGTAAATCTATCCCTCCAGAATTGGTCCATGCAAGCTGTCATTAAGACATCTTTTGTCCCCATCTGCTTCAAATTTAGCCAGCTCTTCTCAATGATTGCTTGCCTCCTACAGATGCATGGGACTCATTCTGTTGTTGCCCTCCCAAAATTGCTTGAAGGTTAGATGTTTGTCTGCCTACACAGATCACAGAAATATTTCTTCTCTGGGATTACTCACTTCATTTCTACCCAGAATTCTATCCAGTTGCTCGGCATGTCTCTTTTGCTATCAGATTCCATAATCCTGCCTGGGGGTTTGGCCCCTTGCTCACTTCCCAGTGCTCAGCCTGGAGAGCATGGCACAGACTCCCTTTTTTAGGGTCACACTGGCATCATATTCTCATTACTTTCATTCTTTTCTTTTACCAGGTGTAGAGACTCTTTTTCTAGTTGGTAGGGAAGGTAGATGGGGAAGACCTGCTCTTACTGCTCTCAAACATTGCCATGTTCCTTAAAACAAAACAAAACAAAACAAAACAAACAAACAAACAAAAAACACCAAAAAATTCTAAGGAGCTAGCTTTTGAAACACAAAGCTAAACATTTCCACTTCTTCTCTGTTTTCTACTATTGCATATCTTCCTGGGCCAATGAATCCTAAATGGTTTAGCTGCCTTAACAGAGAGAAGGAAATGCTAGGAAACCAATAACAACTCTTTCAGAACTATTATCTTGTCTGTATACAAATTACTTTATTGTTTATTTGTTTATTTATGTTTTATTTGTTTAAACAGTAAAAAATATAGCTACAAGGTGGACTGACTCCACACTTTGCCATCCTCTGCTGATTGGGGCATATTTTCTCTGTGAAAAGATACATGGGAAGCCAATGATCATTAGAAACTTGCTATCAAAGCAAGTAGATAGAAGTGAGGAATATTGACTCACTGTGATGGTCTGAAATGCCTTCTACCACTCCTCAGGAGAGACCAGAGACCGAGACTTACATTGACCTTGATAGCTGGCCTCTGAATGAGGATAAATCTTGACTTCCCACTTGTACTTTCCTTGACTCCATTATGCCCATCTCTCTTTCAGTTTTCCCATATCAGTCTTTCCTTGGTTCGTATATTGGTCAGCAGGCTCTCTCTAGGTAGGGCACAGTGGAGCTGTTTAAGCCTTAATTTTCGGAAAGTTGTATATCTATTCCAACCTGCTTCTGAAAGACTGCACCCAAAGTAGCTTGGCTGAGCTTGAGTGTGACCCAGATACCTGAGCCATGCACTGCTGGGCAACCTCATGCATTCCTGTTATGTTTTGAAATGAAAATAGATATACATGGTTAAAACATGCACACACACATATTTAGCAAAACAGTCTACTCTTCACCCTTGACCTTCCTCCTCAACTCAGTATTTCCAATCCCATTTCTCAGAGGCAATCATTCTTACAGTTTCCTGTGAGTCTTTCTAGAGACACTTATATCACACACACACACACACACACACACACACACACACACATCACAAATTGTAATATATTCTGTCCATTGTTCTCCACCTGCCCTTTTCACTTTACAATATCTCTCCATTATGTTTTGAGTGCCTCACTCCCATTCCTTGTGATCAAACCATTCCATCATTACTACACATCTAATTGTTGCTCCTAACCTTCTCTTTAGCCCTCTATCCATCATTACATGCATCTTTAGAGGAAGTTACCTTCTTTCTATTTCAAGTCAGCATTGTCTGAAGATAAACCATTAACAGCACTATTAGATATATACCATTAGCAAACCATTTGAAAAAGCCACCAGCGAGCTTAACAGTACCACAAGCTTGTGACTCCTTGTGAAGTATTTCCTTATGACGAGCAGAGAATAGGCATTAAAATCTTTTGAAGAGATAAAGTTCTATGTTTGTTCCATGATTTTATTTCTGTACCTGTAATCTATGACCATGGATAGCACATTGAAATAATGTCTTTTAATGTGCTATGACTACAAATTAGACTGGCCTGAGGTCTAGAAATGGACGCTTAAGTGGCATATCCTTTATATTTAAATTGTTTCTACTCTAATAGTATGATTTTTTGTGTGCGAACTTATATATCAGGGTGGAAGCATTTTTTTTAAAAAGAAGAGGCATTTCTTTTTAAAAATATATCGTAAGGCTACACTTTATGGCATAGAAAGAAAGAGATCTAGTAGTCTGAAAACGACCTTCTAATTTCTCACACTAGGGATGCTGTGGGATGAGAGTGATCCTTGGGGGAGGGTTGTTAGGAATGTCACCACATCTCTGTCGGCAAAGGGAACCCACTGCTGTGTGGGCACTCAGCATCTCCCTGTGGGAGCTGGTGAAAAAGCTGGGCTTTAAGGACTTTGTGCTGCTTCTGAAAACCCATGCAGACTGTGCTTGGGAAGGCCTTATTCTTGAGAGCTCTACGTTTAACACTTGGTTTTATTATCACTTCCTCCTTCATGTCGTGCCCAAACCTCTATTTCACTCCAAAGTTGGTCTTTAGAGTCACACAGACCTGGATTTGGATACTAGTTCTGTCACTTATAACTGTATAAACTTGGACATGCTGCTCAGCCTTTCTGAACCTTGCTTTTAACATCCACAATGATGGGAATAATGTTATCGACCTCACAGGAATTTTGTGAGCATTAAATGAAAGAATGTAATGCATTAAATGAGAGAATGTACACTCAATATTTGGTAATTACTCATTCAACAAATATTTATTCAGAACATAATATGTGTCAGAAATTTAGTTCAGGAGGAAGCTGAACCTTGAGTATAAAAAAGAATTTGTCAACGAAGGTGGCTAGAAGGGCCCTGGAAATAGGGAGAGGAGTAGTCTTCAAACAGAAAGAACAGCGGTGCAAAATTATAGGGTGTGAGTGAGTGTGTCGTGTTCTAGGGATGAAAAAGGAACTGGGACGACTAGTCAAAAAAAAAAAAAAAAAAAAAAGGCAAGACAGGGAATGGCCAGGATGAAGCTAGAGGTCATACAGGGATTTTAATAGCTCAGGCTAAGGTGTTTAAATTTTATATTAAAAGCAATGGCTCACTATTATGATGCCTATTGTTCAAATGGAGAAAGCGACCCAATGAAGGTAAATATTTTTCTAGTGCCAAACAGCTGTTGGGTGGCAGAGCACTGAAGGGTTTTAAGTAAACAATGACATGACCAGATTTTGCTTTAGAAATATCCTTAAGGCAACAGAAGGGAGCATATGTGTGTGGGAAGGTAGCGGAGGCAGACAGGAAGGCTGAGAGGCAAGAAGGCTGTTGAAGCAACTTATGTGAAAGAAAGTGGGATGAGACACTTAGGAATTAGGGGACAGGGAAGAGTCAAAAGTGTTTCTTCTTCCCCGGGGAGTCTGGCAATCCTGGGTCCTTCACTGGTGACACGTCCATCAGTGTCTCTTGCTTTAGGGACATGGCATGTGGACTGACAGATTTAAAGCAAGAGCAGGGGTGCCAATGACAAGGTGAGGAGAGGGGAAGACAAAGCCATAGATACCCTATGACAGGCCAAGCAGGAGGTGGGAATGACAGTCAAGTCCCAAACACGTGAACAATCTTCCTGAATGGGTGGATGGGTAAGCTATTGTCAAGGTGTCTGTGTACTTGTTTAACATAAAGTCATGGAAAACAAAAGCCTGCTTTCCAGTCCATAATGGGGGCTAAGAGAGGCTATTTAGTCTGGTTGCTCTGAACCAATGACTTGGGAGGTTGGGTTATTGTGTGCATTTGGTCTTGGCCAGTGCCTGTTACTTCATTGCTCTCCACAATAAGGCTAACACAGCTAAACCTGCTGATTGCCTCTGTGCACCACATATTTTACATGCATTTTCTCATTCATTTTCACAACACCTCTGTGCAGAAGATATTATTTTCATTTTACAGGTTAGGAAACTGTAAAGTGTTTAGAGAGATTAGATGGCTTTAACATTTACAGTTATACCAAAAGAAGTTCTATCATAATGTTAAGGTTGGAAAAGACATTCTTTTTTTAAAAAATATATTTTATTGATTTTTCACAGAGAGGAAGGGAGAGGGATAGAGAGCTAGAAACATCGATGAGAGAGAGAGACATCGACCAGCTGCCTCCTGCACACCCCCTACCTGGGATGTGCCCACAACCAAGGTACATGCCCTTGACCGGAATCGAACCTGGGACCTTCCAGTCCGCAGACCGACGCTCTATCCACTGAGCCAAACCGGTTTCGGCGGAAAAGACATTCTTAAGCAAAATTAATTTCTAAAAGCCCACAAGCTTTTAGAAAAACAACTGTAAGTGACTATAAAATTTTTATTTTTTTTTATTTTCTTAAAACTATATTTTTATTCATTTCAGAGAGGAAGGGAGAAGAGAGATAGAAACATCAATGATGAGAGAGAATCATTGATTGGCTGCCTCCCTGCATGTCACCCACTGGGTATGTGCCCTGTCTGGGAATAGAACCATGACCTCTTGGTTCATAGGTCGACGCTCAACTACTGAGCCATGCCAGCTGGGCACATTTTTAAATTCTGAATGTTGAAAGATGCTTACAGACAGTTATAAGGCAAGTGCTAGGCTGAGAGAAAAAAAAAATTATCAAGCAACACATCAATATATAGACTATATAAAGAGCACTCACAAATCAGTAAGAAGAATTGCACATGCCCCATGAGGAAAAAAATATAAACAGGCAATTCACAGAAATGGAGCTATATTAGTAACTGGCCCCAAAACCATGAAAAGATGCTCAACATCTTTAGTAGTCACAGAAAAATCTTATTTTTAATGTTAAGAATGGGAATGTTTTAAATTTAAACAACCACATTTTTTAATTTCCAAGAATTGTAATCGATTCTTTTTTTCACAGCAGCCTATTCTGTTTTAATGGGTGCAATATTCTCTTAATTTCTCTTATGACAATAATCATATGCTTTTAAAATTGTCTCCATTTCCTGTATTAACTAGTTTGTCATCGGTTAATCTAATACAACGAAAAAATATAACAAAATGAAACAATTTGGCTTTATTCCAGTGGTTGGCAGTTTTCTATTGTCTGTTTATATTTGTAGAAAAGACCTAGGCGGGCTGATGTGTATTTGAAGATATTTGATCTCCTGGCAGTGAGTACAGCGGCAGGCCAGGGGGACTTCGTGTGGCCAAACAGGCTCTTTATTTTCAGTGTGGCTGGGTACTCTCTCTTCTGTGCGGGGGCTCCGTGTCCCGCAGGTGGTTGTCGGTTATAGGGGCTTCTGCCTATCTTCTCTAGTCCCAGTGCTCACAGGGAGCCTTACTCGTCAGGACTCTAATTTTATTTGGCTATTTAAACATGTAGTCATGGTTTTACCCCAGGGCGGAGGCTCAGTCAGTGGCAAGCTGGCACAGGTATTCCCCAGACCCTTAATTACATGCCAGCTGCCTCTCAGGCTGCTTTCTCCAGCCCCCAGCTACTTCTCTCAGGGCGTATTCCCATTCTCTAGCGGGGACATTTGTTTAGGGGTCTCTTCTTTCACAGACATGGGTTTCTGGTTCCCTGCCTCCATCAGTTTTCTCCTACCAGGATTAAATCTCCTAGAAGTTCCATTCTCTTCTGGTCTGTTGGTATCTTTCCTGTCAGGGATTTATTTGTATTGCTGTATTTCTTTCATTATCTCAGTAGGACTTTGGTAGGGAAGAGAGGTAAAGTGTGTGAGGTTAGTCAGGGATCTTAAACTGAAAGCCCAAGTATAGTAAGTGCTCACATGGTCGGTAGAGTCTTAGAAACTGTGACTTTAATTGAAACGACCTATAATGAAACCAATTTTACCACGGGCTGATTGATGTAAACAAGAGTGAAGTTCCTACAGCATATTTCTGGTCACAAAAATATCTCCAAACTTCTAAAGACCCAAAACACTTCTAATATCAAAGATCGAAACAAATGTGAGCTATCCATACATTTTTAAAAGATGAGTAAAAAACAAGTAAGGTAATGATTTTTCAACCTGCTTATTTCAGTTCAGGGCCACGGTGGCTGGAGCCTCTCCCAGCAGCTCAGGGAGAAAGGCCGACCTCAACTTGGACAGGACGCCCTTCCATTGAGGGGCCAACCCCCCCCCACCCCCACTCAGATCGGGACCCTGTAATCAGGCCAGTTCGCCTCTCGGGCACGTCTCTGGGATGTGGGAGGAAACTGGAGTCCCCAGAGAAAACCCACGCAGACAAGGGGAGAGGGTGCAAATTCCACACAGACTGTGGCCCCACCAGAAATCGATTTTTTTCTTCTTCTCATCAACATTATAACATAACGGCATTGAACAAAACGGCGTTGCTCAAGGACCTGCGGTAATGATTGGGGTCCATTTGTAGTAAGTATTTTGAAGAAGAAATAGCAAACGATGTGAAAGTGTACACTAAGAGACCTAACCTAGTCCAGGGGATGCTTTGGTGGTAAAGAAATGCCCTCCCTAGAGGTACATTTTAAAAGATAGAACTACACTTCAAGTTTGATTTTACTCAGAAGCAGAGAAATAGGCTAGATGGGCTTTAGGATTTCCTTCATATTTATAATTCACTGGTTTGCCAAGTTTATGTTCATAGTTGAGGATTTTTTTAAAAATGAAGTAAAGAAGAAAATAAGTTCCTTTTCAAAATAGGGAGACTTAAAAATCCGAACTTGGAATGGGCTGAGCTCAGCATTTCAGCCAGCACCTCTGTCATCATCTCATCGGACTTGCATTGCTAGTTGAGCTTCTCCAAGAGTGAGAGCTTTTCTTGGAGACTTCAGCTTGTGGAAGGCTTACCTTCTTGTGGAGAAGGAATGTTCACTTTTTTTTTTTTCTTGGAACATTTAAATTTATCAGAGTGATGTTGGTTAATAAGATTATATAGGCTTCAAGAATACAGCTCTATGACACATCATCTGTATATTGCATTGTGTGTTCA
Source organism: Eptesicus fuscus (assembly GCF_027574615.1). Classification (NCBI taxonomy): domain Eukaryota; kingdom Metazoa; phylum Chordata; class Mammalia; order Chiroptera; family Vespertilionidae; genus Eptesicus; species Eptesicus fuscus. The sequence goes on along the minus strand of NC_072478.1, from coordinate 56,082,460 downwards.
CCACCCACAATCAAAGCCGACTGACGAGTCCCAGGTTCAATTCTGGACCCTCTTTACCCTTTACTACTCCTTCACCCCCCTACCCTCTGGTAACTATTACCCTGTTGACTGTGTCTATGAGTTTTTATTTGTTTTTCTTGTTTGCTCATTTGTTGCTTTCAGTTTTATATCACACAGATGAGTGAAGTAATAGGGTTCTTAACTTTTTTTCTGCCTAACTTATTTTGCTTAGCACAATATTCTCAAGATCCATCCATGTCACAAATGGCAGAATTTCATCTTTTCTCCATGCTGAGTAGTGTACCATGGTATATATCAGCAATTTTCAACTGGTGTGCTGAGAGAATTTTTATTAAATTAAATTAATTAAAAATATTTTTATTGATTTCAGAGGGGAAAGGAGAGGGAGAGATAGAAACATCAATGATGAGAGAGAATCATTGATTGGCTGCCTCCTGCACACCCCCTACTGGGGATCGAGCCTGCAACCCGGGCATGTACCCTTGACCGGAATCGAATCCACAGGCTGATGCTCTATCCACTGAGCAAAACCAGCTAGGGCCTGAGAGATTTTTAAAACATGCAATACCACCCAGTCTTGTGGCTCAGTAGTTGAGCATCTACCCATGAACCAAGAGGTCCCTAATTCGATTCCCAGTCCGAGCACATGCCTGGATTATGGACTCGATCCCCAGTGTGGGGCGTGCAGAAGACAGCCAATTGATGATGTTTCTCTTTCATCGATGTTTCTGTTTCTCTGTTCCTTTCCTTTCCTCTCTCTAAAAATCAATAAAAACATATTTAAAAAAATGCAACACTTGAGTACTTATGGGGCACTGACCCCTTTTCTTTTAGATTGTCAACTAAAAAAATGACAATAGCCAACACAACAATAGCCATCAGTGTAAATGAATCAAAATTGTACTTACTATTTTTTTGTCAGACTGACAAAAAATATACTTTTTGGTGTGCTGCAGAATTTTGGTAATTAGTTTATGTGTGCCATGAGATTAAAAATATTGAAAATTGCTGGTATATATGTACCACATCTTCTTTATCCAATCATCTATCAAAGGACAGTTCAGTTGTGTCCATGTCTTGGGGCCATTGTGAGTAATGCTGCAATGAATATAGGGATGCATGTATCTTTGGAAAGAAATGTTTTCATTTTTTCCAAGTAGATACCCAGAAGATGGGTTGTTGGGTCATATGGTAACTCTATTCTTGATTTTTTGAGGAGCCTCCATATTGATTTTCATAGTGGCTGTACCAGTTGGACTGCTTATTTCTTGCCTCAGCAATAATTATCCTTTATTTAACTCTCTAATTTCATGGAGAGGAAAAAGTCATTACAGAACCTGTTAATAAAACACAAAATGCAGCCCTAGCCAGTTTGGCTCGGTGGATAGAGTGTCGGCCTGCTGACTGAAGGGTCCCAGGTTCACTTCTGGTCAAGGGCATATGCCTGGGTTGTGGGCTCGATCCTCAGTAGGGCGTGTGCAGGAGGCAGCCAATCAATGATTCTCTCTCATCATGGATGTTTCTATCTCTTCCTTCTTCTCTGATATCAATAAAAATATATTTTAAAAAAAACCACACAAAACATTAAGTGATCTTTCCTATAGAATTTAGAGTAACAAGAATTTATATTGCTTTTTAAATTATAATTGATAATTATTTTACTACCATGATCATAACTTGACCCTTAGCATTAGGGTGGGAGCTATTATTACTCATATAATCTTGTTAGAAGGACAAACTAAATGCTGAATAGCAGTGGGGCCAAAGAAGGGATGCCTCTTGTTACATCTGTTAAGTCTGAATTTTAGGACTTGTATTTAGAAGACATTCTCTAGCATACAGACACTTGAATGAATAATCTGAGTCTCAACTTAAGATAAACATAACAGTCATTTAATGATAACTCACTTAGCTTGTGAAGAATCCTTAAATAGGAGTATAAAATTTCAGAAAATCTATTTGAAATGCACTAGAAGCATGGATTTGGTTATGGATCAAATTCTACCTCCTTTGTACATAGCAATGTTCACCAAAATACTAAAATTATAGTCATTGGCCAGGATTAACTATTAATTAACTATATTTCGCTATTACCAACACTTTATTGGAAAAGTTTGTTAATTGAGAGAAATAATCAAAGAAACATACTAGCTTCTATTTCTCTGACTCTCTATACTCTATCCCTGAGGAAAATTGTATTTCCAGGAAACGATATACCTAGATTATGTCATCTTAACCTCCCCCCACACACAGAAATAGCTTTTTAAGTCTAACCACTGTTATATACTTGAAACTAATACAAAATAATATTGAATGTAAACTGTAATTGAAAAATAAAATTAAACAAGGAAATAGCTTTTAGAGATATAATAATTACTCTCTCAACTTTTATAGAAGCTTGCTATATGAAGAACATTTTTTAGGTCATTTGCAAAACCTTAAATGAAGATATAATCCAGTTTGTATCCTAATATCCCTTAGGAGAGATTTCTTTTGGTATTTAGTGAAAGGAAATTTCTCTCTCTAAGATAGTTTTTGGGAGGAGGAGCATATAAAAGATTATTGTTACCATGTTTGCATCATTCAAACTTATGATCTTAATCTTTTCTTCTTGCCTTTATATAAGGCCAAAGAGTGACATTGGTTACTCTGACATCCTTAAAGTGGACTCTAGGAATGTTACCAATTGCACCATGTAAGGAATTTTTATTATGGCAAGAATTTTACAATCCAAATTATGTTTCCTTGCTCAGTTATCAATTCTATTATTTAAAACTAGAGGCCCAGTGCACGAAATTCATGCATGGAGGGGTGTGTCCCTCAGCCCAGCCTGCACCCTCTCCAATCTGGGACCCCTTGGGAGATGTTTGACTGCCCTGTGGGATTAAGCCTAAACCAGCAGTCGAACATCCCTCTCACAATCAGGGACTGCTGGCTCCTAACCGCTCACCTGCCTGCCTGCCTGATTGCCCCTAACCGCTTCTGCCTGCCAGCCTGATCGCCCCCTAACACTCCCCTGCCAGCCTGATTGATGCCTAACTGCTCCCCTGCAGGCCTGATCGCCCCCAGCTGCCCTCCCCTGCCTGCCTGATGGCCCCTAACTGCCCTCCCTTGCAGGCCTGGTTGCCCCCAACTGCCCTCTCCTGCTGGCCTGATCTCGCCCCCAACTGCCCTCCCCTGCTGGCCTGGTCGTCCCTAACTGCCCTCCCCTACAGGCCTAGTCCCCCACAACTGCTCTCCTCTGCCAACCTAGTCCCCCACAACTGCCCTCCCCTGCTGGCCTGATTGCCCATAACTGCCCTCCCCTGCCAGCCATCTTGTGGTGGCCATCTTGTGGTGGCTATCTTGTGACAACATGAGGGCGACCATCTTGTGGCAGCCATCTTGTGGCGGCCATGTTGTGATGACATGAGGGCGTTGCATGAGGGTGCGAGGACCACCTAGGTTTTTATTAGTATAGATAGAAGTGACATTCTGAGCTATCCCACTGTAAAGAATTACAAAATTAAAGAAAGAAATGCTTTAAGTTTTTGTATTTTGCTGAAAATTCTTTTTCCCAGAGTCAACAAAACATTAATTTTTATATTTCACCATGTGTGTGTGTTTGTTTTTAAATCAATAAGTAATCTAGGACTAGCATTATGTTTGCTAGACCTGGCATTTACTCAGTACATAAAGTCCAAAGTTTAGTTTCCTTTCCTTTTAAAATTTATTTTATATTTTGCCATGTTTTTTCCCCTTAATATTTAAGTTTGTTGATGTTTAGATCTTTTTCTTCGGTAAAGCATGAGTTTCTTTTCATGGTCCCTGATCAGTTTCAAACAGTTGGCACATCAGGTGCACTGTTGACTGCTTTCTGGGCAGCCTCTCTAGCTTGATGGGCTTGAAGAACAGTGACAACTTCCATCAGCTTTAGAACTGAGAGGCTCTGGAGATCCCAGCATATGAAGAAGTTCTGAATTATCCATCTCCAACAACATGCCAGTGACTTTACCAGCAAGAGTAGGTTGCCTGGCTTGAATTAGAGGAAATAGCCATTCACCCAACATTTGCTTTTGCTCTTGAGGAGGGGCAGATGCCAATATGGAAGCAGTCAAAGGCTCCTGACCTTGTGCATGAGCAGCAGGCTGCTGCTACGTGGTAACTGGTGGCTGTGTGCTAAGATGCTGTGGAGAATTGCAAACTCCTGTAGCATATTTCTACTGTGGACGGTGTGGACAGCAGGAGTAGCTGCAGCTGCCGCCGCTGCAGGACGTGGACCCATTGCCTGTGTTGATGTGTTAGCAACACGCTGTGTGGACATGACATGTGGAACCTGCGAAGAAGCTGGTCTCACAGTACTGAATGGTCCAGGAGCAGCTGGGCAGAAAGCACCAGGCAGATTTTGGAATGGATGAGGTCTGGCACCCTGAGCCCTTGGTCTTAGTTGAGCAGTTTGACTAGGAGGATAGTATGCAGCATGGTTCTGAGTCTGTGAGATAGCTGCCAGGAAGTAACCTGAAGGAGGTGCTGGCTGGTAGGGGGTAAGATTTCCGGTTGGGCACAGCTCTCACACTTGCCATTCTCTGCATATACTGGTTAGTGAGGTGAGCTTGGTGCCCTTCCTTGCACCGAGCTAAAGCTACATACAATGGCTTGGTAGCCACAATTCTACCATTCATTTCTGTAACTGCTTTAGTGGCTTCCTCTGGGAGGAGAAACATAACCCTTTGCTGGGACCACCCTCCATCATAACCGTTGCACCAGTGATTGTATCAGATGGAGAAAACTCTTTCTGGAAACGTCCGTCATCAATACCATCATCAAGATTTTTCACATAAAGGTTAACACCCTGGTATCTGGTGGCCCTATCTTGGTTCATGTGTTCAAATTTGCACCTAAGTTCCGTCTGCCATTCCACTTCTTTATGAGCTCGGCTAACGTAGATTTGTTTTCCATTGAGCTCCTTTCCATTCACCTCATCCACAGCTTTTTGTGTAGCTTCATGCCTTTTGAAGCTTACAAATCCAAAACCTTTGGATGTTCCACCTTCACCCATCATTACTTTGACACTGAAGGCAGGTCCAAACTTGCCCAAGAGGTCCTTAAGGCGCTTGTCATCCATGTCTTCTCCAAAATTCTTGATGTGAACGTGGTGAACTCTTTTGCCCTAGCTTCCGTCCTGCTTCTCGTTCTTTAGGAGACTCAGATTGCCCAACAAATACTCTGCGACCATTTAGAAGCATTCCCCTTCATTGTTTTCAATAGCCCTTTCAGCTGCTCCCTGGGTCTCAACATGTACAAATCCATAACCTTTGGGGCCATTTTCATCACAAACCACCTTGCATGAAAGGATGTTACCAAAAGCAGAAAATGTATCACGCGGTGCTTTATTCTCAATGGATTTGCCCACATTTTTAACGACTGTGTTGTCCGCTCCCCTTTTGTGAAGTGAAGGATCACGCTGAGACCACATGCTGCACCCTGGCTTGCCCTTTGTGACATCCAGATTCATGGTGTGCACCTTGCTCGGCGGCTGGAAGCTCACCCACGCGCTGCCCCAAGGAGCGGCGGGTGACATGTCCCTGCAGATGCAGATGGACAGGCCGGGCCGGCCGGCTGAACTTCTCCTGGAGCATCGCCTCGGTCACGTCGGGGTGTAGGTTCCCCACGTAGAGCGAGTCCCTAGGGTGGCTGGGGGCGCTGGGGTCCCGCAGGGCTGGGACCTTTCTGTGAGAGGAGAGTGGGTGCTGGGGGCGGGAGGAGGGGGGCGAGTCGGGGGTCAGAAGGGGAGGAGGGGAGCTGGAGCAAGCGCTGGGGGACAAAAATCCACTGGAATCGAAAACGGCTCAACAGTAGGGCCGCAGGCTGCAGGGTGGAGAGCGAGGCGTGCGGTGTCGAAGCAGCAAGAAGGCTGGGTCTCTTGGTTCCTTCTTGGAGCTGCTGTGGGCCCACGGACGAGTGCTTCACCAGGTTATTTTATAAAAAGGAAGAAAAAAAAAAGTCTCCGGCAGGGGAGACGAGGATTTTTTGGGAGGTGAGGGGGTATAAAAGATTAAAAAAAAATAAATAAATGTGTGTTCCAAGCCTCGAGCACACCACACTCTCAGCACTAATGCGGGGGAGAAGGGGCTGATGTACTTTTTAAAAATTGTGGTAAACTACACACATCGCCACCTTAACCATTTTTCAGTGTAAAGTTCAGTAGTGTTAAGTGTATTCACATTGATTTCCAGCCAATCTTCAGAACCTTTCATCCCACCGTGACCACTGTGATGGTTAATTTTATATGTCAACCTGGCCGGACCACAGTGCCAAGATATTTGGTCAGATGTTATTCTGGATGTCTTTGGATGAGATTTACATTTAAATTGGTAGATTTTGAGTAAAGCAGGTTGGCCTCCACAGTGTGGGTGGGCCTCACCCAATCAGCTGATGGCCTGAATAGAATACACAAGATTGACTTCTCTGGAGGAAGAGGGAATGATGTCAGTAGATACCCTGCAGACTTAAATGGTGGCATGGGCTCTTCCTTGGGCCTCCAGCAGAGGGCCTACCCTACAGATTTTAGACTTGCCAGCCTCTGTAACTGCACGAACCAATTCCTTCAAATAAATTTCTCTTTATGTATCTGAATACCTATTGGTTCTATTTCTCTGGAGAACTGTGTTTAATACATCCATTAAACAACAACTCTTCCTTTTCCCCTCCCCAAGCCCCTGGCAACCACCATTCTACTTTTTGTTTCCACTTTAGGTATCTTATGTAAGTAAATCATACAGTATTTGTTTGTGCCTGGCTTATTTCATTTAGCATAATGTCACAAGGTTCATTCATGTTATAGCATGTGTCAGAATTTTCTTCCTGAAAAATTGGAAGCAACAAAAGGGTCCCCTTGGGTTGCTTCCCTTTGGTGGACTCTTTGGTTGCCTCCACTTTTTGAATAATGTTGCTATGAGTACAGGTTTACTAATATCTCTTCAAGGCTCTGACTTCAATTCTTTTAAATATGTATATACTAGAGGCCCGGTGCACGGGTTTGTGCACCGGTGGGGTCCCTTGGTCTGGCCTGCAGCCTCTCGCAACCTTGACCCCTCGGGGGATGTTGGAGAGCTGGTTTTGGCCCGATCCCCGCAGGCCAGGCCGAGCAACCCCACCAATGTATGAATCCATGCACCGGGCCTCTGATATGCCTATAAGATCTTTGGTTAATCTCTTCTCCCCCTTCCCTCTGAGATTCATCAGTCTGTTCCATGTTTCCATGCCTGTGGTTTCTGCTCCTGTGTAGAGCATCTTCCCCCTGGTGGTCAGTGCGTGTCATAGCTACTGGTCAGCTGGTTGGCTGGTCAGACCGTCGCTTATAATTCAAAAGTGGAATTGCTGGATCATATGGTAATTCTGTTTTTTTTTGAGGATTCATCACACTGTTTTCCATACTGGCTGCACCATTTTACATTTCTACCATCAGTGTACAAGGGTTCTAATTTCTCCACATCCTTGCCAATCACTTGTTATTTCTAGCAATAATAATCTTGCAGGAACCTAAAATAATCTCTTATACTGGTCATTTTTGTTATGGGATAGTATTCTGTATGTGTGCGTGTGGAGGGAATGCTGATGCAGACTTGATCCTAGAAAATATGTTAAGACTTGATACATACATAATTTAGAACACATTTACATGGTGTCAAAACAATAATTTGGAAGGAAAACAATTCTGTCAAGAAGTTACTTTGCCTTGTGGTGCTAAGTGTCTGGAGTGGCAGGCTTTATTGTTTAGAATTTGTAGACAAGCCACCTTATTCAAGGTTTTTCCTCATAAAATGTGCATAGATCATTATAATTGTGACCAAGTCATTTTGAGAGGTAAGTATTTTAAAACTCTGAGGGAGTTTAAACTGTAAAGCAGAAGGCACAAACTGGCAGGCCCCAGGCCAGATCAGGCCTGCAGACTTATTTGATTTGGCCTGCATATTTATTGGCCCACATAGCATTTTTTAAAAAAAGTTTGAGTTAGTTGACAACTTTTTAAATGGAGAGATTTCATGCACAAATCTTGATTTCTAAATTTTGAGGAAAAACTAGCTGACCTGGCAGGACTGGGCCTACATTCCCACATGGCAACAGTTGGCTGGAGCTGAGGAGCAGCTGTCCTTTCAGCCTGAGCTTGTGTTATCCAGTTCTCCACGGTCCCACCCCGCCTGAGACTCCAGAGCTCGTGGACACCCAGGCAGCAGACATTCGGCTTTGCCAGGAACCACTTACAACTTCCTGCAATGTCTAGTGGGATGTAAGGCCCAGGGTGGGCTCTCAACCAGTGTTTGCTTGGTTGTTTATTGATTCTGATTTTTTATGTCCTAAAATCATTCAGGATCCTTCCTTCCTTCCTTCCTTCCTTCCTTCCTTCCTTCCTTCCTTCCTTCCTCCCTTCCTTCCTCTCTCTCTCCCTCTCTCCCTCTCTCTCTCTCTCTCTCTCTCTCTCTCTTTCTTGGTGGAAAAGGAGACAGTAAGACTATGGGCTTAACTGAATGAAATACAAAAATAAAAGGATTTAGACAACACAGAGATGGGGAACACCTCAAAAAACAATAATGCAAATGTAATTTTTTATTAAGCATTTAGCCTTGAACTCTTTTTCCTATGTGAGGAAAACTGAAGAAAACAGCACCCAAGAAGTGTTTCAAGCTAAGCCATCTGTTTAATACAAGAGGGAAACAAGGGGCAAAAGGTTAGTCAGCCGTCTTACAGTGGCAGAATTCTTGAGTTAACAGATAGAAATAGATATAGAAAATGAGGACCATATGGTTGGCTAGATCAGAGCCACTGTGTGTGTGTGTGTGTGTGTGTGTGTGTGTGTGTGTGTGTGTGTATTTGCAAGGCCACCCACTGAGAAAAAATTCAACTTATTGTGTCTCAGCATATTAACGACTCCCTTTTAATTACTGAGGCATTGGAGAAGTTCTGTTTTCACTTTCATGTGATAGCAAATAAAAAAACGTGTTAAACAAAAATGCAAGCAACTTCTCTCTCTCTTTTATTGATCTGTTGGCTAAGAGACACATGAAAGTATTTTGGAAGATATGCCTTAATCTCCAACCCAAAATGTTGTTCAAGATCTTAAAAGTTCTCATCACAAGAAAAAATTCTGTAACTATGTGTGGTGACAGGTGTTAACTAGACTTATTGTGGTGTTCAGTTTACCATGTATATAGATATTGAGTCATTATATTATACTAGAGGCCCAGTGCATGATTGAATCATGCACGTGTAGGGTCCCCTACACGCTTTCGCTTTTCGCGGTAGAGCTGGGTGCCTGTCTGCTGGTGCACCAGCAGACAGGCACCCAGCTCCCCCACTTTTGATGGTCCGCGGCCGCTGAGGGGGACTACCCTGCTGTTGAGAGGCACAGGGGGCGGGAGTCCCGCCCCCTGTGCCTCTCAACAGCAGGGTAGCCCCCCTCAGTGGCAGTGGATCCGTGCCTCTCAATGGCCGGATAGGCCACCTCGAGTCCTGCCCCCCAGCCTCCCGCCGCCCAATCATGGGTGTAGCGGAGTGATGGTAATTTACATGTTACTCTATTATTAGATAGGATACCTGAAACAAATATAATGTTATAGGTCAATTATAACTCAATAAAATAAATGAATAAATATGAAATTTTAGAAAAACAAAACAAAAAAGACAGCTTCATCAAGTAGGTTATTATTAGATGTTTCACTTTTCCTTATAATCATATTCTATAATGATAAGCACTAAAATAACAAGGTCAGTTTAGGTCCTTGGCAGAAAGTTAAAAGCCTTTTAAAGAAATTTAATAAAATTGCTTGCTGCTGAGTTATTACTGTATTTAAAGGAAGGCTGCAATAAAATTGAGCAACAAGTTGGATTCTTAATTAATAAATGTATAATTTCTTTAAAAATATCTCACATAAAAAAATAAATAAATAAAAATATCTCACATAATGATTGCTTTTTAGATAAAACATGTAACATACATGTTAGTATGTATATATGTGTACATATACACATATATAGCCTCTTTTTGCTATATTATTTATAAAATGATTTTACTCTGAACTTGAATTTGTGGTTTGATGATAGCACCAAATGAGTCCTTCAAACAAAAAAGGACATGATCTCATGAGCATTATTTTAAAAGTTTACTCATTCAGAAGTCTTTGTGTTTCTAGAAACAGCCGTCTCTGCCTCCCCAATGGCCAACTGAGGAAGATGAGATAACCCTGGCAAAGGCGCAAAGGGAGGATAGTGCCTCTGGGAGTCAAGTGCTGGTAATCACACCTCAGGAAGTCAGGATGCTTGACTCTATAACAAAGAACATCCCAAAGTCTAACTCTCCAAATATAAATGATCAGATAATATATTAAAAATTCATTTGGACTAGAATTAGCCCATGATTCACTTGATGTAGATCTAAAAAAGCAAGAACATGAGTTAGCTTACAACTAACAGGGCAGCTTGTCTGCCTTGTTAGCTGCAGGGGAGAATAATGTACAGGAAAAGGTGACGTAATGATTGTCTCACTTTCATTATTCTCTCCCAAATGAATAACCTTCCACACCAAGGATGAGCTCACTCACTATTAATGGAAGAACATCTGGTGAGCGAGGGCCCCCAGCCGAACATGCTGTTGGTTTGGGACTATATTTAACCAGCAGAAACCCAATCATTGTTGCATGTATCACATATGCAGTCCAGTTATATTGTGAAAAAACCTAAGAGGTAAGGATATACTCCTAAAAGTATTTTAACATGCAAGGTTTTTCCTTATGAAGCAAGGCATTAACCTGTTCCAAAAAAGATCCTAGGCTATTATTAGAGTGGAATATCTTACACATGTGACAGATGCCTTGTCCTCTTTGGCTGAGGCTCAGATGCTTGCCATAGCTATCTAAGTTTAAATTTCAAATCACGGATAGGAATCTCTCTCCTTCAATTTCCTTTCCCATTCTTAATTTCCAGGCAGGCCTGCCACACTGACAATGGTGAATTTTGCAGTGTAATCTATCTAATAGATTTACTGTAAATGATGAATCACCCTCGTATTTAAATCTAATGAGTAATGCTATAAGTCAATTTTGTTTTTAAAAATGCAGCATAGCTAAGGTCATCTGTTAAATGTGCTAATATAGAGAAATGTCAATGTTCAGAACACACAGCAGCTTGTCCTAATGGTCACAGAGCTGGAATACTCTGGAATCAGCCATGTACCAAAACCTTTAGGGAGATTGCTCACTTAAATCATGACTTTTGGAAAATAATTTCATTGCATCAGGATTCAAGAAACTTCCTCAGATTTAAGCATCTCTCATGGTTCTCCTGGTAAAACATAGTAACACATTGTTAAGAGACTACCAAACTATTATTGTTTTTATTTAAAAGACTGTTATGAAAATAATGCCTATTTTCTGAAGAAAATATGGGAAATTCAGAGAAGCACAAAGAAAACACAATTCTGATTCCAACCACTCAGGTTTTCTGTGGATGTTAGTCTTTTCAAATTTAAGTACATATAAGCATTTTCTCATCTTATTAACTATTCTACAATTTCATTCTAATGGCCATGTTACATTACATCAGATGGCTATACCATAATTTATCAAATCAGTTTCCTATTGGACACTTAGTATAGTACTAATTTCTTGCAATTATACACAAAACTGTGGTAAAATCTGTATAGCTTAATTTTTGCCTATATAGGTGATTATTTCTCTGAGCAATATCTGCAGAACTAAGATTCAGTCAAAGTGAATGTATGTTTTTAAGGGCCTTGACATTGGTTGATAATGCCTTTATGAGGGAATGGGAGATTTGTTTCCTTCTCTGCACAAGATATCCCTGAGACTGGAGCTGCTGCCCAGTCCCTCTGCTTCATTCTACCTCTGGTTCCTCATGTATAAAATAAGAGGACTGGGACATTGGGATAACAAGGATGCTCATTCTGCTAAATGAATTTCATATGTTACTTCCTTTAGTCTGTATAATAATCCTGTGAAATCGGATAAGCAACTTGGTGAAGTCCAGACAGCTTATAAATAGAGGAGCCAGAACTTGAACCAGATTTGCTATCTCAAAAGTCCATGCCCCAAACCACTAAGTTACCCAGTTTCTTCTGGGATTATCACTCATTCATTCATTTATTAATTTGACATAATGTGTGAGGGTCACTATGTACAGAATATACAGTGATGAACTGAATAAACTCCTTGACCTCTGGGATTTTTCTGGAAGAGTGAAAGACAATAAGTTACAATATACACTTTCGTGTTACTTAATGACAGGGATCCATTCTGAGAAATGAGTTGTTAGGCAATTTCATTGTGCTAACATCATAGACGGCACATATAGCCTACTACACACCTAGACTACCTGGTCTCGCTCAGCAATTTTCAACCTTCTTATCTCATGACACACATGAACTAATTACGAAAATTCTGCGGCACACCAAAAAATATATATTTGCCAATCTGACAAAGAAAAAAGGTATAATTTTTATTCATTCACACCAGACAGCTATTGTTGTATGTTGGCTGTTCTCATTTTTTTTTTTAATTTAACAATCTAAAAGAAAAGAGGTCAGTGCCCCTGACTAAATAGTCAAGTATTGCATGTTTTAAAAATTCTTGTGGCACACCACTTGAAAATTGTTGGTCTAGCCTATTGCTTGTGGGCTATAAGCCTACATGCACAGCATGTTACTGTACAAAACAACATGAGATTAAATCAAGAACAAGAAAAGTTATGCAATCAAGAGACGATAAACATGAGCTGCCAGTGTAACATACTGTTTTACAGCGAACTTTCAAAAATAAATAGAAACAGTGCACTCTAAAATAATAATAAAAAGTGTGGTGCAGTAAATGCATAAACCAGTAACAAAGTCATTTACTATTACTATCAAGTATCATGGACTATATATGATTATATCTTCTATCTATAATAATAAAAGGGTAATGTGCTAATTAGACCAGACATCTTCCGGACGTCATTTCGGACATCCTTCCTGACTAAGCCGGGGCCTGAGGGAAGCCAGCCTGGGTCCCGGGTGCCTGTGGGCAGCCGGAAGGAAGCCAGCCTGGGTCCTGGGGTGCCTGTGGGTAGCCTGAGGGAAGCCTGCCTGGGTTCTGGGTGCCTGCTGGAGGGAAGCCGGTGCCAGCAGCCAGGGGAAGGAAGTCCTATTCTTGCACGAATTTTCATGCATCGGGCCTCTAGTATATATATAAAAGCTTAAGTGGCCATTCGACCGTTTGACCAGTAGCTATGACGTGCACTGATAACCAGGGGGCAGACGCTCAAAGCACAGGCATGGAAACATGGAACAGACTGATGAATCTCAGAAGGAAAGGGAGAGGGGAGAGGGCGGGAAGAGATTAACCAAAGATCTTATATGCATACTAGAGGCCTGGTGCCCGGATTCGTGCACTGGTGGGGTCCCTCGGCCTGGCCTGCTGGATGGGCAGAAACCAGCAGTCCAACATCCCCTGAGGGGTCCCAAATTTCGAGAGGGTACAGGACAGGCGGAGGGACCCCACTGGTGCACGAATCCGTGCACTGGTCCTCTAGCATGATTATATGTGCTGTACTTTTATACAGACTGGCAGTGCAGTAGGTTGGTTTACACTCAAACGCGTACTGCGTTGTGTTATGACACCATGACTTTATGATGCTACCACATCTCTAGGTGATTCATCTTTGTATATGAGGTCTGTCCTTGCCTGGAGATGTCCTTATGTAGTGCATGCCTGTCTCATCAGGTAGCAAGTTCTGTGAAGGAAGATAAAGCAGGAAAAAAGGATAAAGGATGCCGAGGATCCTGCTGAGGAAAGGTGGTGGGAGAAAGCCTGTCTGAGCGGAGGTGCGGAGGAATCAACTCTCCAGTTAGAGAAGCAGTAGGGTAAAGGCCCTAGGACCAGAACACATCTTATGTGTTTGGGGCACTGCACAGAGGTGGCTGGGGCTGCAGGGCAGTGAGATGTGGGGGAGACAGTTTATACTGTGTCTATGAGACATCCAAGCCCATTCTGGGGGTGGGAGGAGTTGAAGCCTCCAGGCTGGCGGAATAGACACCGCTGCACAGTTGGAGCAGGAGAGAGTGCTAATGTCAGTCACCTGATCTCCTGTTGTCCAATTGGTTTAGGTAGCTGGGAACTTAGGCCACAGCATTAAAACCCCAGCCCTCGGTGCCCAGGAATGGCCCACTTCTGGACTCAAAGGAAAGAATTCAGATCCCTGGCTCATTCCACCTTTCGTATTCCATTACCCATCCTCCCCCGAGGAGACACTAGGCCTCACCCTATCCAAGGCTTCTATCGAAATAGAAGAGAAACAGTTTCTTTGGCTGGAAAGATCATGTGGAATTGGAAAAATGGCCATTTTAAAGTTCAAAACGATGTGCTTATTAATCACGTTGGAGGACAAACACATCTATCCAGAGACCAGCTGTTTCCTGCTGTCATTTAAATCCTTCAATCCCACATGTTCTGCTACAGGAAGGAATCTAACTTCCTTTCCAATTCTGGTGAATGTGTCTTTTCAAATTTAATTTGGGATTAAATTAATTTATTATACATTATTAAAAACTTTCATGTTCTAACAGACGAATTTCCAAGGGTCTAGTAACGATATCATTGCTTGGTGGGACTTACCTGCAGCAAATGAACTGGGTTCATGAACAATGTTCTTCAGACTTAAGAGATATGAAGTAAGTTGAGAGATTTTATATGCTTTAGAATCTTCCAGTTTCAGGATTAAATTTATTCTGTGTGCATTAGGAGGGAAAATCTTAACTGCTAGAACCAGAATCTGTTTTAGGGAAATACCTGTACTCCATGGACTACTTGGGTAGGAGGTGCATCCTAAGGGCATGGGTAGCTGGAGACAAAGAAAGAACAGTCATAGCTAGACTGCACAGAGGTGGGAAAAACCGAGCAGACTGGTAATGTGTGAGAGCAACTAGGAGAGCAATACTAACTTTAGCCGAAAGTCTTTTAAGATATTGAATATGCAATGTTCAGTTTTGTGAACTTTTTATCTCTGTGATGTAAGCCCCACTTTCACTGTCCCAAATCTTTAGTAAATCTTATGATATACACAAATGTCTTGTGTAAATGCAGAGCATGTGTCCTGGGAATCAAGGGGCTGAGTTCCATGTTTGGGTGAATGTGATGCAGGACAGGGACAGTGTGTGCCACATGGCAAGATGATCGATCAGTTAAACTCGTCAGAGGAAGCAGCATTCAGAGCCAGAAATGCCAATGAGAACGAAAGCCCCCTGGGAAGTCCCAGAAATGTGGGGATGAACACTGGACTTCCACTGGAGAAATTTGGAATGGGAGTTGAACCATCTCAAAAGCAAAGGGTCCTGGCCAGTGTCGCTAAGTGGTTAGAGTGTCAGCCCATGCATAGAACGGTCCCGGGTTCAATTCCCAGTCAAGGGCATGTACCTGGGTTGTGGGTTCGCTCCCCACCCACTGGTGGGGCATGTTCGGGAGGCAACTAGTTGAGCGGATGTGTCTCTCTCACATCAGTGTTTCTCTCTCTCTCCCCTCACTCCCTCCATCTTACTTCTTTAAAAAAAATATCCTCAGGTAAGGGGGCAGGGAGGCTCATCTGACATCTGGGTTACATGTTAATAACTCACATTTCTTTTGAAGCATATAGTTGCAGTTAAGATATAAAATGTAGGCACTGAAGTTGCTCACCTCTTAGTAACAACTAGGGCCTTGGCTGAATGTCAAAAAATTACCCCAGCTTTCTCTGGCCTAGATATTGGTAAAGACTTCACTGGATGCTACATTTCCCAGTATTTCTTGATTTCTATGGCCCTGAAGTAGTTCTTCATAGGACTGGATCAGGGACTTTGCATATTGACACAGAAATCTTATAAAAGCTATATGCTATTGTGATAGTCCCTAAAACACTTGCAGCAAAGCATCAGGAAATATGAAGATGGGGGATATTTGTTGAATGTGGTTTCTTAAGTCTACCCAATTCTTCATAGGAGCTAGGCCTGGGTTAGTGGCAATGGCATTTTGTGTGACCATGGTTGGTTTCCCTTAGATTAGGAGAAGCCCCAATTAGAGGCTCACAGAACTTCTCATCAATCATGCAACTCTAAAACGTTTTTGTACTTTCTATAAAGTTGGAAGAAGGGAAAAGGCCTTAACACTCTTTACCATCTGGGTAACACCGATTCCAAGTACGATTCTTGGTATGCCACATCACCATTTTGGGTAACCTCTGGTGGAGTAAACACATCCCATATATCTACTAGAAAAGATATGTGGGATGTGTTTAGTCCACCATAGGTTACCCGATAATCACTAGACATTGCAGGCATAGACATACTGCAGTTATGTTCTGAAGACAAGCCTGTGGTATATGCGATTTGTTCCATACTTAGGAGGGGCTGGGCCAAGCAGGACTGGCCAGGGCCTCCCACAGAGCTCTATTTAACAACTGGTTGATTAGTATATATAGGATCTTTGACATCATACCAGCGTCTTAGAAAATCCTTTTCTAAGGGTCACATTTGGCTATATGTGGAATAATGCCAAGGACTTTCTGATTGTACGTGTAGGATTTGCTTATGTTTACTGGAATCATCACTTTTCCTATCTTCATTCCCACCTTCAGGGAAGGTGATTTGGTCTGGACAGGGTATATTCTCAGGAATATTTTGTTTGTAAGAAGAGAAACTCAATGCAATTCAGTTTAAATAAAATTTGAGCTAAATTGAAAGAATACTGGAATAACTCAGAGAATTGACTATGGTTCTTAGGAACTATAGCGATGTTGAAGTTCTCAATGACTGGAACCAAGCACTCAAACACTAAATAACATAATCTTCTGAATCTCATTTCTGCTTTCCAATGCATATTCATTTTATTCCATTTTACTATGGAGGAGAGGCTCTTTCTTTATGGTGGAAAACAGGGTTTTACTCAGCCCTGGGCTTTCATTATCTTATAGGAGAAAAGGGGCTTCTCTCATCCAATGTTAGGTTATAAAATCCTGGAGTAGGACTCTGATTGGCCAGGCTTGAACCATGTTTCCAACTCCTGAATGAATTTCTATGGCTGAGCATAGAAAGTACCAGGATTAGCTCAGGCTGGTCACAGGTCTATTCCGGAGATTAAGGGGACAGATTCTGTACCCGAAGGAAGAGTATGAGGCCATCCTTCCACTATCTCCCTAACCTTAACCAGCCGGTGTGGTTCAGTGGTTGAGCATCGACCTGTGAACCAGGAGGTAACCGTTCGATTCCTGGTGGAGACACATGCCTGGGTTGCGGGCTGATCCCCAGTGTGGGAAGTGCAGGAAGCAGCCAATCAATGATTCTCTTCCATCATTAATGTTTCTGTCTCCCTCTCCCTTTCCTTTCTTTCCTGAAATCAATACGAATATATATATATATATATATATATATATATATATATATATATATATATATATATATTTATATATATTTTTTTTAAAGGAGGAAAAGGCCTGCCCGTGAATTCAACTTGGCTCAAAGAAAGAACTTTGAAAGTTGCTTCTGCATTTTTTAAAAATCCTCACCCAATGATATTTTTCCATTGATTTTTAGAGAGAGTGGAAGAGAGAGGGAAAGACAGAGAGAAATATCGATGTGAGAGAAACACATAGATTGATTGCCTCCTGCATGAGCCCCAATCAGGCTCGGGCCAGGGAGGAGCCTGCAACCCAGGTATGTGCCCTTGACTGGAATCGAACCCAGGACCCTCAGTCTGCAGGCCAACTCTCTATCCACTGAGCCAAATCAGCTAGGGTTTTTCTGCATTTTATGTAACTAATGTTTCCCATCATAGTAGATGGTGCTGTTGCTTGGTGAGCAAAGCTTTATTTCAGAAGTACAGGTAGGCCTCTGGGAATTTCCTGAAAGTAGGAAAAAACCCACAAAACTTCTTGGCACAACCTTATAAAATGCTATTTTTTGTGTGTGGGGGCTGAAGAATATAGGCAGATAACTTCACATTTAGAAAGCTTATCATCTCTAATAGAGATTTAGAGAGTATTATCTTTGAAAAGTATTAATTGTACTAGAAAAGATATGTGGGATGTGTTTAGTCCAACAGCTGTCCACCAGGAAAACTGCAAGAATGATGAGGGTAACATAGGCTCACATTGGAATGGCGTGGAAACTTCAAAAAAGAGATTGGACCTGCTGTACAAAGCTCACCTTGGCTGTCCGCTGAGTCTCCCCATTAAAATGATGTTCTGCTATGGCTACTGTGTCCTTGTGTTGTACAGGTGGAGGCCCAGGGGCAAGGGTGGGGTTCATACAGTAGTAGCAACCATTTGTATTTGGAGGACTGGAGAGCTAAGCCATTTTAGAGGGGGCGAGATAAGTTAGACTTCAAGCAGGGGAGCAAAATGAGAAACTAGGATGTTTCCACAAGAGGACACCTGTAAAGGACTGATAATTTACCCTTTGGGCTGGGAGAATTGTCATATTTGTTACCTAATTTTAGGTTTTCTTCTTGTATACAGGAGTTGGTAGAAGTAGATTTACAATTGTGAGCATGTGAAACACAGAGTTTATTCTTGTATTATTTTCCATATGAACAACTGTAGACCTACTTTTGCCCTGCCCTGTATTATAAATCTCCTTTTAATTAAGTTTTCACCAACCCTTTAATTAAGTGTATTAGATATGCACAAGCTCTGTATTGGTGTGGTGGGAAATTAAAGAGAAGAGCACCAAAAGGAAGTGTGATCTTATATCCTTCCATGGAGACCATCGCCATGTCATGAGCAATCCCAGGTCATCCAGGTGGGCAGCAGGATGGAGAATCGGAGCAGAGCCGAGGGTGATGGGAAGGAGCAAGTGACTCACAAAAGCAGCTGCGAAGAGGGTGACTCAGGAACCAATGTGAGGCAAACATCCTTTTTCTGAAACATCCTAGAGGAAGGTGATCCTCAGGGCTTGAGAAATGGGAATGGTGGTGGGGGTAAGGGGAAGAGGCAGAGGAGGTAAACACTAATTTAATTCTCTGCTATTAGACTCTTCTCCTTTTTTTCTCCCCCTCTTCCTCAGCATTTATTAATTTCTCCTTCCAAGATGGCCCAAATGTACTTTGCTTCTATACGCATTATAGAACTCATTTTATTCTGCCATGTATTTTTATTAGTTATATGATTGTTAGCCCCACTAGACTGCAAAGACAGTGACTATGACCGGCTCATGGGAGAAGCAGAATACCTGGGATAGTGCTTTGCATACTGTAGGTGCTTAATAAGTGTTTTTAAATTGATTTGAAAATGGTTACTTAGTTGATCCTCCCCCCCTTTTTTTTACAACTAACTTCCCATTTAATCCTGTCTGCATCCTTAAATTGCCACATTATCTAGAATATTTTAATAACTTTTATCACTTCGAAATAATACTAAATGAAATAAGTTTATGGCTAAGCTTCTCAGGGAAACAAAATCACAAATCTTTCAGGTGTCATAAAGTGGAAGGTGCATATTGTTTTTCTGTAAAGGGAAACGTTACAATGGGGCATTTGCTCTTTAGGAAAATTCCTGATGCTTTTAGGATGATTCCAACGTCCACTTAGGAAGTTAGGCTGTTTTAGGAAGAGAATCAGTGCTGGATGAAGGGGAATCAGGTTTTCTAGTATTCCAACCAGAAGGGTCAGCTATTGAGAAGTTGATAGTTTAAAAATTTTCTGCTTGTCTTACGATCTGCAACTCTAACCTTTTTTTTAATGAGTTTATTTTATTATTTCCTAGCTTTGTGGAGATATAATTGACATATAACATTGTATAAGTTTAAGGTATAATGTGAATATATATATATATATCCTCAATATATATATATATATATGTTTTAGAGGCCTGGTGCATGAATTCGTGCATGGGTGGGGTCCGGCCAGCCTGGCCAGGGGGAGGGGACATGGGCAGTTGGCCGGCCTGCCTGCTGGTCGAACTTCTGGTCGAGGGGACAATTTCCATGTTAGCCTTTTATTATATAGGATATATACTGAGTGGCTAGATTATTATGCGTTCAGAGATCATAATAATCTGGCCACTCAGTATCTATATCTATCTATATCTATATCTATATCTATATCTATATCTATATCTATATCTATATCTATATCTATATCTATATCTATATCTATATCTATATCTATATCATCTATATCTATATCATCTATATCTATATCTACATCTCTATCTATATCTAGATCTATATCTATATCTATATATCTATATCCATATCCATATCTATATCCATATCCATATCCATATCCATATCCATATCCATATCTATATCTATATCTATACATATGTTGTGAGATGTTTACCACAATAAGGTTAGTTAACACATCCATCACCTCACATAGTTGCAATCTGTATATGTGTTAACAACTTTCATATATACAAAACAGTGTTATTAACAATAGTAACCATCCTGTATATTTACCTCCCCAGAACTTATTCATCTTATAACTGGAAGTTTTTACCCTTTGACTGCCATCCTCCTCCTCCTCCCCACCCCCACCCCAATTTATTCTTTGTTTTTGTGTTTGGTTTTTATATTCCACTTATAACTGAGATCATACAGTATTACTCTTCCTCTCTCTGACTTATTTTACATAGAATTATGCCCTCGAGGTTCATTCATGTTGTCACAATGGCAAGATTTCATTCTTTTTTATGGCTGAGTAATATTTCATTGTGTA
Organism: Eptesicus fuscus; assembly: GCF_027574615.1. Lineage (NCBI taxonomy): Eukaryota > Metazoa > Chordata > Mammalia > Chiroptera > Vespertilionidae > Eptesicus > Eptesicus fuscus. The sequence continues at coordinate 56,061,728 of NC_072478.1, read as the reverse complement.
TATATACCACATTTCCTTTAGTCATTCATCCATTAATGGACACCTAGGTTGTTACTATGCATTGGCTATTATAGATAACTAGCGTTCCCGTTGCAGGAAAAATCCTGCAATAGGATTTCCTGCTGCACTCTACCCCGCCTCCGTTCCTCCCTTGTTGCCCGCCCCGCCTTCTCCACCAGCCCGCCTGCGTTTCCCTTCGCCCCCGGCCCCGCCTCCGCTCCGCCCTTGTCGCCCGCCCCGCCTTCTCCGCCAGCCCGCCTGCATTTCCCTTTGCCCCCGGCCCTGACTTCGCTCCTCCCTTCTCCTCTCCTCCCCCCCCCGCCCCCCCCCCCGCCTCCCGGCTTGCTTGCTTCTTTGAAGCTTTACTCCCTTCTGCAGCTCTTGGCTTCTTTCAAAGCTGTCTTGATATGCAAATTAGCCACCATCTTTGTTGGGGTAATTTGCATACTCGTCCTGCTTGGTTGGTGGGTGTGGCTTGGCTGGTGGGCGTGGCTTAGGTGTAGCTAAGGTGCAGTCAATTTGCATATTTGTCTATTATTAGATTAGATGCTTCTATGAGATACTCTTCAATAGAATGCTTTCATTTCTTTCAGGTATATACTCAGGAGCAGAATTGCTGAAGCACATTAGTTCTATTTTTAAGTTTTTGAGGTACTGCCATACTGTTTTCCATAGTGGTCGCACCGATTTACATTTCCACCAACAATGTACAAGGGTTTCCTTTTCGTTACATCTTTACCAGCACTTGTTATCTTTTATCTTTTTGATAATAGAATTCTAACAGATGTGATGTGATATATCATGTGGTTTTCATTTTCATTTTCCTAATTATTAGTGATGTTGAGTACCTTTTCATGCACTTGTTGGTCATTTAAATATCTATTTTGAAAAATGCCTATTAAGGTTCTTTGCCTAGTATTTAACTGGATTATTATTATTGCTATTATTTTGCTATTGGGTTGTATGAGTATTTTGCATATTTTGGATATTAACCCTGTATCAGATATGTGGATTGCAAATATAGTCCCATGTTTTTGTTTTTATTTTTTTTTGCTTTTGTTGCTTGTATTTTGGTGTCATATAAAAACAAACAAACAACCATTGTCAAAACCAATGTCAAGGAACTTTTCTAGAAGATATTTGGTTTCCGATCTTACATTTCAGCCTTTAACCCATTTTGTGAGTGGTATAAGATAGGGGTCCAGTTTCAAATATTTTCAAATATTGACTTATTTAATCCACGCAACTCCATGTCCAGGCCCTCCTCGCTTGTAGCATATCTCCTATATTTCAGCATAATGGTATTCTGAGATTCTGTTATTTTAAAATATTTTATTTTATTTTTGGAAATATTTTTATTGATTTCAGAGTGGAAGGCAGAGGGAGAGAGAGATAGAAACATCAATGAGGAGAGAGAATCATTGACCAGCTGCCACCTGCATGCCCCACTCGGGATCGAACCTGCAACCTGGGTATGTACCCTGACTGGGAATGGAACCATGACCTCCTGGTTCACAGGTCCACACTCAACCACTGAGCCACATTGGCTGGCTTATCTTAAAATATTTTAATGTTATACAATAGTTCCAACCTAAACAATCCATATTTTATTATCTCTGAAGCTCTTTTTGGCTCCAAAACATCACCTTTTTATTTTCTAAAAAAAAAAAAATAAATAATAGAAACATTGCCATACCTTATATTAGTGGTACAGGGGTATATGTACTATTCACTGAAGTTGAGCTGTGGGATGGGGTGGGACTCTCAAGAAAACTGTGAGATGAAAACAATTGAGAACTATTGACTCATGCATTATGACTTTTAACTCTATATATTTTTGTTTTGTCATTCATCCCCATTGATATCCAGTTTCTAAATTGAATTTGCTTTTCATATTTTAAAGCAATTCAATAAATTATTATATTATAAATTTGATTAGGATTAGGACTCAATTACTTTATTAAATATGAATATGAAATTTGAATATGGATCGTTAGCATCAATATTAGAGAATTAACTTTATTGTGTTTTCTCGTTTTAAATATAAGAATACCTCTTCAATTCCACACACATCAGTTAACTAAGCCATAAATTGTAGTGTCATCCTTGGGTGCTGACTCTGATAACTCATTAAATGCTGTCAATTTTACTCCTAATTGTGTCTCCCAATTCCTTTCTCTGGACCTCTCCTTCCCTTAGAGTACCACAGCAGACTCCTAGTGGTTTCTCCCTGCCTGGTCCTGCTCTGTTCTAATTCACTTTGTATACTATTGCCAGGAAGATATTTTCTGAAACACAAACCTGTTCATGTAACTGTCTGACTTATAACTGTTCTAGTGGCTTCCCAATGGCTGCAGGATACGGACCACATTTCCTTTATTTTTGTTGACATTTCCCACTTCATCCCCCATCATATCAAACTCTGTGCAGGTCTACAAATATATTACGTGCTTGCTTGCTTCTGGGCCTTTGCATACGCTGTCCCCTCACCTGGCTAACTCCTAGGTTACCCTCAGGTCTAACTTTTGACACCATGTTATGCTGGAAAATTCACCCTGACTGCCCAGAAAAGGAGTTGATAGCCCTGCCTGTGTGCTTCCCTAGCAGCCTGTTCTTAAACCCATCCCAGCTCTCATTTCAGGCTTACAATTAACAGTTGATCTGTCTATCTCTGTCGCTCTACTGTAGGCTCCTTGAAAGTAGGGATTGTGTCTTGTTTAATCTTCAGTGCCTGGAATTAATCTGGCACAAGATAGGCACTCAATATTTCTTGGAGGAAGGAGGACAGGATGAAAAGTCCTCAGCTTTGCCCTCATCTTTCTTAAGAAGTGATAGGGATATTTATTTACTCTGATGTCAGCCTCTACTGAGCCCGTTGAGCAGTAAAGTGAACAATTCAGGGCTCTCTGACTAAGAGAGATGATGGAAGAATTGCTTGTCTCCACTGAGGGAGCCCATAAATAAGATGAATGAATCATGGTTATGTTCCTGGTATGGATGCCACGAAAATGGGCTCAGGACTACTGGCAACCCTCTCAAAGTTAAGACAAATGTCAGCGTTGGCTGCTTGAAGTGTTTTCTGGCACATATATTTGTGAACGCCACACCTGGCACAAAGATAGTATCATAAAATTGGACTTGATTGTGTTGGACAAGTAAACTGTGCTTCTGGTAACTTTAGCACAAAAGCTGCATTTATACTCCCTTTCACTGAGGTCTGTAGTGGTGACTAATGAAGACATATCTGAGATGAGTGTGAGTCCAGGGCAGGGTTAGGGCCTAAATTTGACTGCTGAATACATGTCCACTGACCTTTTCAGTATCTGGCAAACTCTATTTTGACAACAGGTTTGATCTTTAAATTATGACTAGAAAAATTGTAGCAGAGTACAGCTTCCCACCCATTTTCCCACTCCCAAATTAAGATAATCTCTGCCTTAAAAAAAAAAAAAGTATAAACTGTCCTCTGATTAGACAGGCTCCATATGAGAAGTCATTTTTTAAATATGAGAGGCCCTGTGCACGAAATTCATGCGGAGTGGTGGTGGTGGTGGTGGTGGTGGGGAGTCCCTCAGCCAGGCCTGCACCGTCTCGCAAACCAGGACCACTCAGGGGATGTCTGACTGCCGGTTTAAGCCAGATCCTGGGATTGGGCTTAAACAGGCAGTCAGACATCCCTCTCGCAATCTGGGACCGCTGGCTCCTAGCTGCTCGCCTGCCTGCCTGCCTGATCACCCCTAACCACTCTTCCTGCCTGCCTCATCACCCCTAACTCCTTTGCCTGCCTGCCTGATCGCCCATAACCACTTGCCTGCCTGTCTGATTGCTCCTAACCACTCGCCTGCCTGATGCCCCTAATTGCTCACTTGCCTGCATGATCACCCCTAACTGCTTCTGCCTTGGCCCCCACTGCCATGGCTTTGTCCGGGAGGACATCCGGAATGATGTCTGAAAGGTCGTTCAGCTGTCCGGTCTAATTGGCATATTATGGTTTTTTTTGGTTTGTTTTTTGTTTTTAACATATTTTTATTGATTTCAGAGAGGAAGGGAGAGGGAGAGAGAGATAGAAACATCAATGATGAGAGAGAATCATTGATCGACTGCCTCCTGTACGCCCCTTACTAGGGATAGAGCCCGCAATCCAGGCATGTGCCCTTGACTGGAATCGAACCCAGGACCCTTCAGTCTGCAGGCCAGCGCTCTACCCACTGAGCAAAACCAGCCAGGGCTGACAAGTCATTTTTTAATTGCCCGAGCCTTCACTTCAAAGTGACTGTGGCAGGAATTGAGTTCTGCTGTGAATACAAAACCATAACAACAAACAAAGAGACAAAAACAAAACCCTCTGAATAATAGAGGCTTAAACAAAACAGGGGCTTTATTTTTTTTTCATGCACTAAGTTCAGAGGTAGAAAATACAGAGCAGGTCAATCAGCTCCAGAATATCATCAGGACTGTGTGGGTTGAATTGTGTCCCCTGCAAAAGATATTGATGTCCTAACCCCCAGTACCTCTGAATGTGGCCGTATATAGATCTAGGACCTTTAAAAATGCAGTCTACTTAGATGAGGTCATTGGCACGGGCCCTAATCCAATATAAATGGTGTCCTCATAAGAAGAGGGACATTTAGATGGGGACACACAGGAAGACGGCAGAGGCTGGAGTTATGGGGACACAAGCTAAGGGACACCTGGGGCTACCAGAAGCTAAGGAGGCTTGGAAGGATCTTTCCCTAGAGGCTTCGGAGGAGGATGGCCCTGTGGACACCCTGGCCTCAGACTTCTAGCTCCAGAACACTGAGAGAGTAAATCTCTGTTGTTTTAAGCCATTCAGTTTGGGGTTATGGCAGCCCCAGGGAACGCCTCATGCCCCCTTCTGCCCAGCTCTGCTTGTTGCCTTGTTGTCACATGGTGACTGCTCCACCCCTAAGATTGTGTCCAAGTTCCAGGCAGATAGAAGGGCAAGGCCAAGGAATAAAAGATACCTGCCAGGGGAGGCTACCAGCTTTGAAAGAGCCTTACTGGAAGCCTCACTCAGCAACTTCTGCTACCATCTCATCATCACACCGCTGATAAGTATTTTAGCCGAACGCAGTGTTGGCGTACATTGAATCAGAGTTCTCTATGTAAGGAAGAAGGGACTGGATGCTGAATGGACACAAATGGTGTTTAAAACAGTAACCCCTTTACTAAGTTAGAGGTTCATAAGTAATTTTAGGATAGGATAAAAGGAAGTATTTTTAATTACTACAACTTCACGTGCTTCTCTCTAAAAATTAAAATGACAGAATTATAGAAAGCTAAAAGTACACTTAAGGCTGTGCAACCAAACCTCATTTTATCTCTGACGAATAAGTATCAGAGACTTATGAGCAACATGGCCAGAGTTTATAAAGGTAGTTTGTAGCAGAGCCTTTGACTCTAGCACAGGAACTTTTGCCGTTATACTTACTTGAATAAGTAACACAGCTGTGCAGGTCATCTTTTGAAAGTGAGAGCCTAATAATTTTTTTGCCAAGCTGATAGTCTACTAGGTGCATGAAAAACGCTGAACCAGATAGCTAAGTGTGGCATCTACTCACTTTGCCTTTTATGTTTTATTTCCAAGCTTGAAGCAGAAAAGGAAAATTTCAGCCCTAAAACATAGGGACAGCACTTTAGATGAGGACCAATATTTGGGTAAAAGAAAATAAAACATCCCAATGGTTTTCATGTGAAATCAGTCTATTCAAATTTGTTTATTTCATGATTAGATTCCTAGACAAAGAAATTAACATTTCAACTGAATTTAGACACCCGCCCCTAAAGGGCGAGGAAAGTAATTTACTCACACCTTTCCAAAAAAGCTATTTGTTAAAGTGCTGAAGTTTGTAGAGCATCATGGGAGGTCTTTTGGATAAATGTATGTACTTGAAATTGATCTTTTGAGTGTTAGAAGTTCAGAGGACTTTGTGATTGATGTATAAAAAGTGCACAGCAGTTAATGGAGCAATCTGAATGGCATGAGTTTTATATAAAATGTAACATATCTAACATTCAGATAAGATGTGCTCTGTGCATTGCATTAATAAACATTACTCCCAATATACACAGTGGTCATATAATGAAATCTAATCTGCTCACCGAGAGTACCAGGATATAAACCTATCATCAGTTAGGTTAGGAAAATAGGTCACCAGCCTAAATCAGATGTTAATAGTAGTTTACAGTTCCTTGCAATATAAGCACTGTTTTTCAACTGATCCAATGAAACTTGCATGGAAAAATTTGCTTCAGAATGATATGTGCTCTAATGCTCAGGGGTGCTATTCTCTGAGTCATTCTCATTTTGGCTTATATTCTGCTGAATTAAGCATTGCCTCAGAATGAGGAGTCATGAGACAACCTGAGGCCAGCAGGAGATTAGAATAAGGAGGCTCAAGGAGAAAATAATTAGCACTTTGTCCTGGGACATCACTTCTGTGCAAGATGCTCCTTTCACACATCTGCCTGGGCAGCTTAAAATTTTTTATTGTATTTATTAATCGATAGTACATTTCAAAGGTTTGATATTCAAAAGATACAGAAGAGGAGGCAGGGAAGAATCTCCTTTGGTTCTGCGCCCAGCCACCCCTTTCTTAAGGCAAATCATGCGTACCAATTTTTAATGTATTGTCACTACATTGTATTGATATATTTGTGTATTTATGTATTTGTGTATTCATCTACTCTTTATTATAAAATTTCTAACATACGTAAAAGTAAATATAATAGTAAATGAATAATTGTCATCCATTTATGGTCATCTTTCATTCCTCCACTGGATTATGATGAAGCAAATCCTAGATATCATATTTTAGCTATAAATATTTTATTATGTATCTATAAAAAATAAGAACTCATTTTATTTTTTTAAATAAAATTTTATTGATTTTTAGATATAGAGTAAGGGAGAGGGAGAGAGAGAGAGAGAAAAACATCAATGTGAGAGTGGTACACCTCTAGGCTGCCTCCTGTACACCCCCTACTGGGGATTGAGCTGAGCCTGCAACCCAGGCATGTGCCCTGACCAGGAATTGAACTGGCAACCTTTCAGTGCACGGGACAACGCCCAACCAACTGAGCCACACCAGCCAAAGCAATAAGAACTCATTTTTCAAAAGTTAACTATAATACCAATATCATATGCTACCAACTTAACAATGATTTTTAAATATTATAAAATGACCAATTATCAAACAAATCAGTCAATGTTTATACTTTTCTGATTGTCTCAAAAAAATTTTTTTTCTTTTTCACAGTTGGATCTAAATAGAGTCTACACATTGCATTTGATTGATGTGTCTCTTAAGTGTCTTTTAATCTATAGGTTCACTTTACCTCTTTTTTTTCCCCCCTTGCAATTTATTTATTGAAGAATCTAGATTTTTCTTGCTATGGAATTTCTCACATTCTGGATTTAGCTGATTACATATTTCTAGAGAATTTTAAAAATCCAAATAGAAAGCAATTAACTACCTGTGTTGTTGTTTTTTTTTCAATTCTGGATTTAACTATCCAATACTTTTCATCCTGCCCAAATAAAATAATTAATTGGTAACAATAAAAGGCAGAAAGAATTTGCCATTTGGCACAAGCCAAATTTTTGGAGTTTATCATATCTTCTTTTCTTCTTTCCTTGCTTCCTTCTTTCCTTTTACACCCTCCATCAATTCATCCCAAATCCCACTGGGCTTCCTTTCAAGATATATCCTGAACCCAAATACTTCTCACCACCTCCACCTCTATCACCCTGGCCCAGCTACCGATGTTCCGCCTGGACTATTGCAATAGCTTCCTAGTGCTTCTCCCTGCTTTTATCTTTGCCCCTTTTACCTTTAGAACCAGAATGATCCTAATAAAACCCAAATCAGATCACATCACTCCTCCTTTCAGAATCCCCAGTGACTTCCTCTTTTACTTAGAGAACAGCTGAAATCCTTACAATGGCCTACAAGTTCCTTTATGATCTGCTCCCTGCTTCCCTTTGACCTTATCCACCAGCTACTCTCATACTCTCTTATTTTCTAGCCACACTGGCTTCTTTGTTTTCCTTAAACACATCAACCATACTCCTATCCTACTAGCTGTTTCCTTTGTCGGCAACACTCCCGCACCAGCTGTCCACATGGCTTGCTTCCCCCGTGATCTTCAGCTCCTTAATCGTTGCCTTTTAGGTGAGGCCTCCCTGACCACCCTGTTTAAAGTTTCAAACCCCACTCCTCAAAATCTTGCATTCTCCATCTTTCTTGTCCTGTCTTGTTTTTCTTCATAGCACTTGACACCTACTAAAGCACTATGTGACTTCTTTAATTTGTTTTTTGGTCTTCCTTCATTAGAATGTAATCTCCATGAGTGCAGATATTTCCCCCCACCCCCCATTTTGTTCACTGCTTTCTCCTCAGTGCCCAGAACAATGCCCAAGAAACATTTGTTAAATGGATACATTTCAGACACTCAATGAAATCTTCCTACTTTTCTTTGCATAAAACATTCCCCCCCCAAATTATACCTGCCTAGAACAGGTACAGAACAAAGCATATAGTACTTGAGAGCTGGCTAACCCTCATAATCACTCTGTCCATACTTATTCCTTAGGTAGAAGTAAAGTTGCTTTATTTATTGTGCAAAGTGGATAGTTGCTCTAGAAATAGTACCACTAAGGACCTGGTATAGGTTGTATTGTGTCCCTCAGTGTTCATGTGTTGAAGTCCTAACATCAGAATGTGACCTTATTTGGAAATAGGTTTGTTACAGAAGTAATTAGTTAAGACAAGGTCATATTTGAGTGGGGGAGGGCCCTAGTCCTATTTGACCAGTGTCCTTATAGAAAAGGAAACTTTGGACACAGACATACATGCAAGGAGAATGGGTGTCATGTCAAGATGAACAAGAGATTGACAAGCCAAGGAATGTATGGGACAGAGTCTTCCTCTGAAGGAACCAACACTGCTGACACTGATCTCAGACTTCTAGCCTTTATGGCTGTGAGACGCTACATTTATGCTGTTTAAGCCACACAGTTTGTAGTGCATTGTCATGGCAGCCCTTGGAAAGCGATACAGGACCTGTGGAACCATGGCCTCTTTGTTTTTGTTTACAAGTAGTTCACACCATTGGTGTCGACTAAGCACTCAACAAACATGCTGAATGCACAAGGGGAAAATGGTGCCGTGAGTCAGCTTCAAGGAGGGCAAGGAGGATGGGAAATAAAGTCATCACTGGTTTTAATTCCCCTTAGGGCAGCAACAATGTCATTTACTATTCAGTTCCTAGCACAGAACCTATTCCTCAATACACATTTGTTGAACCAAACTGAGTATCAGGCAAAGCAGGTAGCTTTATGCCCAGCAAGAAATAGGTGGAAAGCTTGGGTGGGCTGTTGCTTCCTCTGCGTTCATATCTACCAACTGTCCTGACTTCACACTGTCAGGAGTCCCCGTGTCGAAAGACCACGCTCTGCATCGTTACTTGAATTCACTTCATTTAGGTATATAGTGTGTGATCTTTAAGATATAGTTCTAGGACTATTAGTAGGTACAAATTTATCTTCAAATCAGGTGGTTCAACCCCAGATTTGTTATTGTGTTGTTAAATTACTATGTTGCATTTCTTAAAAACCCACTTAAAGGCTATTATGAATACAAAACCATTCTTTCTTTAGTAGGATTGTTTGAAGCCACAGTGTTATTCCTAATAGATTGCCTTTCTTGGTTGGTTATTTTACATCAGAGGAGAAAGTAATGCTGTTGTTGTTGATTAAAATATCGTTTTAAATGTCGTTGCTATTAAATATCAAGGACATAGAAAACCAAAATAGTAGTGGCAAAGATATAGGATAAAAGTAATGGGATCCAATATGATATTTTTGAAATGTGCTTATTCATGTGAGTTCAGAATGAGTGTAATTGTCTGGATAACTCAGGCAAAATTATTCCCCCCACTAGAATATTTTAAAAAAGAAACCATGATTTGTGAATGCCTGCCATTTTCAGATGTCTCTATTATCTACCTGTGGTTGACTGAAAAGGGCTACATATTCCTTGCTGTGCTACCCTTTGAGAGGTGAGCCTGGTTCTCCACCCCTTGATCCTGGCTGAGCAGCGTTGCTATACCAGGAGACTAGAATGGTCTGGTCCTCTCAGTTATCACTGAAGAAGTTTGATAGCCCTGAGGCTACCATACTATGAGGAGACCCAAGATAGCCATGTGGAGAGGATGTGAGGAGAGGGAGTGAGGGACAAAGAGCAGAGAGAGAGAGAGAGAGAGAGGGGGAGAGAGAGAGAGAGAGAGAGAGAAAGAGAGAGAGAGAGAGAGAGAGAGAGGGGGAGAGAGAGAGAGAGAGAGAGACCCTCTTTCCAATCTCTCTTCCAGCTCCTGCCTTTTGAGTCATCCCAGCTGAGGCCCCAAACAATATAGAGCTGAGGCAAGCTGTCCCTTGTGTTCTGTCCAAATTCCTGACCCACGGAAGAGTAAGGCAATCATAATAAATTCTTATTTTAAGCCACTGATGTTTGGTGTAGTTTGTTATGTATTAGTAGGTAACTGGAACATTGTCTTTCAAGTATGGATAGTTTCAGGTTATAACTTCCTAGGTGTTATGGCATCTAATAATATTTCCAGTCTTCAAAATTGGAATTTCTTCTTTAGTTATCTATATGCCTGGCATATACTGATTAATTTCCCATTACTTATTAATCAACTGTTCAAACTATTGTGCCATCTACTTGAAACAAAAGTTGCCAAAGCCCTATTTTGTGCACTTCTTTCTCTTGGTGTGGCATGCGCAATTAGGCTCACTAAATTATTTTTTTTAAAATTGTGTCTGTGCTCATGGAGATTTTCTTTAATTGATATTCAGAAAAAGTAGATTTCTTGTTAGCACCAACAGAATGTTAAAAACATTGCTGTTAGCCTCCAAGAAATACAATATAATATGTGTTTTGATAACTATGATTAGTAACTGGAATGTCTACCCTCCTTTGTATGCCTACCAGAAACCATATAATATGCCTCACAATTGTTTGGCACATTTAAATTTTCAATAAATACTATTTATTACCATCCCTCCATTTTGTTGTTGCTATGTAATATTTCTTCTTTGGGAAACCTAATGTCAGTTTAAAACCAATCTGTTGCACACCTATATTTTAGCCATTGAAAAAGTAACTGTTGCCTGGCCAGCATGGCTCAGTGATTGAGCATCGACCTATGAACCAGGAGGTCAGGGTTTGATTCCTGGTCAGGGTACATGCCCTGGTTGCAGGCTCGATCCCCAGTAGGGGGCATGCAGGAGGCAGCCAATCAATGATTCTCTTTCATCATTGATGTTTCTGTCTCTCCCTCTTCCTTCCTCTCTGAAATCAATAAAAATATATATTTTTTAAAAAGCAACTGTTTTTATTGCTATCAATTAGAGAAATTAGAATTGAGGTATATTATTGGTAAGGGATTTGAAGGTTCCTCTAGTAATTTGCCTTGAAAGGGCTTGTATTAGAAGCTTCCACTGAAGACAACTCATTTTCCTTTAAAAGAGATCTATTTAGCACATGAAATCAAATTTACTTTAAAAATTCACTCTCTATCCCTAGAATTATTTCAGACATATGGTAATAGTTGTTTAATTTGCCAGCAAACTGGGTGTTTGTTTGTGTTGAGTTTAAACAAATTATAAACATCCACAGGAACATTTTCTTTAGATTAAGTCAATTGTGCTTTGTATGCTTAAGGGTCCCTTCTATTAAATGAGCCTCTTACACTTTGATAAAACAAAGGGGTGAAGAAATTCTGCACAAGGAAAATTGCTATACTTTAACTGAATATAATTGGAATGGGAGAAGAATACCCAATTACTCCATGTCTCTTAAAATCGTATAAGGAATAGCTTACTTATACACGTTTCATGTCTCAAGTGAAGTTTCTAGCCCTGAACTTCAATTGCAATTATTTTCAATCACAAACCACTAGCAGTGGTTCTCAACCTTCCTAATGCCGCGACCCTTTAATACAGTTCCTCATGTTGTGGTGACCCCCAACCATAAAATTATTTTCGTTGCTACTTCATAACTGTAATTTTGCTACTGTTATGAATCGTAATGTAAATATCTGTGTTTTCCGATGGTCTGAGGCGACCCTGCTAGCGGTTTTCAACCTGTGGGTCGCGACAGGTTGAGAACCGCTGCTGTAGAGCCTGTCGCGACCCACAGGTTGAGAGCCGCTAGCAGGGTCGCCTAAGACCATCGGAAAACACAGATATTTACATTACGATTCATAACAGTAGCAAAATTACAGTTATGAAGTAGCAACGAAAATAATTTTATGGTTGGGGGTCACCACAACATGAGGAACTGTATTAAAGGGTCGCGGCATTAGGAAGGTTGAGAACCACTGCACTAGAGGCTTCAGTACAACTCCTAACTGCACGACAAAGAAGTTGAAGATTGGTGGATTGGCTAAGCTAAGAGGCAGGTATAAGTCTTGGCAGCCTCCTTGGGGCTTTGCCTAATGCATGACTCAAACAGTGCTACAAGTCACTCTAAAATTCACACTCAGAAATGACTGTGAGGCTTTCAGTAGGAATAGAAAGGGTTTAGCGGATTGGAGGAATGGAAGCTTCCTCCAATTTTGATTCTGTTTTACAAGATAAACTACGTTGCGACCCCGGGGTGAGATTGTTGTGGAGATTGTGTCAGGCTTTTAGTACAGAGGCCAGCTTTTCACTCACTTCATCACCGATGTGCTTAAAGAAAATTTATGGAGGCATTTCTTCCCATTTCTGAGATAAAACAATTGGCTTGAGTTCTTTCCTTTTAAATACCTCTTTGACCTGGAGAGAGACCATTCTCATCTATCTAGAGGCACTACTGGAATTGCTCTCATTCTATGGCGTGCATTTGGATGGTGCTATTTTTATTAGTTCTCTGGAGCAAAGCATTATATATAGCTGCAGAACCATCTACACAGTGACACAGGAAATTTGATTCACAGTGGGGGCAGCTGATATAAATCATTTTTTTTTTCTCATCCTAAAGTTCCCCTCATAAAATGGACAAGCTTTTGCCAACCTCTTCAAATAGTCTTTTAGCCACCACATGAGTTAGTTCCTGCCTCTGGCCTTGACTGATTGCTTGGCAGTGGCTATGTGGGTGGCTTCAGAGTTGCATTGAAGGCTTTTATGTGGTTTTGGGGCTGATGGGCTGTTTTAGCTGCCTTATCCTTATGGGTAGCATCTCAAATTTGACTGGCTCTGATGAACACATCTTTAGTCATCTGAGAGAAATATTTAGTGAGCATTCCTTGTGATATAAATACAAATTTGTCTTCTTTTCCCAGCATGGAAAATTTTCTGCCTCAGAAAATAGCAAAAGTCTTGGAAGACTTCGATCGTGTCTCATTGTAATGAATAAAAAGCCAACAAAAACATCATCATCCTTTACTGCATTCAAGTCCCTAAAAGTTCTGTGGATTAGACAAAAAAAAAAAAAGTAAAAAAGAAGACAAGAATGTATTTTGTATCTGCCATGTTACTTGACCATGACTAAGCACATAGTTTATCATAGAATGCAGCAGATAATTCAGCCCTGTATGCCAAATACTTCTTGAGTACCTATTATGTTCTAGGCACTGTGCTAGATAATCTGTTTACAAAAATGGCTAAAACATGTGTTGCATGTTGGGTTCACTGGCGAGCAGAAACTGAGATGGAATTCAGAGTGCAAAAGTTTTTTGCTGGAGAGGAGCCCCTGTGACAGAAATGGAAGAGGCAGGACTGAGCAGAGAGGTGATGATAAAGACCTGACAATATCTCAGCCAGCCCAGCAGGATGTTCCAGAGCAGACTGCCCATTGGAGGAGGCCCACGTTGTGTGTAAAGGGCCAAGCCCTCATGCCTCAGGTATTGGCTGGGATCACCCCAAGAAGATCCTGACCTCTTTTACCATTGGCTTGCCCAGTCACTAACCAGTGTCTTCTCTGAAGAGAGCCTGACAGCAGCTTGAATGCTGAGGTGAATCCTGAATTAGCTACCAGCTGGACTCTGTCAGGCAACCGCCTTCCTCCCCGGGTCAGCAAGGTGCGGCTGAACAGCACAACTCCCTGTCTGCCACAGTTCGCCACTTGTGCCACCCACATCTACTTCATGATATTTGGAAACAGCTCCTCACAGGCTCTGGTGGACCTCACTTGGATAGAGGGAGGTTAGTGAGACAAAATTGAGCTCCCGTCTCTGCAGTTGGTCTCAAGGCCACAACTGGTGCTCATCATCTCCCTCCTCCACTCTCCATTCTAAATTCCTTTCGCCCTCAGCTACCATCTGTATTGGCCTTGGCACTTTTTGTGAAGAGCCAGACTTCCTACTAAACATAAACTTCTCTGGGCCGGCTTGTTGCCTGTACCCATTCATGTGGGCCAAGAGTACCAAGAGGTACTCATGGGTGGCCTGAGTGCCACACATATTTTCCCTAGTCTTTACTGTGCACCAGGAAGCCGTCTTCTCATGCTGTTCAGGGTCAGTCACTTCTGACAAGATGGTGACTCCTCTTCTTGCTTGCTGGTTCCTGAAAACAAAGGTCTCCAAAGTGCTCAGGGGGCAGCTGTAGCTTGTACTTCAATGAGATTCTTGCTGTGTTCCCTGGTGAGTACATGTCCCTTCTGAGAGCAAGGGTTTCTCATCCTGCAGAGCCCAGAGTTGTGGAGACAGGAATCTACAGAATACTCTAGTAAATCATTGGGCGTATCAATTCTACTTCTATCACTTGGTTTCAGACCCAAGTGTTCTACCTGATGGGAACACGGTGCCATAGAGAGGTATCTGGTTCAATTAGTGTAATGCGCCCTAGAAGACGGTGCTATAATCTCAACAAACATTGCTTTTGAGCTGATGCTTCAGCTGCCCCATCAGCAGACTGCTCGTTACCCTAACAGGCCGGCAGCCTCTGGGTGATGGGGGTGAAGTAGTATATGATATGACCACTGGGGTGGGTCATGGGCTCACTTTTTTGCTCCTCTGTTGTGAGAGGGTGGGTTCTCTGGTTGGATGTTATGTCATGTGGAATTCCATATCGTAGATCAGGCATGCCATAGATTCCCAGATAGTGGTGCTTCCCTGTGGGCATGAAAGACAAACCCATACCAGAAACAAGTGTCTTCTGTGAGAAGAAAAGAAACTGCTAAAATTTCCAAGGTGGGAGGTTTCCAATGAAGTCAGCTTGCTATCAAGTGGCTAGTTGTTCTTCTTAAGAAACACTGCCACTTCAGGGGCTTACTTAGCATTGGTTTCTGGTGTTGGCAGGTTGGACAGTGGACATTAGATGCGATTGGACATTATTAGCAAGATTGGCCTTGGTTAATGGAAATCCATGCTATTGGGTCCATGTATAATCTCTGTTTCAGCTGCTCTGGCCACTTTGTGTATGCATTTTGCCAACACCACAGTAGACACCGATAAAGGCTAGCTGACATAAATGGGCCAACTTCTTTTGTCTACTTGGTTATCTACATACTTCAATGCAATTCCATATACTTATCCCATTCCTCTAGCTTAGAATTCCTTGCTTTGAAGATTAAATTCCAAGCTTTCAATCTTTTTCCTTCTGGGTCTCTAGTTATCCAGAAAAGCCACTTTGTACTCCCAGAGTCCATATATATTCCATCTCAAGCTGCTTCTTCTTTCACAGAAAGTGAATATGTGCACCACTCTGGTAATACTGTACCCATTGAGAAGATTTTTCCTTTGCAATTGTCTCTCAAAGTCACTCTTGAGTAGGAATGTAACACAGCTGCCATACAACTTTTGGCTTGCACATGCTGAACCAATTTATCTATAAACTAAACTTGGGGATTTTTTCCTCTTTCACTGCATCATACAGGACTCCCTCTCTTTTTCCTAATACAACCAGAGGTATGATCTGGGGTTAGATGCTGGTGAAACTGTGACTGTTAACATGGGGGTCTAGGCTCCCTGCTCATGCAGCTTGCTGTGCCCTCTGGCCCTGCTGATGTGCAAGCTTGGATGTATATTTCCATTTTATGATGCCTTGCTGCAGAGCCCTCATGACTTTACAGTTTGGCAGGTTCAGTAGGCTCCAGC
Source organism: Eptesicus fuscus (assembly GCF_027574615.1). NCBI lineage: Eukaryota > Metazoa > Chordata > Mammalia > Chiroptera > Vespertilionidae > Eptesicus > Eptesicus fuscus. The sequence continues at coordinate 56,045,624 of NC_072478.1, read as the reverse complement.
TCATGTTGTACGTTAGAGATTCATAATCACTTTGGTGTTTCATACACAACCATGCCTCTCTTTACCATGGCTCAGTAGCACCCTAAGAGAATTTTTCAAAAGGTGTGTGTGTAATTCTCCTTTGCAGATTGAATGGTATTGCTTCAGAACTCTGGAGAATGTTTACATTGACATTCTCCCAGCTGGGCTTGTCATAAACTCTACCCTATATCTCTTTTTCTTCACTGATAATCGCCATTACCATGATGTTTGCCAGATCATACGGTCCAAGCAGCAGAGCGCTGTATTCTAGACCCGCTGCAGAGCCCTGTCTTGCTCTTGATCCCCCTTAAATATGGCAGTACTTTGTGCCATCTTGTTAATGGAATGAAGCAGTGTGGCATATGGTGTTCTGGAATCCAAAGAAGCCTAGAAAGTGTTATGCTTCCTTCTTCTCGGTAGGATGTATTAGATACAGCAATTCTGTATTCAATGGGTATTGAAAGCAGAAATGCATTGGCCCAGAGAAAGGGTGCCTTTTACTAACAAAGATCTTGTAAGCCTACCAAGCCCTGTGCCGTTGGAGCCATTATCATCTAAAAGTGGAGCCTTTTCGGCCTTCGCTCTGTTATGCCCTGCTTTATTTTTGCTTAGCTTTAAAACACTAGCCTTGCCCCATGTTACTAAAAGCTGAGAAACATTTTAAAGAAAGGAATCGCTAGACCTAGACACAACTGAATTTAAGAAATATGAGAGAGTGAAAAGTAAAAAATAACCCTTGAGTTTTTAAGATTGGTGTTACCAGTATCACTGAAAGGGAGGGAGGAAGGAAGGGTCCTGTAGTGGGGTTGAATAGTATCTCCTCCCAAAGTTTATGTTCACCCAGAATCTCAGAATGTGACCTTTTAGGAAATAGAATCTCGAGAGGAGGTTATACTGGATTTAGGGTGGGCCCTAAGTCGAATGACAGGTATCCTTATAAGAAGAGGGGAAGGCACACAGAGACACAGAGAGGCAAAGGCCATGTGATGATGGAGCGAGAGGCTGGAGTGATTCATCTACAAGCCGAAAAATGGCAAGGACTGTGGGCAGTCATCAGAAGGTAGGCCAGATGGATGGAACATACTCTCCCTCAGAACCTCCAGAAGGAACCAATCCTGCCAACACCATGTGTTCAGACTTCTGGCCTCCAGAACTGTGAGAGATAAATTACTATTATTATAAGCCAGCAGGCCTATAGTAGTTGGTTACAACAGCCATAGGATACTAATGCAGATAATTACCTATAGTTTATTAAGAACTTACTTTACTTACTCAGGTTGAATTGTATGAAATTGTCAGTATTTGACTATTCCACCTAATAGTCTATATAGTTAACTTATTTCTCTCCCTCTCACATTCAAAAACACTTTTTTGGAGATTTGTTTGTAACAACTTTTTCAAATAAGTCGCATTATTCTTATTTTACAGATGAGGAAGTTGAGAGAGAGAAAGGCTAACTTATTTGCTTATGGTCGTATAGTCTGTAAGTCACAGAACTAGGAAATAAATGGAAAATTGTCAGACCCTAAAATTCATGCAGTCTGATCCTGGGCTTCTCAAATTGTAAGGTGTTGGAAAATCACCTAAGGATCATGTCAGAATGTAGATCGTGATTCAGTACGTCCGGTATAGGCCCTGAGATTCTGCATTTCTATGACGCTCCCTGATTAGGCCAACGCTGTTGATGCTCAGCCACACTTTGAGTATCGAGTGTAAGCTTCCCACCTTTCTTGACATGTTATAATTGATAATGTGATTCCTTTTGGAGTCATTATTATGAGTTCTAGTCATATCCAGGTTAAGTCACAATGAAGATGGTTGAAAATAAGAGGCTGGACTACTTTGGAGAAATATGTGTGTGGGGCATAGATTTAAAAGTCATCAGCAAAGTGTAGATGGTGGAAAATGGAGAAGCTTACTGAGACACAATTTATTCTATTTAAAAATGTTTATAGTCCATTCCTTTTTGATGGGACTGATTGATTAAAAAGAAAACAAGCCCTCAATAATCTCTGCAAAATGATTAAAATATTTTTTATTCATAACATGTATTCTCACAAGCAGCATTTTAAAATGTGTTAACTGGATAAGTTTAAATGCTACAAACTAATATTGCCTCATGGTGAAGTCAATGAACTGACCCATGAGCCTAATTAATAAAATGCTTACAACTAGAAGTTTAAGTGGATGCTTTAATAGTACTTCTTTCACAGTAGGGTTTTGGTTTATAGAGCGACGGAGAAACTGGGAAAAGATTAAGGATACCCACCTTTTCTATGGCCAAGAATGTATCTGAGCTCAACATTCTCCAGATATCTGAGATGCCCAAAAGATTCAGTGGCCACAGTACATGCCAAGGAACAAGAAAGTGGAGGGGAAAAGTGTTTTTAAATTTAAAAAATATATTTTGAGAATTTACATAAAATTCTGGGATTGGTCTGTCTTATGAATCAGTAATGAAATTCACATTAGACTTAGTTCTACTATAAAGGATTTCTTTATTTCATTTGCAATATTTTAAGAGCTAATTTGCAACATATGCCTAAGTAAACAGAACTTACTTGAAAAGAAGAGAAGCAAAACCATGTGTCTGAAAAATTGCACACAAGTACTTGATAGATTAACTAAATCAAACCCAGATGGACATGTGAATCTGTAGAATCTCTGTAGTTTTCTTGCACACCATTTGAAAAGGCTACACTATTAAAGTCAAGTAGAATATTCAAGGCCAAGGAATCCTATAATTGAATATATGATTAAGAAAATAATAGATGGTTTCCATTGCATTGGCTAAGTACTTGTAGGGGCAGTTCTTTTGAGTATCATGACTTATAGGTTCCTCAGAGGAAACTAGCCATAGTACCCTGGCTTCTGGCTGACTTAGAATGCTATGACTGTAGAAAAGCCAGAATTGTTCATTTGTGAGTAGTTTTTTCTTAGCGAACTCATGCAAATATCAAATATTCGAGATCTTTTAGATCCTGAAATCCATTATCCATCCATTATTACTTGATAGATTTTTTTAATAATTGTTCAGGTATATACATTTATAACCAAAGATATTTTTATAATATATATATCATATATGATATATATGTATATATATCATATATGATATATCATATATGATATATATATATATTCTATTCAATAAATAAGGAGGGAAAACCAATCTGGAAGACCACAATGAGAATGATTTTTTTGTAAAATCTCTAGGTGAAATCCTTCATGGTGATCTAATCATTCAATTCAAAGGGATTGTGATAGTAGCTAAGTAACACTGGAGTTCACTTATCTCCTTCTTGGTGTTCTATATTGTAATTATTAAATGATAAAAGAAATTATTGTAGAGAATTGTGATCTATGCAGTAAATAGATTTGAATCCTTAAGGCTAATGACTCTACACTTGTAAGGAGAAGCAAGTTGCCCAGATTGAAATGAAGATATCCATTGAAGCATCTGGGAAGTCACAAAACTGATATTCTTTCTCTAAAGCAGAGATGATATGTTACTATTTCTTTTTTCTTCAACTGAAGTATGTTCTCCTGTAATTTAAAAATTCCAATGGAGGAAAAAAGATCAAGTAAATTTATAATGACTCTAGCAGTTGCATTTGGAAGGAATAGATTGAATTTTTCTAGATGATGATAAATCTAGAAGTTAGAGTGATTTATTAACTATCCCAATTTCAAATATATTCCACAGTAAAGTTTCTTTCAGTTACAAGGACCATGCTAAGCATAGTCTCTTGGTAAAAACCTTTTTGATGATTGTTAGAAAATTTATTAAATTCTTCAAATTGAGTAAGCATAGAGCATTCTGCACTAAGACATTTTCTTGGCTTTCTGTTATAACTCCATGAAAAATCAAATTAGTTTTCACTTTGGCTAAATACTTCACCATTTGTGGTTGGAGGATGCCAAGCATTGCTTTAGTTATTTTCATTTAGGGACTAAAAGATAAATTGACCCTCTGTGAATACACATGTTATACACAGTATAGTTTTATTTCAATTGTTCTTTTTAAAAAAGATCTCATGTTTATTACTAAGCCAACATACAGCAGCAGAAAAATATTAACAAAGAGAAAAACCATTCTTTCAATAATTTCCAAATAAGACACACCCAGCTGTCCAGCTAGTAGTGATCTTTTAGTGATATAGTAAGGGGCAAGCAACTGGATACACTATAATTATGTGAGCCATCTCATGCACATTTTTTATAGACACAGCTTGGTTCTTCTCCAATGTCTCCTCTTGCAGTTGTACCTGATTGTATTACCAGTTTTCATCCGAATCCATTGGGGAATGGGCTGATTCTGCTTTTGTTTTGTTGCCAGCAATCTCTTGATCCTGAAAGTCTTGTGAGAAGACATGGCGAAGAAGTCAACCACACACACCACAATGGCAGAGAGGAGCCTTATTTCAACTTTTCAAGTTGACATGCCAAATTAGGGGGACAAGAAAATGATCAAGACCCTACGGTGAGCTTTCATTCCCACTCTATCCCGTCCATTCTCTCCTCTACTTAGCTAATTTGAGTTGACCCCTGTACATTTTTGCATACCATATTGAATAGCAATCATATGCTTACATGTATTTCTCTCACCAGAATATAAGCTCAGGGTAAGAACCAGGCAGTGGCAGATACAAAGCATGGCTCAGCTCCTCCTTTAAGCAAAGACTCACTGCAGTTAACTCCTTCTGGATCTCTAGATCAGCATTCAAATCAAGGTTATCCTTTTCTTGGGGAAGCTTATAGTGAATGACTGAGCAAAGCAGGGTGGCTGAGCTCATACTCTCCTCTGGCAACCCTAGCTTATGACCACATGAAAAGATGGTAAAAGAGCCTGGCTCTCTGCAGGATTCCTCTCGCAGCTCCACTCCAGGGCTCTCTTTGGGTTGGCAGAGTTTTGTCACATCTGCATTGTGGTCTGACTCTTATGCTGCCTAATCTTGTGCCCATCCCCTTTATTTTATAAGTGTTCTGTCCCATAAACTTTTTATTCCCCAGTCAAGCTCACATCTGTTTTCTAGGGAATCCAGCCTGTAACCATTGGTGTCAGAAGTGGTCCAAGAAAGCAGGCAATAGGTGGGTGTAGGAGCCGGCTTACTTACCCACTCCCTGGTGGGTAGTGAGGAATCAGTTCCTAGTGCCAGTTAGTGTTCAGACAGCTCTGGAACAAGGTAGCAGGCCAATTGTAAAGTGTTCATGGGTAATGAGCCAGGATATGGCGGCAGAAGAAAATGCAATGGTCAATAAGGTGATTAGGGAATTTGAAATGTGTGTGGGGGGGGGTGTGTGTGTGTGTGGGAGAGAGATGAAAAATACAATTATAATAGAATTGGGTGGTTTTTTTTTATAAATTGCAGTGAAACTACAGATTGATAATGAAAAGTTGAGGGCAATCAACAAATTGAAAAGTAAGTGTAAAAGCCGGAGTTCTCTTTGGTAGCTTTCAAAGAAGCCCTCATCCCATGCAATGGACTCACAGAAAAGGCTGAAGATCAAATTTAGAATTTGATGTTCTGACTGGATAAACTTCAAAGATGGTTGGAAACTCAACCAAGGTGGTCATTGCTCTGGCTGGACAAACCTGAGTCCCTGGCACATGAGATGAGGACATCTGGGAGATGCTCCTATAGATTTTGACTCTCCAGGCTGTTCTGAACCTTATGAATGTGCAGAAGTGGCTTACCCTCCTCAAGATGAGCCAGCACACAAGAGAGTTGACTGAGTGTTGGAATGGCCTACTGAAGGGGCAGCTGACATGGCAGCTCATAGGCAATACTCTGGCCCTACGTCTACTCCTTCACCCTATCATTATACTCATATCACTTTCTTTGGTTGAAATAATAACTTTTTGTTTTACATGTAATGACTGTCAGTATTGTTTCATATAGAGTCAGATAAGGTAATATATTTTTTCATAATCTATTTTTTTTCTGGAGTTACAACCTAGTTTTTCACACACACACACACACACACACACACACACACACTATTATGGCAAGTATACACTGTAATGCTTACTCTAGTCTTTCCCCAGAGACCTACCACCATTTACTCGAGTAACAGTGTATTGGGGAAAAAGTAATAACCAGACATTGTGAGGTCTTATTGGGGTCCAAGTTTACACTGACATCCAGAGACACAAAGCATAATCATGCCCCCCTTAAGAAGACACACGAGTATAGATCAGATAATAAATGAAGCCCTGGCCGAAGTCTGGCATACAGTGAGTGTCCTTAGATCTACCAGGTGGTCATTTCTCTGGTCCCCAAGTATATAGTTAGGTTTCACACACTTGGCAGTTGGAGTGACACTCACACCAACCAGGCTCAATCTTTTTTTAAATTCACTGCAGTGTGATACCCACCATAGAACATGTGTTCAGAAAAATGCATGATAAATAAATATTGGCTACTGATTTCAAGCTTTAGGAAGAAGAGCTATTTGAAGCAAAATATAATTTTGTGGGGATGGGAAATAAAGGAACTTCTTATTTTTATTTTTGTACTTATGGGAAAGGGAGCAAGAGAATTTTTCTCTATTCTTAACTTATGGCATTCTTAACTGGTACCTTTAAAAAAATCATCCAAGTCTGGCTGAGTATCAAGAGAGTCTTACTATAACTAGCCATGTACTATGACCAAAAAGGACAGCTTTATATTTAAAAACTGAGGTGGTTGATGGGATGGCTAAGGAGGAGGAAATGGAGGGAAGGGAAGTTTACAGTTCTGTAAATTACAGCTTGTGGCAGGACCATGATGCCTTGCCAATCTCAGCCAGAGGGCGAGTCAGCCAAAGGACCGTTACTCACACTTTTGTAATTAAGGCTGCATTTTTGGTGTAATAAAAAGGCTTACATTTTGGCTTGTGTTTCCTTATTAACAGTTATACCGACAAGCAATTTATTTCAAAGGACAACTGCCAGGAGAGCCCCTATCATGGGACTATAGTGACCCAGCTTTAAGGTTGGTGTGTGTGTGTGTGTGTGGGGGGTGGGGGGGTGGGGGGGGGAGACAAAGAAAAAAAAAATGCAACTTAAAGACCAAAAGCTTTTGAGGAGAGAGAAACCCAGAACTGAACATTGAAATACGAGATCTTCTATCTTTTTTTTAAAAAATATTTTATTGATTTTTTTACAGAGAGGAAGGGAGAGGGATAGAGAGTTAGAAACATCGATGAGAGAGAAACATCGATCAGCTGCCTCCTGCACACCCCCTACTGGGGATGTGGCCGCAACCAAGGTACATTCCCTTGACCAGAATCAAACCCTGGGACCCTTCAGTCCGCTGGCCGATGCTCTATCCACTGAGCCAAACTGGTTAGGGCAAGAGACCTTCTATCTTTACCTTCGCCATTCAGAGTTCTTTCTTTACCTGTCAAGAGCAAAGTTTAGGGCAGATATCAAGAAAGCCTCTCTGTATATCCCAAGAAACCAGAAACACCAATCAGAAAGGATATAGGCACCCCTATGTTCATAGCAGCACAATTTACCATAGTTAAGATTTGGAAACAGCCTAAGTGGCCATCAGCAGATGAGTGGATTAAAAAACTGTGGTACATCTACACAATGGAATACTACGCCGCTATAAAAAAGAAGGAACTTTTACCATTTGCAACAGCATGGATGGAACTGGAGAGCATTATGCTAAACGAAATAAGCCAGCCGGAGAAAGGTAAATATCACATGATCTCACTCATATGTGGGATATAATGATGAATATAAACTGATGAACAAAAATAGATCCAGAGACAAGGGGCAGGGGAGGGGGAGTTAGAGATCAACCAAAGGACTTGTATGCATGTATATTAGCATAACCAATGGACACAGACACTGGGGCGGTGGGGGTCTGTCCTCGGGGGTGGAAGTGGCGGGGCGGGGGGGGGGGGGACGGGGTCAATCGGGAAAAACGAGACATATGTAATACTTTAAACAATAAAACAAACATTGAGAACATATTGATAGCCAAAAAAAGAAAAAAAGAAAAGAAAAGAAAAGAAAGCCTCTCTGATGCTTTGAATGTTGGACCCACAACAAACTGTAAGATTGTCTTCTCCACAAACTTTTAAAAGAAGAGTTAGCTATCTCTTAGGGAATGTTTAAGTATACAATTTTTTTCCAAGATGTATGTTCCTGACCCATAAAAGAAAAGCTGAGTAACTGATCGTCATTCGGTTATTGACTAAAGAAAGCTTAATAGATTAACATACAGAGGTAGGCAAAAGTAGGTTTACAGTTGCATTGTGACTTTTTTTTAATAATATATTTTTATTGATTTCAGAGAGGAAGGGAGAGGGAGAGAGAGAGATGAAACATCAATGATGAGAGAGAACCATTGATTGGCTGCCTCCTACATGCCCCACACTGGAGATCAAGCCCGCAACCCAGACATGTGCCCTGACCAGACACAAACCCCAACCTCCTGATCCATAGGTCGAGGCTCAACCACTGAGCCACGCCAGCAGGGCAAATTGTGACATTCTTTATAAAACTATTATAATAATCATAACCTGTATGTCTTTTTCCATACAAACTACTGTAAACCTACTTTTGCCCACCCCTGTATGTATCAGTATCTTTTATCAACTCCTTGACTTAATGGGGACCCTGGCTATTGATTGGCCAGTCTGCTGGAACTCTGGTAGACTCTGGTGAATGGCAGTTAGGCCTGTGGAAACTCCTCTGTGGGTTCCTTGAAAGTAGGGCCTATGTATTGCAATTGATCTAAGTCAATGTGGTCAGACACAATTCCTAGGTTCTTTCTGGAGGATAACAGTAGCCATTGAGAAGTTGGCTACTGTGGATGAGAGTGAGTGAGTTCTCAGCCTTGCTACTAGGTCATAATGAAAGCAATTCTCAAACCAAATTCTATAATATATGCAGGCATTTATTAGCCATACATTGACTAGCAAGCGGGTCCAGAACTGTACAGTTCTGTAAATTCAAGGAAACCCAGCTTTCTGTCATCTTAAGTGCCCTGAAATCTGCCTTATCTGCTTAGAGACCGGCACTGCAATCCAGAGCAGGAATCTTTACTCCTGTTGCATTCATCAGGCCACCAAAAATCATCATAACCAACAGATAGACCTCAGACCATTTAGGGATCAAGCTTTGAGCTCTACCTCCAAGGGTGAAGGCTAAGTCTTTGTTTGCTTCTATTCATGCAACAGTAGGGAGAGAGTCTCTAAAATATTTATAACCTTGCATTAGTTTCATCAATGATGTGTGATATCTAACATTCAACATTCATCATGCCAGTCAACAGTGTTAAACACCAGAGGTTTGTTTCTGACATGCCGGATGCTGATTAGCAGGGGTTAGATTGTCAATCTTGAGATTCAGACAATAGAATGAACTGTAGTTGCCCCTCTGGAATGTGGTTTGATCATCCCTGAGCTGATACATTATTATTATTTATTTTTTGTACTAATTCTTTAAAAATTTTTTTATTGTCTAAAGTTTTATATATGTCTCCTTTTTCCCCAATTGACCGCCCCCCTCAAGGCATTCCCACCCCAGGCAAGCCCCCACCGCCCCAGCGTCTGTGTACATTGGTTATGCTAATATGCATGCATACAATTCCTTTGGTTCCTGAGCTGATACATTATTAAGATGCTATAGCTTCCTGGCCAGTGTGGCTCAGTGGATTGGGTATCGTCCCATGCACCAAGAGGTTGATGGTTTGATTCCCATTCAGGATACATGCTTGGGTTTTGGGACCAATCCCCAGTAGGGGGCCTGCAGGAGGCAGCAGATGCATGTTTCTATCTCTCCCTCTCCCTTCCTCTCTCTCTAAAATAAATAAAAACATATTTTAAAAAAGATTCTATAGCTTACCTTAAGAATATTTTCAAGTATATTACAGGCTATTTTAATACTGTTGTTAAACAAGCATAGCACCTGGCCTAGAGGAACCAGGCAAAGTTTGCTGGATTGAATAGGATAGTTTGAAGAGCTTGTAAATTGGAATATGGCTATATCAACTGGGTTACTTATTCATATGCAGTTAGGATTTTGAGATTTGGTTATTGCAACTCTTGCATTTATTTTTATTTTTCAGTTATCTTGGGAACACAATAGAGAAACCCTTGGTTGGCTTCAGGCCCTATGGGAGCTTGACAAAGTTTTGTCTTGGTTCTATTGAGGAGGCCACAGGAGGTTTGTAGGTTGAGAGTTAGTTAGTTCATTTGTAGGTTTTGTGAACAATTACTTGTAAGTGATGGTTTAAATTGTAAATTACCTACATATACTTGTAGGTAATGTTTAATTGTTATAAAGCAGTGAAACTTCTTCATGGGGTGGGTAGGTGGGGTGGGTGGGAGGCAGTGTGTACACTGAGAAATAGATCAAACCAACCCTACTTTACTGTCTTCCGAGTGGATTTGGGAACTCAGAGGTGGGAGCCATAAAGCTAATGATAGCGCAGCTTGACTGTGGACTACCGTACTTGTCCTTTTGTGAACCATGCTAGGTGAGTGAGCTGAGGAGAGGCCTCCCAGACCTCACCACAGCCTCTCGCTGGTCCATGGAAGTTCCACATACAACTCTCTGTGATGACGCAGTGAGCCAGTTCTTATTTCTGGCTCTCACGGCCTAGCATGTAGTTCAGAGGAATGGAAGAGGATAGAGTCCTTTAGATATTATTTTTAAAACTACCTTCTTCATTTAAAATTATTTTCAGCAACTCACGAAGTCATTAGGTATTTACAGTCATCTCTGATTTCTGAACTCTCTTGAGGTTGAAAATCTCACTCTTAGGGGTGGACGGTAACATCTCTTTAAGCAGGTTGTTCATGATAAGCATCGATTCCATTGGCCTCCTCCCCACCCTGGAACACATAGTTTTCTTCCCACTTCCCTGTCCCCGGAGAAAAGTTTGTGACTGCACCTGTACTGATATGTATCAGTGTTCCCACCTAACGAATGTTTGGTTTACCAAAAGCTTGGAAAGTACCCGTGCTTTTTGCCCCCTCACTGAAGAGAAAACATGCACTCCTACACTTGAGCTTTGATTTCTGGCAGTCTGTGGCTTACCGGAACAACATATGTGCTTGCCCAATGTCTTTGTTTTGCCAACAAAACACCCACAATCTCAATGATATTTTCAACCCCCTGTATCATATCCTGGTGTCTATTTATATTGACATCCAGACATTTAGTTTCACCACTGGCACAGAAATGACATTTTTTTGTGCCTAATTATTACTGTGGTAATGTAATGCAATCTCTCTCCAGACAAAACCCCTCACTGCCAGCCACAGTTCAAAAATTTGCTTTATGAAGGTTTTTCTGGTAATTGTCTTTGGCTTCTAAGAAACCATTCATTTAATATTATGTGATTCCAGGAGTGTTGAAGAGCAGGGGCCAACCATTCCTCTTTAAATGTTTGCACCAGCTATCAGAAGATGTGAGTTATTATTCATGGGACTGACACACTTGACATATATTCTTGGCCCTGCTATTATTGGTTTATTGTTGGATCGTATGCATTACCATAGAATCTGGAATAAAAGCAGCTCTAAATGATTTGTGAAGTACTTATTTGCCTCTGGTCTTAGTTGGGAGTTTAGGATGTGAGTGTGGGAGACAAGCACACAGGGCTACAATAGAGTAAAATCCCATGATACATCCCAGGATAATGCAAATTTGCATATAATCCAATTAGCTCCTCTGCTCCATTCAGTCTCAATTTCCAAATGCAAATGGGTTAATGTTCTTATATTCTGGGAAATAGGCTGAGACTATGGAGGGGAGCATGGAGTTTGATAGGGAAACCTTGAATAATCTCGACTGGCAAGCAGGAAACCAGAGCACAGGTCTGCAGTGGTCAGTCCTTCAGGTTGGGTTGACGGAACAGCTTTCCAGAGGGCAGCAGATTCCGGGAGTCACTCTCACTGTCCTGGAAGTCCCAGTCAACATCAAACCTCACTTACATTTGGCTAGTGGGGGGATGGGAGCAGGAAGAACTCCCACCAAGTGGCTCCAAAATGCAGCAGAGATCTGGATGGACTTGGATCACACTAAGGATTCCCTAGGATAACCCCTGGTGGGCAGGATAGGTAAATTTTTATTTTATTTTATTTTTATTTAAAATGCATTTTAGTTTTAGACAACCTACAAAATATGTGTGTGTTTTTTTTCTCTTTTTCTTAAAAACAATGCCTGGCTCTAGCTGGTTTGCCTCAGTGGATAGAGCGTTAGCCTGCAGACAGAAGGGTCCTGGGTTCGATTTCGGTCAAGGCCACATGCCCGGGTTGTGGGCTCGATCTTCAGTAGGGGATGTGCAGGAGGCAGCCAATCAATGATTCTCATCCTTGATGTTTCTATCTCTCTCCCTCTCCCTTCCTCTCTGAAATCAATAAAAAAATATATTATTAAAAAAAAATGCCTGTGCTCCAAAGAAATTAAGATCAAAATGAATGAAGAGCTCAAGATGCTATTAGTCCTACTTGTCCTAGTCCTGGTGTGTGGCAGCCAGGTATGATGACAGGTGATGGACCCAAATTGCCAAACTTGTTAACATTTTCCCATTTCTAACCATCCTTAAAGAAAAACAATACAGGGTCATCTGGATTCATGTTTTCCTCAATCCAGACCTGGTACTTTTTGAAATTACCAAGGATGTGCTGGATTTATTCTACAGCCCCTGTCATAAAAGACTTTCCTCTTCTGGTCTCTGGACTCCACGTTCCCTTTGATTTCATGTAATCTCTGATGTGCTCCTTGTAGGCTTCTTTTGTGAAGCTGGTTTCCTGTAAATGATGGTTCATGACAATACCAACTCCAGTGATTACTGTGCTTTCCGTACCTTCGCCCTCCGGGCCTTCAGCAGAGGCATTTCCACAATAAACAACCATCATTGTCATCTTCTGTCCTACTGACCATCTTCCCCTCTACCTCCAGGCACAGCCTGTCTGCAATCTCCTAGACTTGTAGATATGGGAGAACACCTCATCCTGACTAATGAGTTCCGAGTTGATGATGATGATGATGATGATGGCTGCCGGAAGGAGCCAACAGAGGCATCTGGCTTAGTAGGAGCCCAGAGCTGGAGGAAGGGAGTAGTAAGCAGTGCTTTGGGGAAGGGGAGCACATGAGGGGCCGGGGGGGGGGGGGGCGGGAAGGGGGAAGCAAAGTCGTTTTATTTACCTGTAGTAAAGCAAGCAATGAAACTGCCCATGTTACCCAGTCTATAGTACACCTTTTTGGACCCCCATTTGTTGTATTATGGTAGGATTCTACCATAATTCCTTACTTTCTATAAAATGTGATTGTGGTTTTCTTAGCATTATGCAACTTAGGTATAAGTGTATCATGACATTAGCTCTTCAGCTCATATATTTTCCCCCTCCCTCTGAAGTATATTCTATCAAATATGGCTAAGATCATGGTTTTCAGGCAGCTTTACTAAGCAAAGGCAAAAACTACATTTCAGATTTTGCCAGTGGGATATGTCAACATTGTGTGTTCGTATATTTAAACACACTGTCATTTTTACTGATTGAAGGCAAAGACATGGGTGCATTTAGCTTTGCATTTAATATACAGATTTGAGAAGCCAGCGCACAGGCTGCCAGTGAGAAGTAAAACAACAAAGCATTGGGCATCTGTTGTGGGTACCCTAAACAGAAGTTGGCAGCTGTTTCAGTGTATAATGAGTATAGGGCAGAAAATGCAGTGAAGTGGGTCATGGTTGGTAGAGGAAGAAACACTTAAGTGGTCTCCTCCCTTACATAAGTATGGTGTGAATAGACTCCGTTGTCCTGGTGGGCAATATCAGTTTGAAAAGGTTTTTCTTGTTCTGGGAAGAGTCACTTAAGTGACCTTACTGAATCACTTAAGTGACCTTACTGAGTCCTTTAAGTGTGGGGTGAGCTGGCTGTTATTCTGGGAGAGGAGTGTAACCAGAACTTTGATGTTTTAAGTGTCTTTAAATGTTGTGAGGACATCACTGCAGGATAAGATGGGAATTTCTTGGCCAACCACTCCTAGGGCCATGTTACAGTCTGAGAAGGGACTCAGTATGTGAACAGAAAGAGTTTGATCACTAAGAGATCTTTGGGATCCAGAATTTTAGGGCATGAGAGTCCTGTAATGGCACAAGGTGCTGGAGGGCCTTTCCCCATAAACAACTGTTGTGGAAAGCATTGACTTTGGATCAGTAGAAGCGGTAGGTGTAGAGGATAGTGCTCTAGCACTGCCCTGGAGGTGGCTTCGAGGGTGTGGGCACCTCTTCATCTTCTTGCTGTTGTCCCAGAGGACTCAACACAAGTGTTCTGAGACACCTCTCACCACAGACCTCTCAGCCTTCAGCACACTGCTTCTCGGGAGCCAGAACTTGTGAAACCTTAGCTCTATGAAGCAATAGATAAGCAAAAGGACTCTAAGCAGACAGGTCCAGGCTAGTTTGATTGAAAGTCCCTCTCCTGTGAGTAATACTGACCCACAGGGTCAAGCCTCCAGGCCCCTTGGCTACCACAAGAATAAATTACTTTCCCTAGCTCTGCCTTTTGGCTGCAACTCTCCAAGATGAGCTTTCATCAGCAGCCAAGGCCCCTGTGCCACAGACTGTGGTGTTAGCTTGACCCTCCTCCTGAAGTCACTCCTGTGCTCGGTGGACCTTCGAATGATTCATGAAGAGGGAAAACAGATCTCTGGACTTGCCATTTTTGTCATGAGAAAGCTCAGGGATTACACTCAGAGAATAGACAAAGACAAGTTCATGGTACTTTGTACTGGGCTGAGGGACACCCCAATTCCACGTGAGGAGCAGAAGAAACATGCAGAAAAAAGTCATGGTGCTTTGCTATTCAATGGAAAGAGCAAGAGACTAAAACATGCTCCTGCACACACAGTAGTATATGCATATATATGTATGTGTACTACTTCTGGTCACATAAATCTTAGGAAAGGAAGTAGTAAATACCCATGTGAAATTAAGATTGAAATAAAGAAAAGGCCAAAGAATAATTTCTTTTAAGAAGGAGATCCAGAGCAGAGTGACACAGCTAGAAGTTTAAGCCCATATAAGAAATCTATGTCAATGGCAGGAAGAGACACTTTCTCACTGGCCAAGCCTCCAGGGTTTCCCTGAGTCATACTTGGCTTTGTCCTTAGAAGAGGTCAGTTTAAGGTAATGGAAAGTCTCTGACCTTTTGTCAACATTAGAGAATCCACCTCTGGTCAGAAAATGGTGATTCCTTTCTCTATGATTCACTACCTTGAAGCCTCTGGTTTCCTGGAATTCTTTTAAAAATTCCAATTCTTTCAGAAAACACCACAATTTTGGATAATGTGTACTCGACACTGTTCTGGAGTTAACCACTAATTGTCACTGAACAAGGTTTCTAAAATTTTTTCTTGAATTTATTAACTCGTTGGTTAATAAAATTACATAAGTTTAGGTGTACAATTCTATAACACATCATCTGTGTATTGCATTGTGTATTCACCACCCTAAGTCAAGTCTCTTTCCACCATTTGTCCCCCCTCTACCTTCTTTTACCTCCTCCCACCCCCTTTCCCTCTGGTCATCACCATACTATTATCTTCTGTGTCTATGAGGTATTCTTTTTTTCTTCGCTTAATTCTTTCACCTTTTTCACCCAGCCCCCCAATCCTCCTCCCCTCTGACAGCTGTCAGTCTTGAACAAGGTGTTTTAAAGATATGTCTAATTCTCCCAATATGGAAAAGTGAGGCTTATTCTTCCCATTTTACAGAAGGAAAATCACTGAAGATCAGAGAGCTTAAGTAACTAGCTCAAGTCAGACAGCTAATAAAAGGCAAGGCACTTTCCGATTATCTGTTTGTGCCAGAACAAATCTTGAAAACTTTCTTTCCTTTCTTTTCTATTAATCTATCAAAATTTTTTATTGTTACTCCATATTAGCTCTGGCAGCTGTTCGGCTGGCCAATATCTAACTTCCTTCTATTTATATTGTCCTGATACCCAAATACTTCACCATCCTTTGTACTGTAGGGAAGTTTCAGGGAAAGCAAACCCAACCTTCAATGAGAAAACATGGACTAGAGAACTGGAAGGGTTGGTCAAGGGAGCCTGGGAAACTAAGCAATTTTGGAATCGGATCTTCTTAGTAAATATTCACTATTATCTTTGAAGTAAATTCAAATAGAATTTATTACTAGAATATCAGCTAGTCATATCACTAAGTGCTATTCCAGAACATATTTTAAAGTAAAATATCATTTGAAACCTGTCACTTAAAGTTACACATAGATATACTTCACTTAGTGCAATAATCAAGACCTGACTATAGCTAGGAGAATGGGCATCGGTCTGGTGAAAAGATAGGCAGGATGATGTTTTTGTTTTGCGTTGTTTTCAAAGATTGGAAACCTAGAACTCAGAAATATATCTACAAACGGGTTGAATTTTTTGTGGAGGCAGGAAAAACACTTGGTTAGCTAGAATGTGTGTGTCATGAGGTGCAGAGTATCAGAATATGCCATCCCAAAATATGCCACTTTAGCATAAAGATTATTTTGAACTGAAAGCAACTGAGAAGAAGCAGATAGAAGAAAAGCTCTCTGTCTTCTCCCCTTTTGCCTAAACATGCAGGGCATAAATTTGTAAAGGTGTCTCCCCATCTCTCTCCACCAGGAGAGATAGAAGGTGATCACCAGAGATAACTCTAGACTCTTATCAGCCCAGAGATAGCACCTAAGGAATGTACAAAACAAACTCTACTAGGGCAAAAGTAGGTTTACAGCTGCAATTATGTGAAACAGAGCCTATTCTTATATTCTTATTTATTAGTTATTGTATTATTTTCCATACAAACAACTGTAAACCTACTTTTGACCCCTACTGTATTTACCCTCCCACAATTTGCCACCCTATAAACAAAGTCTTTTTCCTTTGCTTTGTCATTTCTCTAAAAATTTCTTGTTCTTTCATTTAGATGGTATATAAACACAAGACCTAACCACCGCTGAGTTACTCATCACTAAGTATTCTGTGTGTATGCATGGCCGCACATGTTAATAAACTTCTGTTTGTTTTTCTCTTAGTAATCAGCCTTCTAACCATCTCATTTACAGGGCCCCAGGCAGATAATCTATGAAGCATCGGGAAAACTTTTTCCTTTCCCAGGGCCATGAATGTTATGTGGCATGTGTGTAAAAGTAGCAGAAAGCATTGGCCTCATTTTTTGGCTGTGTTTTTGGTTGCAAGACTTGAATCTGACTCTTGTTGGGAAATGAGTAAAAGTAGCTTCAGTAAATGATTGATAGTTGTTGGGGCTGGAAGGATATTGTTCCAGAGCATGTGATTATCCGCTTTCTTCCCTACTCAAGATGGGTAATATTCACATATTAACTTAAAATATTCCTCATACGATTCATGTTCACGCCAAGCAAACATATAAGAAAGGCTTTCTTGCCCTGTGTTATTCATGAGATGTAAGACCCCATTTATTTTGGATTCCACCTTCCATTCAAGTTATGTTTGGGTTGTTTTTATGTATATCTGACACAGACATTATATTTCACACTATTATCCTAATGTGTGATTATATAGAGCCAAGAGTTCTAAACCAAAGAATGCTAGTTAGTGGTATTCAGTGTAGTTTGGCTGGGAACCAGATCAACTCATGGTGGGTGAGCTCATATAAACCTGACAAGAGCTGTGTGTTACTTATGTTTGCATTTCTAGCATTTCTCCCAGAATCTATTATATAGCACTCACCAGTGCTGTTAAATATTAAAATGTTGATAGCAGCAGAGGTATGGAAGCCTTCCTTATCCTAGAGGGGCTCGCTTGCTAACACCTGCACACTCGACCCACGCAGGCAAACATGGACCTCACCTATGGGGTTGTCCTGAGAGCTTCTGGTTGCCATGGGTGTATCTGGACTTGCTCAACAAAAACCTACATTCTTCTCTGTAAATTCTGCTCAAGTTTTCTCTCTTTTTCCCTCTCCACCCTTTCCTTTTATTGATTGAAAATCTGAAAACTTGTTTAGAAACTTGTGCTTCAGGCCCAATAAGATTCTTTCCTGTATGAAGAAGTTGGACTCCACCCTTGAGTTTTATTTGGGTGCTGTGTAAGGGGGAGGGTCGTTCAGCTTCGGACCCACGACTGTAGGAGTCATCTCACCTCATTGTTTCAGAAATTCTCTTTCCATGGAGAGTCAGAGTGTACACTTCGCCATTGTCTTTGAGGATCAAGCCAGGGGGAGGCGGGGAACATTCAGATGTCTATTTTTCGTCTTTCTGCCAAAGATAAATCATTGAATACTTCTTGATGCACACTTGACTCACTGATCACCATACAGCCAAGTAAGGAGGGTCTGCCATTTATTCCCAAGGGCCATTTCCTTTAGATACAAAGGACTCTGCTTTGGGGCCAGCTTTTTACCTTTTTTAGTTCTTTTTGCTTAAATGTTGTCTGCTCAGTGAGATCCTTCTAGAACACACTGTTTAATGCCGCCACCCCCTCCCCTCCCAGGAATCCATGGCCCCCTCCTCTACTTTTTCTCATCATCATCTGATCTGCTATAAATGTAATATACTTACCTTCTTTATTGTTTCTCTTTCCATGAGACAATATAAATTTCATGAAGGTAGGCATTTGGGGTTTCTTGCTCCCCCTGTAGTCACAGTGACTAAAACAGTGTCTGGCTCAACCCTATTTGTGGAAGGAAGGGAGGGAGGGGGGGACAAAAGTAGGAACATGATGCATATTTATATACAGAACATGATGTTGGTGAGGTCATGAGTGCAGGTTCAATAGTCAGATAGACCAATTATGTTGATCTTATCTAATTGTCCAGAGTGTACCCCGAAGTCCAGCTATTGCCTAAAAAAAATGCTTTTAATTAACCGTCAGCACAATGGTAATGGGGCAGATGTGTGAGTGCGGGAATGTAGCTGGATGGATGCAAATCCATTACTGCTCCAGGCAAGGCAGCTCAAAATTCCTGGACCACTGCTCTTGGGTCAAGAGATCAGTAGATATTTACTCCCAAAGGCTAGAACATAATACCCACTTTTCTTCCCAGATTGGTAAACGCAACTAGCTTTTCAAAACAGCTTGCTGAATGCAGAAGTCAATCCAGAATAAATGACAAAATCTATAACTTCTTTCAGATCCGGGCAAAACTCTGATTAGCAGATTTTTTTCTTCTAATGTTGAAAAGCAGATAGGCAAGCTTATGATGATAATACACCAGTGAGAGTTCCTTCTGCCGCAGGCACTGTTGGCTAAAAGCGAACAACCTTGGATTACTGGGGTTTATTTTTTCTTATTTTCACTTAATTCATAAACATTTTTTGATAATCTACTATTTGTAAGATATAAAATTAGCCTTGTAAGATGCTAAAAATGAATCAGAGATAGACATTGCCTTTAAAGAACTTAGATACTTATAAGACAATAATGTCTTGTCAATAGCCTGTTGTTTTGCTATATTTACTATGTGATCAAAAGCAATAAGAACAATTATAAATGATTCTGTCTTTGTTTTCTCACTCAAATTGCACAAATAGGCTGCTAGTTCTTTGAACAAAGAACAACTGGGAGCATGCCCATGCAAACTATTTTAAGTTTCTCCAAGTCCAAACATCCCTATGCAACACCCTCAAAAAGTCCTTGCAGCAGTTGCGCGCCAATGAAAGCTGTGAGGTTCACAAAAGTCACAAAAGGAGCCAGAATGAGGCATTGCAAGGAGGAATTCTATCACTCAATCTCAATCTGAATTTTCTCAATTTAAGATAAAGTTTAACATACCTGATGTGAAAAACAGAAGTGGCTAGCTAGGCTGGAACAAGCTGGGTCTCTTGCAGAATTTTTATCAGATTTTTGGCTGGGAGAGCCAGTAGTACGAGAGATAAAAGGTGGGGTTGATCTTATTTTTAAGAAGTTATTCTGTACCCTGGCTGGGTGGCTCAGTTGGTTGGAGTGTGGTCCAGGTCAGGGCACTTACCCAGGTTGCGGGTCCCATTCCTGATTGGGGTGCATACGGGAGGCAACCGATCAATGTTTCTCTCTCACATCAATGTTTCTCTCTGTTTCTCTCTCACATCAATGTTTCTCTCTGTCTTTCCCCCTCCCTTCCAATCTGTCTAAAAATCAACGGAAGAAATATCCTTGGGTGAGGATTAACAAAAAAGGTACCTGCCCTTGACCAGAATCGAACCTTATACCCTTCAGTCTGTGGGCTCTATCCACTGAACCACACTGGCCAGGGCTATCCTTCTTACTTTTAGATCAGTGCTTCCTCCTGAAGTGTGGAATTGGGTGTCACAACTGCTTCTGAGCATGTATTAGTGGTTTGAGAAATGATGAGTGGCAAAGATTCCATGAGTCAGGACAGCTCCCACTCTGTTAGCTCTGGCACCAACACACACACACACACACACACACACACACACACACACACACACACACAGTTCTTCAAGGTCTGTAAATTCATCTGGAGCCCCAGGGCCCCTTGGACCTGGCAGTCCTGTTGCAGAGCCCCTAGAAAGCAGGAGTCTGCAGCATCCAGCTCAAGCAGTCACTGGGAAGTCAGGAGGGGCGTCGGCACGCGTAGCCGCTTGTCTCTTGTATACTTTTCCATTTGGCTCTCACCTTCTGCCCTCTGGACCTTTTCCTGGCACGTGTTCTTCTGGGTCCAAATGGTTAGGGGATAGAGACAATTGTTTCCCTCAGCTCTCCTAGAAAGCAAACCCCCTTGCCATCATAACCCTTAACATTTGCTCTCGATGTTTCCATTGAAGCTTAATACAGTAGGAGCTTTTTAACATTGTTGTAATGTCTTTTGTTCATTTGAAATTCTTACTGCTTGGCCTTTCAAGTGACCTAAAATTCCTATTTTTTTAAAAAAAGTGATATTAGTGTCTTAGACGAAACTCCTACAGTGACCATGAATGTGACGGGGAAAAGTAATTACGGACAGACATCTCGCCAGATGAGTCAGCTTGGCAGGCGACAGTGTTTAGACTTTTCTCAAGATAATAATCTTTCCTTTTGTATGTATATGTATGTGTATGTGTATATGTAAACCCTCCCAACTCTTTCCTCTTCAACCCAAGACACACACATCTAAATGCTTTCAAGTTCTTGAAACTTATTCAGGTTAACAGAATGTATTGTCAACAACTGGTGATACAGAAAGGACTAAGCTGTGTTCATTTCTGTCACTCATCCTTCGGAATTCATGCCTGGTCCTCCTGTGTTCATTAAATGCCACCCAGTGTTCCACACGTCCTGTGTCTGCTCCTGCGGCTTCTCTCTGCGAAGGAGACCTTTCCTGCCCCATGCACCTGCTCTACCTCTATCCCCGTTGTGAAGTGCTCTGCGGGCAGGAAATAGCCTTCCTCCCCTTCCCCAGGGATTGGCCATAGAACCATGTAGCCCATACAACAGGCTGGCAAATATGGCACTGTCGGGGCTGACCAGCAGACCCTGAGAGACGGATGAACAGATTACGCCGACACAGGTTTCTGTGAAAGAGAGGGCTAAGGGGCTCTTTTACTTCAGTAGTAAAAGCCAGTCTTGTTCGCCTGCCTTGTTGGCTTTTTATTGTAACATCAGCTTGAACTCAAATTAACCTTTACCAGTAGATACAATCAGCAGGGCAAGTATTTTTGAGAAAGTATATACTTCTACAAGGTCAGGTCTTTAAAGACTAAACAGAGAGATTCTAGCAAAACACCCCGGGGGACCAGACTTGTTTGGAAAAGTCAAGGTAGGGGCTGCTGCCTTCGGCAAGGTCCCCTCAGAGGCCCCCGACCTTTGGGAGAATCCTCCTTACAGACATTCCAGCCACGCCCCGTGCTTCCCCACATGGCACAAGTGCATTGCCACTGGCGTCTTGTACACCAAGGAAAGGCCGTTGTGAAAACCACGCACCACAGAGGCAACCACTCAATCCCCCTCTGGAACAATAGTCTTACTTGGCCAAACCCACTTTTCTCTGCTCTAAGAAAAAAGAGGGAAGTACTCTTGTAATTCCCCACCAGCACAGTCCAAGCCACATAAGAAGTATTCAATAAAAATATCTATTAGTGCCACAAGGTCATTAACTCAGCTACTTTTGGCTGTTGGTATTTTATCTTATGCCTATTCTGGTCAAGGCCCTCACTGGTTAGGAGTGGAGGGCCAGGTTCATTTGGCTGTAAAGCGGGGTAAGTAAAGATATGACCTTTGCTGAAACATGACATTTCTAAGAAAAAAAATTAAAGCATACTATGAACAGTAGTCACCCCATTATCTCTGTTTTTTGTACCCTTAGTCAATCAGGTCCAAAAAATATTAAATAGAAAATTCCAGAAATAAACAATTTATGTTTTAAATTGTGTACCATTCTGAATAGCATGAAAAAAAAAATCTCCTACTGTACCACTGCATCCTGCCCAGGATGTGAATCATCCCTTTGTCCAGCACATCCATGCTGTGTACACTCCCTGCCCTTAGCCACTTACTAACATATCAGATGACTGTCCTGGCACCGTAGTGCATGTGTTCAAGTAACCCTTATTTTACTTAACAATGACACATTTGCATAACTTCTATTACAGTGTATTGTTATAAATGTTCTATTTTATTATTAGTTATTGTTGTTAATTTCTTACCCTGCCTAATGTATAAATTAAACTTTATCATAGAAAAGTATGTAGAGGAAAAAAAAGTATATATAGAGTTCAGTACTACCTGTAGTTTCAGGCATCCACTGGGGGTCTTGGAATGTATCCCCCATGGATAAGGGGGACTACTGTAGAGCAGATATGTGCAATTCAAATATTATTTTTTTTATTGTGGTAAAAGCATAGTATAAAATTTACCATCTTAACCATTTCTAAGTGCAGTTTAATGGTAATAACTATATTCACATTGTTGTGCAACGGATGTCTAGAACATTTTCATCTTGAAAAACTGAAACTCTGTACCTATTAAACAACAACTCCCCATTTCCCCCTTCTTCCAGCCCCTGGTAACCACCGTTCTACTTTTTGTTTCTGTAAATTTGACTACTCTAGATATTTCATATAGTAGAATCATACGATATTTGTCTTTCTGTTACTGGCTTATTTCACTTAGCATAGTGTCCTCAGGGTTCATCCATGTTCTAGCATGTGTCAGAATTTCTTTTCTTTTTAAGGCTGAACAAAGTTCCATTATCTATATATACCCCTTGTTTATCCATTCATCTGTCAATGGACACTTGGGTTGCTTCACCTGTTAGCTATTGTAAATAGTGCTGCTATGAACTTGGGTGTGCAAATATTGCTTTGAGATGCTGATTTTTCAGAAGTGAAATTGCTGGATCATATGATAATTCTATTTTTAATTTTTTGAGGAACGACTATACTGTTTTCCATAGCGGTTGCATCATTTTCCATTCCTACCAGCATTGCACAAGAGTTCTAGTTTCTCCACATCCTCATCAACACTTGATATTTTCTGTGTGTGTTTTTTAAGTGATAGCCATTCTAATTGGTGTAAGATGATATATCATTGTGGTTTTTTATTTGCATTTTCCTAATGATCAATGATATTGAGCATCTTTTCAGATACTTGTTGGCCATTCATATATCATCTTTGGAGAAATGTCTATTCAAGCTTTTTGCCAATTTTTAAAATTGTATTATTTATTTTTGTGTTGTTGAGTTTAGGAGTTCTTTATGTTCTGGATATTAACCTCTTATCAGTTATTTAATTTACAAATATTTTCTTTATGTGAAATTTTAAATTTTAATACAATTATAAAAAGGAAATATCAAGGTCTATGATTTCTTGTGACAACTTGGATGGATCTTGAGAATATCATGCTAAGTGAAATAAGTCAGACAGAAAAAGATCATACTATATATTTTCACTCATATGTGGGGTTCTAAAACTGAAAACAACAAATGAATAAACAAGACAAACAAACAAGAACTCATAGTCTCAGACAACAGTATGTTGGTTACCAGAGAGAAGGGGTGAGGGAGGTAGTAAAGGGTAAAGGGGGTCAAATATATGGTGATGGAAGGAGATTTGACTTGGGTGGTAAACATACAATGCAATATATAGATGATGTATTATAAAAAAAAGGTCTAGGATTTTACATTTCCTGAATCCTATTAAAAACATATTTATTTCTTATACAAGCAAATCTGTTTCTGAATTTCCTAAAAACTATGGAACAATGGAATTAGGAGACTAGTTGTCAGAGTTTGGAAATTTTCATCTTGCAAAACTGAAGCTCTGTACCTATATATAAAACACTGTGCATTTATCTTCATAAAGGGCATTGTGTTGCCTGTTAAGAGAGAAATGGTATGTAAAAGATGTAAGATAAACAAGCAGGTGTAGATCCTGAGGCAGATGGGCACCTAAAATAATGAAGGGAATGCAGAACCAGCCGTATAAGTACTGTTCTAGAAAAATCAGGATTCTAGTATGGAAATCTAAGGCAAGAAGAGGGGACCCTAATGAACTTGCACAAAATCATGAAGAATAAGGACAAGAGAGCAGCTGCAATATAAACGGATTCAAGATATAAATTGGTTAAAGTAATTCATGCTTACAGATCACAATAAGGTAAAGCGAGGATGTTTAGAATATAGTCCCCTTAAGACTGATGGAAGAACATGAGAGACTTCTGGGGGACTGCTTTTGTGGCTCTAAGGGAATTAATGACAGCAAAATATCTTAGAAAAAAGAAACCACACATTTATTTTATATTTTTAGATCTGAGTTCATAAAACAAAACTTCATTTAAAAATCAAAACCTAAGAGCATGGGGAACTGGACTCCTTCTTGACTCTTGAGGGCCAGGCCCAGCACAGGCCCACGGGCAAAGAATTCTGCCCAGAATATACTGTGCTCCCAGCTGGAGAGTTAGTCTGGAGCCTCCGGTGACCCTGGCTGTGCAACAGGAAGATGGAAAGCTTGGGAGAGTCTAACCCTGTTTGCCACTACCTAAGTCAATGGCAGGTGCCAGAGCCAATAGAGACAGACATCAGAGATTGATTTTGGAAACTTTTCCCAGAAAACTGACTGGGCCCAAAGGAGCTTAGCATTCCGGATATGAATGAGGAAGGCAGCAACGTGTCAGAGGACTGCTGATTGTCCAGCCAGCCAGCTGGAGTCAGGGAGACCCGAGAAGAGAGACTTCCAAACGGGCAGAACCAGGCCCAGCACTCCTGGTGGACAGTGAACTGAATTATTAATTAACAGACTCTAAGGCACAAGAAGAAACTGACTTAGATGTCTGTTAATCTTTACACTCATAAAAAAAAGACAGCTTCAGTAAATAAAAAGGAGTACCTTCTGCAGGCTGTGCTGTATGGCAGAATCAAGGAAGTAGAGGCCACCTAACTTTCCATGGTGAAGCATTCCTAGAAACACATGTGAAAATAGATCATTATACGGCAGACTGTACTTTCCTGTAGGAATGAGGTTGTAATTTGGGGTTGACTTCCTGATTCACAGTATAACCAGCAATAAATTATAAGGCAAAGCTCCACATATAAATTTTAATACTTTAAAAATAATAAGTATGCTCCAAGTTCCTATAAAATACACTTTACATATTTATTATATAGAAGTCCAATGAGCTATAAACTATCTATGAAGTACATAAAAATGCTACTCTATTTCAAATCTGTTTATTTTTTAAAAATGTGCTGCTATACTGTAGATAGCAATTGCCTGCATTTATTGAGCACTTACTAAATGCCACCACATGCTTTACCTACCTTATGTTATTTAATCCTATGAGGAAACTGAGGCTTAAAATGGTAACATCACTTGTTCAAATACGATTATTTAATAAGTGACTGAGTTGGGATTTAAACCCAAGGCGTCTAATTCTAGAGCTGGTGTTCTGAAGAGAAAGGTCACGTGCTCACAGGATGGGAGAGAGGAAAATTGGAGAAAACTTAGGTTTTGATGATGTTGACTAATCATGGCATTAACTAATCTGGAAAATATTCCCAACCTGTGCACTTCTTGCTCCATGAGAGAATTCAGTTCTTCATTGTTTAAGCCATTTCGAGCTGTGTTTTCTGTTATTTTCAGTCATAGCTACCTGATAGCCTGCATAAGAATTAATTCCGGCTCCAAAATATGGAGTTAGTGCTTTACTTGGCGGACATTCAGGCCAGAGCCACAAAGCATTCAGTAATTCAGAATCACAATGAGTAACACAGACTCACAAGGACTTTTGAGAACACAAGGCAAATAAATGCGATTCCCCAGTCAGGACAGCACCTCCCCCAACGTTTCTTTTCCACTATTTTCGGACCATCCTTGGTAACTCAGAATGTGGGTAAAGGGAAGGAAGGATAAAAGCTTGACCTCATATTCCTCTGCTCACTCCATACCTATCGCCTAAGCTCTCTTCTCCCCTAACTGCTAAATCGTACTTCCTTTTCAAGGTTTTTCAAGTCACATCTTGTTCTGGAAACTTGAGAGCCCTGCAGTTCACTTCACTTTGATCTGTAATTCCTCTGGAGTCATAGTAACACATTTGCTCACCACCTGGAGACATCTCTTGGGTTATATATTCCATCTTGCCTGTTCTCTCGTTTACTTCTTGATCCTAAACTTCCCTGAGATCAGAGACCCCACTGCATTCTGTAGAGATTCTTACAGTGCCTACCTGCCTATGGTGGATATATGCAGTTGTCTATGCATCTAACTAGATCTTGATATACTGATCTAAAAGGTAAGTGAAAACATGGGGGGGCAGAAAGAAGAGAGAAAGAGGAAAATCTAGGAGTACGTGTAATCTTGATTTGGCCTATTTTAGAATTTACAAAGTAAGGGTGTGAGTGCAGTGTGCTTTGGATGGCTTAGGATTCCTAGCACAATCATGGGATTTTCTCCATCATTTCTGCACCTGGGTAGCAGATAGGGAGGATGGGGGAAGCTGAACTGATTCATAGATGTAGATTTGCTGCGCTTGCAGCCTGAGCCTATGCTCTCCAGTTTCCTGCAGTCCTGTATACTCTGAGTCATGGCCTGCTTCACGCAAATGTGTTTTCAGCATGGCCCGTGTAAGCACTGTGCTTCCAACTACTGCTCCTCAGGGCACGAAATAACAGTAAAAGCAGTTGGTACCACTGTAATTTTTGTCAAGAAATTTTCAAGTAGGTTCCAAATGGTGAATTCCTGTAATAGAACACAAGGTCATTTCCAGGATCAGTAGCCTCTGCTGGCACTTCCTCTAGCCCTAGAAAAGTGCCCTTAATCCTATAGGCTCCTGCCAAATACTGGGCTGCTCCCTAGAGTAATATAAATTTATCTTCAAGGTTGTAGCTGTAAATTCCATGTTTGCAGTCACTCTCTCCCATCCCCCCAGAAAGCCCAGGAGGGGGAATGTCTCAGTAGAAACGTGTTTAGTGCATCACGGGACTCCTTTCTAAAATGTTTCCTTTGTGACCCAGATTTTCAGTTTAAACCATCAGATATACGGGATGCAGGAAGATGCTTACAACGCAGTCAGATGTCTTAGGATGGTTTTCTTATATCCAAAGAAAAAAATGATGGGAGATTATTTAATTAAAACATAGATCACAGTACTTTCTAGACAATTGCTGACAGTGATGCATGTCAAAACCAAAAAAATAAAAATAAATAAAAAAAATCTCAAAGCAACCAGATTTTCTTCTTTTTCTCTCATTTTCCCTAATCTTTATTCTCTTTCTCTTTTCTCACTTTGGGGTTTCTTCCAACTCCTTTAGAAAAGACTTCCTCTGCTCCCTCCTTCTGTCCTTCATTTTATCAGCAGCATTTCTCCCCCTAATGAGCCTAACAATGGAGAGATGTCTGAACAAGTAACGTGCCCCTGGTTTGAGTTTTTTACCTCAGAAGGCACTGGCTTTCCCTTCAGAAACCATGGTTGTAAGAGCATCTACATTTTCTGATGCTTTTTCAGAATATTGTGTCAGGACAATGCTTTCATTATCCTTCTTTTTTTTTTAAATATATTTTATTGATTTTTTACAGAGAGGAAGGGAGAGGGATAGAGAGTTAGAAACATTGATGAGAGAGAAACATCGATCAGCTGTCTCCTGCACACCCCTTACTGGGGATGTGCCTGCAACCAAGGTACATGCCCTTGACCGGAATCGAACCTGGGACCCTTCAGTCTGCAGGCCGACGCTCTATCCACTGAGCCAAACTGGTTAGGGCCATTATCCTTCTTTATGAACCCTCAAGTTCTCCCACCTGACGTGAGTGGGGAATGAGCCTTCGGGCCTCGCTATCTCCCTGTTTATTGATGATATTAGCTGTGGCTGTACTCTAGCTCACAACTAAGAACAGGCTGAACAGTTTTGTTCCCAACTTTGGTTTAATTAACATAAAAACAGAAACTACAGATTAAATGAGCTGGAGGCTGGGTTGAGGGGCCATTCCCTGTGTCCACTCCACCTCTCTAATTCCTGAAGGAGTGGGATCCCATCACTACTTACTGCTGCCTGATCAGGATCCTGATTGGCCCTCCTCCCAGGCTAAAAGAAATTACCATTCTTTTGAATGGTGTCAATGTAAACGCATAAATAATTGAACTTTAAATCTGAATTTAAAAATGGCCATCATTTTCAAAAGTAACAATTGCTGCTTCCTGTTAGCAGTGATTCTCAGATTTTAGCATGTATTGGAATCATCAGAGGACCACAGTGCAAGTTTCTTGCCCCACCTGAGACGACTGAAACAGACTTGGAAAATGATTCTGAGCAGCCGCCTGGAGTTCAAGGTCTGCTAGGCACATGCTCAGGCCATCACATGAGGAAGTTCCCAGAGAGGAATTTGCTGTACTGTGGATCTCAAGGAAACCAGTAGGGAAGTTTCAGGAATGGATCCTAGCTGAGCATAATGCTGCTAACACCATTGTCCTTTTTATCTTCTCTTTCTCATAGAGTTCTCTTGCCCCAGTCAAGCCACCCATTATTCTCCCTCAAAATAAAGAAAATGATGACAGAGTCACTTTCCAAAACCCGAGGAGAACCAAGCTTATTTGTTCACTTTGACCACTGTCCTACACCTGCCTAGTCAGGAATCTGGTCAGTTAAAACTTTGTCAGTCTTCTGGCTCTGGCTCCAGTTTAGACTATATGCACAGATTACCCACACAGAGCACTCAACTTATCCTTTCGAATATACCTACAAATATATAACTACATATCTATAATAATAAAAGTGTAATATGCTAATTAGACCGGACATCCTTCCCAACTTCCTTCCGGACGACCTTCCAGATGAAGCCGGGGCTGCGAGGGAAGCCCGGGTCTCAGGTGCCTGCCGGCAGCTTGAGGGAAGCCTTGGTCCCGGGTGCCAGAGGGAAGCTGGTGCCGGCAGCCAGGGGAAGGAAGGCCTACTCTTGCACAAATTTCATGCATCGGGTCTCTAGTCTATATATATATAAAAGGCTAATATGCAAAGTGTCCCCTTGGGAGCTAGACTGGGAGACCAGGAGTTCGATCGCTTGCTATGATGTATGTTGACCACCAGGGGCAGTGTGGAGTGAAGGAAGCCCCTGGCTGGCAGCTGGCAGCCAGGGAAGGAAGGCCCCAGCCAGCAGCTGGAAGGCCCCAGTCTGTCCTGATCACCAGCCATGTCTAGGGACCCTACCCATGCACGAATTTCGTGAACTGGCCCTCTAGTACATATATAAGTACATATAATAGACATATATATGTATACTAGAGGCCCAGTGCACGAAATTTGTGCATGGGGGGGGGTGTCCCTCAGCCTAGCCTGCACCCTCTCCAATCTGGGATCCCTCTCACAATCCAGGACTGCTGGCTCCCAACTGCTTGCCTGTCTGCCTTCCTGATTGCCCCTAATCGCTTCTGCCTGCCAGCCTCATCACCCCCTAACCACTTCCCTGCCAGCCTGATTGATGCCTAACTGCTCCCCTGCCAGCCTGTTTGCCCCTAACTGCCCTTCCTTGCAGGCCTGGTCACCCCTAACTGCCCTCCCCTGCAGGCCTGGTCACCCTTAACTGCCCTCCCTTGCAGGCCTGGTCCCCCCCAACTGCTCTCTGCTGAGGCCTGAGTCTCCCCCAGCTGCCCTCCCCTGCAGGTCTGGTCCCCCCCCCCCAACTACTCTCCCCTGCAGGCCTGGGTCCCCCCCCACTGCCCTTCCCTGCAGGCCCGGTCACCCCCAACTTCCCTCCTCTGCGGGCCTGATCACCCCTAACTGCCCTCCCCTGCAGGCTTGATCATCCCCAACTGCCCTCCCTTGCAGGCCTGGTCCCTCCCAACTGCCCTCCCCTGCTGGCCATCTTGTGGCAGCCATCTTGTGTCCACATGGGGGCAGCCATCTTTGACCACATGGGGGCAGCCATCTTGTGTGTTGGAGTGATGGTCAATTTCCATATTACTCTTTTATTAGATAGGATAGAGGCCTGGTGCATGGATGGGGGCCAGCTGGTTTGCCCTGAAGGATGTCCCGGATCAGGGTGGGGTTTCCCTTGGGGTATGGGGCGGCCTGGGCGAGGGGCCTGTGGTGGTTTGCAGGTTGGCCATGCCCCCGACAACCCAAGTAGAGGCCCTGGTATCTGGGATTTATTTATCTTCTATAATTGAAACTTTGTAGCCTAGAGTGGAGGCCTGGGCCCGCCAGAGTGTGCAGAAAGCTTGGCTTCCTCCATTGCCTGGGAAACCCAAGCCTCCTGCTCGTTCTGTGGCTACAGCCATCTTGGTTGGGTTAATTTGCATACTTGCTCCTGATTGCCTGGTGGGAGTGGCTTGTGGGTATAGCAGAGTGATGGTTAATTTGCATATTACTCTTTTATTAGATAGGATAAAACTGCCTGCAAAAATGAAATCCTTTTTCTTGGCAGATCTAGGACTACAATGCAATTCATGTGTCATTTCAGCCATTGACTTTTTTTTCCTTTATTGATTAAGGTATTACATATGTGTCCTTATCGCCCCATTGCCTCCCCACACCCCCACTTATGCCCTCAGTGCCCTATTGTCTGTGTCCATTGGTTAGGCTTATATGCATGCATACAAGTCCTTTGGTTGATCTCTCCCTCTTATCCCCACACTCCCCTACCTTCTCTCTGAGGTTTGACAATCTGATCGATGCTTCTCTGTCTCTGGATCTGTTTTTGTTCATCAGTTTATGTTGTTCATTAAATTCCATAAATGAGGGAGATCATGTGATATTTATCTTTCTCTGACTGGCTTACTTCACTTAGCATAATGCTCTACAGTTCCATACATGCTGTTGCAAATGGTAAGAATTCCTTCTATTTACCGCAGCATAGTATTCCATTGTGTAGATGTACCACAGTTTTTTATGGGCCCAGCACGCTTCCGCTGCACGACTCTGCTCTCTTGTACCACAGTTTTTTAATCCATTCATCTGCTGATGGGCACTTAGGCTGTTTCCAAATCTTAGCTATGGTAAATTGTGCTGCTATGAACATAGGGGGCATATATCCTTTCTGATTGGTGTTTCTAGTTTCTTGGGATATATTCCTAGAAGTGGGATCACTGGGTCAAATGGGAGTTCCATTTTTAGTTTTTTGAGGAAACTTCATACTGTTCTCCACAGTGGCTGCACCAGTCTGCATTCCCACCAGCAGTGCACAAGGGTTCCTTATTCTCCGCATCCTCGCCAGTACTTGTCGTTTGTTGATTTGTTGATGATAGCCATTCTGACAGGTGTGAGATGGTACTGCATTGTCATTTTGATTTGCATCTCTCAGATGATTAGTGACTTTGAGCATTTTTTCATATGTCTCTTGGTCTTCCTTATGTCTTCTTTTGAAAAGTATCTATTTAGGTCCATTGCCCATTTTTTGATTGGGTTGTTTACCTTCCTTTTTTTAAGTTGTATGGGTTCCCTGTAAATGTTGGAGATTAAACCCTTATTAGTGATAACATTGGCAAATATGTTATCCCACACAATGGGCTTTCTTGTTGTTTTATTGATGGTTTCTTTTGTTGTGCAAAAGCTTTTTATTTTGATCTAGTCTCATTTGTTTATTTTCTCTTTAGTTTCCATTGCCCTAGGAGCAATATCGGTGAAGAAATTGCTTCGGCATATGTCTGAGATTTCTCTGCCTATGGATTCCTCTAGTTTTTTTATGGTTTCCTGTCTTATGTTTAAGTCCTTTATTCATTTTAAGTTTATTTTTTTGTATGGTGTAAGTTGATGGTCTAGTTTCATTTTTTTGCATGTATCTGTCCAATTTTCCCAACACTATTTATTGAAGAGACTGTCTTGACTCCATTGTATGTTCATGCCTCCTTTGTCAAATATTAATTGAGCATAGTGGTTTGGGTTGATATCTGGATTCTCTATTCTATTCCATTGGTCTATATGTCTGTTCTTGTGCCAGTACCATGCTGTTGTGAGAACAGTGGCTTTGTAATACAGCTTGAAATCTGGTATTGAGATCCCACCTACTTTGTTCTTCTTTCTCAGGATTGCTGTGGCTATTCGGGATCTTTTTTTATTCCAGATGAATTTTTGGAGAGTTCGTCTAGTTCTGTGAAATATGCCATTAGTATTTTAATGGGGAGTGCATTGAACCTATAGGTTGCTTTGGGTAGTATGGACATTTTAATGATGTTGATTCTACCAATCCATGAACACAGTATGTTCTTCCATCTGTTTATGTCTTCCTCTGTCTCTTTTTTCAGTGTCCTATAGTTTTCCGCGTATAGGTCTTTTACCTCCTTAGTTAAGTTTATTCCTAGGTATCTTAATTTTTTTTGGTGCGATGGTAAATGGGATTGTTTTTTTAGTCTCTCTTTCTGTAAGTTCACTATTGGTGTATAGAAATGCCATAGATTTCTTGGTGTTAATTTTGTATCCTGCTACATTGCTGAATTCATTTATTAAGTCTATTAATTTTTTGATGGAGTCTTTAGGGTTTTCTGTGTACAGTATCATGTCATCTGTGAATAAGGACAGTTTTACTTCTTCTTTTCCAATTTGGATGCCTTTTATTTCTTCTTCTTGTCTGATCGCAATGGCTAGTACTTCCAGTACTATGTGGCAAAGGAGTGGTGAGAGTGGACATCCCTGTCTTGTTCCTGTTCTTAGGGTAAATGGTTTTAGTTTTTGCCCATTGAGTATGATGTTGACTTCTTGACCTCTCTGTGGTGTTGCCTGATGGCCACCCTCAGACCTCAAGATACCGCTCCTGCTTCCCTCTCTCCTCCTTCCCACCCATGCAGATTGGGGAAGGGTGGAAATGGGGGAGGGGTGTAGGAGAGGGACAAAGGAACAAATAGAAAATAGCTGGGATAACTGCTGTTTGTGCCTAACAGGAATGGAGCGACAGAGCTCAATAGAAGAGCGTTATACCTGGACCCTCAAATACCAAAGACTAACTGCCCCAACTTTTCAACTCAGCCAGGGGCCACCTTGAACACCGAGGAGTTATTCCGCTTAAAGGAATTGAGGCAGAAGGCTGGCCAGAACGGCAAGCAAGACTTTCAAGGTTTAAAATTAAACATAGTTTTGTATTGAGTTTTATTTCTGGAAAGAGGAGTTGTTTTACCTAATTATAATGTGTTTGTTTAAGGACAGTAAACTTTTAATCATTAACTTGAAAGCAGCATTTAATTCTACTGCTTCTCTAGAACCCAAAACTACTCTCCCTTTCATTGTTTATCACTCACTGTCTCTTGCAACGGGTGAGGAGGAGGATTTTAAAGAGCAGAGATTTCACAACATTTAATGCTTCTGTCAAGTAGTGTTAAAACTGCCAAATACTGCATAGAAAAACAGATTTCCACTTTCTTCACCGTCATCGGGATGGTGAGGGAAAGTTTAAGGGCCAGGTACTCTGAGGCTATAAATGAACAATGCAACAAGCCAGAGGTCGAAGCCAACACTGGGAGAGCCGCAGAATTCCGGGTTGAGGGGCAGATCTTGGAATGCTTGAAGTTGCTGTTTAGACATGCTTTTTTCCTTCTTTCCCTCCCTCCCGTCAGTCCTGGCCAGCAATTAGATCCTTCAAACCATTTACAGTTAGGAAAGCTCAAGAAATCCCACTAGTACCTGGTTTGGAGCAGGTTAGAAAAAGCAGGAAATTGAGGAAAAGAAGAGTCTTATAGAATGTAGAGCTCTAGGCCTGTCAAATAAAATCAAGAAATGTGAAATAATGACCCTTAGCTCTTACATAGAGCTTTTCATCTTCAAAGGACACAGTAAACATGAGCTAATTAAGTTTCACTGCAGTGCTGTGAAGATATGTAAACAGTATCATCTTCATTTTATGGCTGGAAGGGAGAGTGAGGCAAAGACACCAACCCATGGAGGCCAACAAGGAGATTTGGAAGATGGTCTCCATGGGCGTTGCTGGGTGTGGTTGGTCTGGCCTCGCCTCCAGCTTTTTCCATGGTCACCTGGACATTACTGTTCGCTTAACATTCTTAGAAATGCACAGTTTAACAGCACTGGCAGGCTCTGTAGTCTATGTGCTCACCATATGGCAGAGGCAGAACTTTGCTGCATGTGAAGGGACAGGCATGAGAATGGGACAGGGCCTGGGTTCGAATCTCAGCTCTCCCATCTGCTCTGGGACCTCAGCTGAGATGGTTTCCTTATCAGCTCCATGGTGAGCCATCCCAACTTCCTTTCCCTCCTGGTCACTAAAACTAGGGACTTCCCTTCCATATTTCAGCCACTCCCCGAAGTTTTCAGGTCCCCACCTTCTCCATTCCCCTTCTTTGCCGACCCCAGAGCCTATCAATTGGAAGAAAGATAGCAGAGGTTAGAGACTGGTCCCCAAATCTGGCTGTGTACCAGAACTAGAGGGTTTCTTAAACACACCTAGGCCTGGGGCCATCCCAGAGATGCCGATCCCATAGGACCCTGGAATTGTTTCTTTGTTTGTTGGTTTGTTTTTAACATGCAGGTTATTCTGATGCAGCCTAGAAGATTAGCAGCAACCAATCCTCTCTCAGCACCCTCAGCTCTAGGGCTGTAAAACATCAATGATGAGAGAGAATCATTGATCAGCTGCCTCCTGCATGCCCCCCACTGGGGATCAAGCTCACAACCCGGACATGTGCCCTTGACCAAAATGGAACCTGGAACCCTTCAATCCACTGGCCCAGTGGTCGGCAAACTGTGGCTTGCGAGCCACACGCGGCTCTTTGGCCCCTTGAGTGTGGCTCTTCCACAAAATACCACGTGCGGGCGCGTGCGTACAGTGCGATTGAAACTTCGTGGCCCATGCGCAGAAGTCGGTTTTCGGCTCTCAAAAGAAATTTCAATCGTTGTCCTGTTGATATTTGGCTCTGTTGACTAATGAGTTTGCCGACCACTGCACTGGCCGATGCTCTACCCACTGAGCCAAACCAGCTGGGGTGAGAGACACTTTTTAAAAAAGTCATTTCAAACAGCTCCTTGAGCCCATTTTGTGGAATCTGCGACTGGACCCACACTGGAGATTTAACTCCATGTTCCTAGTGCCGAGCCTGCCCAGGTGCTGGCCCCAGCCATCCTGCTTAGAGACCCTGGAGATGAGAGGCCCAGCCAGGAGAGCCAGCCAAACCCGCTGGAAGCTGGCCCTGCCACAAATGGAGCCGGAGGTGGGATTATTGCTGCAGGAATTTTTTCTTTCTGAGAGACTGGAATGCAGTAGGGATAAGAGGTTCTGGAAAAAAGACAGGTCACCTATAACCTATGTGACCACTACACTGTAATCATCACTTTCATCGTTCTGGTGGCGAAATTCTCATTGGAGATGTGAGTAGTGGTGATATACCAGACACTTCGCAGTTGATGCTGCCAACCAAGAAATAAACAATTGACAACAACAGATCGATCGCCCTTGCATGGAAATGTCAGCCGCCCTTGGTGTTTATTTTTGTTTGCGGTATGTGTGGCATGGGCATGTGGCGCTTAGGAGGGAAACATGGAGTTTCACTTCCGTTCCCGCGGGCCTGGTAAATACACTGCTGCGTTAGGTGCCACCCGAGTGATGCTGGACAACCCAAGTCAGTCAAGAGTGAAAACAGTGCAGTTTCTCCTTCCTTTAGGATCTCTGGTGCAGACACCTCGCCTAGAAGAAATCTGAATAGAAAATATTTCAGAAGGCTGTTTCCATGGATGGGTAGACAGGTATGTGGTAAGTCAAGTTCAGAAATTTATTTTATCACTGCAGTCAACTAAAGTAATAACATGCTAAGTCCTCTTTATTCTTCCCTAGTCTTGCTTCAATTTCCACTTTACCTCACTAATTTTATAAACTCATTTTAGATCTGTTGTAATTAAAATTGAGTCAGTGGCTCACACGCATAGAACATTCACTTACATAGACCACATATTTTGCCCTACATGAAAATAAAAAATACAATTGTATCAAAATGTGTGGGGTGCAGTGAAGACAATAATTAGAGGGAAATATATAGCATCCAATGCATGTATAGGAAGAGATCTAAAATCAATAGTCTAAGCTTCCATCTGAAGAAACTAGAGAAAGAAGAGCAAGTTAAACCTAAAGCAAGCAGAAGAAAAATAATAAAAATTAAACAGGAATCAGTGAAATTAAAAATAGGAAATCATAGAGAAATAAAAAAGCTGGTTCTCTGAAAAGATTGATAAAATTAATAAGCTTCTAGCCAGCCTAAGGAAGAGAGAGGGCACTATTAATATCAGAAATGAAAGGGGTCATCACAACTAATCCCATGTACATTAAAATAATAATTAAGGAATATTGTTAATAATTCTATGCTCAGAGATTTGATCACTTAGATGTAACATACTAATTCCTCGAAAGATGCCAACTCAAAATCAACACAAGGAGAAACAGATCATCTGAACAGGCCTACGTCTTAGTCAGGGTTCTTCAGAAAAACAGAACAAATAGGTGGTGTGTATGTATAACTTACATATATATGATTTATTATAAGGCATTGGCATAGATAATTATGGAAGGTGGAAATTCCAAAATCTGCAGGTGGGCCAGCAGACTGCAGACCCAGGAGAGTGTAGGCCACAGCTCTAGTCCGAGGCTGTCTGCTATAGAACCAGGAAGTGCCAGTGCTGCAGATGAGGTCTGAAGGCAGTCTGCTGGAGAATTTTCCCTTGCTCCAGGGTGGCCATTCTTTCTGTTATATTCAGGCCTTTAACCTGATTGAATAAGGCCCACCCACATTATAGAAAGCAATCTGCTTTAATCAAAGTCCACAGACTTAAATGGTAATCTCATCCAGAAACACCAGAATAATGTTTGACCAAATATCTAAGCACCCCCATGGCCCAGCCAAACTGACACACAAAATTAACCATCACAGTCTAAATGCCAAAGAAATTGAAATAATAACTACTAGCAATAATGTTGAAAAAAAGAAAGCACTAGCCCCAGATAGTTTTACTAGTGAATTCTACCAAACATTTAAGGAAGAAATAATGTCCATTCTCTACAATCATTTCCAGAAAATAGAAATGAAGGGAGTACTTGCTAACTTATCCTATGAAGCCAGCATTATCCTGATACCAAACCTTGAAAAGATATTCAAGAAGGAAAACTATATCTCTCATAACATAAATGCAAAATTCCTCAATAAAATATTAGTAAATCATATCTAACAATGTATAAAAAAGTATATGTTACAAACCATCAGAATTTATACCAGATATATAAGGCTGGTTCAATATTCAAAAATCAAATAATTAAACTAATCTCATCAACAGGCCAAAGAAGAAAAATCATATGCTCATATCAATTGATACAGACAAAAACAACCACCTGAGAATATCCAACATCCATTCAAGATAAAAACTCCCAGCAAACTAAGAATAGAGGGATCATCCTCAACTTGATAAAGGATATCTACATTATTATCTAAGCTGTTATCATACTTAATGATGAGAAACTAATGATTTCACCCTAAGATTAGATCAAGGTAAGGATGTCCTCCTATTCAACATCATACTGGAAGTCCTATATAGAGCATTAAGACAAAAGAGGAAATAAAAGGAATATAGATTGGGAAAGGAGAAATCAAACTGTTTGCAGATGACATGATTGTCTATGTAGAAAACCCCAAGGAAATTACAAAAAAAAAAATATATATATATATATATATATATATATATATATTTTGTAATTTCCTTGGGGTTTTCTACATATATATATATATATATATATACATATATATATACATATACTGGACCTAGTAAATAGTTACAGCAAGTTTGCAGGACACCAGGTTAACATACAAAAGTCAATTGCTTTCCTATATGCCAGCCACAGAATTCAAAACAACTTTGAAACTGAAATTAAAAATACACTACCATTTACATTAACATCCCATAAATGAAAATACTCATATATAAATGTAACAACAAAATATATCTAGAAACTATATAAGGAAAACTGCAAAACTCTTATGAAAAAATTAAATACCTAAACAACTGAAGAGACATTATATGTTCATAGACAGGGATAC
Source organism: Eptesicus fuscus (assembly GCF_027574615.1). Taxonomy (NCBI): domain Eukaryota; kingdom Metazoa; phylum Chordata; class Mammalia; order Chiroptera; family Vespertilionidae; genus Eptesicus; species Eptesicus fuscus. The sequence continues at coordinate 56,007,199 of NC_072478.1, read as the reverse complement.
TCAATATACTGTTAAGATATCATTTCTTCCTAACTTGAACTAAAGATTTGATGCAGTCCCAGTCAAAATGGCAGCAAAGTATTTTGTGGATATTGACAAACTGATTCTAAAGTTTGTATAGCAAACACAATATTGCAAAAGAAGAATAAAGTCAAGAACTGACATATTATCCAACTATAAGACTTACTATAAAACTACAGTAATCAAGGAAACATGGTAAGGGCAAAAGAATGGGTGTAATAGAGAACCCAGAAACAGACACACACACATATAGTCAACTGATCTTTGGCAAAGGAGTAAAGGCAGTTCAATGGAGAAAGGATAATTTTTCAACAAATGGTGATGAAACAACTGAACATTCCTATTAAAAATAAATCTACATAGAGAACTTACACCTTTCACAAAAATTAATTCAAATGGATCATAGACATAAATGTCAATCACAAAGCTAGAATATATATATATAACTTATATTGCCTACTCTACAGTCCTTGCCACCGCACCACAACTGCCTCCCAGGTGAGCCAAAGAACAGACACAGTGAATCTGTCATTTTGCCAATTCTTCAAGAGGGCTTTCTTACCTCCCTTCATTTTTTTGTTAATCCTCACCCAAGGATATTTTTTCATTAATTTTTAGGGAGAGTGGAAGAGAGAGGGAAAGACAGACAGAGACCTCGACCTGAGAGAAACACATTGATTGGTTGCCTCCTGCACATGCCCTACCAGGGCCCAGGCCCGGGAGGAGCCTGCAACCAAGGTATGTGACCTTGACTGGAACCAATCCTTTGGTCCACAGGCCAACGCTCTATCCACTGAGCCAAACTGGCTAGGGATCTTACCTCCCTTTAAGTGAAGTTTATAAACACCCACTATGAGTCCAAAGAATGTCAGAGGATAGGGGGAAAAAATATCCTCTCAGACAGAAGACAGGTAGATGTGTTCTCCTGAATCAAAAGAGAAGAAATAATTAGGTTATTATCACACACCTTTATTCAGTTTCTGCATTTATTACAGTAAAGCCTGGAAGAGTTAAATCTTTCTTTCATTTCTTAGAAAACCCCCCTAACTAGTGGTATTCTTTCATAAACAAACTGATGATCAGAAGCCAAAATATGTGAAGTGCTCTGATTTCACAAAAGGAAAGTATTAAATTATTACACTGGAGTACTAACATTTTATTTTCTTTCTCCAAGAAATTGGATTGATCTTGCTCTCTCCCCTAAGTTTCAGATCCATTAGTCTTGACCATAGGATGGGCACCCATAGGCATATTTGTTGCTATTTTTCCTTAAACATAGCTCAAAAATCTAAATAAAGATTGGAGCTACTAAAGTCTTTTGAGTTTGCTTGATTGTGGATGAGTTGAAATTGTAGCCGTAAGTTCCAATTCAGAACCTGGAAAAAATTAGGGCAAATAAAAAATAATTTAGGCAGCAATTGAGATGGTACGTTTTACTGGCCTTTGACCATACTCTGAGTCAAACTGTCAGTGAGCATAACTGTTTTATAACTTTAAGTGGGCTCGATCGATGGGAATTCTATAGACAAATGAATTATTAATAAGAATTTGGGTTATTTTAATATATCAGTAAACTTTACGTTATTTTGAAGCAATAAAATATTAATTAATATTTCACAATTCTAATGTTTTGTTTAAAAATATTCTGCACCTTGAATATTCTTAAATCCAGTTCTCACTGCTCGCTTTATACATATAAAGACAAGGAAGCAAAAAGATTGTCCAGGGTCAAAGAGAAAATGTGTAGGCACTGAAATTGAAGTCCTGGTTCCACATCCGGGTGTCACATTACCAAACAGGGGGAGATAAAGATGGATACTCTATCCAGGCTGAGCTAGAAGGTGCCATTCCAATGACTGGGGAAGAAATTGAGTTTGCAAAAATCAAAGTAACATAAGAGGCAAGAAACAAGATAGAGGAAACTCAGTTTTCATTGTGCAGAGGTGAGAACACTTGGAGGGCATTTGAAGTGTTCTCTTAATATATTTAAGAAAACACCAATCTCAATAAGGACATTAAAACTATTAAAAGGTAGATCTCTATTTGAGAAGTCAGTATGTAAAGACAAGATAAATAAAAATTCTTATTTAAAAACTGAAGATTCATCTTTGTCAGACAGACTGGGTTCAGATTCCAAATCTGCCATTGGCTAGCTGTGTGACCATGGGCAGATTTCTTAACCTCTCTAAATTCTCTTACTAAGAGGACCAAATGTAGAGAAAGCATTTATCATTCTGCTTGGCACAGAGCATGCATTCAATAAAAGGTAGCTGCTGCTGCTACTACTATTACTGTTATTATTGTTCTCCTTCATTTCACCATATCCCCATTTGCCTATTTATATTTTCATCCCTCACATTTTATTCAACTACATTATAATCTAGTGGAATAATGGAGTCAGAAAACTGGCACACTCAATTCTAAGATCAAAAGTTTCAATTCCCTCAAAACCTGGAGTCCATGCTTTCTGTGATGTGTTTCTTATGAAATAATGGTTTCACTGGAAATGACCTCATCGCTTACTTTTCTAAAACGATGGAGCTTATCTGAACATCTGGTGTGAACTTTATCCCTTAACCTGGATTGGTTTTTTAATCTCTACAATTATCTTTTATCCTTTTATCTCAGAGAGAATATGTATTCTTCCTCCTCTGAAGTTACCTTTCCCTAAGATTCCATTATCCTTGAAAAAATTACTCCCATATTTTCCCTATTCCCCTTTCTAATTACTGTAAAAATATCGCAAGATGTCTTTAACATTAAAAAAAGTGGTACATACAAATATCCAAGTATCCAAGAATAAAAATTCACCCAAAATCTTACCACCTAGATTCGCTGTCATTAACATGTAACCATTATTTCAGATGTCTTTTTATATTTACACATAGAAAGAAAGAACAAGAAATAGATATAATTCCTAGAAAATTAAGCTACTAAGTTTATTTTTACTTGAAATCCATAGAAATATAAAAATGAAACTGAAGAAACTGAGGAACTTCAGATAGATGTTTCCTAACCAACATGAATGCTATTTCCTAAACAAACAAAAAACAAACAAAGAACAACAACAACAACAAAAAACACTCTACAGTTTTGAAGGGGAAAATAAGAGAAGTTTGAGACTTTTGCTTCTAGCCCATATGGAATTACAGGGCCTTAATTTTTCCTCCTGTCTTAAAGAAGAATGGAATGCAATCAATGAAATAGTTGATTTCATTGTCTTAGAAATCTCTCCTCCGCACAACAGGTAGAGCAGAGGAGCGATTTCTAAGACAATGAAAACAAGTAAGGGAAGTCCTATGATTGTCCCATCTCACTTCCTAGAGAGTCTCCGGTTCTCAGAACGATAGTGTGGACCCAAACAGAGTCCAGTAACCTCTCTGAGATGAGATGTCCGAGTTCATAGCTTAGGGAGGCCTAAGTGTGTAGAAGTCATGAGACAGAGTCACGGGGAAGAGAAATCTTCAGAGAAAAAGACTTCTACAAGGGATTCCCTTGAATCTTTACCTAAGTACTGATCAGTTCATGTGTTGAGGAAACTATCATGTCAGGGATAGAGCTACTAAAAAGGAACAGATGGAAAACTTCTTGAAAACCACACATATTTGTTAATAATTCATCTTTCCACCAGCCAGAGTGGAAAGACCTCTTAACCCTTTGCACTCGCTTGCTTTTTTCTCGATTCCTTTATTCTACTCGCGATTTAATATTTTAAATACCCCAGATTTTACAAAGCACGGCAGTAGAATAAAAAACTGGAGTTTCTTTTCATACAAACTTATTTATTTGGATTTTTTTATATTTCAAATTATTGATACATTCAAAGAGTAATTTTAATCTCTATAATTTTTCATGGTGTGATATTTTTTGAAACATTCACCCACATGAAGACCTGGCTTACATTCACATGTTTCGCAAATATAAATCGTCTCTCTTCTTCCTCCTTTGATTTTTCTGTTAGAACAAACAACACAATCTTTGTGTTTTTTTGTTAGGGTGAGGTGTGATTATATGGAGCTTTCCATCTAAACGTTGCTCTAAGTTAGTGGATAATAATCTACCCCTGGAAGTTAGTGTACCATCTCTGAATTCTCCAACAAGATCATGTACTAGTTTCCTAATAAATTTCACATGCGTTATCGGTTTTTCATTTTTTCTTTTTTGGCATCAGTTGAGACGGCATTTACATTTTACTTGTCCTTTCATGCTAATGAAAACAAGAAAAGATACTGGAAAAATAGACAAAAATCCTCCTTCCCCCCGCGGTGAAACTATGTGTCAAGTGTGGCTCGACGTACAAGCTGCTACTGATGCTAACCGTGTCGAGTCATACTCGACATCCGAATGCAAAAGGTTAACACTTGAAACAATCTACTAGAGCTGTCAGAGATTACTGGGCTCAATAATAGGGCCAAGGTAGCTAGAAGATGACCTCTAGGTGATTTAAATATATATTTTTCTGAATGCCTGAGAATTTTTTATTATGGTTGAATTGATTCAGTGTTGATTTTTATATGTCAAATTTGGCTAAAATATAGTATACCTTATCAATCTGCATACTATGTGTCTTCTATTTCAGGGAAATTCTATATTATACTAGTAGCCCTGTGCACGAATCGTGGGCCAACAGCTCACCAGTAGCTCACTGCCGCCCTCCAGTAGCTCTCTTCCTGCTGCCCTCCTGTAGCTCCCTCCCCCCACCCCCCAACCCTGGTCCCCCCACCTCATAGCTTGCTGCCCTGCCCCCTCCTGTAGCTCTCTGCCACCTGCTTGTAGCTCACTGCCCCACCCTCCTGGTGATCTGTGATCTGGTCATTATGCGGTTGGTCATTAACGCTTCACAGCGTAATGACCATTTGCATATTACATCTTTACTATATAGGATTGTGTACCTTCTGTATTTATCTGTGGGATTCTCTACCTCAGGAAATAGCTTTGTAATGGATCATTTTTGTCTTTCCTCCATAGCTATTATCTTCTCTATAATTTTTAAATTCTTTAAAATAATTTTTTTTTGCCTCTGCATTCATATATAGTAATTATCATGTCTTTTCTGTATTTTAGCCAAATCTATGTTATTCCTTGAAGTTACTAGTTTATTGATATTGAAATGGAGTTATTGTTTACTTCAATTTTTTCTTAGCTCTTCAATCTCCACTTGCAATTTTTTGTGTGCTTATTATTTGGATCTTGCATTCTTTGTTGTATTTATTCATGTTCTCATAAGGTTTTTGTACATCATGAAATACTTGTGGAGAATTACTTTCTGTTTGATAGGTTATGTTTTCATACAGATTGGGTTACTCATCTCTTTTGTGAATTATATATTCTTTTCTTCCTATAGAATGTTTGCAGGGTTGTGGTGCTGCTTTTTGTTTTGTTTTGTTTTATTTTATCTTGTTTTTACATAAATTGGGAAGCTTTCTCCAGACTTCTTATTTATTCTGGTGGTGAGTTCTACTTTATTCCCTTTGTACTTAATTTGGGAATTGTTTGTCTTCCCTTTTGCTTCCATCAAACACATTTCAGAAAACTCAAGAGGAGAATGATCTATTGTATTTACCCATATTTTTATTCTTTTTGTTGTTCTTTCTTCTTTTCTGATGTTCCTAACATCTTTTCCTTCCTGCCTGCTTTCCTTTCATCCTTTTTTCTTCTTTCTTTTCTTATTTTTGTTTTAAGAACTTCTTTTAGCTATTCTTTAAGATAGGTAAGCTAGTAACAAATTTTCTTTTTCTTTTATCAGAGAATGTCTTGCCTTTCCTTTATTCCTGAAGTATATTTTATTGGATAAAGAATTCTGAATTGGCTCTGGCCGGTATGGCTCAGTGGTTGAGTATCCTCCCATGCACAAAGAGGTTGCGAGTTTGACTCCATGTCAGAGCACATGCCTGGGTTTCTGGCTGGATTTCTAATAGGGGGTGGGGCATGCAGGAGACAGCGAATTGATTTTTAAAAAATGCATTTTATTGATTTCAGAGAAGAAGGGAGAGGAAGAGATAGAAACATCAATGATGAGAGATAATCAATGATTGGCTGCCTCCTGCACCTCCCCTACTGGGGCTTGAACCCGCAACCTGGGCATGTGCCCTTGACCGGAATCAAACCCAGGACCCTTCAGTCCGAAGGCCAAAGCTCTTTCCACTGAGCCAAACCAGCTAGGGCAGTGGTTGGCAAACTGCGGCTCGTGAGCCGCGGTTTGCCGACCACTGAGCTAGAGGTAATTAATGTTTTTCTCTCTCATTGATGCTTCTCTCTCTCTCCAGTCTCTCTAAAAATCAATGGGAAAAATATCCTCGGGTGAGGATGAACAGAGAGAGAAAGAGAGAGAGAGAGTGAGAGAGAGAGAGAGAGAGAGAGAGAGAGAGAGAGAGAGAGAGAAGCAGATGCCAACACAGGATTCAGTGTGCCAGAGATTAGCTGGATGGGTTGGGGAACACCTGTGAGAGAAAAAGAGGAAGCCAGAGGAGGCTGAGTGAGCCTTTTGACCACCCTTAGTGGTGATCCCTGTGAAGGAGAAAGGGAGGGAGCGGGGAGGGGAAGAGAGGCGTAAGTCAGACCTTAGACTGTAATGCACGTCTGAGAAAGTTTTGGCAAGCCAACACTGTCTATTCGAGGAGCCTCGAATCTCCATGGAATGAGTGTGCCTCAGTATCCTTGCCACACTCTGTCATTGACTGGGAGCAGCTAACAGGGAAGCATGGCCTCCTCAGACCGTATTGGACTTCAGAGAGCAGCTGGGGCCTTCAGTCAGTTATACTCCCTGCAGTAGGGCATCTGAGAAGTGCATCTCTATGGCTATCACGGATGGAATTGCCCATTTATCTCTGCTTTCACTCAAAACTTCACCAGAAGGATGGTAAATTCTGAAAAGGCAAACCCCCCCAAAAATAAAAGAGAATGGGAGGAAAAGGTGATTTATGTCAACAACATGTTGGAACTGGAAAACCAGATGATGACTGACCTAGCGGACCAGAGAAAGCTGAAACATGGGCCAGTATGTGCAGAAAGCTCACAAGAAACAGAAGAATTGCTCTCATGGAAACTCAGATATTGAAGGCAACAGGTAACTTTGAAGACAGAAGTGCAGGGTAGATTGAAAACAGGGAAAAGGATCACAAATGTTTAAAAAGAACAGTTAAATTCCTCTTCCCCTTCCTTATGCCAGACGGTCCTGAGACTTCCTCCTCTGAGCCTCAGCAGAAGGCTGGAGATCACCTGCTGGGAAAACCTGACCCAGACAGACTGACTGACTCTGGACTTGGGGTCATCAGGAAAGCCTTGAAGGTAAGGGTGACAAGTCTATCTCCTGAGAGGTGAGATGGACCCTCCAACTTTCTCTTCTCCGGTCCCAGAATTCTGCAACCACGCTTAATCCTTCCCAACCCCAACTCACAACTGGGGAATTTCTTTCAGGCGAAAGGGACTTTACGGAAGCCCCTAAAGAAAGAACTAAGTCTCTTCTAAAATTACTCCCCAGTGAAGCTCACTAATTTCCAAGCCCCATCAATGCATATCAAGTTCCAATCCACTTTCAGCACCTCACCCTGAAATCTGAACGGAAAGCAAAGGATCATTACATGTTTGAAGAAAGTCTCTAGTACTTAAGACAGAGAAAGAAACAAACTAAAACAACCATGCGAATAACAAAATGAAAGGAGCAGGAAAAAACTTTTAGACTTAATAACTCAGTGAAATAGGAGGATACATTACATCCATGAAACAAGAATATATACAGTATATATGTGTGTGTGTGTGTGTGTGTGTGTGTGTGTGTATATATGTATATATATATATATATATATATATATATATATATATATATATATATATATTTACACAGGGAACATTCAGAGAACAACAAAGAAGTCCTTCATATTATCAGATAGCAGAAAATAACATTTCCAAAAGAAGAATATTGAAGAAAATTTTCTCAAAAGGAGGGGAAAAAAAACATGGGAAAGAAAATGAATAGATTGTTAGGCAGTCACATCCAAGTACTTGATTATGTAAATAAGAAAAGGGAAAATGGAAGAGAGGAAATTGTTAAATGACTCAAAAACTTTTTCCCCATTATGAAGCACATGGTTTTCCAGATTGAAGGGGCCTAGTAAGTGCCAGCACACTAAAGGGACAATGACCACCCCTGAGGTAAATTGTTGCAAACTTCCAGAACATCAGGATAAAGAAGAGCTTCCAAAGTGTCCAGAGAGAACATACAAATGTTTGAGGATCAGACTGGCATGACTTTACATTTACATTAGCACCAGAAGACAATGAGGCAATTTCTTTACACTTCTGATGTAATCATTTCCCTCTTAGAATTATGTGTCTGGCCAAATGATAAAACGGTGAGGGTAAAATAAAGATAGTTTGAGAATACAAGGTCTCAACAATTTTCCTCGCAAGCATACCTTCTCAGAAGGCTAACAGGAGCTGTAACCTGACAGAGCGAGGACATCATCAAGAAACAGTGCAGGGAATAAGGGCTCCAGACGGGAAAGAAATTCCCAGAATGGATGAGGAAGTCCTAGACTGATTGCTGACCAGAGCCCAGGGTGCACACAGTCCAGGCGGGAGCAGAAAGACACAGGAATATAGGAGAGACATTTTCAAGAGGAATAAGTGTATAGAACACTTGATATGTTTAAATATATTTTAATGAGGTTTTCATTTCTGGGAAGCATTTGGAACTGCTACATAAAAAAATTATACAAAAAGGAAGCAAATTTTAACTCCAGAAAATCAAACAGAAGAAAACACAAAACAATTTGTTCAAGAAAGAAAATATAATCATTGTATACTATACATATAGCTCAGCTGTGAAATAGTTACATAATTATAATATGACCACTGAATATTGATTTGACTCCAAATGGTGAGGAAGAGGAGAGGAGGGGAAGTGAATAGTTGTAATTCATTTGTACATATGGATGATGTGTGTCGGAGTTGGGTTGTAAAAGAACTAAACCCTTCATTATAGTAAATCAATGCATAGTATCTATATCTGAAAAATTATGAAATATCATCTAATACAGAGATCATATAAAATATCTGAGAGTTGAAAGTTGCTGCCTCAGGGTAATGGGAATTAGGATTAGATGGAGCAGATAAAATTAACATTTGAAAAAAGTGAATAGTTTGAATATTTAGTCAAAATATGTCACCTACAAGAAGAAATCAACTGATGACTTCAAACCTCTCCATGTCAACATTTAGTACTAGAGGGAAATAGAGCAGTGCTTACCAAGTATTTAAGAAATTACAATCTAAAATTTTATTCCCAGTTAAACTGTCTTTCACGTATAAAGGCAACAAATAACTTTTTTATTAAGTTTATTGGGGTGACATTGATTAATAAGATTATATAAGTTCCAAGTGTACAATTCTGTAATACATCATCTTTATATTGCACTGTGTGCTCATCACCCAAAGTTTAGTCTCCTTCCATCACCATTTATTTACCCTTTTCAAGCTTTCCTCCCAACCCCCCGTCCCCTCTGATAACCACCATACTGTTGCTGTCTGTGTCAGTGAAGTTCTTTGTGTGTTTCCTTTGTTTGTTCATTTTGTTGGTTTCTGTTTTATATCCCACATCTGAGTGAAATCATGATCCTTGACCTTTTTCCCAGTAGGTATTTTTGAACATATAAAGACTCAAGGAATAAAGATCCCATGATTCTCTTGAAGAGGTCAAACTTCAGCCAATCAAATGACAAAGTAAAAACACTACAGTAAACAGATTGACAGAAAACATTCAATCCATCTAATTGGTAAAAACTAAAGCAAATTGAGAGGATAAAAGTTTAGAGCAGACGATAAATGTTATCAATCAAAGTATAAATGAATTAACTAAAAAAGTTGGAGGGAAGGGGGCAATACAATGAAAGATAAATATGCAGATTTCCCCATCTTGTATGACCAGGGGTAAAAAGATAAAGATAAATCAAGTAATGCAGGTATAATTTACTTTAAGGTGTAACAAGAAACACTAAGAAAAATAACACAATCACTTTCCTCTTTGACCAAACTTTAATCAGGCTCCTCTTTCTGACTAGTCCCTGATTTTGGACTCTGTGGCCCATTTAGTCCAGTTTCAGCAAGAATCCTGTTGGGTCAGTTTTGGGAAAATTTTACACTCTGATATCTGATCAAATTCTTCATCCCCTGTGCTTGGTATCTTATCACTCTGGCCTACCTTCAGCAAGAATCCTGTAGAGTTGGTCTAGCAAGAATCCCCCTAACCTTAATCTTTCCTCTTAGCAATTTTCCATCCACTAACCCTTTGCCCTGTTCCTTGGGTATCGGTTGCCACTTTTTCTTTTTTTTACCCCCCAAGGTCAAAGTTTCAAGTTATTAGTGTTCACTCAGCAATAAAAATTCACATGAAAGAATGAAATAAGCAGGGTGGAGAGAATGCTGCTTCAGCAGACAATCCATGCTACTCTAAGGGCAGCGGGAACTGTGAGAGAAGAGGTCAGTGTTTTCAAAACTTCATTCAGATGCTTTTCCAATCAGGTGACCCAAATGGCTAGCAGAGAACATTGGGCAGATCCACGCCAGTCTTATGGAAACATAGGCAGCTGGATGCCATCTTTCCTGAAGAGAACATCAGCTCAGCCCATTGTAAACCTAGAACTGAGCACGCCGCTACATTGCCACACTAAGTTCATGTTTCTCTCGTTTCTCCGGTGGTTCTGCCTCCAAGTCTGGATTCGGGTCTGGGTGGTGGATTTCAATGAGAAGAACATAGATGAGGCCTCCAATGGCAGCACCAACCATAAGGCCACAATAGGAATCCACCAGAAGTAATTTCCAACTCGGAAGACATCAAACCCCCATCCTGCCAAAGCAGTGAAAAGTCTGGAACTAGGGTCTCGAGCTGGATTTACGGCGCAGCCACAGTTCAATCCCAAAGAGGAAGAAAAGACAATAATCAGGAGGCCGACGGCAATGGGCTCTAGGCCTTTGGGGACTCCCCCGTTTCTGGAGTCAAAGATGACGAAGACAATCATGAGGAGGAACATGGTGGGCATTACTTGGTCTGCAAATGCATTTGCCAGAGACACATATGGAGCTGGGTACATTGCAAAAATGTGTGCTGATGCATTTTCTCCCATGATGAGCAGTTTCCCAACCGCAAAGGACATAGCCCATCATAGTAAATACCAAAGAGGATTGCAGACCCTACGAAGGCTCCCAGGAACTGGGCTCCCACATAAAAAGGAAATTTGAACCATTTCATCCATCCAAAGCGACACATTGCAAAAGACACAGCAGGGTTGATGTGGCCACCAGAGACACCCCCGTCACATAAATGGTTATAATGACCGCCATTGCAAATCCACCATTCACAGTGAGGACTCCTCCAAAATTTCCTCCACTGAGGATGGCTTGGGCAACACAGCCACATCCGAGGACGATCATTATACATGTGCCCAAGAACTCGGAGAGCGTTTCTTTAGCCAAACTGCTCTTCAACACCAGTCTCTGTTAAAAGCTTTTCCTCCTCCGTTCCTTCTCAGACTGCATCATGCGACTTCTCCAAGGACCACTCTTTCCACCAGTACCTGCTGCTTCTGCTCCCTACTTCACTCACACATTCCACTTTTTCTTACTGTATTCAGAGTTGAGCCCCATCTCTCTCCCCTACTACAAAATCAATTGTAATAGTCCCTCTGAATGAAGTCAGGCTGACTGTCTTTAACAAGTGTCATAAGTGATTTTTTCTTTAGTTGTAAGAGGTAAGGAAGGAGAGATAGAAAATATGCTAATTTTGCTATTACTTATAGTGGCTTCAAGCCAATTTCCTAAAAGTCATTCTGCAGATTGGCCTTAGAGCAAATTGACTTTTGGTGAATTGATACAGTGAATTAGCTTCGGACAAATTTACTTTTAGTGAAATGGCCTGCTTCTGCTAGATTAGGAAACCAGTAAATATACCTAAAGAAATACAGAGTATATATTAATATGTATTAATTAAATACATATATAAATACATACATTTTTGTACAAAATTGTAGTACATAAAAACCACTAAAACGAACACATAAACCTTCCAAGTAATCAGAATTATTACACACATACAAAGAGAGGAAATAATGAAAAAAATTTTAAGCAGTGAAACAGGAAGTACCAAAAATGGCAAAAGCAAACCCAAATTATATCTGTCATAGCAGAAAGTACAAATGGGCTAAAATATCTTGTTTTAAAAAATATGATTGGATTGAAAAACACAAACTAACTTCGGCTGCACTCTGGATTCAAGGCAATATAAAGGAGAGTTTATTAACAGTTGTAGAGCTAAGTTGCTTAGATTTAAATCTATGTCATTGCCGAAACCGGTTTGGCTCAGTGGATAGAGCATCGGCCTGCGGACTCAAGGGTCCCAGGTTCGATTCCGGTCAGGGGCATGTACCTTGGTTGCGGGCACATCCCCAGTAGGGAGTGTGCAGGAGGCAACTGATCGGTGTTTCTCTCTCATCGATGTTTCTGACTCTCTATCCCTCTCTCTTCCTCTCTGTAAAAAATCAATAAAATATATAAAAAAAAATTAAACCTATGTCATTTGGGGGCAACTTGCTTCATTTCTCAGTGCCTCAGTTTCCTCCTTGATTAAATGGGGATATTAAAGTTAACTCAGTGAATCATTGAGAAGATTTAGCAAGTTAATATATGTAAAGCATTTAGAATGGTCATATAGTAAAAATTCAATAAATATTGGCTCACTACATGAGACATATCTAAAACCAGATGATTTAGAAGGGTTGAAAATAACAGGATGGTCAAAGTCATATCGATGAAGTGCCAACACAAAGAAAATAATGGTTTGGAATTTAGCACCAGAAAAATTTGAAGACAAATAAGGGTACATTATAATGACAATGAGTGCAACACTAATATTCCTAAAGTAAAAAATACAGGAAATATAAGGAGAAATTGGAATGAACCAACAGGGGTAGAAACACCAGGTCATGATGATTTCAATGCCATTTAAGCTGTTCCAGAGCAAGGGAAAGAAAAGGTTTTGAAACCAAAATAAGTTCCAGATGAATCAAAGATCACAGTGTTCTAGAAGAAAAAAGAAAAAAATGTAAAAAATAATCTCAAAGTGGGGAAGTAGGACTAAATCCAGAAGCCCTTAAACAAGATTGATCATTTCAACTTCATAAATATATTTTTAAAATGTCTACATAGCAAAAGTCAATAAAACATGTGAAAAGATCAACGATTTACTGGGGGAAATATTTCCAATACTTATTATAGATAAAGGAACTATTTCCTTGCTAAGTAAAGTACTCCTACCAGTCATAAAGAAGATGAAAATACATTTTTAAAAAGCTGACAGTTGTACAAAGGATATGGATAGATAGTCCCAGGGAAGAAAACACAAATGGCTGTTTGTTAATATATGAAATGATGCCTGCCAATAGCTATCTTTGACCCAGAACTTTCACATGCAAAAATGACATATTTATAACAATATACTTGTTCTATCACTGTTTTTAAAAATAAAATAAAAAAGAAATAATGTAAGTGTCAATCAATAGGGCCTATAATTGGTCAAATAATGCCCCTCACCTCCTGCCAAGATGTCCACAGATCTAGGCATATCCTAATCCCAGAGTCTTTGAATATGTTACATGGCAAAAGGGAATTCAGGTTGCAGATGGAATTAAAGTTGTTAATTAGCTGATTTGAGACGGAGAGAGTATCCTGACTTATCCAGGTGGCCCCATGTCATACAAGGGTCCTTAAAAGTGGAAAAGGGCTGTAGGAGAGTCAGTGTTAGAATGAGAGCATGAGAAAGACTCTATTGCTGGCTTTGCAGATGGAAGGGGGTGTGAGCCAAGGGATACAGGCAGCTCCTAGGAGGTGAAAGAGGTAAGAAAACTGATTTCCTTCTAGAGCCTCCAGAAAAGAACAAGTTGTCCTATGACACCTCGATTTTAGCCTAGTGAGGCCCATGTCAGACTTCTGACCTCCAAAACTGTACTATAATAAATCTGTTGTTTTCAGCCACTAAATGTGTGGAAACTTGCTCCAGCACCAATAGGAAACTAATTCCCAAGCTAATTAAAAGTTATGGTAATCCATACAATGGAATACATACAGCTTTTACAGGAGAGTGAGAAAACTCTATCATAGAACAATCTCTGGAATATAATAGCAAGGAATGGAACAGTACACACAAGGAATTAGGAAGACTAGTTACTTTCAGGCAGAGAGTGTAGGAGGCAGGGACAAAGGTGGCAGGCAGGAAAACGTTTTTCACTACATATCCTTTTATAACTCTTAAATATATAATATTTTATTTAAAAACTAGAGGCCCAGTGCACAAATTCATGCACCAGTGGGGTCCCTCAGCCTGGCCTGCAGGATCAGGCCAAACCGGCTCTCCAACATCTCCCAAGGGGTCCCAGATTGTGAGAGGGTGCAGGCCAGGCCAAGGGACCCCACCAGTGCACGATCAGGGCCAGGGAGGGATGCAGGAGGTTGGCCAGCTGTGGAGGGATCGCGGGAGGGCTCTAGGGCATGTCCAGCCCATCTTTCTCAGTCCCAATTGGCCAGACCCCAGCAGCAAACTAACCTACCGGTTGGAGTGTCTGTCCCCTGGTGGTCAATGCACATCATAGAGAGCGGTTGAGCGGCTTTAGCATATCATTAGCATATTACTCTTTGATTGGTTGAACGGATGACTGGATGACCGAGCAATTAGCATATTAGGCTTTTATTATCTATAATAAGAAAAGCCTAATATGCTAATTAGACCAGACAGCTGAACGACCTTCTGGACGTCCTTCTGGATGCTTCCGGATGAAGCCAGGGCTGCGAAGGCCGAGGCAAGCCACCGCAGCTGCGAGAGCCAAGTCCCTTGCACGAATTTCATGCATCGGGCCTCTAGTATAGGATAAAATGTGATTTTATCAAGGAGGGTGTTCTTAACCCCTCAGGAAGGGTCATCCTTTTGTATGATACATCTGAAAACTTCCTGTGTTCTCCTTCATAACCAGATACTATTACCACCTTACCTTCACACTTTGTAACCATGTAATATACTAAAACCAATAATTGTTGGTCCCAGAGTTTTTACTTAATGTGTGTCTTACCCAGTAGACTGTCAGTTCCATGAGGGCTGGGACCAGTTTGTCTTTTAATAGTACCTAGGATAGTGTCTAGCATTTAATTAGACTTTAGTAGACATTTATTGAATAAATGGATGAATTAGTTAATACTAGTAAATGCCGTCAAGAGTAAGAAAGCGTATAATTTAATCAATTATAATTTCCAAAAGTAAACATAATTAGCCCAAAAATGTAAAATGAAAAACCAAAAGCATACAATAAAAAATATGATTCAGAAATATAGAGATGTCTAGCTATAGATAACTATTCTTCTTGTATTAAACTCTATAAAATCACAGCTACATCTCATTCTCTAGCTTTCTTTATCCAGAGAAAAAAGTTTCAACTATTTTTCAGCTCATGGTGTTAAGATCCCTGGACAGTGTTCACAGATTGAAGCCATTTAACACAGGGTTTGCCTTTTTACAGCTGTCTGCAGTTTCAGCTGTCAGTGGAGAGGCCTGTAATTCACAGGCATTCCCCGTTTGCTCTCTCTACCTCACTGTGTCTCTTACAACTTCTGCTTGTTGCTGCAACACTCAGCTTCTTTCTTTTTTTTTTTTTCATGACCAGAACATAGAAGCTGAGAGAGGGAAAGAGAGAGATTACTGTCCTGTAGGCCTGGTAACCTCGTGACTGCCTACAATCAGGAAAATTGTACCACATTAACCATTGTTTAGAGAGAATGCTGTTTGTTCATCAACATCATTTTTGTTTTCCTCCGGGGCATCCAGCTAGGCTATCTTTCCCATTCTCCTTTGCTGTTGGGTGGAGCCACAGAACTGAGTTCTGGCCAATGAAACATGGGTCAGTCGTGGGTCTAGTGGCTGGATGCAGAGACCTCATGAACTCCGGGCCCCTGGAGGATGGCAAAGCCACTAAATTGGAAGCAAGCCTGGGTTCCCATTGGAGCTGCCATGTGCAAGAAGGCTACCTGGGAGATCCATCCAACCACAGACACTGGGGCTCTTTTTGTTGTTTTTGTTTTCGTTACTCCTCACCTAAGGATATTTTTCTCACTGATTTTTAGAGAGTGAAAGGGAAGGAGAGAGAGAGAGAGAGAGAAAGAGAGAGAGGAGAGAATCAATGTGAGAGAGACATATCGATTGGTGGCCTCCCACATGTGCTCCCCCTGGGGCCCCAGGATTGAACCTGCAACCCAGGTACAATGTGCCCTTGCCCAGGAATCAAACTTGGGACCCCCTAGGGCCAACGTGCTGACCACTGAGCAATGCCGGCCAGGGCTAACCAGGGATACTTGTGTTGGATAATTTCCGGTCAAAAACTATTTTTTTATTCTTTTGAACCACCTAAATGTTGGTTCAGAAACTGGCTCCTTGAAGTGGCGTGCTGCCATATAGCAGACACCTAAAATAAGGTGGTGAATGGTAAGAAAACTGATGGTAGTAGCTGGAATGATGGATACTCTGCTATAAAGTGGCAGTATCACAGACTTTGAAAAATTGTCACCTGTATTATCTTGAAAGAAGACCATGTGCTTTCTGAATGGAACTTGGGGGAAGTGGTGGGAATTTGAGTGCAAGTGTGTGTTGACAATTAGGTGTCTTTGGTAATGTTTTATAGGAAAGAAATGAGTTTAGGAAAGAACTGGCGGTTTTCAAGCTGAAATGAAAGGGAATTAAAAGTCAAGAAATCCATAATTGTTGAAATATTAGGATAGATGATATCCTAATATCATCTATCTTACCGTTTAGATTCCCAAGTAGTAAGAAATACGTCTTTGAGTATTAAAGCCAGGGATGTTCCCCACGTAAACCAAAACTCAGCCTTGGGACAAAGATCATATTAGGAATGTGGCCTTCCTGTAAGTTCTACTAGATGGACATGGGGTAGAGGCCTTTAAATTGAGGGAGATTGGCTTATGGTGAGGAGACAAAAAATAAAGTTAGTGGTATGAGGAGCTAGCTAGAAGCTTATTAACTTTTGAAAGAAATTTTGTTGTCAAAGATATCAAGACCATCTTTAAAATGTAAAACAACTTTTGAGCCCAAAAGTTAATCAAACAGGAAGCAATCTACAAAACTGGGAAGGCCCTAAGGAGAGCCTGGTCCCCAGTGCCCACTTCAGATGTGGCCAAAGGAGATGATGGACAAAATGGGTGGAGACAGAAGCCAGGTAGAACAATGGCCAATGGCGCTCCCAACAAAAAGCAGAGTCAAGACGTAATCAAACAGGGCAGAGAGCTCTCAGAAGGTGTGTACAGTGGGGTTTTATAACTGTATGGACCAGCCCCTACTTTGTGTCTTCTTATCCTTTCCAAATAGGAGTATCTATTGCAGGTGTGCCATCCCTATCTCTTAATTGTTTGTTAGGGAGGGGAGAAGGACAGGGACAAATAATCTGTCTTTGTACAACCACGAAGAATTACATCTGCACCTGGTGGAGAAAAGGCTCGCATCACCAGGAGATCCTGGACCTTCAGCCAAATGCTAGGACTGGTTGGGATTTTGAACTCCTTTGAGAGAAGGTTGAGTATATTCTATGTATGGGACAAAGTTAACAGATCCTTGGTGAATAGAAAGGCGGTTCTATGAATTCACCAAACCTAGTTTTCTTTTCCTTCTGGACATACAGCTAGACTATATTTCCCAGCCCTCCTCCCTTGAAGTTGGTGGGGCCAGGTAATTGAGTTATGACAGTGAGATATAGGCAAACATTACCACTTCTAGGTATGGTTTATAATAATCTTCCATATAATCATTCTTCCTTTTGTTTGCCAGTAGCAGAGTTCCAAGGAAGGTCTCTGATACCCTAGGGCGGGGTTCACAAAGAGTCTACAGGCTGTGGTCTGAGGCTGCTCTCATGCTATAGACTTGAGTAGTTGTGACAGATACTGTTTGGCCTGCAAATCCTAGAATACATACTAGCTGGTCCACTACAGTAAAAACAACCACTGGATAAGAAGGAGACTGACTCCTCAGTCACAACCAACACTTTGGAGGACAGCCAATAGATCAGGAACCCCCGATGAACAGTTGCCTCAGCTAGAGATAGCTTTTGTTGTAGTCAGACACTGAGATTTGGGAGTAACAACATTTTCATTCATCCTACATACAATTATGAAGGTATACAGGTATAGGGTGGGGTGAAAATAGGTTTACAGTTGTGATTTGTATTATTATTTATGAATGATTATATAATTTTCCATATATATATATATATATATATTTACTAGAGGCCCGGTGTACGGATTCGTGTACTGGTGGGGTCCCTTGGCCTGGCCTGTGGGGATCAGTCAAAACTGGTAGTTCTATATCCCCCGAGGGATGTAGTAGTGTGCAAAGTGGCAGGTGGCTGGGGAGGAGCCTGAGCCCAGGCCGGGCACTGCGCTGCTCCTGCTCATCCAGGCCCCGCTGCATCTGCCACTGCCACTGCTCGGTAGGCTCACTGCCACTCCGCTGGGGTCTCCGGGCGCCTGTCCTAGGGTGATACCGGTGTGCCCATGACCGAGAAGCGGCTGTGGGTTGGCGCCCAGTCAGTCCTGATGCCGGTCCCCATCCTGTCCTGGTCTGGATCGGGGAGGGGCGCACAGGGGGAGTGTCCGCAGGAGAGGCTCATGCCGCTGCAGCTGCACTTGCAAGCCATGAGCTTGGTGCATGGCGCCTGTCGGTCAGCTGAGCAGCGCTCCTGCTGTGGGAGTGCACTGACCACCAGGGGGCAGCTCCTGTGTTGAGCGTCTGCCCCCTAGGGGTCAGTGCACATCATAGCTACCAGTCGTTTGGTCGCTTAGGCTTTTATATATATAGATTGATTTCAGATAGGAAGGGAGAGGGAGAAAGAGGTAGAAACATCAGTGATGAGAGAGAATCATTGATAGGCTGCCTCCTGCATGCCCCCTACTGGGGATCAAGCCCACAACCTGGGCATGTGCCCTTGACTAGAATCAAACCTGGGACCTTTCAATCTGCAGGCTGATGCTCTATCCACTGAGAAAAACCAGCTAGGGCCCCACCCTGTTTTTGTCTTTTTTTTTTTTTTTACCTTGCATTGCATAACTAAAATCTCCTCACTCACTGTGGTACGTTGGAACATGGCTTCTGCCATGATTCAGTTATACACCCTAGCATCTACCCATTGGTCTCTCCCCAAGCATTTATTGAGTGTTTATTGGGTGTAGGCACTTTGCTTAGGCACTCAGGCACTCTGACGAATAAAAAACACACTTGGACTCTGCCTTCATAGAACTTAGGGTCTAATGCAGAAGAAAGTGGGAAGAAAGTGGTAGAGGCTACCCCCAGTTCATGACAGCCCACATTGGGCCTGCTTCACTCACTTACCTGCCTGGCTCCTGTGGCACTTACAGTTTTTAACCCCCAAATCAGAGTAGGTGAAAAGACAAGGTGACTGAAGTGCAGCAATTAAAAGAGAGAGCGTGCCAAGATGTAGCTGAAGACTTAGTGAAGGGACAAATGTAGAAATATTAACTTAACTTGCCTACCAGGACCCATAGATGTCTCAGTAATCAAACCTCCCTAGGCCTTATCTTGTAAGCCTTTAGGGATCTTTTGACTTCTTGCCTACTAACTGGAATCTGTGGCATTTACCTTTCTGTATCATTTAAGCCAAAGCCCAAAGGTATGGCTGTGACTTTTTCTTCCTAGACCTCCAGATCTCCTACATATTTTTTCATTTTTTCCCTCTTCTCCTCACTACCAGCCACCATTGTCTCACACTTGACCTCCTAGAAACCTCTCTCCCTTGCTTCCATTTTTATTGGAACATTTCAGTCTGTGTGTGATTTCCATCAGCTCTTCCGGTCAAGTCAACACTTCGTTACTTGGCCCTCAGTGCCCTGCAGGTGCTAGCAGTTCATTTATAGAAGTAGTACACACTAGATATTAAGGATTTAAAATTGTATTTTCTTAAGTTTTAAACACTTGAAAAAGACTAATTTTTTTAAAGTAGAAACATTAGAAATACAAGTGAGCAAAAACAAAATATATGTTAAACTAAAACCAAGCATAAATCACTGTTAACATTTTAGTGCTTATCCTTTCAGATTTCTAGTCAAGCAAATGTGCATATTTTAAAAGATTAGATTATAGACCACAAATTCTCTTATAATCTTTCTATCATTTAATATGTTATGGAAAATTCATCAGCACCACTAAGAATAGAGATACAATATCACTTAGAATGGCCATGTAGTATTCCATTGTATGGATATACCATGATTTAACTAATCCTCTACTGTTGGACATTTGGAGTGTTTTCATTTGTTGTTAAGGTTAATTTTATGGGTCAACTTGATTGAGCCATGGGGTTCCCAGGTTAAACAGTATTTCTAGGTGTTGTCTCTGAGTGTTTCCAGATGAAATTAGCATTTGAATTGGTAACTCAGTAATGTACTAGTAGATTGCCCTCCCTAGTGTGGGTGGGAGGCATTCAATCTGTTGATGGCATGAAGAGAACAAAAGGCAGAGGAGGGAGAAATTTGTCCCTTTTTTTGTCTGTCTGCTTGGACTGGGACATATCTTCTGCCCTTGGACTGGGATTAATACCATTGGCTCTTCTGGTTCTCAGACCTTTGGACTAAATTATATCACCAGCTTTCCTGGTCTCCATATATATACTAGTATATATATGGCAGAATATAATAATTTTTACATATCCTATTGTCCTACTGGTTCTGTTTCTATGGAGAAACCCTGGCTACTAGAGTTTTTGTTTCTCTTGCTGTTTATGCTGCTATTTTAGACAAATTGTCTAGTACATATATTTCTTCCCACCTTATCTGATTGTCTCCTTTAGATGAATTCTTAACTCAAAGGGCAGGAATGTTTGTAAGGTTTTGCTTAATATTGTTTAATCAACTCTGAGACATAAAAAATAAAATAACTCTTAAGTAAAGATATATCAAAGTGACATCTACATTTCTGGCCAATGTTTCTCAACCTGTCATATCCAATTGTTTGGTTTACTTGAAAATGTGATTTCTTAGGATTGGCATCTTGCCCAGCCAGGTGGAAAGCTAGGGGTTCATTAGGGAAAAGTTCTCCTGTCATTCTTCCAGCTTTCTGACAGGAGCAGCCCCTACATAAATAGTGCCCAGCTTCTCACTAATATCCCCGGGGCACTCACAGTATTCCCAGCTCTGTTTTGATTAGTCAGCTATTTCCTTGAAATGGTATGAAGTCAAAGCAGGGCTACCAGGCTGCCAGCAGAGTGACAATAAGTGAAATCACCAAAGCTTAGACTGTAGAGCTGAAAGAGAATCCAAGAAACCATTTGGCCCAATGCTCTGGTTTCAGGCAGATAAGAGATTCCATTAGCAGAAGGGTTTCAGACCTAGACTGCTTTTGGCAAGGAATGGTGTCTCTCTAGTCATTGTGTTAAGATAAAACAGAAAAAACACGGTAAGGAAAACAAATGGCACTAAAGTTAAAGTGTTACGCTGTGAAGGAATAGCTTAGAGTAATAACCGCATCCATACAAAACGTTGCCCTGTTTTTAGTTTGCCTCCAGCACCATATTTTCCCCCCATAAACTGGAATAGTGATTGCCATCAATTCACTTAGCATAGAGCGTTCTGTCTATTACCACGGTGTTAAAATTTTTGTTTTTAATTTTATTTTCTCTACAAAGAATGTTTAAAAACAAGGGAAAACTACCATTGTAACAAATATCCTACCATTTTGAAACAACCACTTTTATCATCTTGGTGCATTTTGGTCCTTTTGGAGTATATTCCAAAAAAAAAATTGAGTTTTAATCATAATATACCTATACAGTAATTTAGGTTGTCTTTCCCCCTTAATATTTTTTTTTCTTTTTTTTTTTAATATATTTTATTGATTTTTTTCAGAGAGAAAGGGAGAGGGATAGAGAGTTAGAAACATCGATGAGAGAGATACATCGACCAGCTGCCTCCTGCACATCCCCCACTGGGGATGTGCCCGCAACCAATGTACATGCCCTTGACCGGAATCGAACCTGGGACCTTTCAGTCCGCAGACCGACGCTCTATCCACTGAGCCAAACCGGTTTTGGCATCCCCCTTAATATTGCTTCATAACAATTTTCACGTGATTAGTAATCTATAAAAATTATTTTTTTAATGACTGTAAAATACCATTATTTGCCCAACCATAGCATAATTTACCCAATCTTTCTCAATTTTTAGTTATAAATAACATAGTGATAACTTATTTAGTTATAAATAACATAGTGGTAAAGATTTTCATGCATGGAACATTTGCCATATTTTGGATTATTTTTAAAAGAGAAATAAGAGCCCGGCCAGCATGGCTCAGTGGTTGAGCATTGACCTATGAACGAGGAGGTCACAGTTAGATTTCTGGTTAGGACACATGCCCCGGTTGAGGCTTGATCTCCAGTGTGAGGCGTGCAGGCGGCAGCCAATCAATGATTCTCTCTCATTATTGATGTTTCTATTTCTCTCTCCCTCTCCCTTCCACTCTGAAATCAATAAAAAATATATTTTAAAAAGATAGATTACTAGAAATTAAATGTCTTGTTCAGTGTACATGGATGGTTAAATAGTATACAATGAGGATACTCGTTTCACCCCATAGTGGGGATTTTTCCAAATGATTTAATTTTAGGACATCGAAGAGTAGAAGTGGACTGGATTGTGAAATTATAAAAACAGAGAAATGGATAAACTTTCTGCATGATATTTCTTATTTTTAAGTAGATGTAGTCATAAATTCTTCTTAATTTGTTGTAGCCTCAGGAGCTGACTTAGTCCCTCTCCAACACTTTCAGTTGGGCAGGTAGTACCATTATTCCTTCTTATTAATTTTCCCCTCAAGATTATGCGACATACAAAACCATGCTGGTACTTAGTAAGTGATCAATAAGGCTCTGTTAAATGGGTGAATGAAAGAATGTGTATGTGCTTTGAACTTGAGCAGAGAAGGGTTCAAATCCTATTTCTGCCACTTACTAGCTGTTGTGCTTGTTAAACAAATAAATTGCTGTGGGAAACAATAAAAGCTGTGTTCTAGGTAAATTCCGCAAGCCAGTGCCAAGCCCTTTTGTAGTTTTCTTATGTGAAACCTTACATTAAATTCTTAAGTAGAAAGAGCAATGCCCCAAACATAAAATCAGGGCAAAGTTTTGTATGGATGTGGTTATTACTCAACATGAAATCTAAAGGCTATGATGTGATACAATGAGAGATTCTTTACGGTAGGAAACCACTGCTTGCTAGGATGATTTTTGAGAATCAGCTTTTATTTCCTTTAATTGTTGGCAACTCTTGCAACTGCTTAACCTTTAAATGCCAAATCACTTAATGACCTCATCTACTGAGGAAGGCAGTAGGGAGTGTGGAATGGACACCATGCTTGGTTTTTGATAAGATGAATTACCTTGGCTGGGCAAATAACTGCTGACCTGTGGCATTTCTTTCTTTCTAATATTTCTATAGTGTCAGCACTTTCAGGCACCTAACAGGTGTAGCAAACAAAGGCAACAGCTTTGATCCAACTCCATTTCAATAAGGTGAGTCTTTAATAGGGTGTGTTGTAGGGAGCAAGCATAGGAAGCCACAAATGACAAGTTATTTCTGGGTTCTAAGGTTATTATTAATGGCCCAGTGAAATGGAGCTCTGAGGGTTAGTTCACCTGCTATAAGGAAGATTTTCAAAGGGAAGAAACTTTATAGACTTTTCTTGGCCTTCAACCAGGAAAACTTCAGTTTTGTTTTAAAAAATTAGTGTTAGAAACAAATTCGGGAGCGGAGTTAGATGGAGAATAAAGCAGAAAGACTGTACACCTGAGGGTTTCAAACAGTGAAGTCCAGCCTAATCGTTTGCTAGTGGACTGCTCACCCCTTCCTACCTCGCATGGTTCTGTAGGCAGAGGATGCAGGGAAGGTGGCTTTAGAAGCCTGGGCAGAGTATGGGAACAGCACTGAAGTCAGGATCACATGGCATCTCTAGAGGCCTGATAGAAGTAAAGGAGTCAATTTACCCTCCAACCTAAGAACCCTTGTTGCTTTACTGGAGCAGGAAGCTCACTTATCTTGCATCCCTGCCTTCTTCCTCTAAGGCAGAAGCATATGTCGATGGATGTGCCATTCTCCCTCATGAGCATCACGCTCCTCCCACCCCTCACTTCTCCCACTTCCCTGCTATTAAGACCGGAAGAGAGAAGTTTGTAAGATGGTGTAACAGTCTGGGTTCTCCAGAGAACCAGAACCAGATATCAGAAACATAATCTATCTATCTATCTACAAACAAAGATTTATTTCAAGGAATTGGCAAGTCTGAAATTTGCAGGGCAGGCCAGCAGGAATGAGTTGATGCTGCAGTCTTACGGCAGAAGTTCTATTTTCTCAGGAAAACCTCAGTTTTGCTCTTTAGGTCTTTCAACTGATTAGATAAGACCCACCCTGATTATCAAAATAATCTCCTTAAAGTCAACTGATTTAGCCACATCTACAAAACATCCTCACAACAGCACCTAAATTAGTCATTACCAAGTAACTGGGTACTGTGACTTTGCCAGCGTGACACATAGAACTGGCCATCATGGACAGTCTCAGGAATATACATTTTTAACTGAGTTATGAGAGACATACTAAGTGGCCTAACAATCCTCCTTTTTTTAAATTCCATTATATTACTTAAAGAAGATAAAGTTAATAAGATTAATTCACACCAAAATGTAGTTGACTGATACCTCCTCCTGGAATCTACCAGAGAAAATTACACATTAAAAGAGTTAAGCTTATTTAATCACATGAATATTTGATTATGGAAGAATTTTAAGTGGTGTGATTAGCTGGAGGATTTCATCTGTGTCACCCACTGGCTCTTCCTATATTATGGGACATTGGGAATCTTCAAAGCATCTTAATTCTATAAATATTGAATACATTCACTGAATTCCTTGAACCCAAATCAGTTTCTTCAGGGTACTTCTTAGTGGACTTCCCCCCAGACTTCAGTATGCCAAAAAATGCCCTTGAAAAATGTTAACCTTGTTGATTTCAGCCCCTGCCCCCACCCCCCCCTTCCTAGCAATTCAGGGTTGGCAAACTTGAGTATGTCTAAGAATATATTTTTTAACAGAAATCCACCCTAGTTGACTCATCCTTTGAGAAACACTGTTCTAGGGCAAGATACAGATACTCCCTAGAGACCCAACTAAAGGAAAGGTATCCCCAGTCCCAGCTCTGCTGTGAACCTCCCTGAGGAACTGTGGTGAGATCAAAGAAGCAGCTATCAATTACCCCTCCCTCCAGGTATGTCAGGTGTGAAGTTGACAGACAATAGGTAAAAACTAGATGCATAGTCTAATATTTTTTAATTTTTTCTTTATTGATTAAGGTATTGCATATGTGTCCGTATCCCCCCATGGTCCCCCCACCGCTCTCCACTCATGCCCTCACCCCCCTGGTGTCCGTGTCAGTCTATGGTATGTATGGTTTATCACTTCTCAGCCTTTTGGCTAAGATCAAGTGTATGGTATGTATGGTTTACCCACCAGGGCTGTCTGAAATGTAGCCAGAGGTTATTGGGCCTTCCTAATAGGAAACAGGGATGTATGTATCTCATTTCTAAATGTCGTTCCGGCACTACCATTCATTCCAACCATCCCTGTGGGTTACATTTAGGGAACTTTTTCACTCAAAGATCTGACTTGTTGGACACTTGACTTCTCTGTTTGAGGGGATAGAAACCTTTTTAAGAATATGAACTGTATCTTCTTTACTCTTTTATCCCCAGTGCCCAACACAGTGCCAGGCATAGAATAGGAGCTCAAAAATACCAATATCTTCACATTTAGATGAGGAAGATAACGAAGGAGCATTTGCTTGCTGCCAAGGTAACATCTGGAAAGACCTCTGATGCAAATGGCACATGTTGATGGGAACCAGTCATGACCTCACACTTCATGGTATACATCAGGAGAAAGAAATTGGCTGCCTTTTTGCTCTTCCTAGAAATACAGGAATTGGGTTTAATTATTTCTGATTAATCCCAATATGTTGAAAAGCAGTATTTACTCAAACTTTAAAATGCCCGAGGAGGCTGACCTTGGAAAAAAAATATACAGGCATTAATTTCAATTATATCCATGAAGAATGATACCGCAGACTTGTACCTTCCCATTTGCTTTTAATGATGCCAGTGCCTCAACTTTAAGTCACAAAGGTAGAATTTTCACACAGAGGACTCTGGGTATAAAGACATATATTTTGCCAACATTTCCCCATGTTGGTATTTGAAGGAAGAGAATCAATTCTATAGTTGTGAGGAATGGGGCACTTTTATATGTAGGAAAGCATTGCCTAAGCAAGTTCTACAATCCCCAACATGTCCATTTTTAGCTGGGAAGGATAATCAGATGGAATATTTGAATTCTTTGATGACAAGGTGACAGGCCACATTTAGCGAGTTTCCTCAGTAACAAAAGGGGCTCCCAGGACACACAGCTGCTCAAGACAGCGTATGTTTAGCAAACAGTGATGACATTATTCTTATTTTTTTTTTTTTTTTTTTTTTTAAATGTATTTTATTGATTTTTTACAGCGAGGAAGAGAGAGGGATAGAGAGTTAGAAACATCGATGAGAGAGAAACATCGATCAGCTGCCTCCTGCACACCCCCCACTGGGGATGTGCCCGCAACCAAGGTACATGCCCTTGACCGGAATCGAACCCGGGGCCCTTGAGTCCGCAGGCCGACGCTCTATCCACTGAGCCAAACCGGCTTCGGCGACATTATTCTTAATAATAAAAAGTTTCTTCCTTTCTCAGGTGCCAAGAAATAGTCAAATGTTTTGGGCCAATTCCAACTCTTTTTGGTCAGCCCTCTCTCCCCCCTGGTGGATGTTCTTTTAGCAGCAATGCAAAACAAAACAAAAAAACATGTGGGCTGGGAGATGCGCCCTCCAAGAAGCAGAGGGAGTGAACATACCAACAGTTCCTCCGTTAGGTGTGGAGGCAGCTGTTGAGCCTCAGATACATAAATAAAGGCAAATTTCAAGATCAAGAACACAGATAGCAATGTATCATGTTCCCCCAACTGCCTTCAGTGTCTCCTATCTTATTCAACATCATTTTACTGTTGTTTCTTAGAATAAATGTAAAATGGCCTTGAACTGCACATGTCTGTTCTAGAGTAGGTCCCAGTTGCTGTCTTTAGGATTAATAGAGGAAATCCTTCTATTTTCCTCCAATCTTCAAGCATAAAACTTGGGTCTCTAAGATCCCCAGGAGTGAAAGTTTTATGCTTTGATCACCAAAACAAAGTTAGGCAAAGTTTATTTTGTGAAGTGATACATAATTATTACTTACACATGTATTTTTATGTATTGACAATTACACAATACTGGGAAAATGTCTTAATAATAAAGTATATTTTAAGATAAAGAAAAGAGTGATGAATTTTTCACAAATAGTGTGATGTCTTCTGGAAATGTGGACAGGAGAGAGTACTACTCCCATTTTTAAAATGGGAGCAAGGGAGCTTTTGTAATAGGAGATCCAAACCAATCCCTGAGGCATATCACGGGTGAAATTCCATGCTTAGCCATGTTGTCAAGGGTCTCAGGACACCTGGTGGAGAAAGGACCAGACCATACAGAAAGAGAATTAGTGGCCACATACCTGATGTGGTGATCTGAAGGGCCCTGAAGGACTGTCTCACCGCCGGCTAACAAAATACCCGTAGTTCCACTTTCAAAGTCAAACCATGGCCTCCAGAAAGACCATAATGTGCAAGTATTTACTTGGGAGAGGTGTTACATAACTTATTAATTCCACACTTGGCACGAATAAGATGAGCAAATTGTACTGTACCTTGAGAAATGGCTCAATGTAAAACGAGATTTTGAAGATGAGTAGGGGATCCTGCTTGAGTTGGGGGAGAGGCAGGAGACTGGCAAGTCAAGGGCCAAGTGTGAAGCGCCTGAACCAGGGTGGGTAGAAGTTAAGAGACAGAAAGGGTGAAGTGTCAGGACCCTGGCACAGTACTCTCTAGATCATTTGATGGTAAGTTCTACCAAGTGAGGGTAGAGGGTTTTAGAATTTGGAAACCAGGAAGACATCTCACCATTCAGTTGGGGGAGGCTGAAACAAAAAATTCACCTTAGGGGGCAGGAATGGTGTTCTTTATGAGAAGGGCAGCTCTGCCGTAGGGGAGGTTCGAGGGGGTGCATTTCAGTTCTCTCTGTTTACAAGTCAAGAACAATGTTTCCCAGATGGTGAAATATGATGCATTCTGGAATAGGATGGATATTTTTTTTAATAATTATATATGTTTAATAACTATTAGAAAAATGTAAGCATATCAAACGTATGACTTCATGAACATTACAACTTAGGAAGAAGCTGAAATAAAAATTTTAAGGAAATTTAAAGGAAAACATTAGCAGGTAAGAAAAAAAATCACAAAGACATATGAACAAGGTGTGTAAAACACTGTTTTAGAAATATTTAGACATATGGTCTCCTTAAGAATTATGGTATATTGATGAGCAACTGAGGGAGCCATTTATCTCTAATGTAAATGACTGGGAGGAAATGAAAATGGATCTTCAAGTGATAGCATTCTGATTTCCACACCATTTTTTGGAAGTAATCAGTAGGCAGCACTTCAGAGGCAGTATTGCAAGGTGTGGTCTTTGGAGTCAGGGTCCAATTTGGACTTCACCAATTACTAGGAGCGTGACCTTGGATAAGACACTGCATCTCTCTGAATCTCAGTTTGCTGACCTTAAAATGGAAATAATATCTCCTTCTCAGGATTATTATAAGGGTTAAATGAGATGATGAATGTGAAGTATTTTGCATGCCTGAAAAACAGTAAGATCTCAAAAATGTCCAGCATGGTTGTTTGATAGTCTTATCTCTTTCTTGCTTGGCCCCTTTTTTTCATTTTTCTTTTTTAAGTACCTTTAACTGTCCTTTATCACATCTTTATAGACATGTTATCTACTACTGCATACTTTGGTTTTAAATGTTATCATATTACTGTAAAAGATCAAGGAAAAGTAGAGGTTACTTTCAAAGGAACTCCTGATTGCCCCTCCCCCTGGGTAATGTAAGCATGACTATTCTCTGCTTTTTATGCATCTTTAACTGGTTTGTTCTACTTGTAGAGGATCCCACATAATCTACCTCCTTCTACTGCCAAAATTCCAGGAAGGCTTCATGAGGATCCTTTCCCCACTTGATACTTCCATAACAGCGAATCGACCTTGTAACTATGTGACACATTCTTTAATTTGTGGCTCATCCACCTCTTTTGGAAAGACATGTGAAATAGAGTCCTCTGTTTCTTTATCTAGATAAAGTGTGCCGATGGCTGGGGCCACCTAATACCAGGAGACAGTCAAAGGAGACATTCCTGAAACAATTCTTTCTAGTGCCAAATTGACTGGCCTTAGCTTTCTAGAGCTGAATCATAACACTCATTGTTTAATGTATTAGTCTAACCAAACAGTAGCCTGGATTACTAGATAACGAAGGCAAGGCTGTTCTATGATATTTTGAAACAGCCTTTAAAAACCACTTTACAATATACAGGTATTTTCAATACCAAAGACATACATCATCATCATCATGCTGACTACCACTGTTATGGTTTGGTCAGCAGAATGCTCTTTGTTGACAGCATGCTCACTGTGTGACCTGTGTACACTTATCCTGTTTCTCAGTTTCCCAGCTGTAAAACAGGAAGCCCATATGAAATGCTTGGTTGGGTGTCTTTGTGGTGGCCATCCCACAGGGATGGTATGCACTCCCAGGCAAAATTGAATATAAGCTCTGAGACTGATGATGCTACACACATACCCAGAAGGGATGAAAAGACTTGCTATAATGAGGTTTTTGGGGGAGAGCATGGCAGGCCTCCCAAGCTGGTCCAAAAATGTCTTGAGAGAACTGAAGAGTAGTGGGGCAGGCTGAGAATAGGACCTGTTGTGGTTTAAATCTTCCACTGGTACCAAAGTAGGGAGCACTAGCTTTCTTATCACCTTGCTCAAAAGGAGGACTAAGGCTTAAATGCTGTCAGCAGTAAAACACCAAGAAATGTAGTCAGATTCTTTATTACAGCCTGTGGCAGAGCAGGTGGTCAATGATGTCCATGAGCCCCTAAAGTTTTCCTAAGCATAAAAGAGTTTTGTGGCAATTTTGATCTAATAACGAGACAAACCATTTAGACTTAGCTGCTCAGTCTTAGCATATAGATTTGCTCTATAATGAAAATTTCTTTCACCATAACCTCACATGGCTACACGACAGATTCTGTGGTCCCTGGGCACCATTTATTGTCGTATAGAGCATAACGCTATATGTATTCACGTTGCTCCCAAAAGACCAACTCAGCATGCCTGTATGAGCACTTCATTAACAACGGAAAAAGCTAAGGAACACCCAGGGCCACTAAAAGCTGGAAGAGACGAGGAAGGATTCTTCCCTAGAGACTTCAGAGGGAGCACAGCCCTGTGGGCACCTGGGGTTTGGATGTCTGGCCTCCAGAACTGTGAGATGATAAATTTCTGTGTGTTTTTTAAAGCCACCTAGTTAGTGGTAACTTGTATGGCAGCCCTAAGAAATGAATATAGTACTATTATCCTTATTTTGTAGATAGTGAAACTGGGTGCCAGAGAGGTCAAGTAACTTTCAAGGTTTCACAGTCTTCCATCAAACTCGATTGAAAACACACACACACCTAAACCTGTTGTGGTTAATCATTACTCCATATCCCAACTGACACATGCTATGTGTTGTGGGCATCGCAGAAGAAGACACTGGTCTCCTTCCTCATGACTCTTAGAATCTTTTAAACACCATTTCTAAAAATATAGAATTGGGTGGATACCTTCATGTGGTTTCCTTCATGTTTTCTGCTAGGGTTTGTTGAGCTTCTTGGATCATTAAATTTAGAAAATTGTGACCATTTTTTTCAAACAACTTTTCTGCTCCCTTCCTTGATCTACTTTTTCTGGGAAAGCCAATTACAAATACAGAAGACTGCTTGACCTTGTTCTACAGCTTACTGATGCCACTTACTGATATTCATTTTTTTCAGTCCTTTCCCCCCTCTGTTTTATTTTAATAGTTTCTATTGCTAGGTCTTCAATTTCACCATTTGTTTCTTCTGCAGTATTTAATCTGCTATTAATTTCATACAACATGGTGTTTTTTTTGTTGTCATTGCCTCAGCTATTATATATTTCATCTCTAAGAATTGTATTTGGGTCTTTTTTTCCTCTTCCCTTTCTCTCCTCATCACATTTATGCTTTTGTCTACCTTTTTGAATATATGTAGTATTGTCATAGATGATTTAATGTCCTTTTCTACAAACTCTGTCATCTATGTAATTATATTTTATAATTATATTTTATCAAGTTTTGTATTTGTTTAAGGTGGGAAAGTAAATCTGATCCTTGTTATTCTATTGTGCTTACAAGCTGAGGTCTTTAACATTGTTGGGACAACAGTTGAAGAGAGCTATTTGCCTTATGTCACTGGGGTTTGGGCACTAATTAACCAACTATGGAAATATTAAAACTTATCATTGAGTTTATTCCAATTTGGTGAAAACTGATGTTGCATGTAATTGGGCAAAAGCTATGATTACAGCCCTAGCCAGTTTGGGTCAGTGGATAGAGCATTGGCCTGCAGATGGAAGGGTCCCAGGTTTGATTCCTGGTCAAGGGCACATGCCTGGGTTGTGGGCTCGATCCCCAGTAGGGGGTGTGCAGGAGGCAGCCAATCAGTGATTCCCTCTCATCATTGATGTTTTTTTTCTTTCTCCCTCTCCCTTCTTTCCTGAACTCAATAAAAATATATTTTAAAAATAAATAAAAGTGTTCTTTTAAAAAAAAAAAGCTATGATTACATGATTAGAACACAGACATTGACTATGTCGTGAGGGTACTAAATTTTTGTTTTCAATACTGTAAAACATTTTAATATCACTCTTTTTTTCTCATTTTATATTCCATGACAGTTACTAAATTCTCATAAGGTTGATGGCATTTCCTATACTTTAATTCCTGCATGCCTCAGAAATATGCCTCAACTATTGGAAGAAGTTTTAGTGTTAGCTCCTAGGTGTTCACATTTTCATTTGCAAATGCCTAGTATAGTTTCCCTACTGAAATCCCACAGATTGCGTTTCCTAACTCTGGTTAGTATCTAGCAAATGCTTAACACCTCTAGGCATATTCCCAAATTGATAAATGAGAAAGGACCTGAAAAATCTTCCCCTTTTGCATAAAGCTCTATTACTTGTTTATTTGAGATGAAAGTACTTGCTTATTGTTTGCTGTATGGTGACTCCTTTGGGGAAAGGAGTGTGTCTTGTGCATAATGTAACCACAGAGACTATGCTGGGTACATAGCAAGTGCTGCAAATATTAGTATAAATAAGCGAATAGACTGCTGTTTATGCTCAAAAAATGAAGTTCTTTGGTTAATTTGCCAATATCTCTCAGAATATACAAACCTGTTAATACATTTTCAGCTGAACAGCCAAAAAATTGAAAGGCAATAAAAGTGATAAAGTACAACCTCAGATGTTAAAGGTTAGATCGTTAAAATGTATGCATTGGGGCCCATCTGCAGTAGCCTGTTAAAGTCTAGATGCAAAATCTAAAAAGTCTCAGTTGCTAGCATCAGACTGAATTCCCAGAGGTGAATTCTTATCTTTAAAGATAAAACGTGATTCTAGTAGTATCTGTTTTCATGGTAGCATACAAATTTAGCATATCTTAATTAAGATTATATTCCACAATGAAGACTCTTTCTTATACATTTTGTGATATATATATATTTTACCATTAAATGTTACCGAGGAAGAGGAAGTACACATTTTGGCACAGACTTAAAATATTTGCTGAACTTTGCTTGTCAGCAGCTGGCTGTTGCTGTGTACTTTGTGTCCTGTTAACCAAGCCCAAATTTGAAAGAAAATAACAGATGTTCAGTTAATTATTTTTCCGTGTGTGTGTGTGTGTGTGTGTGTGTGTGTGTGTGTGTGGTCTGGCTACCTTCCGAAGACGTCAAACATAGGCATCGCTAATTGAGGGTCATTTTGTTTGCTTCCAGATTAATCAACTGGCAAAAATGGAATTAATCTTACTTACATGGCGCATTTGGAAAATAGTTTACAGGAAAAAATTTGAATAGCAATGATGATCAGGAACTAGACTATGTTTTGTTTGTGTGCGTAGGGTATAAGCAATGAAGCTATGTAGCTATGTGAATCTTAAGTGATTAACGTTAATGTGCTGTATGATGGGAAGTTGGCCAATTGGTCTTTCACTTTTGAAAGTTTGGTCCCAGTAGGTATTCCAGGTCATAGGTGTAAATGAACAAAATGATTTTTATATTCAATTTATTACAAATTGTCTGTTATGTGTATGACTCAGTTCTACATAGAAAACTTTATTTTTTACAAAGTTGTATGTCTTACTTAAGGTATATAGCTTCTTTCTCCTGGTGGAATAAATATTTTGGCAAATGTTGGAGGCATCTATGCAAATCTTCCAATTATATCCTTTTTACAACACTCACTTGATTAATGCCAGAATAACACTCCCCCCCACCCCCCACACACACTTACTTCAAATACTGGGTAACGAAGAGCCCTTGCCATCAAAACATTTCATTGCTATTTCATAGCTCATTGAAAATTAAGTTTAAAACCAAAAAAAAGCTGTTTTAAAAAGCACTGAGGTGCTGCCATCAACAAGAAATGTGATATATCACTTTTTAAAATGGGAGAGAGATAGATCAGAGGGAAGAACCACTTGTCTATAGTCACACAGCAGCTCCAGCTGGAACTAAAACCAGGCTTCTTGACACTTAGCCTCTTTCTTGTCTAGTAGCAATAGATCTGGGAATTGCTCTAATAATTAACTTTATTTATGAACTCAGCTGAATTTAAATTAGTTAGAATAACTATATAATAGTTATTTCTTCTGTTTCAATGCTAGAGAGTTGCATTAGTGAAAAATCTATAATAGTCAAACAAGCATAGAGAGTACCTACGTAACAAAATTTTATTTCAAATTAGTATTCAGAGACAACTAACTAGCTAATCCTCAACAATACACTCAACTATAATATTTATACAGGCAAACCTACTTGAGAAGAAGCTTAAATGTTTTGCCACCCTCGAATCACAGCTTGATACAGAGCAAATCGAGGTTAAATGAGCTATGAATGTGGTATAATGAGTCAGATATTTTTCAAGTAAGCATCAGATCTTATTAAAATTAGTGTTTGCCACTTTAAAGTAGGCACCATAAAAGACTACACACTTATTTCAATTGATGACACCATTGTTTGGTGAATTTTTGACACTTCTCTTTTGAAGTTGTCTTTGAAAATTACAAAATAAGCAGACCAGGATCAATATTACCATCTCACTTTTACCCCAAATATAATTAATTACCTAGATTAGTCACTCACACTCATGTATATAATGTATTTGTCTTAATCATATTCATCTTAAAATCTTGCCATCATTGAGCACATTATAAAGAATGAATTTTAGACACAAAAAAAGAATGAGCTACAAATTCAACAGAAATTTCTATTTTAAAAATTTGAGCATTGACAACATAACTGTCTTCTATAGAGAATCCCCCCCACACACACACACACTTTAGATATTTATGTTATAGTATTTTTAAAGTCATATATTTTATACCAAGCAATTAGCAAATATTTATTAACTATGCTAGAAAAATAATATGGCTTAACGAAAAGATGTTGGCTGTTTGAGACAGATTAATCTGCTTTGCTACAGATTCCATTATCTTGAGAAATTATTTAACTTTTGAGTTTCAGTTTCTTAATTTGCAAACTGGGGATGATAATACCTAATTTACAAGGTTGTCATGAAGATTAATAGAGATGAGTTACCCCCAAACATCTAGAACTCAAAATGTATCATAGGACAGTTGCTTTAAGAAGACCTTTCATTTTGGCCGGAAAACAACCCTTTCTAGCTGAGAACTATCATCTCCATTTTGCAGACAAAGAACCTGGGTGTCAGAAAGATTAAGTAGCTTGTTCAAATTTCCACAGTCATTGACCAAACAATCTGTTGTGTTTAATCACTGCACTATCCTCCACCTGATGCCTGCTAGGTTTGTGGGCAGCCCAGACAAGTAGAAGACACTGGTTTTCCTTATGATGCTTAGAGTCTTTGCCCAGCCAGCCTGCGTGGTTCAGTTGTTGAGCGTTGACCCATGAACCAAGAGGTCACTGATTTGATTCCTGGTCAGAGCACATGCCCAGGTTGCAGGCGTGGTCCTAGTAAAGGGTATGCAGGAGGCAGCCAGTTGATGATGTTTCTCTCTCATCGATGTTTCTATCTCTCTATCCCTCTCCCTTCTTCTCTCTCTAAAATCAATAAAAAACATATTTTTTAAAAAAATTAGCATGTTATTCAGTTTCTATTTGTGAATGCTGGATTTCAGTCTTTCTGGGGAAGGTTAGATGGAATTGAGATCCAATTATATCATTTAATTTGCCTGTAAACATGATACATCTATGTTTTAGCTGAGTTCTAAGAAATAAGGAGGGAGAAGAAAGATTCTACCTCTTTGCCTGTAAATACTATCTCTTTAAGAAACCCAGAAACTATTTTGTTCCCATTGCCAGGCTTGACTCACCTGTGTTGAGAAACACCTGTATGCCTTCAGGGTAGTCTCTTTTGAACACTTGTATAAATTAAAATTTGCCTTTAGGGATTCCAAAGTTGCATTAAAGCAGAGAGTCTCTACAAATCAGCTCTAGTTGTTCTCAAATGGCAGAGGCCTACGACAAGGGTTTTAAAACAGCCCTCCTATTTCATCTGGACGAGCCGTTCACCAATGTTTATTGATTACCTACTTTGGGCATAACACCATCCATGTGTCTTTGGGGATCATCAAGGAAGTGGACACACAATTCCTACTCTCAAAAAGCCAGCTACCCATCTAGCTGGGGAGGCAGGTAAGTTGGATTTATCAGTTGTATACTGAGCATGCTCTTGGAGGTGGATGCCAGGATGTTAAAGCCACAAATCCCAGTTTGACAAACATTCAGTTCAGCAAACTTGTATTTTATGGTTTATCACAATGTCATTCACTGCACCTGTCAGTGAGGGTTAAAATATGAATGGCACAGTGTCCCTCCTCACGGGGCTGCTGCCAGAACATAGAGTGACTTTTTTTTTTTTCCATTTTGTTATAGTTTCTTTTCTTTTCTTTATTTTTTTAAATTTTATTTTATTGTTTAAAGTATTATGAATAGTACATATGTCTCCTTTTTTTCCCCCCATTGACCTTCCCCCAGCCTTCCCTACCCCCTGGCATATGCCCTGATCCACCCCCCCCCCGCCCCCCGCAGTGTCTTGTGTCCATTGGTTGTGCTTATATGCATGCATACAAGTCCTTCGGTTGATCTCTTTCCCCACCTCCCCAACACTCCCCAGCCTTCCCGCTGTAATTTGACAGTCTGTTCGATGCTTCATAGAGTGACTTTTAACAGAGGAGATGGAAATCCCATCCAAATCCCTTTGAGTGGAGTTTACAAAAGTGTGTCCCCATTTGGCCAATTAGAAAAAGCGGTTCTAATTCTTTGAGCCAGGTAAATAGGGTTGCTCTTATGCATTGGAACTGTGCTGCCTCAGGTTGTTGCTATGACTTTTGTTAACCTCTTGGACTTCCTTCAGATTCCCCAGTCCCAGTGCTATGCTTATTATTTCAAGAGAAAAAGGTATCTCTGTGTTTTCCACATCTTGTTAGATATGATGGCAGAAGATCTGAAGGATTTGTCATAAGAAGCCCTGGGCAGTTGGAGGAGTTTTTGCCAATTTGTGCATTTCAGTGCTATGACTTATGGGCAAAGACAAGAGGGTTAGAGTACCTGAGAGCAAACACACAATTCTCCAGTGACCCCTCTGGCAATACATCAAAGGTTCAGCAATATAGCCCCAGGCAACAAATCGAGGCCAGCCCGAGCTGATGGGGGAGCCTCTGCTGTGCTCAGCTTTTAAAAATACCTGCACTACAGTGTGTGGCAACTGGCTCCTGCTGAAGTGCATTTGCTGACTCCAAACGGGCCCCATTGGTATTCAGCCCGGACCTGTCCTGAGGAGTGCCTTTGGGGAGGTCGCTAGGATTGGCAAAACTTTCTTTTGAGTCAGGGTGTAACACTGACTTCAAATAAATGGAAGCTTAGTGCTAAGAATCTTCAGCCTTTTTACAAACCTTGTTATAAATTACCTAGGATTTGTTGCAACTACCAATTTTACTAAGTTTGTATCTTGAAAATAATCTTTGTTTTGTAGTGTTATCACGTTTGGTTAGAAGATAATTGGATTTCTAGCCCTCTTTTAAAACTAGGATCCAATAGCTATGTGGAAAGCATGAGATTTGACCCTTTTTTGTGTGCATAGTCATGCGCCGTGAATGACAGGGATATGTTCTGAAAAATGTGACATTAGGCAATTTCATCATTGTGTGAACATCATAGAATGCACTTACTAGTATACAACCTATATGGCATAGCCTACTACACATCTAGGCTCTTATTGTCTAGCCTATTGCTTCTAGACTACAAGCCTATATAGCATGTTGTTGTACTAAATACTGTAGGCAATTATAACACAATAGTAAGTATTTATGTATCTAGACATATCTAAATATAGAAAAGGTAGAGTAAAAATGCGGCATAAAAGATGATTTATGGTATAGCTAGGTATAAAAGATAATTTATGGCATAGCTGTGTAGGACATTTACCATGAATGGAGCTTTCAGGACTGGAAGTTTCTCCGGGTGAGTGAGTCAGTGAGTGAGTGGTGACTGAATGTGAAGGCCTGGGACATTACTGTACACTACTGTAGAGTTTATAAACACTACACTTAGGCTACGCTACATTTATAAGACAACATGAGATTAAATCAAGTACAGGAGACAATGATGCAAATAAGAGTTACGGTAAACATGAGATGGATGAGGCTGCTGCTGAGGTAACAGTGTACTATTGTACAGGAAACATTTTTTTTTATAAGTAGAAAGAGCACGCTCTAAAATAACGATAAAAAGTATAGTATAATAGATACATAAACCTGTAGCATAGCCTTTTATTATCATTACCAAGTGTTATGTACCGTACATGCTGCACTTTTATATGACCAGCCCAGTAGGTTTGTTTACACCAGCATCACAACAAACACGTGAGTGAAGCGTTGTGCTGCGACATTAGGATGGCTATGATGTCACTAGGTGATAGGGATTGTTCAGCTTTGTTATAATCCTATGGGACCACTGTTATAAACGCAGTTTGTCGTTGACTGAAATGTCGTTATGCAACACATGATTATACTTGTTTATTTGAATCATCCTTCACTAAGTAAATAATAATCTCATCAAATGAGAAGGATAATTTAGGCTCTTGAAAGAGAATTAGGTTGTTTGTTGTAGCAGTGTTTGTAGTAGTGGGGAAATTGGAGGTAACCTGAGGATCTACTGCCAGGTAGTGAATTCACACTGAGGTGTACTGTGCCTAGGTGAGAAACAATGACGTAAATGTACACATAACAACACAGATGGACCTAAAACTTGCAGTGCTTCACGGGAAAAGTAAGAAGCTATATATGTATCACAAACATTAAAATGGTTGCCCATGATGGAAGGAGAGGAAAGGGAATGGAATATGAAAACGAGAGGGGATAAATAGCATAAGAGCAGGACTTGCATAAACCAGAGATTAGATGGCTCTTCTGTTCCTAAGGATCAACAGCAACAATGAAAACACAATGAGATATCTACTTTTCTCCTCTGGAAAGTTTCAGAGGGTATAAAGAAAGTCCCGGGAAGCTGTACTGAACAGCTTTGTCATTGAAGTCTTCTGATCAGCAAAGTTGGAGAAGCATTGCTTTAAGGTCTAGAGCAATTATTAGAGCATTTGATGACAACCTCTTTTGAAAGTGAAAATGCTTTGGGGGACAGGGACACAAATGAGGTAATATCTGGTTTCTGCCCTCAATGAGCTAAGACCAGCACATCAAGAATAAAATGTAGAATGAGTGTGTAGAAAGAAGCTCATTCTAACTGGAGGGGCAATTTGGAGACAGGAGATATTGGAGTGCACTAGAACATTTGGGGGAAAACCTCAACCAGGTCCTGGGAGGTCTAATATTTGTAGGATGGGTAGTATGAACAGTCAAAAGGGGGGCATTTTGACATTCCAGGAGAAAGAATGTTGAGCCAAGTTTCAGCAGTGGGAGCCAGCACAGTGTAGGCAGGATGCAATGAGATAATCAACATGCAACATGAAGGATGTGTTTTGGGTTGGCATGAGAAATGCAATGGGAAAGGCTGAGGAAAGATTGTGAAGGATTTTAAAGTCCAGGTGTGGGGGGAGGTTTAGACTGGGCCCAGAAGAACAATACTTAGAGATCATGTAGAAGAAAGAAATCCAAGGGGGAATGTGAGGAAGTGTAGCCAGAGAGGGAAACCCAGAGGAGGGAATTTCCAGAAGGTGGGTCGACTCTTTGGAGTGCTGCTGAAATGTCAAGTAGGAATAACAAGTTCACCTGGATTACACATAAATCAATCAAGATGCACTGATGGATGAGCAGGCCAGGTAGAATCTCCAGTTTTATTTTAAAGTAAAAAGATTAGTTGTGGTTATTTAATTTTAAGTGAAAAAGTTCACCTTTCAGAGATCACAATGCAGTGTAGTGTACTTCGAACAACAAAAAATTTCACGGACTACATCAAACCAGTTGCTGAATTTGACCCCCCCCCCCCGACTTGGGCACATGGAAGTGTGTCAAAATAAAAAACACACAATGTGACTTATTTACCCAAAATATTTTATGATAAATTAATTTTTAAAAATGTGGGAAAATGTACAAAATGAAACAGTGAATTCAACAAATTAACCAGACAACAGATATTATTCCATTCTGTGGATGCCACACCAGATGTGACAAATATTAATCAGATGGTAATTATTGTGTGAGACAGTTATGATGGGAAACCGGAGAGCTATTTTAACTTCTTTGCTAACTAAAAACCATCTTTCTGTTATTTAATTCAGCAAAGTGAAGTTCTGGACAATTATAACCTGTTGCTGAACAATAGCCATTGTCAACCTCAGGACAACACTCCTGCTGTGAAATTGAAGACAAAGGAGTGCAAGCCCAACTTAAAACATTAATATGCATGCATATGTGTAAGGCTCATTTTTTTCTTCTCATTTGTTTTGCAAAGTTATATGTCTTTCCAGGGTGCCCCAAAGATGGGCCATTTTAAATACGTAGACTGTCACGGGCCCCCTAAAGGTCATACGTTGAAGTTCCTAACCCTCAATACCTCAGAATGGGCTGTATTTACAGATAGGGCCTTTATGGGGGTGATTAAGTTAAAATGAGGCTGTTAGGATAGGCCCTAATCCAATTTGACTAGTGCCCTTATAATAAAAGGAGACTGACACAGGGGGAGGGTCATGTGAAGACACAGGGAGGAGACATCCATCTACAAACCAAGGAGAGAGGTCCCCTCAGAAATCAACCCTGCCCACACATTGATCCTGGATTCCAGAATGGTGAGAAAATAAGTTTCTGTTGTTTGAGCTACTTAGTTTATAGTACAGGGTGGGGCGAAAATAGGTTTGCAATTGTGAGTATGTGAAAAAGTTTATTCTTGTATTATTATTCATTAATTATTGTATTATTTTCCATATGAACAACTGTAAACCTACTTTTGCCCCACCCTGTATTTTGTGAACTTAGTTTTCCTTAAAGAAACTAAATGTATCCAGATGGTCTGCCTCCTATAAGCCTGTTCAAGTCTTTCACTTTAAGGATAATCTATATTTTCAAATATTTGGAAGAGAAATTCAAATTCATTTTCCTGTTTGAAAAATGTTTATTCAAAAACTTGATACAGCCAATTATGTCATTTTAACTGCAATTTGTATAGGCATTTGGAGTATTAAAGATGCCTATAAACAAAGTTAGATCCCTACTGTATTTGTCTGTTAGGGTTGTCATAAAAAGTACCACAGAGTGGGTGGCTTAAGCAACAGAATTAATTTTCCCACAGCTCTGGAGGCTGAAGTCCAAGGTCAAGGTGTCAGCAGCGTTGGCTTCTGATGAGACCTCCTCCTTAGCTTGCAGATGGTGCTTTCCCTCCGTGTCCTCACATGGTGGTTTCTTTGTGTGTGCATACTCTGCTTATATCTCTTCATCTCCTAAGGACATCAGTCCTATGGAATTGTGGCCCCACCCTTATGTCCTCACTTAACCTTAATTCCTCTTTAAAGGCCCCATCTACAAATACAGCTCAGCGCCTTAATATATTAACCTGGAGGGGGACACAATTCAGTGTTACTTTTCTTTAAAAAAAAATAAATAAATCTATTCCAGAGTGATTGAGGACTTTAATGTGAAAGACAAAACTTTAAAACTCACTAAAAGTGAACATAGATACAAAGCAACAATTTTTAGACATTGGACATCAGGCAGCACAGGTCAGCAATCCCTGAGAGAATGGAAACTAACGAAGTAAGCCCTGGAATTACCCCAATTTAGTGCTTTAAGAAAGTTTCCAGGCTGCAGCGCAGGGAGGAGGAACCCAAACAGAGTCTGGTGGCTCCCACAGTTAAGGAGACAGAGTTAGGAAGTCAGGGGGGCCGAGGCAGCTGAGATTGCAGGGCAGAGGACCAGGAACGTTGCTGCAAACAGAGGAGAGACCTACGTAAACCGAGTCCCAGAGGTGCGCAGAGGTTTCCCCTCGAATCTTCAGCTGATGCTGCAGCCTGATCAGCCAGCTCAGGCCTGTGCTGAGAGCCAGGGAAAGGAGCATCAGAGAGGAGCAGTTGGAATAACCTCCAGAGATCACTCAGGGCTAATGCAGCCAGAGTGGAAAAACCTCGTCCTACACAGGGCAACAGAGAACTCACTCAGAAAGGCATTGCTTCAGAATGGGGCCAAATTAACCCTAGGCGAAAGGCTGCTCTGGTCCCACCTAAACAAGCCTGAAAGCAAGCTTTGAGGAGATCAAACTGTTTCCAAGTAGCTTAACTGCATCCCAGAGCAAAGTTCAAGAATCCTTAAAGAAATAAAGAGATAGCCAGTGTGCACAGTGTGAAAATTCATAATGTCCGGCATCCAATCAAAACTTCCAGTCATGCAAAGAAGAAGGAAAATATGATCTACAAGGAGGAGAAAAATCAATCAATAAAAACAGACCCAGTGAAATAAATTACAGAATTAGTGGATAAGGATGTTCAAACAGCTATCATAAATATACTCCAGATGTCTTAGAAAGTAGAGGAAAACATGAGCATGTTAAGAGTCTTGAAAGAGAAAAAGAAAAAAAGAGCCAAGTAAAACTGCTAGAGATAAAAAAATATAATATTTGAAATGATGGGATTAACAGAGAGTAGACACAGTTTTAAGAAAAAAATTAGTAATTTTGAAGACATCAATAGGAACTATCCAAAATGAAACAGAGAAAGGGGAGGAGGAGGGAGAACAGAGACTTGTGGTGATCATTTTGCAATGTATACAAATATTGAATCATGTACATCTGAAACGTATATAATGTTACATGTCAATTATACCTCAATTAAAAAAAATCAACGAAAGTTCCCGTGGGTTCTTTTTTGAAGCCCTTCAAGACAATCATTAGAAACTGCAAATACAGAGGACCTGATTTTAATGTA
Source organism: Eptesicus fuscus (assembly GCF_027574615.1). NCBI lineage: Eukaryota > Metazoa > Chordata > Mammalia > Chiroptera > Vespertilionidae > Eptesicus > Eptesicus fuscus. The sequence continues at coordinate 55,964,364 of NC_072478.1, read as the reverse complement.
CTCATGAAAAGACAGCAATTTGTATTTAACTGAGCGGGGGAGAAAGAGAGAGAGGAATACAGAAGATTGGAAGTGGCACATGTTTCCTACTTATTCAGAATAGACTTCAGGTGATTTAATTTCAAATCACTGATGATTTTAGAACTGGAACAACTCACAGAGGTCATTTTATCTATTTCCTTTGTTTATAAATACAAGAACTGAGAACCAAAAAGTTAACTAAGTTAACCAACTTGTCGAGGATGACATAAAATGCTTGTTACAAATTGTCACTAGGATCCAAGTTCCTTGATTTCTAGTCTAGAGAGCTTTCCAACAAATCAGAGGAGGGGAAAAAAATCTTTTTTCTTCCCCATACATCCCTATACCCTGGGGAAGTGGTCGGCAAACTGTGGCTTGCGAGCCACATGCGGCTCTTTGGCCCCTTGAGTGTGGCTCTTCCACAAAATACCATGGCCTGGGCGAGTCTATTTTGAAGAAGTGGCGTTAGAAAAAGTTTAAGTTTAAAAAAATTGGCTCTCAAAAGAAATTTCAATCATTGTACTGTTGATATTTGGCTCTGTTGACTAATGAGTTTGCCGACCACTGCCCTAGGGTATTCCCAACAAACAAAATTATTAACCAAAATACTTATCTCAGAGAAGAGCCGTGAAAATGTAAATAGGTTGAGGGGATAAAGAACAGTCTGGTTTAACTGGTGTATGAGGTTTGGTTGAGGAACTGAGACAGCAGGGTCTCAATGCATGGTCTGGGGACCTGGGACCCTTTCAAAGAGGGTGAGGGCCCAGCTCTTTTCCTCATTCATACGGAGATGTCATTTGCCTTTTCACACTCCTTTTCTCTAAGTACATGATGGAATTTTCAAGAGGTTACAAGACCTGTGAAATCACAACAGATTGAATGCAGAGCAGATAGGCGAATACAGCTGTCTTCCATTTAAGCCAGATATTTGAGAGATTTAAAAAAATGAAACAATGCCATTCTCCTCACTAACTTTTAGTTTTAGAAAATAGGTGGGCTTTTTTTCCCCCCATAAAATGTGTTGTTTATGCTAACATCTAATGGGTTTGTTATTTTAAACCTATGAACAAATATTTAAAAAATTTATTCTGTTATAACCTCTAATATAGTAAATAGTGATAGATACAGCCCATATAAATGAAAGGTTTTTGGGGTGAATAATTTTTAAGAGGGAAAGGAAAATGCAAATGTCTGAGAGTCGCTGTTATAGAGAATTTCTGAAACTATGTTGAAGAATGTGTCACTCACAGGCAGCGCCTTGTCACTGAAGAGTTTTGAGCAGGGAGGTACGAGATTAGAGGCAGGCTTTTGGAAGAGTTATCTGGCAATTTGTGGGTCGATAGACAATGAAGGGGGTGTGAAGATAGAAGAGTCAGGCTGTAAGAGTACAGTCAGAGCAGTGAGATGGTGGGGCCAGATAGGAGAAGCAAGCAAAGGTTAGAGCAATAGAAGTCACGACACAGACAGAGGGACTCCCAGGCACTGGAGAGAAAAATGACCAGTGTGTTCCCTACTTGACCAAGAGAGTGGTCAGGCCATTAACAGAAATAAGGGCGTGTTTTTAGGTACTGTGACTTTAAGCTTTGACATGTTCACCTCGAGATGAAATAGTGAATTTGACCAGCAGACAGTTGGAAATGTGAGCTTGGCGTTTGAGAGAGGTCCGTTCTTGCTGGGCACGTGGACGTGAGTGATGTTTGAGATTGTGGGAGGTGTAGACATTCCCCAAGGAGATACTGGGAGAGATAGAGATTGGGAAGGCACAGTAGGGAAGGAGGCGCCAATCCTAAAGATGAGGGAGAACTCAGTTTGCAGTGTCTCAGAAGCCAGAAGGGCTGCATCTGAAGGAAAGGAGAGTGGATGGCAACCAGAACACTTGTGGTTGGAGGCTGAGAGAATCTCAGTGATTTAGAGATGAATCAGGAACCTTCCGTGCAGTTTTACCGAAGTGGTGAATGTGAGTCAGATCACAGGGGGCTGAGGAATGAGTGTGGGCTGAGAAAGTCTAGAGAGAAGTTTGGCAGCAAGAGAATAGAGTAAGAGAAGGTGGTAACCTGCCCGGAGAATGGATCAACTCTCCCAGGATGAAGACATTCAGAGAAAGGACAAACATCCCAGATAAACTCGCTGTTTGAAGTCAAAAGGAGGAAGCCTGGAAAAGAAGAAAGGATTGGTTAGTGTCTAGAAAATGGGAGTGGCTAGAATCTAAGAAAAAAAGAATGTGTAACTGTCAAGGACAGCAGAAGTAAGGGACACCTGGACAGGGGAGATCGGGTCACAGCATACGCCAGGATTCTATTCCTGCCCTCCTCCCCCAAAACACACACACACACACACACACACACACACACACACACACACACGCGTGCGCACACACACACACACACAAAGCTTATATGTGTAGAAACCTTTTACAACAGTAAACTTCTAAGAGCAATTTCCTCTGAAAAGTAGAACTTAGGGAGATTTTATTGTTGTATATTCCTCTGTATTATTGGAAAGTTTTTCATTTTTAATCATGAGGCTATAATTTTTATAGTTGAAATTATTCATCATTTTTAACAATCTGTGCCAAGGCCACAATTTTGAACAATCTATCCCTGAGAATGAAGAAGGAAACATGGTGTCTCTCACTTACTACTCTATATATTTATACCTTAGAATGTCTTAATTGCATTAACTTCTTTTATAATTTACAAAGTTTAAGAATTTCAGAATATCGTCACAAAGAGGAAAAACAGTTGTATTCTGTGGTGTTCAAAGTTTGGTCCTGGGCATGAGGATACAAAGTCCCTGCCGTTGGGGAGGAGAGATGGGACATAATGCAAAATAGTTTCTAAGTTCCAGCTGCACAGAGAAGAAGCATCATGGGACAGATTGTAAGGCCATTGGAACTGATAAGAAAAAAAGTAATTTGAAACTTTCAACAACAGTTTTCAGTAGGCTTCTGGGGACGCCAGGATTTAGACGTTCAGGAAAGACTGGCTGCTGATGCAAAGGAGGCAATAGTGCAAACAACTCATCTGAAATCATTGTTGGGACAAAATGTTATGGAAAAGTGGTTAGGGCCGGGCTGGTGTGGCTCAGTGGTTGAGTATAGACCTATGAACCAGGAGGTCATGGTTCAACTCCAGGTCAGGGCACATGATCGGGGTGCGGGCTCAGTTGATGTTTCTATCTCTCTCTCCTTCTCCCTTCCTCTCTGAAATCAATAAAAATATATTTTACAAAAGAAAGAAAGAAAAGTGGTTAGGAGTGTGTGCTCTGGAGCCATAGTGTTGGCTCTGAGGCCTGGCTCCATCTCATTAGTGCTGGGTAGTCGTAGACAAATTACTTAACCTTAAATGGGGGTAACCATAGTATTTCCACACATGGTCTCATGAGAATTATAAACGTTTACTAGGATGCCTGGCATATGGTCTGCACTTCATAAATATTAGTGTGTATTAATACTCATCAGATTACATTTATATCTATTATATTTTAAAATATAAATGTAGTAACCTACTCTGTATTGTGTATGCTAATGGTACAATAACATATCATGAATACTATATAAATTCATTACCACTAAACACTTACTGAGAACACAGTGCTTGCACATGTGCCAGAAAATGAATATTATCCTTTCCTTAAATGCTAGTTGGCAAAAAAAATATAAAAAGATACATGACAATGCAGGTCAGTGTATGCCACATTCCAAAAACATGATCTGGACCAAAATGGTTCTGGAATTTGAAGGTTAGGGAAGTCACTGAGGACAGAAACAATTAGGAAAGACATTGCAGAGATAAGATTTGAATGGACTTGAAGAATAGGTAAGACTTAAATTATTAAGTAAGTTAGGAGAGGAAGAGGCATCCTGGGGAGGAATGTGCATGGTTTAAATGTAGCATGGTGTCTGGTGTGTTTCCTGGACCAGACAAAGGACATTAGTAGTTAAAACTGGTGTTTAGTTAACAGTAATGTATTGTTGTTGTTTCTTCTTAATTTTGACCAATGTGCCATGATAATGAAAGAGGTTAACATTAGGAGAAACTAGGTGAGGGGTCTATAGGAACTCTGTACTATCCTTCCCAGGTTTTCTGTAAATCTAAAATGATTCCAAATCAAAGTTTACCTTTAAAAATGTAAACAAATATAACTGGTGCTCAGAATGTGGTTAGGAAAATAGTGGTAACTTAAGGGGACCAGGGGGTCAGGCCTAGGCTGTAGAAGACTTGGAGTGCCTGCATAGGAGAGCTGAGCCTCAAATGGGAGCTCTGTTCCCAGAGCGACTTCGATGTTACCATCAGCATTGGTTTGTATTTGCTCAACACCACACTCCCTAGACAGCAGCACAAATAACACACTAACATTTCCCCTCTCGCACTCTCCTCGGTTATTAAAATACGAATGCTCGGTAAAACGACAAGCTGTTAGGAGGGGAGACACAAATGAACTAATGAACCCTCCCTTCCTCTCCCCAGCTGAAGAGCATTCAGGTCCTGAATAATGATTATCACTTGGCCTCGCTCAAAAGCATCGTCTTGGAAGCAGACCTTTCTTTATGAAAAGTTTGTGCTGGAACGGGGCGCCACTGCCACTGTTCAGCCAGGAACAGTGCCTTGGAGGATGTTTCTTGTTTGTAGCGAAGCATTTAAAACACCCTCCAAGTTATGAACATTTCAAGGCAATCGGGCAATCCTTGCCTGTGAAAGTTTGTGTGTAGGTTTAGGTGACGGTGCACAAAATAGGTGTGTGTGTGTGTGTGTGTGTGTGTGTGTGTGTGTGTGTGTTGCTTAGCAACATCTGCCTTATCCCGTTTTGTGCAACAGGAAGAGCCCTTGTTGGGATGTGGATGTGGTCCGAAGGCAGGGAGGATGCCAGGTGGATGGAGCCAGGCTTCATGGGGGAGACCTCCTCCAGTGCGATGGGAGGCTGGGGCTGGGATCTTCCTTAACTACAGCCCACCGGGCCCTGTTCTAAGCATTAGGACAAATGGCTGAGCTTGGGAGTGTGATCTAAAAGAGATGTGGCCTCAGAGCTGGGGGCGGGGGGGGGCCTGTTGGGTTGATGGGAAGAAAAGAGCTGAAGCAATAGGAGTGTCGTGGCAACCACAAACAAATGTCCTGACATCAGAATGTGTAGGACCCACCTGTAACCTCCTGTGGCAGAGGTCCAAGCCACAGCATTAGTGAGCTGGTCACACTTCCTGGCTTTCTCTCGCTCTCTCTGGCTTTTTGCAGCAGGACCAGTCTCTTGAATGGAATAAGTCCCCAGTGTTCCTGCCCAAGTAGGGGGTCTAGGGGAGGCCTGGGGAAGTAAGTTGTGTAAGTAAAAGTGAGGCGATTGTGTTTGTACTCCAAGCTGGTAAAGTGGATCATTCCAAACGCACTATTGACCTGAATTTCTACAAAGTGAGTCATTTCCCTTATGGCATTTCTTAAATTTTCTTAAATGTTTTCCCACAACACCTGCAGACAGCCCAATGTTTCTGGGACTATGAGAAGCAAAGCACACCGCCTATCTATGAGAAAAATGGACTGTCTTTGCATGTAATATAATCAGAGCTACGAGAACAGGAAATCCGCGTGCGCTAATCTGATTCTTGACACTTCTTGTTCCTTACGTACCGGCATGCCACTGTCTGAAGTCATCTCGCAGGGCATGTGCAGGAGTGACTGGGTTGGCCATTCCATGAAAGCAAGAGTTGTGCCTTGCTTCCTGACGTGTAAGGGGGCCTGGTAGGTGCTCAGTAAATATTTATTGAATAAACAAATGAATCTAGTGCTCGAAGGGACATGACGGTATCCAAACACTACAATGTAGGAGTGAAGATTGATGAGAGTTCATTTCTGTCTATTGAAAACACAATTAGGGAGGGAGACGTTTCCTGGGAGAGGCTTGCGGAGAGGAAGGAACACATTAATACAAATGCACTGGGGAGAAAGCTTGTGTGATGGAGAGCTTCACTATAGGGCCTGTAAGCTACATTGAGCCAAAGAACATTTGCTGACTGATGGGGATCCCTACCTAGAGGAAACCGAGAGCTTGAAAGGGAAGGAAGTCTCAATTTTCTGGGCCTGGTGCTAGATATTAGAGCACATTAACAGTGACAGGCATAGGGGACAATATTTTTTCCCCTTTTTATTGAATTTCTTGGGGTGACGTTGGTTAATAAAATGACATAGGTTTTATTGAATTTCTTGGGGTGACGTTGGTTAATAAAATGACATAGGTTTCAGGTGTACCACTCTATACTACATCATCTGTATATTGTGTTGTGTGTTCACCACCCCAAGTCAAGTCTCTTTCCAAGGGAGCCATCATCTTAAGACCTATTTCAGATGGTACCTTTTCCTTCCTTGTGGGTTAGTTGACTTTGTATAATGCATTTCCAGGAAGTACAGCAGGTTCTTAAGTAAAATAATTTTGTCTGTGAGGAATGTGCACGTTCTCCCCCGTCTGCGTGGGTTTTCTCTGGGGACTCTGGTTTCCTCCCGCATCCCAGAGATGTGCAGCTCAGGGGAACTGGCATGTCTACGTCACTCCAGTCTGAGTGAATGTGGGTGTGGGTGCGCCTTGGGATGGAAGGGCATCCTGTCCAGATTGAAGGCTGCCTGCCTTGCTCCAGCCACCTAGACCCTGATCTGGAAGAAGTAGCCTGCAAAAGAATTCTCTCACTTGTTTGTATGCATCTTTCTTAAATGTATGTATAGCTCACACTTATTTCAATGTTTAATATTAGAAGTGTTTTTGGGTCTTTATTTAGAAGTTTGGTGATGTTTTTGTGAACAGAAGTATGCTGTGGAAACTTAATTCTTCATATCAATTACCCATAGCCTGAGGTGAAATTGGTTTTGTTATGTGTCACTTAATTAAAGTCACAGTTTCCAAGAACCTTTCGAAGACCTTAAGGACTTACTGTAACAGAGAATTTGAGGAAAGGAGTTTTATGCTCTTCCCTCTATAACTTTAGGGGCCACACTGTCAGGAAGGCTTAAGGTCTCTAGACTAAGTGAGCAGAGACTACAGAAAACCTGTGAAGATGGTACAGAGTTCCTATATACCCCTCACCTAGTTCCTCCTTATGTTAATCTCCTTCATTATCATGGCACACTTGTCATCAGTAAGTTGGTTCCTGAGTCTTCTGAAATTATTCCAGTAGCATGTGCATTGATTTTTCTCATCAACATTATAACAAAATGACAAGTTGATCCACAGTAATCCTATGCATGGTTGCTCCAGATTAGGCTTCTGATATTTCTCCAAAAGGCCTGGTTTCTTTTCACCAGGAAATGGTATTTACAGACCACAATCCGGATGTTGAAGGTGTTCATTAGTAATTGTTTCTAGGACTTTCCCCTCAAAAGAGCCAGAAAATATGTATTTTTAGATGAAATACATCATGAGTTCACACTGATATTCCCATTTCAAAAATAAGACTAAAGCATCTTTAGTTAAATTTCATTGCTTTTTTTCTTTTGGTGAAAATTGTGGTTAGTAGCAAAGTTAAAGTAATTACTTTTATTATATGTTTTAATGATAACTTCAGAGTAAAAATGCCAAACATTACTAATAATATTAAATACTGAAAGTAGTTTAAGATGTATTTAGTTTTTTGTCCTTAAATTATATACCAGTAGGAATTTACAGTCAGATTACCGTAAATTTAAAGTCATTTGAAATAATTCCTCTCTGTGTGTTTGTCAGTCTTGATTTACAGTTAGGTTTACCTGTTTCATTTTTATTTTAGTTTTTATTGATTTTTAAAAAAATTACTTTTGCTTTATAATTAGGTAAAACATTTCCATGGTTCCAAAGTCAAATCCATAAACATGGTCTGGTCCTAGAACTCTAGCACCATCTCTGTTTTCTCCACCTTATTCTCTCTCTTCGCTTATGTGCAACTGTTTTTTTTTAAAGTTTTGGTTTATCCTCTCACTATTATTTTGTTATGAGCAAATATATATATAAGTAGATATTCATATACATCCACTTTCTTAAAATAGATAACATGCCTAATTCTCTACCTTACTCTTTTTATTTAACAAAATATCCTAGAGATGACTCCCTGCAGCATATGGAAAATAGTCCCGATTCCTTATTACAGCTCCAAAGTACCCCATGATGTTAATTCAACCAGTCCTCTAGGAAAGTATATTTAGGTTGTTTCTAGTCTGTTACAAAGCTAAAGTTTTTGAAAATGAGGGAATGCCTGGTAGTGTCCAGTGAATCTAAACTACCCAATAGAAGACAGAAATCAGTGGATTTGGCAACATGAAGGTCAATGAAATCCTAACCAGGGATAAGTTGTATTATACCCAACTTATCCAGCAGTATGCACTGATGCTAGCAAAACCAGAATCCTTTCACTGTCATGATACAGACAGGAATCAGATTATAGTTGGTCATGGGGTGAATGTGACAAAAAAAAAAACGGAGACAGCAGGAAGTATAAACTACTCTTTCAGGAAGCATGGGCGAGAAGAAACAGATCTATAACTAGAGAAATTTGGGAGCAAGAGGAGTTTTATTTTTGTGGCTCTGTTTTATATGTTGATGAATGTGTAGATGTGTTTTTAGGATGAAAGCTATTAGAGCATGTTTATTGTTTGGGGGAAGGAGCTATAGAAAGCAAAGGTTTAAATGAGAGGAAAAGAAGGTGTTGCTGGCAGAGAAATTCTGTAATTCTTCATTTTTGAAGAGAAGACTCTTGAGTTTTTTGAAAGTATGGTTGGAAAATATAAACATGTGACAAGCATCTTTTAAAAAATTTCATTTCCTGAAATGTACAGACTCTCAAGTTACCACTAAAAGGCAGCTTTCACGGGCTTGGTTCTTGTCCTCTTGGAGCTTATAGTAAATGAAGATTTGTCTTTTATCCTCACCACAGCATTCTATTCTCCTTGGTCTGTCACTATCACTAACCTCCAGCCCCAGCCACAAGCTTCTCTTGTGCCTACTGTGTAGTGGCCTTTGAACTGGCCTACCTGTTTCCACTCTTGAACCTTCTGTAGCTCCCACTTTTCTACAGAGAAGCCAGGACAAGGTGGCTCAAATCCTGTCTTTCCCCTGCTTTAAATCATTCAATGACATCCTATTGCAGTTAGAAAAACTCCCAAGTCCTTGTGAAGATCTAAATGATGATCTTCTCCAGCCTCCATCTCATTGTCCACATCTCAGCTCTCAGTTCTTCCCTCTGGGAGGCCCACTCTGGCCACCCTATCTGAAACAGAACCCTGCCCATTCCCTAGAGCCATGGTCTACCACAGAGTTGTTTTATTGCCCTCACAGCTTAAATGATCACATCTTAACGTGTTGTGTGTTCCTTTGTTTATTGTTTGTCTCTCCAGTTAAAACATATGCCCATTGAAAGCGAAAGTAGTACCCCCAGTGCCTCCAACTGTGTCCAGCATCCAGTAGGCACCCAGTATACATTTGCTGACAGGATTAATATTATGCTTTGACTTTTGCCAGGACCTTCTGTAGTAATCGCACCATTTTTTTTTTTTTTTACCTTTTCTTCTCTCTCCTTTGGTTTTACACAAAGCATGGCTTTGGGGGTTAATACAACTGCAGAAACTTTGAACTGGGCAAAATTTGAGTTTGAGCTCCTTAAAAACAAAATGCAAACTTTAAGAAGCTTTATTTAGGCAAAGTGGAGTATCCCTGTGTTAACTGGAAAAAAACCTGATCACCTTGTCTCAAGTGGAAAAGGGCAACCTTAGCCTTTCTTCTGAAAGATGAGCTAACTCGGGGTATCTGCTGATGTGGAGCGGAAGAATCCTTCGGGAAACCAGCAGAAGGGCATTCTCTGAGAGGGAATGACCCAAGATCAAGGAAATTGCAGCTGGTGGCTGTCCCACTTGCTGGTGCCTGAAAATTTCTAATTCGGAGGTAAAATATTGACAAGCCAATTTGGCCACACGTCTAAAGGCTAAACATCCCAACCCACTTTATATAACATACAGATCATATTCTGAGTTCCATCTCTCTGATTTCTGGGTTTGGTTCTTTCTCTCCATACTCAGGAGAGGAAGCAGGTGTCATTTATGGACCACCCTCCAAAAACTCCTGAACAGAGACAGTGCTCAAATGTGGTTGCTTCTGTAGGATACCCAAGCCTTATAGATTGATCGCTATTTGATCATTGTTGTTTTTCAAATAAGATTGCTCATCACAGCTGCTACAGTTGGGTAACACAGGCTAATGAATGTCGTACAAAGAAAGGTTCTTTAAAAAATCTTTTAGACAAAAAAATAGATTTACTGTTTTTATTTATACAATGGGCTTCAAAGGCGACAAAAAAAAATCCTGTCATACAAGATATCATCAAAAGAAATAAAAGGAAAATTTAATGCAAAATTTCAAAGCTTCATTTTGTCAGTCTTGTCTGTTAATCACAAGAGAAAAATCCAACCCTAATTTATATGAGACTTTGTTTCTGGTGCTCATTTCTAAGTGCCCTAAGTTCTGTTTTGGAGGCAAAACTTCTTAGGTGGGGTCATGTTCACAAGCCCTTGAGATTTACTTCTTGGTTTCTGGCTCAGCTCCTGAAATCATTCTTCTTCTTCTTTTTAGGGGGGTGAGGGGTAGAGGAAGTCAAACCGTGTTTATTGAATGTACACTATTACAGATGTCCCCTTTGCCTACCTTCTTATTGTCTCATTCAAACCAAAGGAAAGCCATTCTTTGTCCCTATCAGTGCTGTGTTTTTAAGTATCTGTTTGTGTTCAAAATAAAACCTAAAAATACTTACCTAAGGCGTGTCTTCCTTATGAGTGAAAACCTATTGATTCCTTCTTTATAACCAGGAAGGGGTTGGGGGGAGGGATGTTCTACTTTCCTCATTTTCCAGGAATAAATTTTGGAAGAAGAAATTATTGTAAAGGATTTTTCATACCTCAGGAAAGTTCTACCTTAACTTAGGAGAGCTGGTGTGTCTCAGCAGCAGCTTAGTATTACAGTTAAGGTGACAGCCTCAGACAAAGTGTGGAGGCTGCTTCTGCACGGCGGAATCGCACCAGGACAGAATATTTTTACGTGGAACTTCTTTCCTGAACAAAACTTTACAGTAGTTTTGTGACATTCCTAACTGAATGCCCAAAAAACAACTTGTAATGAGAAAGAACTCATGGGCATGGATGACTCATGGTGATTGCAGGGCGGGGGGCAGGGGAGACGGTGGAGGTAGAAGAGGGTCTAGGGGGTATAAATGGTGATGGGAAAAATAAAATAAAGAAGAACAAAACAAGAAACTACTTGTATATTCTCTGGGGAAATACTAAAAGCTAACATACACACTAAGACCTGACATCTTTATGGAATAAGGAGAGGGGGATTATTAATATGCCAAGTACTTCAAAAGATTACTTGCCTCAGTTCCTAAGTCTCCAGCATTACAGTCAAAGATAAATGACAAATATAACAAGGAAAACAAAAAGCCTTCTGTGGCAGGGACTCCTCGTTACCTGCCCAGTACTCAGTGGTGTGCTGGTGCTTAACTAGGAAAAAAAAAAGAAAAGGCCTTAACTTGTGGTGTTTGCCAATTTTTTGTGGTGTAAACACTCCCACTGTGACCAATTTCAGACTATCGATATGTTTAACAACCACCTTGTAAAAAACCTAAATTTAACCATCGGCTCTCACAAACCAGAGCGAGCCATTTGGAGCACATTGCTGCATTCACCCTCCCCTTCTCATCATTGGCAGGAATTCCATTCTGTTGCATTGGCAATTTTCTAAGATTAAACACAAAAACCATGACATTTTCCATCCACTCTTGCAAATAGGACAGGCCCTAAGACAGTGTTTAATGATGTGGTAGCCGTAGTCAGATAGATGTCATGGTGGTGGTGATGGCCTGCCGCACATGGTGGTGGCAGTGGTGTGTTCCTTAAAGGGGCTTCAGACTCAGTTCACGCCTTAGTCCTTATCCCCTCCACGCTCCCCCTCCCCCCTGCTTTTTTTCCCTGCCTTGGAAGGCAGATGTGACGACTGGAGCTACAGCAGCCATTTTGTAATCAACAATGAGGGAGAGGCCAAGGGAATCACAGGGATCTTGGCCTTGACATCTTTGAGTTGCCTCACCATTCCTGGAATTCCTGTTTTTGATCTCTTTTTCCAAGAGATGAAATAAATTCCTATTTTGCTTAAGCCACGATCATTTAGGTTTCATATTAAAGGCAGACAAAGCCAGTCTTTCAACTTGGGCAAGCTTGCCAATGGGCACAGGTCTAGTAAAGAGAAATTGCTACCACAAGCAAAATTGTTTAAGAATATTTTTAAAAATTGATTTTAGAGAGAGGATGACTGAGAGAGAGAGAGAGAGAGAGAGAGAGAGAGAGAGAGAGAGAAGAAAGAGAGAGAGAAGAGAGATTTGCACTTATGCATTTGTTGGTTGATTCTTGTATGTGCTCTGAGTGGGGATCAAACCCACAACTTTGGCGTATCGGGACTATGTTACTGGGCAAGACTAATAATTTTTTCCTGGAACTTATATATAGTTATTAAAACTTTTAAAGACTGAACAGTCCACTAAATATTTTGTCAGTGTGAGTCTGCCTAAATACTTGACTTTGGAGGCAGAAATTGTATGCTCAGCACAGTACTATGAACTTTCAATGCAAAGAATTTTGGCAAATTTATTGAACATATACAATGTACCAGAGGCCACGCTAAGCACCTTAGAGTAGTCCTCAAACTACGGCCCGCGGGCCACATGCGGCCCGCCAAGGACATTTATCCGGCCCGCCGGGTGTTTTTGCCGCCGCTGCCTGTCCTGCTTAGCAGCCGACTTAGCAGTGTGCATAGGAATTTGTTCATAGTTTTGTGTGTTTTTTTTTTTAAACTATAGTCCGGCCCTCCAACGGTCTGAGGGACAGTGAACTGGCCCCCTGTTTAAAAAGTTTGAGGACCCCTGCTTTAGAGGAATCAGCCTACTTGCTGTGTGATCTTGGGAAAGTTACTACACATCTTGGTGCTTCCGTTTCCTCATTTATAAAATGGAGATAACATAACTGTATCAGAGGGCTGTTTGGAAGGATAAAGTAGTGCTCAAAACAATGCCTGGCAAATAGTACTCACTGAGTAAATGCTAGCTAGTATTCTCATCATCATTATTCTCAATATTATGCCCCACAAACCCTGTTCGATAGGCACTGATATTACTAGCAGGTGAGGGTAATGGCATCCGTCTCACAGGGAGACTCTGCGGCCAGAAAGAGAAGATGCCTCTCAAATGCTTAGCATTGTACCAGGTAAATGCGCAGTAAACTCTAGCTATTGGGAGCTTGATATGTATTATTATGAGCTTCATCTATGCAGCACTCCAATCAGGCTTTTTTAGAGACATTTGTGCCAAAATATTGTACGGGTGAAGAGAAAAAAGTAGCTTTTTGTGGGAAGAAAGGCTAGTCATTATTCATCCATCTTTGTAAATGAGCTTATAGGGTTTGATAATATAGGGTGTACCCCAAAATGTATACACACGCTGTGAATGATTATAAAGGCAGTGTTTGTTAAAATACATTTCATTTTCAAAATGGAGCTATTAGCTGTTAAAGTTTGTACACATTTTGGGGGACATCCTGTGTATAACCAATGGGTCAAGCGATGAGTGCTATGTGACATGCATAGGTACAAACGCAGTGTACAGGGCACAGCAAGAGGAAGGGAGCTGAGAGGGCCTCAGGGATGAAGCTTCAGGGTAGAGAAGAGATAACTCTGGATTCGGAGATTTGGAATTGGACCTGATTCTGCCACTTAGCAGTTTTTTGACCTTGGGCAAATTACGTAACTTTTCTAGACCTCATCTCCCTCATTTGTTAAAATGAGAATTTTGAGCTTGACAAACCCATACATCCCAGCTTTAAAACATATTTTTGTTTGTTTGTTTTCTATCTGGGAGTGTCAGCCTGTGGATTGAAAGGTCCTTGGTTGGGCTTTAAAGAACAGATAGGATTTTGAAAATTGGAGAGGGCAGGATCCTATACCAAATATGAACAAAGGATACAATATTGAAATGCTTTGGGGGAATATTGTTGCAAATTTGCCAGTGTTTGTGTGAAAGTATGAAGGAGACCAGGAGAAGATGTGGGTTGCATTATACTTGAGGGACCTTGGGTACCAGGAACTTGTCTTCTACCATCTCAGCCAGCCAGCTTTCTCTGGTCACACCACTAGATCTTGGCATGACCCCAAACCGTCCCAGCTCCATAATTTCAATTTCAAGCATGCTATTCTCGGTCTGTTCCCCAGCTTTTGGGAGTGGTTCCCAACTCCGGCAATTATATATATATATATTTAATTGTTGGTTGATTCTTGTATGTGCTCTGATTTCAGAGAGGAAGGGAGTGGGAGAGAGAGATGGAAACATCAATGATGAGAGAGAATCATTGATCGACTGCCTCCTGTACATCCCTTACTGGGGATCGAGCCTGCAATCCGGGCATGTGCCCTTGACCGTAATCGAACCCAGAACCCTTCAATCCACAGGCTGACACTCTATCCACTGAGCCAAACCAGCTAGGGTTTTGGACCCTACTGGGACCTTCAATCCATTGATCCCATCACCTTTCCATCGTCCTCCAGTCCTTTCTGTTCTCACCTCCTTTCTTATCACAGTCCCCCACCGTCACTCCCTTGCTTACACCCTCTGCTCTGTAACACTCTTTTTCTCGATCACACCCTCCTGCCAAAACCCAGCCCTGGTTAAACCCAGCTTTACCCGTACTGGCTGAGGAGTCTGGAGAAAAATCCACAACTATGCTGGGTGGTCTTGCTGTACATTCATGACCACTAACCTCAAATAGATTTAAAAGCGCTGCCCGGGAGGCTGACCATGCTTCCAAGGTTCATATGCTCTCAAACTCTCCCAGAAGAAAACCGTTTCCTATCTGCTCCTCTCTCTTCCAGCTTCCCATATCTCTCCCACCCTCACCATTCTCAGGGGTCTGTGGCGATGTCACCAAGATAAGAGAAGCAGAGAGAGGGGAACGGCCCTGTGTTTCCAGCTCTGCAGCCACCAGCCTGTGTGCACCTGGGCCCACACACTCTGCCTCTCCTCTTGGGACTGGCTCCCCCTGGCTCTCCTGTGAAGGGATGAAGGAGAGCCAGCTCCAGGGTCCTCACCCTTGCTCTCCCTCTGCTCAGGAGATTGGCAAACCTCCTCCCAGGTCACGTAGCACTCTCCCTGTCTTTCTTCGGGATCTCTTGCCAGGGAGGTTTTCCCTGCCCCTATAGAAATATCAACCTCCCCCTTCCCAGCCCCTCTCACCCTGCCACTTCCATCGTGTGTACCACCTCTTAGCATATTTGTGTACAGTCATGCACCACTTAAGGATGGGGATACTTTCTGGGAAATGCATCCGTAGGCGATGTTGTCACTGTGCAAACACCATAGAGCACAGGTACACACACCTAGTCGGTGTAGCCTTCTGCACAACTAGGCTATATGCTCTAGCCTATTGCCCTAAGGCTCCAAGCCTGTACAGCACGTTACGATACAGCATGAGATTAAACCAAGCACAAGCGAAAATGGTGCAATCAAGAGACACAATAAACATGAGATGTAGGGGGTTGCTTCTTTACAGCAAACTTTTATTTATTATTTTTAAGTAGAAAGAGTACACTCTAAAATAATGACAGAAAGTATATGATAGTAAATGCATAAAGCAGCAATAGAGTTTATTATTATTATCAAGTATTATGGACTGTACACGATTGTAAGTGCTATCTGTAATAATAAAAGTGTAATATGCTAATTAGACCGGACAGCTGAATGACCTTCTGGACATCATTCTGCACGCCCTTCCAAATGAAGCCACAGCGGCGGGGCCGAGGCAGGTTAGGGGCGATCAGGCAGGCAGGTGAGCAGTTAGGGGCTATCAGGCAGGCAGACAGAGTGGTTGGGGCGATCAGGCAGACAGGCAAGTGGTTAGGGGCAATCTAGCAGGCAGGCAGAGTGGTAAGGGGCGCGATCAGGCAGGCAGGCAGAGGGGTTAGGGGTGATCAGGCAGGCAGGCAGAGTGGTTAGGGGTGATCAGGCAGGAAGGCAGAGTGGTTAGGGGGGACCAGGCAGGTAGGCAGAGGGATTAGGGGTGATCAGGCAGGCAGAGGGGTTAGGGGGGACCAGGCAGGCAGGCAGAGGGATTAGGGGTGATCAGGAAGGCAGGCAGAGGGGTTAGGGGGATCAGGCAGGCAGGCAGAGGGGTTAGGGGGATCAGGCAGGCAGGCAGAGTGGTAAGGGGCATCAGGCAGGCAGGCAGAGGGGTTAAGGGTGATCAGGCAGGCAGGCAGAGGGGTTAGGGGTGATGAGGCAGGCAGGCAGAGGGGTTAGAAGCGATCAGGCAGGCAGGCAGAGTGGTTAGGGGTGATCAGGCAAGCAGGCAGAGTGGTTAGGGGTGATGAGGCAGGAAGGCAGAGTGGTTAGGGGCGATCAGGCAGGCAGGCAGGTGAGCAGTTAGGAACCAGTGGTCCCGGATTGTGAGAGGGATGTCTGACTGCCGGTTTAAGCCTGCCTAAACCGGCAGTCAGACATCCCCCGAGGGGTTCCAGATTGCGAGAGGTGCAGGCTGGGCTGAGGGCCTCCCCTGCCCTCCTCCCGCCGTGCACGAATTTCATGCACCAGGCCTCTAGTACTTTTATATGACCGCAGTGTAGCAGATTTGTTTACACCAACGTCACCATAAACACGTAACA
Organism: Eptesicus fuscus; assembly: GCF_027574615.1. Classification (NCBI taxonomy): domain Eukaryota; kingdom Metazoa; phylum Chordata; class Mammalia; order Chiroptera; family Vespertilionidae; genus Eptesicus; species Eptesicus fuscus. The sequence goes on along the minus strand of NC_072478.1, from coordinate 55,947,657 downwards.
CATTGTGCTAAGACATTATTAGGCAACTAGAGGCCTGATGCAGGAAATTTGTGCTAGCATAGGCCCTCGTGGCCTCAGCTGCCTCGTGGCTCTGTGGCCTCGCCCCTGCTCACTGGTCTTTCTGGAAGGTCTTTCCAGGAGGTCATTCTACCATCCAGTCTAATTAGCATATTAGCTCTTTATTATATAGGATAGGAATTTTTTGGTTCCATTATAATCTTTATTTTAATTTAATTTTTATCTTCACTCAAGGATATGTGAATTTTAGAGAGCAAGGAAGGAAAGAGAGAGAAACATCAATGTGAGAGAAACATTGATTGGTTGCTTCCCGTATGTGCTCTGACTAAGGATCAAACCCGAAACCAAGGTGTGTGCCCTGAATGGGAATCGAACCTGCAACCTTTTGGTGTATAGGTTGATGCTTCAACCAACTGAGCCACACAGCCAGGACTTGGTTCCATTATAATCTTATGGGACCACCTGTTGTATATGCAGTTCCTTGTTGACAGAAATGTCCTTATGTGGTACATGGCTGCATTTATTCATTATTTGTCTTCCTTGATGAAAGCAGGGATTTTTATCTGTTTTGTTGGCCACCATATCCCCTATGACTTAAACAGTGCTTGATTCATTCATCCAACAAGTGTTTGATGAGCTCCTATAGGTGGTAGATACTGCTCTAGGCACTGAGATATGGCAATGAATAGAACAGATCCAGAATCCTGCTCTTTTGGCTGAGTAGTTAGGTAGTGATACGTGAAATATCCATGCCGAGCAGGGAAAGAGGATATGAAGTGTGTATGTTTTGGAGGGGTATGTGGTGCGTGTGTGTTAAATTTTAGATAGAGTGACTAGCGTAGTGCTCATCGAGAGAGGAGCATTTGAGTGAAGACCTGAGAGAGGAAAGGCACAGGGGACATGTGAGCATCCGTGAGAAGGGCTTGCAGGGGAGGAAGCAGCGGTGCCAGAGTCCCAGAGGTAGCAGTGTGCACAGGTTGTTCCAGGACTTGTGCAGAGGCCAGGGTGACGTGTGGAAGTGAGCAAGGGAGACAGTTGGAGGCCAGGGCAGAGTGGTAAAGAAGGAAAGATCATGTAGGGCCTGTATGCATTATAAGAACTTATATTTTGAGTGAAATGGGGGAGCCGAGGGAAGATTTTATTGTTTTGATACATATTCATATACAACCCACTTTCAAGTTTTCACAATTGTTCCAATAATGTTCTTTTTTTTTTTTTTTTAAAAAAAGTCCAATTTTCTATTACTATTTAAAGAAATAGCCCCGCCAGCATGGCTCAGTGGTGGAGCATCGACCTATGAACCAGAGGTCACGGTTCAATTCCCATTCAGGGCACATGCCCAGGTTGCGGGCTCGATCCCCAGTGTGGGGTGTGCAGGAGGCAGATGATCAATGATTCTCTATCATCATTGATGTTTCTGTCTCTCTCGACCTCTCCTTTCCTCTCTGAAATCAATAAAAATATACTTATTAAAAAATAAATAACTTGCACAAGGGGCAAGATCAAATTTCATAGCATTTGGAGTGTTACTAGGATTGCACTAAAAAAGATCATCTATTGGTTTAAAAATTAACAGTTTTATAATGTCATTTTATAGTCCCCCCCCCCTCAATTCATGATTCACTCAAGGATCATACAGTGCATTTAGATGTCATGCCTTATTGACATGACATCCCTCCTAACCACTTTTCTTTCTTTCTTTTTTTAAAAATATTTTTATTGATTTCAGAGAGGAAAGGAGAGGGAGTGATAGAAACATCAATGATGAGAAAGAATCATTGATCATCTGCCTCCTGCACGCCCCACACACTGGGGATCCAACCCGAAGCCTGGGCTTATGCCCTGACTGGGAATTGAACTGTGACCTCCTGGTTCATAGGTAGACGCTCAACCACTGAGCCATGCTGGCCAAGCTGGCATGCCTTTTTAAAAAATAGCTTTATTGAACTAAAATTCACATACCGTATAATTCACCCATGTAAAGTGTATGATTCAATGGTTTTCAGTATATCCACAGGATTATGCAACCATCATCACAAACTAATTTTAGAACATTTTTGTTACCCCCAAAAAGAAACCCCATAGCCTTTCGCTATCACCACCTCACTTCCCCCATTCTCCCAAACACAGGCAACCACCATTCTTTTTTTTTGTCTTTATAGACTTGCCTGTTCTGGATTTTGTATATGTAGCAAGTGAAAACATACAATTTCTGGCATCTTTCACTTCGCATAACCTTTTTAAGGTTCATACAGGTAGCATGTGTCAGTACTTCATTCTTTTTTATGACTGAATAGTGTTCCATTGCATGGAGATAGCACCTTCTGTTTATCAAGGGAGTGTTTTGAGCAGAGGCGTGACCTGATCTAAGTGGCATTTAACAAGGTTCACTCCAGCTGTTGTTGGAAGGAGCAGCATGAACTGTGTTAAATGCTGCTTTTAGGAAAAATAAGATGAGGCCTAAGAGTTGACTAGTAAGTGCTCAAATAGTTTAACGAAGGAATTAGCAGAAATATTCTGATCTATAATTTGTAAACAGTATTTGTGTTTTATGGGATTTGTTGCATTTTCTTTCGATAATTAAACATGGAAAGCAGAAATAATATAGTAGCCAATAAATAAGAACTTCAAATGTAATGTGGATATGGAAACGTATATGAACAACTGGAGAGTACCATTTATTTGCAGATGTGTGATATTTTCTTTGTTTGCGTGGTAATGATTCTTGTGGTTCATGTAAAATTTATTCCTCAGAATAATACTTCGTCTCTAAACATAACTCAACATTATGGTAACTATCCAAGGTTTCGTGCCAGCTTCCAGAGAGCTGGCCAAGAGAGAAATCAAGTCTTAACAAAAAGGTATTTTCAGTGTCTATGCTGATCAGGTAGATGAGAGTTAGTTTGTTTTTAACGGGGAGGAGGGTATCATCGAAAAGACTGTAGAAATCAGATAAAAAATTTAGAGTGCTGTTGTGGCATCTGTCATTAATTGGAGCAACGAGGTTACCTACTGGAATCATTGGATCCCCCCGAAATGGCACAGAACAAATATATTGATTCAGGGTTCGGTATAAATACATGCAATAATTACTAGGCTGTCCAGTTCTGGATATGTGCAACTTCTGGGACTTGCAAGTCATTGGGGAATAGGTGAGGGCAATGAAAACGAGACAGAAAAAGGCGACTCTGGAAAGCGAATTGCCATACATGCGCTTCCCGTTTACGGTAGGTTCCGCTGGGCGCGGTGGACCTGTGGATGAGCATTTCAGAAAATAAACACTGACAAAGAACTTCCCTGGCAGATAATGCGCCAGGTCCGCCCGCGGGGACGAAAGGAGGCAGCGGGAGGGAAGTCAGAACGCACCGCACAGTTTTTAATCCTTTGACTCAATGGGGCGGGGGCCGCTCCCCCCGCGGTCCGCGCTCGGGCCGGCGCGGCCAAGAATTTGGAGAGGATCCCTGGTCGCGCGGTGGCGGCGGCGCGCGGGTGCGCGTGTGAGCAAGCGAGCGGGCGGGCGGGCGGGCGAGTGCGCAGGGTATTGGCAGCCGAGGAGTGGAGGCTGGGCGGCTCCGACTCCCTGACGCCAGCGCGACCAGATCAATCCAGGCTCCGGGAGCGAGCGGGCAGGCGGGAGGAGGAAGGAGAAGCCGTGCGGCTCAGCCCGGGCCGAGGCGCGGGGAGGGACCCGGCGAGCTCAGCGCGGGGCAGCACCCGGCCGCCCGGACCGGGGCCCTGGGACCCCGCTCGCTCGGCCACTCGTGCGCCCGCGAGGACGGGCGCGCCGCCAACCCGGTAAAACGAAACAGACCCGAACCCAACTTTCTCTCCTCTGTCGCGTCTCCGCCCTCTCCCTTCAGCGCCCCGGACCTCCCGTGCCGCCGCCGCCTCCGCTGGGGCGGGCGCGGGCCCGCAGGGCTCCCGCTGTCCCCGGGGCCGGGTGCGGGCCGCGGCGGGGAGGGGGCTTTTCCCCGCGTGGGGCGGATCGGGATACCCCCCCCCCCCCCCCCACCACCGTGATGGCGCCTCCGGGCCGCTCGGAGGAGCGAACCTGCCACCTTCTCCTCCGTTCGCCCCAACCAGCCGGCAGGGCTCAGCTAGGATTCCCTTCGCGTCTTTGTTGGGTCTGTGGTGGGGAAGCCGCGATCCACGGCCAAGAGCCTCGCCCCTGGCCCTGCTCGCGGCGGGACCTCCCGGCCACCCTTCCCCTCCGCCCGCACCCCGTTTCTCTTTCCCTTTCTGCAGCCCGGCCGAGGCCCGTCCGCGCGGCGCGCCGGCCCATTGTGTCCCGCGCCGGCTCGGGCCACCCTTTTGGGAGCTGGAGGGCGGCCGCCGGCGCTGCCCTTTACGCGCTCGGAGCCGGTCTCGCCCGGGGGACGAGGGGGGGGGGGGGTGGGGGGGGGGGGAAACACCGGTGCCCTGGGTCCCTCGGCGTCCCAGATCGGTCCCCTCCTCTGCCCCAACGAGCCTTTTGGGGGTCGAGGTCAAGGAAAGTTCGTTCCGAAATTCCCTCTAATGTATTCAAAGGTTTGGCGGCGGCGGCGCGTAATTTTTTTTTTTTCCCCTCTTCCGCCTACACCCCGTGCGCCTCCAAGTGTCGTCTCATTCCTTTCCCTTGACCGGATTCGATTGCCTCACTGCAAGTGAATTTGTGAGTTCGCTGTCGAACAACTGCTCCTTGACTCCGATCCCTGGCTCTGGGAGGGTTTCTCGGGGTTGTTTCTTGGAGAAGGTGGGGGTGGTGGGGCTGAGACGCAGGGAGATGTAGGCTGGTTTTTCTAGTTGCTTCCTAAACGTGAAGGCTCGAGGGAGAGCGTTTCCTTGATGTCCTTAGGCAGGGAGGAGGGACCGATGCCCGCCGGATCTCACAGCTGCAGTAGCTGCGGCTTTTGTTTATTTGGAAGCGCAGACGATGTTTTAAAATACTCTGCGCGAGGCGGCCGGGAAGGCGCTTCCCTCCTGGAAACCGGGCGCGTCTCAAGAACCGCCTCCCGAGAAAGCGTCGTTTTCCCGTGAGTGCGGCGGCCACCGGCCTTCCCGTCGTATCGGAACTTTCAAAGTAGGTGGCATGATTCAGAAGTGGCACGGTTTCTGGGTGTCTTTCCTGTTGCGGACAAATGGCAGCATGCCTTTAGTTCAGAACATTGCTCGCTCTCCGCCGCCTGCGTGTCGTGGATAACATGCCTGCCGCGTTCGGTAACACCAGGAGAACGCTGCTCCCTGCCCAGGTTGGTTTTTCACCTTGCTGCTAATGACCACTTGGCGTTTTATTGGAGGTGGGTGAGCTGCAGTGCAACCACCGTTGGGAAAGCATCGAGGCGGAAGCGGTGTTCACTTGCCCCAGCATTTTCAGTTAGTAATTCCGTAAATATTGTGCATCGGTGTTCCTGCCATGTAGGTGCCCAGGCCTAAATATGTTGTCCTGATGTAAGTGTTTGTCCTCCCCGCGCCCTCCCTCGTTCGCATTCGCAGTTATTTGATATTACCGTGCAGGTGGTGTACGTTTGTGTAATGTTGCCAATTCTTGGGAAACTGTAACCAGGGTCGAGAGAGATGATTTTCTTAGAGGTGGGTGATGCCAGAGCCTAGGGGATCCAGGCTAGATCGAGTTTCTCCTGAAGGTGGGGATTTGTCCTTGCTTTAGTTTTGACCCCTCCAACCATAGGTATGTAACCAAATCCACTTTTCTTTTTTTTTTTTTTGCAGTATCCTTTGGTTTTATACCCTTGAAGAACTGATGACCTTTTGCATTAGAGAAATGACAGTTTTAGGCAATTAAAAATGTTAACCTCTTACACCTCTTGAAACTTAATTTTGTTCTGCTAAGTTCATTAAAAGCATTAGGAAGAAGTAAGCCTCATTTTCCCCAAATACACTTAATAGTTAAAACGTAAATTCCAGGTTGTAATTTTGATTTCTAGTAATTCTGGGTTAAAGATAAAAATAACTTGGTTAGATTGGGGAAAGAATGAACTTGAATGTAATTAGACCAGTATATTTAAGCTGCAGTCGCCTACATAATCAGGGCCAAGTTGTGCGTGTGTGTGTGTGTGTGTGTGTGTGTGTGTGTGTGTGTGTGTATAAAAGATCTCATTTGTGTAGTCTTACAAGGCTAATGGAGGCATCATTGAGGCTTTATAAATAATGTAAGTTGTGTATAATGTAGAGTCCCCAGAGGCAGCAGAGAAAGCATCATTACCAGCCTTTTCAACCTGCTTGAGATCTTAAATTGATTTACAGCACTGAACTGGTGCAAAATGATACATCAGGATGACATGGGGTCAGCCTGTAAAAGTCTATGATGTCAGCCTATTAGTTCAGTCATCATAATTAAACCATATTACAGGGGCAGCTAAGCAGGAGTCTGGTGTTATGCTTCAGATACGGGTGGTACATGGATTTTTGTTTATAGTGGAAGGGCTGAACCAGCCAGGAATGCTGGTGTTTTTGAAAGAGGGGAAGGCTTACAGAGCTCTGAATTTCTGAAGCAATTGAAGACAAATGCAGCAGGGGTGTTCAGTCTGCATCGTGTAAGTAGCTTTTCGTTTGCCAGTGGAGAAGCAGATGCCTTGGAGGTGCTGATGTGAGGACCTTGGCAGCTCTGATCCCTCTCCTGAATCATGCTTCATGTGTGCTTGAATTTAACTTGGCCTTGGGGACCTTCTAAAATATCAGAGGACCACATACTTACTGAGTTGCTCTGTATTGATGTATCAGCTGACGTGTTATTTCTTTAACTAGTCATAGTGACTAGGTCTCCACTGAAAACAAAAGATACTTGAATTGAACATATGAACAGATCAGGAAAAGACCCTATTTTTTTTCTTAGATTTTTGGCAGTCCTTATTCAGTTTATGGGTCATCTAGGTCTGTGCTGCCCAATAAGGTAGCCTTAGCCACATGTGGGTATTTAAATTGAAATTAATTAAAATTAAGTAAAAGTAAATATTTATCTTCTCAGTAGCACTTTATTTCAAGTGCTCAATAGCCCCATGTGGCCAGTGGCTACCATATTGGATACCTGTATGGAACATGTCCATCATGGCAGAAGGTCCCATTGGACCGTGCTGGTCTGGGATTTTACTTCTCTTCCCCCTCCTCTACTCATCTTTCAGTTACTTCTGTGCTTGTCACATCTACTGATGAGTTTGTGGGGTCAAAAAGAGAAAGGGACATGTCAGTTTTTGCTACTTGTTTGGATGTGCCAGTGGCAGCTACTGGATAAAATGAGGTAGACTTTCCTGTGGATTATATTTATCATTGATGTCCTGGGTTCTTCTTTGATTTAGAGCTTTGGGTGGGAGAAATAATTATAGCTATTTTTTTCCCTGAGTTTTTACTGTTTCCTTGTTTTTAAAACTCCTATCTCATTTAAGTCTCAAAACTTGACTAAATACTGATGTAAAGAAAAGAAAAACTGTCCTGCCTCAGGCTCCATAGCTAGTGATTATGATATGAGCAAGGCAATCTGACTCTAGGGCCTCCCAAATAATCATTGTTCTGCTGGACTTTATTACTCCAGTATAGGTATGACTTCGCTTTTATTTTTAGGCCTTTAGACAAACTTTGTGCTTTTCTTGGTTATCTCCGTTTAAGTGTTTGGAAGAAAGGAAACAATGTTAATCCGTATGGAAGCAGATCATAATTGGAAGAGTAAATCTGATGTAAAAACCAAATTAGTTTTATTTCTGCTTTTCTAGATCATTCCTGACACTTTCCCCTTGTGTTTTTTCTTGTATAATTACAAGCTGATGGTACTGAAGAAGAAAGTTCTAGTAGTTCAGTTTATCTCATCAGTATTTTCCTTCCCTTAGCTGGTAAACACTGCACCTTGAGATCAAATAGTTCATTGCGAACTCCTTTGGGAAAAAAATATTTTTTATATGTAATGTCTACCTTTGTGTAGTTTTACAGTTCACTTGTTCTTAACTATTTTTTTTGGGGGGGGGTTAGGGCTGTTTAAGAATCTGATGAAATCAGGGGGCCTTTTATACCTTTTCACTCCCGTCCTCCAATCCAAAAATGCTTATATGCTCTGGTAAGCTTGTGTGTACACTTAAGTACACAAATTGCATGACATTTCAGGTGAAGGACATCATGGGACTGCCGTGCCAAGTGCATTTATAAACATTCAGATTTGTAATTTCCTTTACAGAGAATAGAGCTATTTAATGTTAAAAAGTTGCTTTGAGGATTTTCTAATCCATTTGGTTCATATCAAGTTGAGCAACCTAGGCTCAGAGAAGATAGCTGACTTCCCTAAAAGTCACCCACCTAGTGATCAGAGGGAGAGCCAGGACCTGGATCACTCTTCTTGTTAAGTTCTTATTTGTCTATTTGTTTTTCTTTCTTTTTTTTTTTTTAAAAAATATATTTTTCATTGACTTCAGAGAGGAAGGGAGAGGGAGAGAGAGAAACATCAATGATGGGAATCATTAATCGGCTGCCTCCTGCATGCCCCCCACTGGGGATCGAGCCTGCAACCTGGGCATGTGCCCTTGGCCGGAATCGAACCCGGGACCCTTCAGTCCGCAGGCAGAGGCCCTATCCACTGAGCCAAGCCAACTAGGGCTATTGGTTTTTTCTTACTGCACTCGCAGTGTTCCTGCAGCTTTGTTCTGAGCATATCCAATGTACCGTAATCTGGGGAGGGGAGAAAGAAGAATTTTTCGGTATGTTGTTGACTTTTTGTACATAGCATTGTTTGAGCTGAGTAGGAATCAAGTCTGACAACCTCAGAGAGGTATTTTTTTTTTTTTTTTCCATTTTGGAGATGGAAAAGAAAAGTCCTGCATCTGATTATCTGATTTAATCAGCAGGGCCTTACCAGAAGATGGGTGATTCCAGATTTGTACAAAATTCCTATTAAGTCAGGCAGTTCATATACATTTCCTGTCTTAACTAAAAGACAAATCACATTCTTAACCAAAAGCTAAAAGTTTGGGATATTTACGGAGGAGCTATGGGGCACTAGAGAGAGAACTGGAAAGATCTGAGGAGAAAAAGGATCATGTAAATATAAAAAGGTAGAGAAGTTTGATATTAAATTACAAAATGACATTGAGGCTGATGAAATGTTCTCTGTAATTGTACTTCTACATATGGTTTTTCTTTTTTTAAAAAACTTACTATTACTGATTTATGATAGTGGGTAACAACTCAGGAACAGCCAGATGGAAGAAATGCATAGGGCAAGGTCTGGAGGAAGGGGTGCAGAGCTCCTGTGCCCTCTCCAGGTATGCCACTGTCACCGCACCTGCAAGTAGTCAACCACCAGGAAGCCCTGGTTTTACTCTCTGCTCCCAAGTTTAGTAGAGCATGCTTTGATAACAGATGGAGGCATCTCCATTTTGCCCCACACTGAAACCTCTTGACTCTTTTTTTCTTAAAAAATATTTTTATTGATTTCAGAGAGGAAGAGAGAAAGAGAGAGAAACATCAACGATGAGCAAGACTCACTGATCGGCTGCCTCCTGCACGCCCCACACTGGGGATCAAACCCACAGCCCAGGCATGTGCCCTGACCGGGAATCGAACCCTGACCTCCTGGTTCATAGGTCAATGTTCAACCACTGAGCCACCCTGGCCGGGCTCTCTTGACTCTTTATATTCCTTTTCTGCGATTACCTGGCAGGGCAACTTTCAGTCTAATCTGGTGATCTGTCATCGGATTTGCCACAAAAACACCTGAAATATTTTTAATACTTATTCTGGAGCAACTTTCTTAAAAAAGAAAAAAGCTAAGCTAGTTAGCATGCATGTACTTAAAATCTAAATGTAAATCTTCATTTTGGTGTACATTATTAAGATGGTATACAGCTAGTCCTATAGTAAAAAATACAGCATTTACAGCCGCTGCTTGCTGACTTGCAGAAATGAGCAGGCTCTGAGGAAGAGTCATTTGCATAAGGGAAGCTATCTTTCAGATGGGAAAAACCAAAACATTCATAAATAGTTCAACTCCAGTGACTACATCAGCTTGGTAGGAAGGTACTAAAACTGCATTATTTTGGCAGTTTAACATCTTTGTAATAGTTGTTCTAAGCTAAAATTAGAACTTAGGGATGATTCCCTCTTGAAAATAAAGCATCAAACCCTCTACGATTCACGGGAATCCCTACCTGGCGAGTCTCTTCTCTGCTTAGTTTCTCATGTTCAGATATAGAGCCTTATTCCCTGTAAGAATCCAGGTCTGTGGTGTGGTAGACTGGTTTCTTAAACTAATTTTCTTGACAGTAAGCTTCAATTTAAGGGAACACACACACATACAACAGCTAATTATGCATCTGTATGCTTTTGAGTTCAAAATGCAAATAAATACAATGTCATGTTTGGGAAGAGGATAGAGGAGTCTAACTTTTGATTAAACATGTATTTATATACATAATTTTTAATGCTTATTTGTAGTTTCCCCTTAATTTTAGGGCGGCTGTTTTATAGATTTTTTTTCCCCCCTGCAATCTCAGATAGTTAGGGTATAGTTACTCAAACTATTGATTCATTTTCCTGTCGCCTATCTTTTGTGGTTTCTTTGCACTGTTCTTTTGCAAAGTGGAAGTATTTCAGACCTTTATCGCTTTTTTCTTTCAGTTTCAAACACCACAAGAGAAAAGGGAACTAATTATCTTTTAAGTGTTATCATTAGGCATTAAAATCAAATCATTATTTAGTTAGCTAAATGCGAGATCTTTTGTTTAATTAGAAAGAATGTGTCATTTTAATGGGAGAGGGGTTTTAAAATATGCTCTTATTTAGTCATTTGGATGCAGTATTTCATAAGTCTATGCTTCGTTATTCGATGAATATTAGTTCTGAGTGGCTCAGTCATTGGTGAGAAGACACACAAAATGGAAAAATTAAATGCAACAACATTGCGAGAGTTGTGGCCAGGTGATACAGAGGTAAGTTGTACAGACAACTCAAGGGAGGACCACAGCCACTAGCCACACGGGGCTGCTGAGCACTTAAAATGTGGCTAGTGCAGCTGAGAACTGCATTTTAAATGTTCATTAACTTACGTTTAAACAGCCACCTGTGGCTGTCGTATTGGACAGCACAGATCTAGAGGCTGGTGACCAGCAGCTCTGCCTGACCACGGTAGGCATTCCTGCTGGCGCCCGGTGCGGTGCGGTGGGAGAGAGATTCGGAAAAATTAAATTGAGGTGAGACTTTGCGGGCCTTAGAGTGCCAGAATAAGGGCACATTGGAAATCACTGAAGGCGTTTGAACATGCAGTTTGGATTGGAGGGGGTAGAGCCCATAATGCCAGGAGATGAAGAAGAAAGCTATTTGAGTTATCCGTCTGATGAGGAGGGTTTTGTGAGTAAAAATGCAGTTGGTGGTTATTTGGCTATAGAGCAATGGGAGGGAGAGGAGGCAGAGATTATTCTTAAGTTTCCACCCGGAGTGCCTGTAAAATGAATAAAGCCTTTACTTAAGGATGGGGAAGGACTACTTGTAGAAGGGATATAGTTTGTGTGGATGATAAATTAGAATTGACGGGTTGAATTGAAGGTGGGGTATCCAGGTATTCTACAGGCAGGTTGGAGATACAAACTAAGCTGGAGCTTAGGGAAGGGCTCAGAACATTAAGTACAGATGGTTGGAAATGATGGTTGCACTTCCCAGGTGTTTTGAGAGAATCATGAACAGAAACAAAGAACTGGTAGGTTGACTCTCCCATTGAAACCCACAGTTGGGAATTAGGAGAAGGGGGTGGTATGTTTGAAGTAGACGAAAGAAGGAACTGGAAGAAAGGTATGGGGTTAGGGGAAGCTGGGGGAAGAGGGATCCCAGAACTAGGGTCAGAGAGGAAGTGTCTCAATGGTTCGTGGTGAAGGAGAAAAGGTCGGGTAATCACGTGAATGCAGTTGAGGAGAATAGACTTAGTATTCTAGGAAACGAGAACTAGATTCTGAAAATTCTCTCGAGTGACTTATGTTTCAAAAAAGATGGGACCTCTTGATACTTGAAGGTTGAGGGAAAGAAGTTAATGGATGGGAAACAAAGATTGGCGGAGTTAGTGATCTTGAGCAACAGGGGACGAACTATTAGCCATAGTAAGGAGGGAGAGTTGTCTGAGAGGAAAGCAGATGGCGGAGCTCATGCCAGCTTGTGCTGCTTTTCCCAGCAGTGTGGAAGGCAAGTCCCCTCATTGGGACAATGAGGTGAGGGACTCAGCAGATGGTATTGGAAGCTTAGAATAATGGAGAAGTTTTGGAAGAACCCTTGTGGGTGCTATGCCAGGAGATCTATGGAGAACTCGAAGTCTAAACAGTAGGGGAAGCTTGGGGAAAAGCTTGATGTGGCTGTAGAGAAGACTAGGTAATTGTTGCTTCTAGGGTAACTTGGTGGCTCCATAGTAAGATTGGAGGGAAATGTTGGTAGAGTTTATTCTGGCCTAGGGGTAGCAAATCGGTTAAGAAATGAGGCTCTAGAATCTGGATGTTTGGGTTTAAGTCCAAGCCCCAACACTTCCTTGCTTTTTTATAACTTTGGGAAAGCTACTTACCATTAGTGTTTGTGCCTCACTTTTCCTCATCTGGAAAAGAGAGGTTATAGCACCAGCCTCAGGATTGATTGCAAATGAAATGAGTTATACTTTCATATTTCACTTATTCTAAGATGCTGCCAATTGTGAGACATTATTTCATGTGCTACTGAGGAAAAAACTGTCAATTAGACATGACATACCGTTGATGATCACTTTCCTGGTTTTGGAGGTGATAATGGGAGGGGCATCTCAGTCGTTGAAATACAGACTACACAGAGGACGTAGCATGGGACGTGGCATGTAATAAACACTCAGAAAATGTTAGCTCTTTCTAAAAATCACTGTAATTTTAGAGTCTAGAATGTTAATAAGAACAGTATTGAATCCAGTCTAGATCAGCGGGTCACAGGTTATATACTTAGTCCAATGGACTAAACTAATTGAGAAGGGTGAAGCAATGGGAATGCCGGTAATGGAATTGTGAAATACCAAGTTTGGGAATTTGTAGATGGAACATTTCCCTGACAATCGTAGGTAAAGGTTTTTAAGAGAAGTGTAGAAATTGAATGAATGCCTGTTAATGATTTTTAAGTTATTTAAATTGCCGAGAGCTTTAAAAAGTAAGTATTCTGAATTTACCCATGCCTTTTCTTACAGCATTCATTAGTGTTAAAAAAAAATTTTTTTTTTCTCATTAGAGTAATATATGCTCAGTGCAGAAAGATTCTGGCATGGGTTCTTGTCATAGTGTCAGAAGGAAAGAGGGATTGGTTTGTGCCATTTCCAGAGGTGGGGAGGTATTAATAGCTGGTTATAGAGCCCTTCTAGACGTGGCTCCCAAGGCAGAAACCATAGAGGAAAAACTTAGGCATCTGACAGCATTTATGTGACCACAGATGACAAAGCGCACAGTCACAAACACAGTCTTTCAGGTAACGAATTTGCAGCCAGTTACTGTTCTTGGTAAGAAACTTTTTAAGTCAATAGGAAATACCGCTCTTAGAGAAAAACTGGTAAAGGACACGGACAGGCGATTCACAAACAAACAAAATGCAAGCTGCGAATAACCATAAAATGTGCTGCTGTGCCCTGCGTCAGACTCGTCAGTGTATTCCTCTCTGTGGACCAGGAAGTCGCAGTCTGGGAAAACTGGGCTATCAGTTATACGCGGTTTCTTAGTCAGCGTGCACGAACGATGAACCTGGAGACACCAGTGCTTAACAGAGCACATGGAAACGGGCCTCCTCCTCCTACCTGAGTTGCAGTATTGGAGTTTCTTGATAGTGACATCTCCTCGTTCATAAGAGACACAGTGTTGGTCTTGGAATATGGATTTGATGATTGAGATGGATTCGTTTATAAGGTATTAAAATAAAGTGAGAAAAGTTCCCCCATGTAGTAAAACCACTTATAAAGGGGGGGAAATTTTTAAAGAGTTAGGTATCAGCATTTAATTTGCTAGATTTTCTCTTAAGAATAATGGTTAGGGTTGTGGGGGTTAGAAAGGCTTTGCATATGCTGCCATAAACAACTGGTTGGTGGTGGGACCCTTACCTAAGTTAAGTACACTCAGTCTCCCCTCAGCTCTGAGTTCTTGCCTAGCCACTAGACAGAATTGAATTTGTCAGCATCTTCTGCCTCACCATCTTATTTCTTGTAAACGATCTGCAAATATCTTAAAGTTCGGGGGGGAAAGGGCCTTTTAAATCTCATCTACAGGCTCAGCACTTGGCCTGTTACCACGCCCTCTGGCCCCCCATTCTTAAGTCCTTTCTGAAGGATTGACTGGAGTAGGGCCCCTACACTGGGATGCATTGGTCAGAGCTGTTCCTCAAACTCTTTAAGTTGAGTTGGAGAGAGAGGATGAACGTCGGGGAAAATTGGTCTTAATTTGATCAGAGAGCGTAGTTTTTCATGCAGGGGAATAAGAGTAGCGCAGTGAGTGTTGCTGCTGGAGAAAGTAGACCTTTAGCCCTGTGGAAGCTCAGGACGGTTGATTGTACAGAGCTTGCCAGCTCATCCAGCGCAGCTTCCTGTTTTGCTTATTGTCCGTTGCTGGCTTTGCAGTCTGGCATAATTAATCACAACCTCTTCTTTATTTTCCCGTTGCTCATGTTTGTGTGCTCAGGACTTCTATTAAGTCTGTTCAGGCTTGAGGGAATGTTTGATTGGTTTTAAATGTTTTTCTGTTAACTGTGAACCAAATTAACTTATTTAAACAACTGGCACCCACACTGTATTTATTTACACCAAAGAGTTTTGTCATGTTGCACAGGTTGAGGGTGTTGCTTTGTATTGCCAGGGAGCCTCCTTTCCAAACGGTGCATCCCCACTGTGGGGGTTCTGCCTTTGTTTGAGCTGATATGAATCCCGTTCAGCAGGTGTTTCATGCCTTCCTACTGTGCGCCCAGCACTGGGCTCTGTTTTGGGAGGGACAGAGAAATGTATGTCAGTTTCCGCCCTGAAGAAGCTCTCTTACTCCTAAGGGGAGACTGCGATGATAGGAAAAGTTAAATGAGAAGCCATTGTTATTAATGTTATATCTTCTCAGCTGGAGGGTATTTCTCTTATAATGGGGATAGTCTTTCAAAACCAAGGGATGGGGACAGAAGCCTGATGTGGTTGGTAGAGCTCTTGCTTCCTGCCCATTTCTACCTTAGTTAATTCTTTCAGTAAGTTTTTGAGTGTATTTATAATTACACTTCTGTTCATAGTGTGTCTCTCATACAGCTTGATAAAGTTGGGATACGGGACCATAAGTGTGGGACTTGCACTGAGGATCTTGTACCTTTGAGGGACAATACAAACCTGCTTGTCTCATCTAGCGTCAGTTTTAATGGCTTTTATTACACTTACCTTATTAATTCTTTGGACTGAGTTCCATGAAGGCATATGGACAGTGTGTTTATGATCTTTGTGTTAGTACAGTGGTTCTCACATGTTGGCACATAGAAGTACATGAACAACCACCTCAGAAATGACTGGGCCTGTCCCTAGGGGATCCCATAAGGGTTTCTTTTCTCTCTCTCTCTCTCTCTTTTTTTTCTGTTGGAGATCTTTTAAAAAAGTACCACGGGAAGTCTCATGTATAGCAGTATTATGAATATTGCCATACAAAAAAAAAAAAAAAAAAGAATATAGCCCTGACACACAGTAGATACTTGGTGAGGAAACTTTTTTCATTTTGATGTTTTTTTAAAACATGCCGGGGAAAGTGTATGTTGTAAGTTCACTGTGGTTATGCACTATGTCTTTTATACCCAGACGTACTAGTGATGTTTGAGGGTTACCTTTTTTTTCCTTAGGGGAGAAAAGAGATAGGAAGAACAGGTTTGTGTGTTTGACATGTTTTCCTTTTTGTAGAAATCGGCAATTCCTTGTGTCCTGGAGTCTAGAGGTGGAGTTGAACAAAGCTCTAGAGGCCCGAGGCACTTAGATTACAAGGAAAAGAAGAGGGGAAGTGGGGGAGGATGGAGCAGTGGTCCATCAGGCAATATGAAATTAGTGGTAGGAGGGGAGTTGCTCCAGCATTAGTGGGTGGAGGCCAGGGCGAGGCTGAGGTTGAGAAAGCCTGGAATTGAGGTGACAGGGGGGTCTGGAGGCAGATAGGACATAGAAGTGGCAGTGTCACTGACTTGTTTCTGCCACACCAGGACACCCACATCTCTCGAATTGAGAGTACTATTTTTTTGCCATTATTTGTAGATAGCATGGAGGTTGCCAGCTATATCGGAGCCATGAAAGTGAATATTTAAATATATTAATTGTAATAACCATGATACTTGAAGGAGTTCTTTAACTTTTCTCTATCTCTGTATTTGCTTCAAAAAAAAAAAAAATGAGGCAGTAATTTTTATTTCATTTTGTTTATGTTTTCATAAGGAACCCTAAGAATAATCGGTGGGAATGTAAGGAAAGTGGATTTCTTAAAAGGAGCTTAATTTTAATGTTCTATGACTCATCATAAGAAAAGAATATTAAGAGTATTATGGGTGGGATGGGAACCAGGTGGAAGGGAGCTATGGAGGGGAAAAAAGAGGAACAACTGTAATAATCGGAACAATAAAGATTTATTAAATTTAAAAAAAATTAAAAAAAAGTATTATGGGCTGTTGGTGTGAAGTAATGGTGTCATTTTCCATATATCTTGTTGAGGTATAGTTTAATACTTCTTATCTGTAGTCTAGGCTCTTTAGATTAAAATGAACTTAATTTTGTCATTGCTGCTCTGATAAAACTCTTGGTTTTTCTATGTTCTAGGAAAGTGTGAATAAATTAAGGAGGAAAACAACAATGAAAAATAAATAAATTTGGAAGGGAAGGAATTGGATGGATTAAAATAAAACCATAAACCCTGATTTGGTAGCTCAGTTGGTTAGAGTAGTGGTCGGCAAACTGCGGCTCTCGAGCCACATGTGGCTCTTTGGCCCCTTTGAGTGTGGCTCTTCCACAAAATACCATGGCCTGGGCGAGTCTGTTTTGAAGAAGTGGCGTTAGAAGAAGTTTAAGTTTAAAAAATTTGGCTCTCAAAAGTAATTTCAGTCGTTGTACTGTTGATATTTGGCTGTTGACTGAGTTTGCCGACCACTGGTTAGAGCATCATCCTGATACACAAAGGTTTAGGGTTTGATTCCCGGTCAGAGCATTTACAAGAATCAACCAATTAATGCATGAGTAAGTGGAACAACAAATCAATGTTTCTCTCTCTCACACACACACAAAATTTTTTAAAAATCAATAAATAAAAATTTAAAAATAAAGCCACAAACAAATCCTTGCTTGTTACCCCCTCTGCTCTACGCATGAGACAAAGGAGGAGGTTATTTAGGGGAACTGGGTGGTCGAGGGGTTGCCTTGGCAAGCTCCTTAACCTTTCTGCACCCCAATTTCATCATCTCTGAGACAGTCTTTACCGCCTAGGATTCTTGTGAGGATTAAGAGAGTTAATAGGTATAAAGTGCTCAGAACAGTGCCTGGCACTTCGTGGTGGTGGTGGCAGTGACATGAGAATGGCACATGATTCTCTCTGAACACTAGACTTGTTTGAAAATTGATGGAGACCACGGGCGAGCTGTTACGTGAGGTCTCCCATAGAACCACCTGCATGACAACGCTCTCCCTTTGAAGTTGGCGGTGATGGTGATGAGAGTTTGTTGGGTCTTCAAACGGATGTTTCAGGTGTTCTGTAAAGGCTCATTTGCATTTAGTCTGAATTTCCAGAGGAAGATAGAGTGACTTACATGATAAAATATGTTTGTAAGTTTTTATAATAAAATCATTACTTTTAACTGTCATCCACTTAAAGATTTTCCACAGAAATATTTGAGTCTTGAACAGGTGTGTTTTTTTTTTTAGATTTATTGTGTTCTCAGGCTTATAATAGTTTTATTATTAGTGTTAGCAAAATGTGATAAGGAATTGAAAGCTTTCTCTGATAAAGCAAACTATATTCCAAAAGCAATGGCTAATTTTTCTTAAGGCTGCTTTGGATTATCCATTCCATAGTTCACACCCATCGATGCCACTGGTCGGTAGTTGAACTCATTGGGATTTCCATGGCACAGCAGGTATCTCCGATCCCAGGATGCAGGGGAGAGGTCGTTATGGCAGAGAAAATGGCACAGGCTGTTGGCCATTCTCCCTGCACGTGTGTTCTTCCTCAAGCAGCCTGGACATGTCATGGGGCTCCTGTCAGTCAGCTTTATAGTATGGTTCTCCCGTCCCTTCCCCACACCCTTTACAGCTGTGACCTCGGTGGTGGTGGGATCTATATTGTCCTCGTTTTCTTTCCACTGCACCTTTCTGTTGGAGGTAAGCACTGTACGAACTGTTCCATTACATAGTGAATTAGTGGAGACGAAAGCTGTCTTAGCTGAACGTGTAACGGAGGACTGGGGTTCTGAAGTCTTCTAAGAGCACCCTGTTAGGGTTTTCCATCCTGATCGGTAAGTGAGTCACTGTGGAGCGGTGAATGGCCAGCACGGTCCGAGGCAGCCCGGGTCTGGAGTTATGGGGCAGGTCTCGCCGGATTCTGCAGGTGACGCTCGCTTGTGTCCACAGCACTGTTTCCCTAACCCGGTGAAAGAGGTCGCCTTTGCTGCTGCCAGCTCTCGCTGTAAGGAGCTCGTCCCGTTCTGGAGGAGGCTGCCCCTCTCCGTTCAGTTTCTGCTCTGAGGTGGCCAAGTGGACGTGGGGAAGGCCAGTCCAGTGTTCGGCAGATTGAAAACAGGATGCCATTGATTGTCATGTGGAAGGAGAGTGAAACCTGGCTGATCTCCGTGTTTGTTTCAGTGATTATGTAAACTTTGATTTTTCAGGCGTTATTTTATTTTTCTAAGTAACAGATTTCTGTACTGGGAAAGGGACAGACAGGACCAAACTGCTCTTGAGATGTTTGACTAGCACAGAACATTTTCTTGGGTAAGATGCATGCACTGAAAAATTTGAAGGATGTTTGAATTGTTAATGGAAATTTACTTTTTGTTATGTCACGGCATTTTGTAAAATTGAATTTTATTATCATGTGCCTGAATGACTTAATAAAAAAGTACATTCCAAGCCATATCATATTCACTCAGAATTAGGTCATATATTCCAACCCAGTATACATAAATAAATTACTCCGTTCTGTACAGAAACAATTTCAGTTATTTTTTTCTTTATAAAATGGTAAGTCTTTCTACCTCTTGGTCGTAATACTGTCTTCTGGAGCATTGTAGACTAAATCTCTTACCTATGTTTAGTTTTTATTTCTTTTTATTATAGGGGTTTTAACATTGAAAACGGTAATTGATTATTTAAAAAACCAGTTGGCTCTCTTACACTCCCCTCCTATCTCACTCCTAAAGGTAACTCATATTCAGTTTTGTTTCTATTTGTAAAATGAGATCATACGATATCTGTTGTTCTGCAATTAAAAAACACTGAACAGCCCTGGCTGGTTTGGCTCAGTGGATAGAGCATCAGCCTGTGGACTGAAGGGTCCTGGGTTCCATTATGTCAAGGGCACATGCCTAGGTTGCAGGCTCAATCCCCAGTGGGGGGCACGCAGGAGGCAGCCAGTCAATGATTCTCTCTCATCATTGATGTTTCTATCTCTCTCTCCCTGCTCCCTTCCTCTCTGAAATCAATTAAAACACACACACACACACACACAAACCCACTGAACAGTTATGGTATGGTTTTCTTTCCATGTTAGACATGAAAGTCTGTCTTCTTTTTTATTTTTTTTTTAAACAGTTACATCATGGTCGGATGTACCATCCTTTGTTAGACATCTGGGTTATCTGGGACGTGCGTAACCTTGAGCATTGATGAAGCTGATCTGAGGATGCTGCTTCCCTTGTAGCTCTCGTAGGTCCTGCCTGTTTTCTTCTCACCTCATACTGTGGGGCTTGGAGGTGTGGGGATCCACCTCATTGTCACCCCAACCATCCTCCCACCAGCCTCCAGGAAAACACCCAGCTTTGAATATCCGTCAGCTAATACCACTCCCTTCCCTTCACGTACGGCCTCACTCCCCATCATTCAGTCTCATTCCTACAAGATTTTAGCTTCTAGTTGTGACTCCCTCCATGCTGCTCCTCTGATCACTCTTGGTCTACTTCTCCCGTGACCTTTGATCCCACCTCAGATACTCAGTCCCATAGTTCTTCTAAAAATTAAACGGATTTCTCCAAGTTTATGGTTAATTCTTTTGTTTATTTACGTAAGCAGGAAAGTGTATGTGTTCATGGCTCTGCCTTCAGACTATCTCCAGCATCTGACCCCTTCCGCGGTCACAATCCAAACCTGGATCATCTCAAACTGCAACAATTGCCGCAGCTTCCTAACGGGTCTCCCTGCTGCTTCCTACTTCCATCCTTTCCGTCTCTTCTCAGCCCAGCAAGCCCTGCAGTCCTGTTAAACTGTCAGTCAGAGCATGACTTACATCTCTCTTCACATCTCCCAGTGGCTTTCATCTCAATTTAGAGGGAAAGCTAACAAGTCCCTACGGGTTCCTATGTCTGCTCCCCTCTCCTCTCCGACCTCATCTCCCACGTCTCTCCTCACTGTGTTGCTGTCCCATTGGGCTCCTTGCTGTTTGAACCGTTCAGCCACGTTATTGCCTCCGGGCCTTTGCACGTGCACGTCCCGCTGCTGCTTGCCGTGTGCTTCCCCAGAGATCCGCATGGCTCTCCCTCCCCCTTCAGGCTTCTGTTCGGATGTCACCTTCTCGGTGAGGCCTTCCATCACCCCTGGGATGCAGGTCTCCTGAAGGCATGGCCTTTCTAAAAACGACTGCTTCTGTCTCTCTTGTTCAGTGCTCTGTCCCAGTGCTTAGCATCGTGTCTGGCACAAGATCGGTGTCTGTCAAATGCATTGAATGACTGTAGTGCTTATCGGTTTTCCTTTTTATCGTTTTTTTAAAAAATAAAGTTAGAACCTCACTGAACAGATAAAAACTAAGAAACTTTTTTCTTGTGGGGTATTTTTTTTTGTATATGCAAAAACGTTAAAATTAGCTTTCTTATTTGTGCAACTGCTCTCAATAAAATGTCACATTTTTCAGCATGTTGTAATTTTCAAGTCAGTTTCACGTATTTATATTTAACCTACCCAGTGGGGTGTAGGTAGTGGAATCCGCATTTTGTGGGAAAGCAAATCGGGGCGCAGAGAAGCGTTTTGCTCGCAGTACAGCAGCTAAGGGGAAGGTTGCCATTGCAACCTGCTCCTGATTCCGAGGGAGGGACTCTTGTTTTCTCATTTAGGAACATCTTAAAACGACAGAAACACGGTAGGGGTTTTATTTTGAAAGTCTGGAGAAAGGCGCCCTGATTTCTTATTCCAGATTTAGCCTGCCTTTTGTTCCCATGTTGGAAGTACATAAAATAAATGGTTAACTTGAACGTTCCTGACAATGACAGATCAACAAGTTTTATTTCTCTCACCTGTGGAGGAAGTGGCCTCCGCCCAGTTTTACTGAGTTAGGAGGGAAGTGATTTTTTCAAGTGATAAAAAAGAAATAAAATTCCATGCTCTTCCCAGAGGAGGCGTTCAACAATTGGGAGAATGGTGTGAGACCATATGTTGGTTTGTAAAAGGATATAACTTGTAAAGATGTTTCCTTTGATGCCTGTGATGAATATGGATGTGTTTCCCTTCTAGAGGGTCCAGATTAAATTATTCAATTAGCTCTGCGCTGAAGGGTCTAAATATAGGGAGAGGGTTCAGGCTGTCCTGCCTCGTGAATGTCCGCTCACCCCTGCAGATGTGCAAGTCTGCTGTCATAAACAGCACCTGTGAGTTCAGTGGAACAAGAGACAAATGTTCCAAAAAATGAAACAGAGGAGGATTTTTTTAATTTATTTTTTTAAACAACGGGTAGTTTTTTTTCCGCCCATTCCATTTCCCCTGTGAATTTGGCATGTGCATTTTTTTTTAAAGACCTGACTAATAGGCATTCGTATCTGTTCTGGTTTGTAGATCAGCCACTGGCTAGAACATGGGTCTTGAGAAAGTTACTTAACCTCTGGACTCAGGATTATTAGCAAAGTCGAGATAATGATACAGACGTTAGAGAACTCCTGTAAGGAGTCAGTAAGATGTTTGTAAAAACAATCAGTATAATGCTCGTGGAAGTAATAGCTCAATTAAACTAACTTCACTCCCTTGCTCATGATGCACCATTCATAACTGGCCCCTCAATGGAAATTTACCACATTTAGCATTCTTCGCCATCTGTAGAATTGCTGTGCTATGATAACAATGACTCAAAGAGAAGTCTTTTTTTTTTTTTCTTAGAGACAACTACGGTAGACTGCTCCCCTCTTGTAGTCAATGCAATTAAATCCTAAAATGCCTCTGGTCTTCCATGCCCTATGTTTGAGGAGTGAGCACTTGCCGGGCAGTGACTCAGCAGTGTTTGAGATGACTAGAGGAGAAGTTTGTCAGGGTGAGGTACGTGGGAGCTGGCTCTCTCGAAGGCCACCCTGTGCTAAAGGACAGTTGTCCCACGACAAGGCTGAATTTGAGAAAGGGGTTCAGTGGGACTAACTTTTGGAAGAAGTGGCAAGGGGCTCTAGAAAGAAGCCAAGTTTGTTTGGTGACCTTGAGGACAGGAAGAACACTTTTAAGTGCCGTCAGTCTCCTTAAGTAAACAGCTAGTTCTCCAATGAAACATAACAGAACTGACACTTGCTGTTCTATATGGGATCCCTCTGACTAAGAAAAATTGACCAGTTTCCCTACACACAGCCCAGTTTTATGAGGATGGACGGACAGACTTGTGTATGCAGAGCAGGACCCGAAAGCATTCTTGTCGCAAAGAATGTTCTAACACAATGAAGACATATTGAACAGCATACTTGGCACTCCTCAACTATAAACCTACACTGTAAGCCACATGCAGGTCTGACCTTGGAGACTCCTGTCATTGTGGCATCCTTTGCTTCGTTTTCATCAAGGGGGCGCTACTTTTGAAATCATTTGACTGAAATGTCACAGCTGGTGATGAACTGACAAGCGGTAGGTAAGCTAGAATTCAGGGTCTACGTGGCACTCCCTTGCTTTTCGATTCCTGAGATCCCCATTCACTTAACACTCTCTTTTTTTTTTTTTTTTTTTTTTTTTTATTTTTTTTATTTTTTTTTTTTGGGTTTTTTTTTTTTATTTTTTATTTTATTTATTTATTTTTTTAAATTTCTTTATTGATTAAGGTGTCACATATTTGTCCTCATCCCCCCATTCCCATCCCACCCCTCTCCCCACGCATGCCCCAATCCCCTGTTGAACTTAACCGTTGGATAGGTTTATATGCATGCATACAGGTCCTTTGGTTGAACTCTCCCCCTCCCCCCACCCTCCCCCTACCCTCCCCTATCCTCCCTCTGAGGCCCGATGGTCCGATCGATGCCTCCTTGCTTCTGGTTCTGTTCTTGTTCCTCAGTCTATGTTGTTCATCATTTCCCCTAGATGAGCGAGATCATATGTCACTAGATATATACTAATAAGAACTGAATGTGAGATGAGCAATAATAGTTATGCTGACAGGCAAATGAATCAATCTGTAGCGAGCTTCCCCCTGGACCAACAGTTCTTTTGAGACCCAATTTCAATGTCCAGTAGTTCCTTATGTGTACATGTCAGCACTGACCCCTCAGCTCTGGATGGTGGACAAATGGTGGTAATGGAGGTCCGACTCCCTCTGGTTTGGTCTCGGCCGAACCCAGGGGCACGGCGTCACCCGGACTAAGGGGCACGTGGCCTCACCCATACCCAAGGGGCGCGTGGTCTCACCCGGGCCTGGGACCCAGCCTCACCCGGATGGATCCAGGGGCGCACGGCCTCACCCGGACCCAGGATCTGGCTTCACCCGTACCCAGGGACGCTTGGCCTCTCCCAGACCCAGGGGCACGTGGCCTCACCCGGGCTTAGTTGCACAAGGCCTCACCTGGTTCCAGGGACACATGGTCTCTCCCGGACCCAGGGACGCTTGGCCTCTCCCAGACCCAGGGCCACTTGGGCTCACCCGGGCCTAGGTGCACGAGGCCTGATCCGGATCCAGGGACACATGGTCGCACCCGGACCCAGGGACGCTTGGCCTCTCCCAGACCCAGGGCCACTTGGGCTCACCCGGGCCTAGGTGCACGAGGCCTCACCCGGATCCTGGGACACATGGTCTCACCCGGACCCAGGGACGCTTGGCCTCTCCCAGACCCAGGGCCACTTGGGCTCACCCGGGCCTAGGTGCACGAAGCCTCACCCGGATCCAGGGACACATGGTCTCACCCGGATCCAGGGACGCTTGGCCTCTCCCAGACCCAGGGCCACTTGGGCTCACCCGGGCCTAGGTGCACGAGGCCTCACCCGGATCCAGGGACACATGGTCTCACCCGGACCCAGGGACGCTTGGCCTCTCCCAGACCCAGGGCCACTTGGGCTCACCCGGGCCTAGGTGCATGAGGCCTCACCCGGATCCTGGGACACATGGTCTCACCCGGACCCAGGGACGCTTGGCCTCTCCCAGACCCAGGGCCACTTGGGCTCACCCGGGCCTAGGTGCACGAAGCCTCACCCGGATCCAGGGACACATGGTCTCACCCGGATCCAGGGACGCTTGGCCTCTCCCAGACCCAGGGCCACTTGGGCTCACCCGGGCCTAGGTGCACGAGGCCTCACCCGGATCCTGGGACACATGGTCTCACCCGGACCCAGGGACGCTTGGCCTCTCCCAGACCCAGGGCCACTTGGGCTCACCCGGGCCTAGGTGCACGAAGCCTCACCCGGATCCAGGGACACATGGTCTCACCCGGATCCAGGGACGCTTGGCCTCTCCCAGACCCAGGGCCACTTGGGCTCACCCGGGCCTAGGTGCACGAGGCCTCACCCGGATCCAGGGACACATGGTCTCACCCGGACCCAGGGACGCTTGGCCTCTCCCAGACCCAGGGCCACTTGGGCTCACCCGGGCCTAGGTGCATGAGGCCTCACCCGGATCCTGGGACACATGGTCTCACCCGGACCCAGGGACGCTTGGCCTCTCCCAGACCCAGGGCCACTTGGGCTCACCCGGGCCTAGGTGCATGAGGCCTCACCCGGATCCAGGGACACATGGTCTCACCCGGATCCAGGGACGCTTGGCCTCTCCCAGACCCATGGCCACTTGGGCTCACCCGGGCCTAGGTGCACGAGGCCTCACCCGGATCCTGGGACACATGGTCTCACCCGGACCCAGGGACGCTTGGCCTCTCCCAGACCCAGGGCCACTTGGGCTCACCCGGGCCTAGGTGCACGAGGCCTCATCCGGATCCAGGGACGCATGGTCTCACCCTGACCCAGGGACGCTTGGCCTCTCCCAGACCCAGGGCCACTTGGGCTCACCCGGGCCTAGGTGCACGAAGCCTCACCCGGATCCAGGGACACATGGTCTCACCCGGATCCAGGGACGCTTGGCCTCTCCCAGACCCAGGGCCACTTGGGCTCACCCGGGCCTAGGTGCACGAGGCCTCACCCGGATCCAGGGACACATGGTCTCACCCGGACCCAGGGACGCTTGGCCTCTCCCAGACCCAGGGCCACTTGGGCTCACCCGGGCCTAGGTGCATGAGGCCTCACCCGGATCCTGGGACACATGGTCTCACCCGGACCCAGGGACGCTTGGCCTCTCCCAGACCCAGGGCCACTTGGGCTCACCCGGGCCTAGGTGCATGAGGCCTCACCCGGATCCAGGGACACATGGTCTCACCCGGATCCAGGGACACTTAACACTCTCTTGAGAGACCACATGGCAGCTCTTGCTAGCGTGTCACTCAGTCACACCTGAGAGACTGGGAGCTGTGTTGTGAAGGCAACAGTACCTGCCTAATTGCATCAGTAAAAAGGCTTGTCCTCTCTCCCACCTTCAACCCCCGATTTCTCCAGATTTGGGAAATTACTCTCTGAAAAAAAACAAAAAAAAACCACGTTCATGAGAAAACGGCAAACTAGTTATTGTGCCATCAATCACATGTTTAGAAAGTTGGGAAATGTTTGGCAATAACCAAAACAAGGCTTGATAGTAAGGGGTTCAGTGAGGTGAAATTTGACTCCAGGTGTTGTTGACAGCAGAGCTTGGCTGATGCTTTGATTTGAAACCGGGCGGAGTTCTGTGATCCGCAGTGGATCTTCACATTGCCTTCTCGCATAGGAAACTTGTTTAAGTACATTTTCTTTTTCTGAGGACTCTGTCGAAGTAGAGTTCCTTTTAGTCCAACTGCCAAGCCATGAAGTAGGTTGTTTGAAAAGTGCTTTGGAATCTGTAAAAGAGATGGAGAGCGATTTTATCCATCCTCATTTTTTTTTTTTCTTGTTCTAAGTCCTCCACTCTTTATTTTGGTTGGTGATGGGCTACCTTTGGTTATTTTGGGGTACGTTTCACCTTTGAAATGGAGAAATGTCAGAAGTCAAGAGCTCTTTTAAAACAGGAGAAAGGAACAGGCGCTTCACCTGTTTTCTCCTACAATGCCAGTACTCCAAAACCAGGCTAGTTAGGAGTGGGGATAACTGGGGAAAAGAAACATTGGAACTTTGTTGAAGCCAATTCAGAGAGCATTGCTACTTAGGGGTGTTTTCTGAGACTGAAATAGCTAGAGAAAACCCATCTCTGTTTTTGTGTTCATTGTAATGGCATTATCCTGTGTAGCAAATTTTAACTTTTTTTTTTTTCTGTCTGCCTTAAGTGTCAATATGTATCATTTTCCTTAAGGATCGGTAAAATAAGTAATCTTTCATGCTTTTATTAGGAACTGTTTCGTGTTGGTACCATTTTTAGTTGTACTCTTCTTGTTCCAGAGTATGGTCAGCACCTGTCTTCATTATAGTAGTCCCGTAGTCCCCACTTATTCGTGGGGGATACATTCTAAAGACCCACCCACCCACCTGCATCGTGGATGCCTGAAACCTTAGATAGTACCAAACCCTCTATATACTATGTTTTTTTCCTGTACATACATGCCTTTGATAAAGTTTAATATATAATTTGGCACCGTAAGAGAAACCAAGTAAGTTAAAAAAATAGTCCATTTTGGAATAATGAAAAATTACATTACAGATCTTCTGGCATGTTCATTTTTTCTACCCTTGTTGATGTTTAATTTAGCTGTGCATGCTCATCAGGCCTTGAATCCTCTCTAAACTTGGATGTTAGGATAGATGACACATACCTTTTCATAATACTAATTAATATTGCCACCAGTCACTTTATGCAACACGTCTTTTCCATCTCCTTAGCATTCCCTATGGTGATGTGTTGTAGATATAAAAATGCTAAACTATAAATATATGGTTTGCTTATGATTTCTCTGAAGCCCTGCTATAGCTCTTCTTTGGAAACTCCAGTCTTACTTTTTCTGTTTATTCATAAGATTATCTGTTTAAGCCCTAGCCGGTTTGGCTCAGTGGATAGAGCGTCAGCCTGTGGACTGAAGGGTCCTGGATTCGATTCTGATTCCGGTCGAGGGCATGTACCTCAGCTGCAGGCTGCTCCCCGGTCTGGGCCCTGGTCGGGGCGAGTGCAGGAGGCAACCAATCAGTGTGTCTCTCTCACATCGATATTTCTCTCTGTCTTTCCCTCTCTGTAAAAATCAATGGAAAAATACCCTTGGGTGAGGATAGAAAAAAAAAAGAAGAAGAAGATCATCTGTTTAAGATGAAAGCTAGTGGTATGAGTCAGGAAATGTGCACACGGTCTATTTACTTACGTGGAAATACTCGTCTCCCCCCAAAATGGGTCAAATATTTTTATAGAAAGATAATTTTTATACACTTGTCTTTTTTTCTTCAACGACTCATCCAACTATTAACCATTTTCAAAGCAAAGTTAATCAATACCCTGTGATTTTAGTTCCTTGGTTCTTTTGATCTTTATGCTTTGATGTTTCACCATTAGAGTTAAGATAGAGTAATGAACCAAAGAACAAGAAATGAATTTTAAAAAGTGAGTTGCTTGCGTCATTGAAAATAGATCATTTATCTTCTGTTTTCAGGGTAGTGAGATTCTGATTTTTTTTTTCACCCCAGTCACATGTTGGAGCCTATATTTTATGTTTATTTTTATTGACTAATCTAATTATTCTCTCAATATTTAATGGGATCGCTTATTTGGTCTAGCTCACTGAATCCCATGCCCGTGCAAGATGTGTACAGTGGCACTGGTCTGAAGCTGCAGAGGACATTGGGTCATTGTCTGTCTCCTCTCCTTCTCATCCTTTTATTAAAGGTACTTGGTTTGTAACGCTTGGTGGCTACTCTTCTCCCCCCCCCCCACCCCCGCCTTCTTAAAAAATATATCCTCAGATACAGATCAAAGTAATTTCCTTTTAAAACGTTCTGTGGGAAATTGGGATCTGAACGATAAGAAGTGGCAGAGGGTGTGTTTTGTTGCTGTTCACACAGTTGGATAATTACGGGTGTCTTCCCTGGAAGAGGATGAGATGAAGAAGTGCCCGCTGTGGTCCAGTTGGCTACTTGGGTTTCCTTTAAATATAAAGCGAGTTGCACAGCAGTTAAAGGCTTGTTACATTTCTTTCTTTTCTTTTCTTTTTTTTTTTTTTCCTTTTAACATTAAGGAGCACCACATAAGTTGCAAAATTAAATATCCAAGCCAAAAGGTGTATTTTTCTCATTGGGCTTCTGGCAGGGCTCAGAGAAACCCTTCTCAGGAACAGGACCCCACAGGGCAGGGCTCTGAATTGAGAATCCTGTTTTAAACTCCCATTTCCATTTCTTCTGAAACCAGATCGCACTACAGGTCCAGCCTGACATTGTAAGTAGAGATTGTGTGTGGCTTGAGCTCCTGAAATGGAGTTTTGTTGTTTTGTAATTAGCAAATCACATATAGAGGCTTTAAACATTTATTTTAAAGCTATAGTTTTTCATTAGAGAGTGTTTGGAAAGTTTAGAAAAGTAAGAGAGAGAGAATACTAACCTTCCAACTCAGCCACTGTTCATATTTTGGTGTATCTGCGTAGTTGTTTATGTTATAGATATCACTTTGCATTCTGCGTAAGGGGTTTTCCCAGTTATTATGTAGTTTTTATAAGCATAATTTTAATGGGTTATATAGCAGTCTATTGAATGAATTGTACTGTAGCTTACATAACTATTTTTCAATGATTAGATACTTCTTTTTCCCCCATAATAAATAATGCTCTGATGAAAACCTTTGTACAAAAACTTTTTACCTTTTCTAGTTCAGAATATTTCAGACTAAGTTTCTAAAAGTGAAACAAAGATCTCAATATTTTAAGGCTAGGGGGTTCTTTGCTAGATTAATGCTTTATTTTATTTTTTATTTTTTTGTCAGTGTGAAATGTTTGTATTTGGAGAATCGGGAAGGAAATCTCTGTTTGCTGACTCATGTTTTTATTTTGCACTTTAAACTGATAAGGCCACTTAACTTTTGACATAAACTAAAGCAGGAAGTACAAAAAGGGGCAGAAAAAATGAGTTGTCTTGCCAAGGACAGAGTATCATGGACTCATTTGAATTCCTAATGGGAGGTAGATGACCTGTTTGACTTGTATAGCTGAGAAAAATGCTTACCTCAAAAAGGCACAAATTAGTGATCAGCCTGCATTTTGGGTCATCTGTGCATTTATATGCAAAGGGTTGTGATCTTGGCCCTTTAATTTGTGAGTGACATCAAGACATTCACCGCCTAACTGGCCCCTGCAGTATTTTGACGCGGTATGTTTGTTTCTGTTTTTGTTTTGTCTCTGTATAGACAAGACTTCCTGTATTGAGGATATCACCTTAGCTGTCTTTCTAAAGCATAGATCTAGTCATGTCGATGCTCTCATTTAAAACCGTCCACTAGTCTTCAGAATGAGATGTGTCACAGGCCCTTCACAATCTTGCCCCTGCCCTTCTCATCAGTCTTGTATTGTCTCCTACCATCTTGAACCCTAGCATTTCTCTTATGTGTCTATTAAAACTAGCAGTTTAGAAAAGTGGTTAGCCCTAGCCAGTTTTGCCTAGTGGTTAGAGTGTCAGCCTGCAGACGGAAGGGTCAAGGGTTTGATTTCGGTCAAGGGCATGTACCTGGGTTGCAGGAGGCAACCAATCGATGTGTTTCTCTCACATCCACTTTTCTGTCTTTCCCTCTCTCTTCCACTCTCCCTAAAAACTAACGGAAAAATATCCTCGGGCGAGGATTAACAACAAAAAACGTGGTTAAAAGAAATTGAGGCTGCCGAGCCAGGCAGCATGGGTTCAAACTCTGACTCTGCCACACAGCTGTGTACACAAACAACCTCGGGCAAGTTAACTTTCTACATTTCACTCTCCTTAGCTGTAAAATTAGTGTTCACTTTGGGGGTTTATTGCAAAGATTAAACTAGTTAATAGATGTGAAGTGCTTGAAACAGATTCTGTCAGGTAATGATTGCTCAAAATGTTAGCTCTGTTGTTTCACAGAATTCTACGCATCCTTTAAGGCCTGTCTGATCCCTCCTCGTTGACGAACTTCCTGAAATCCTGGAATTAATTGTTCTCTCTTTTTCTGCTTTTCTACGTTATTGACGCCTGTTTTAGAGCTTTCACCACATAGCATCATAGTTAGGCACTGGCTCTTGCATGGGAATGTGAGCTCCCTCAGTATGTAGACATCTGTGCCTCTGCCCTCGGAGAAGCACAGTGCTCAGTACAGCGATGTTGGATGAATGTCCGTTCGAATAGTTAAAACATGGGTGTGAGCCCTAACCGGTTTGGCTCAGAGGTAAGAGCATCGGCCTGGGGACTGAAGGGTCCCAGGTTCGATTCCCGCCAAGGGCACATGTCCGGGTTGTGGGCTCGATCCCCAATAGGGGGCGTGCAGGAGGCAGCCGATCAATGATTCTCTCTCATCATTGATGTTTCTGTCTCTCTATCCCTCTCCCTTCCTCTCTGAAATCAATAAAGAAAAAAAAAATCACACTATTTAAAAAAAATAAAATAAAATAAAACACGGGTCTGAAATGGTGGTTCTTAATCGCCTGCCACCCCCAACACATGTGTTAGTGTAACAAACCCTTCAGTGATAGAGCTCCGAGTAACCTCAAGTAATTTTTCAATAACTCACCCCCTCTACTTGAAAATCATTGGCTAAACTATAAAGAAGCAGTTTTTGGAATAGAAGAAAATGACATATAGAACAAGAAGAAATAAATCCCCTTCATAAATTATGACTCGAGGACTAGACAGAAGTTGTCTTTCTTGTTCTTTTGCAAAACTAACTTTTAGTAAGTGATCATGTCAATAGGTACACTCTGACCAAGTGTGACTTTGGATAATAGCATCATTTTGTTTCCTGTTTCCTTTCCTGTTAAATGAAAATAATACCAGCGTGAAAAGAACTGGTAAATTTGGGTAAAACTCTTTACTTTAAAAAAGGAAACTACTGACTGCTACAGCCTATTAAATAATATTTATATTGGGTAATATTTATTCATATTAAATATTGAATAAAGTCGAAGCCCCACACTTGGCCTTCTGATTTCTCCAGGGAGCTAAACATTTGTTGAGAATCTGCTATGTGCCAGGCATTGTGCTGGACTCCAAAGATAGGAAGACAGAAGATTGAATTCCTTATTTTATTATAATGAGAACGATGTGTAAATGACCACAGAGTACCTAGGGGCATGCACAGTTTGCTGTGAGAGCTGTTCATAATCATTATCTTTTTTAATTTTGAGGATCAGTAATGATTTTCCCCTTTTATTTGTTATTGATAGTAAGTGCCTTCTCTTTTATTAACCATTTTTTCTAGAGGTTTATTCAACTTTATTAGTCTTTTCAGAGAACCAACTTTGATTTTATACGTTTTCTCTATTCTTTTTATTTATTTTTTAAATAACTACTGTCATTTCCTTCTACTTTCTTTGGATTTAATTTAATGTTGTTGTTTTTTCTTGTGGTGAATACATAGAACATTGGTTTTCAACTTTACTTTTCTTTTCCAATATATGTATTTAACAGTATACAAGCATGGTTTGAGCCATATCCTATGGTTTGTCATATTTTCATAATCATTAAGTTAAAAAGGGTTTCTAATTTCCATTGTGGTTTCTTTTTGACCCATGGATTTTTTAAAAGTATAATTATTTTCAATAACAACATATTGTTAATCTTCTGTATCTATTGATTTTTGTGTTATCAGTTACTGTGTTAATCTTTCACTAGATTGTGGGTTCTCTCTTTATTATTTTTATTCTGTCAGCTTCTGCTTTATGTATTTTGAGACTGTTATTAGGTGCATAAAATTTGATATATTCATGGTGGGGACTGTGTTACATTCATGGTAGATTAACTCTTTTAACATTATGAAATGTCCCTTTTTATCTCTGATGATGCTTCTATTTTGAAGTCTATTTTGTCTGATTGGCTAACTTTGCCAGCATTTTGGTAAAAATAACCCCATCCTTCCTATCAACCTTTCTCCATTCTTATATTTAATCGGTGTCTCTGGTAAGTACACTGTGGTTAAGAGGAGCTCTCCATCCTCACCCCTGTCTTTTACTTACATATTTAATCTGTTTATATTTAAGTAATTGCTGATACTTTGGGGATTAGATCTAAATTGTATTGTTATTTATTTGTCCCATCCATTATTTGCTTCTTTTTTCTCCTTTCTTATATTCTTTGTATTAGTCATATTTTAAAAAATAATTACATATTTTAAAGCTACTATTACCTTTTTATAGTTTTTTCATCATTTCCTCTAGATGAACGAGATCAAATGTCACTAGATATATACTAATAAGAACTGAATGTGAGACGAGCAATAATATTTATGCTGACAGGCAAATGAATCAATCTGTAGCGAGCTTCCCCCTGGACCAACAGTTCTTTTGAGACCCAATTTCGATGTCCAGTAGTTCCTTATGTGTACATGTCAGCACTGACCCCTCAGCTCTGGGTGGTGGACAAATGGTGGTAATGGAGGTCTGACTCCCTCTGGTTTGGTCTCGGCCGATCCCAGGGGCACGGCGTCACCTGGACTAAGGGTCACGTGGCCTCACCCATACCCAAGGGGCGCGTGGTCTCACCCGGGCTGGGACCCAGCCTCACCCGGATGGATCCAGGGGCGCACGGCCTCACCCGGACCCAGGATTTATAGTTTTTAAATTATTCTTTCAGTGGTTGCTTTATTATGACATGACTTCAAAGCTTCTATCAATAATAATTTAATTCTTTACCGTAGCCGGGTACTATAGGGAGCTTAGAACACCAACTTCATTTAGCCCTTTCTGCTTTGTTGGGTTATGCATCTTAATTGTATGTTATAAACAGCAAAGCGATTCCTATTATTGTTTTGTGACATCAGTATTAATTTAGACTTACCCTTACTTACCCTTCTGGAACTCTTCATTCTTTCCTGCAGTTCCTTGTTTCTTTCTAGGAACTGTTTCCTTCTGCCTGATGAATTCCTGCTGGAAGCCAGTTTTCTCAGATTTTGTTTGTTGGAAAACATCTTTATTTCACAATCATTTCTTTGCATGATTTTTTCTACGAAGATTCATGCATGGGGGATGGGTCCCTCAGCTCGACCTGCACCCTCTCCAATCTGGGAGCCCTCAGGGGAGCCCTCTCCAATCCAGGAGTTTCTGTCTGTCTTTGCAATCATATGAGCGAATTGTCTGAGACCCCAACCCAGTTTGGTTTGTTGCTCACAGAATAATAGAGGCTTTTTTTTCCCTTTGCTCCATTGGTGGAGACTTCCTGGAAGTTTTAGGATATCTTCCCTTTAATTTTTCCTAGACACTCTGATTTTACTTAGGTGTCTCACTTTTGCTTTCCCTCCATTCCCCACCACAACAGTAACTTGCTCCAGGCTCACTTTGCTCTAGTGTCTAGGAGATCCACCTGCCCCCAGAACTACGATTCCCAGCATTCCTGGTGCTCCCCGTGCTCTTGGTTTTCCCTTCCTGCTCTGTCTCTGTTCCATGGCCTTCCGCTCTGCCAAGTCCTCCAAGCAGCCAGCTCTCCCTCTCTGCTCTCTGTCTGGTGGCTTGGGGAGCCAAGTTCTCCAAGCCGCTCCACTCTCCGCCGGCTCTCCCGCTCTGCTCTCCACCCTGCGCCTGTGTATGCAAATTAACCCTCCATCTTTGTTGGGTTAATTTGCCTATTCACTCCTGATAGGCTGGTGAGCGTTGCGGAGGTATGGTCAATTTACATGTTTCTCTTTTATTATATAGGATACTGCCTCTGTCAGTCTTCTCTTTTCTCATCACCTTGATCCATTTTAGTATTAACCTTTTGCACTCGGATGTCGAGTGTGACTCGACACGGTTAGCATTAGAATAAAGGAATTGAGAAAAAAGCAAGCGAGTGCAAAGGGTTAAGATGATTCTAAGCAGTGTTTTAGTATTAAAACTGTCATTTTTGCCCTTATGAATCTGAACTAAAAGCCTAGTGTATTCACCAGGCCTCCTTCTTAGCTGGCCCTCAACTCCATTTTTATTTTTTGTCTCCACCATTAGACTATTGAAATCTCTGCTTGGGTCTTTAGCCTCTTTCAGTATCGCTACTAGGCCTCTTGCTACTCATAGCACAGGCTTTGCAAATGCCTTGAAAAGAAAGGCAATGAAGAATGCTCAGCTCACTTCATTGCTTTTTCCTTTTCTCCAATATCTTGGCCACTCTGGTCCTGAGTACCTTGGTTGCTTTTTAAAAATATATATATTTTTATTGATTTCAGAGAGGAAGGGAGAGGGTGAGAGTAACATCAATGATGAGTGAGAATCATGAACTGGCTGCCTCCTGCACGCCCCCCACTGGGGATCAAGCCGGATACCCCAGCATGTGCCCTCACCAAAATCAAACCATGACCTCCTGGTTCATAGGTCAACACTTAACCATTGAGCCATACCGGCTGGGCACCTTGGTTGCTTTGTGATGCCATTGAAAGCTAGGCTCCCCACCCTAGTTTGTTTGCATTTTATTCAGCTTCTAGAGTAATTTTTGGGAGGAGGTTGGTTTGATACATGCTACTGCATCTTAGCCAGAGTTTGTGTAAAGTTATCCTCTTTAATCTTTCTCATCTTTGTACTTACATCTGGTTAAGGGTAACTAGAAGGTTTAAATGAGACAACTTCACTAAAGAATTTGGTAAAGTGTGTGTTCATGTGCATCATTCTGTTCATGCCCATAGAAAGAAAATTTGAAAAAGTGTGAAATAAATTTCTTACCTTACATATCCTGTGGCCAATTGACATAGGCTTGTCCATTGAATAAGTACCCTAAATTGTTGCTACATTTATGTGGTAAAAATAGAACTACCTCTTCTTTTAGCATAAAAAATACTTGAGGAACAAATGAAAACCTTTGTTTTTGTTGATTCAGGTGTGTCTTAAAATACACTCTTAGTGCTATAAGTGAATCTAAATATAAAACACTATAATATCTGGTGAGAACTTGAACTGTTTTGTACTAAGATGTCTATTGCTTATATCTCAGAAATCATGTAAACAGTAACATACTATTTATTTTTTATGTATGTTTATTTATTTTTAAATATATTTTTATTGATTTCAGAGAGGAAGGGAGAGGGAGAGAGAGACAGAAACATCAGTGATGAGAGATAATCATTCATTGGCTGCCTCCTGCATGTCCCCTTCTGGGGATCAAGCCCACAATCGGGGCATGTGCCCTGACCAGGAATCCAACTGTGACCTGGTTCATAGGTCAGTGCTCAACCACTGAGTCACGTCGGCCTGGCAGTAGCACACTGCTTTTTAAACTGTGTCTCAGTTTATTCATCTGTAAAATGACAATGCTTTTATTACCAACTGAAAGGATTATTTAAAGGATTAACCTTTTGCACTCGGATGTCGAGTGTGACTCGACACGGTTAGCATCGGTAGCAGCTCGTATGTCGAATTGTATTGAATGTATCAATAATTTGAAATATAAAAAAATCCAAATAAATAAGTTTGTATGAAAAGAAAGTCCAGTTTTTTATTCTACTGCCGCGCTTTGTAAAATCTGGGGTATTTAAAAAATTAAATCCCGAGTAGAATAAAGGAATCGAGAAAAAAGCAAGCGAGTGTGAAGGGTTAAATGCTGTGT
Organism: Eptesicus fuscus; assembly: GCF_027574615.1. Taxonomy (NCBI): domain Eukaryota; kingdom Metazoa; phylum Chordata; class Mammalia; order Chiroptera; family Vespertilionidae; genus Eptesicus; species Eptesicus fuscus. Next base: position 55,911,581 of record NC_072478.1, on the reverse strand, counting down.
GTTAGTCTGCTTGGGCTGCCTTAACCGAGTGCAGCAGGTCCTTGAAATGACATCATTTTGTTTAATGTTCTGTTGTAACGTTGATGAGATGCCATACAAGCTCTTGTTTGTATCAGTTAGCCTATGGTAAAAATCGGATTCCTTACACATTGTTTTGCTTAAAGTCGCAGAACCTATCGAGAACATTACATGAGGCCATAGTGTACTATAGATTGTGTGGTTTAAACAACAGAAATTTATCTGTCACAGTTCTGAAAGCTAGGAAGTCCAAGATCAAGGTCCCAGCCAATTTGGTTTCTGGTTTTCTCTTCTTGGCTTGCAGATGGCTGCCTTCTCTCTGTGTCCTCACATGGCCTTCCCTCAGTGCATGGGGGAGAGAGAGAGATACTCTCCCTTCTTCTTGTAAAGCCACCATTCCTGTCAGATATGACCCCACCCTCATCGTCTCATTTAACCTTCGTTATTTCCTTAGAGGCTCCCTCTCCAAATATAGTGTGATATTGGGGGTTAGGGTTTTAACATGAGTTTTAGGAGGAACATAGTTCAGTTCATATCATACTTTAATACATAAAAGCACTTAACATCGCACCTGGCCCATAGTCATTCTTTAATAACTTGTGGCTTGTGGTAGAGATGACTTTAACCTATTTTTTTTTTCTTTTTTCTTTTCTAGGTACTGACTCTGGGTTACCTTGGAAACACTAGGAATGGTCCTTTCTACTTTTCAGCACCTCAAGACTGAGAAGCTAAGGAGAGTCCTATGTCAATAAAGGGAAATCCCTCCTCTGGTCCTTTTGCATTTGGAGGCTCCTGTATTTTACCATAAGCAAGGAGTGTCCTAACAGGTGCCATCACCATGAACGTGACAAGTTTATTTTCCTTCACAAGCCCAGCCGTGAAGAGACTTCTTGGGTGGAAGCAGGGCGACGAAGAAGAAAAATGGGCAGAGAAAGCTGTGGACGCTTTGGTGAAGAAACTGAAGAAGAAGAAAGGGGCCATGGAGGAACTGGAGAAGGCCCTGAGCTGCCCGGGGCAGCCCAGTAACTGTGTCACCATCCCCCGCTCTCTGGACGGCAGGCTGCAGGTTTCCCACCGGAAGGGACTGCCTCACGTCATTTACTGCCGAGTGTGGCGCTGGCCCGATCTTCAGAGCCACCATGAACTGAAGCCACTGGAATGCTGTGAGTTTCCTTTCGGCTCCAAGCAGAAGGAGGTGTGCATCAATCCCTACCACTATAAGAGAGTGGAAAGCCCCGGTAAGTGAGTCTCTTTTTGTGCTGATGCGTTTAGCAGATTCGTGTGGTTTTAAGACGTCGGAATAATTCCTCTTCAGTGGTATTTTGCTATGACATACTCCCTGTAGAGGATGTGTATGAATTATGTTCTGCTGTGGAATCATTTGATGTGATTACTTTATAAGCTATTTCTAATTTTTTTATGTGTTTTACCTTTTTAGGGGGCGGGGCGTCTATAGTAAAAGATACACTACTTTAAAATTTGTATGGTCTTGTTCTCAAATTAGAGGCCACATTGTAGACATTTGCTTCAGTTGGAAAGTGATTAGGCAATCTTAAGCACTTAAGTATCTCATTGTCAGATTGGAACCGATTTTGTTGATGGATTAATGGTTAGCAAGAGTTCCAAAATGAGTCTGTGCATTAGAGTCACATGACCTCCCTCCCAGAAATTCTGATTCTTGTATAGCCTAGTAATCCATGTTTTTAACAAGATGGTGCTGATGTAGTTTATTAGATTGTGTTTGCTAGGTCATGTCATAACATGGTTCTCAAATAAAAGGCATTCTTTTTTTTTTATGGAGTATTTAAGACATACAAACAGAGTTTAAAGACTGGGGAATAATATAATCAACATCTCTGTATCCATCACCCAGTTTAAGAAATAAGAGATTACAAATAAAACTGAAATTACAGTTTCTACCTCTCTGATCCCATTCCCTTCAGTAACTGCTATTCTGAATTTGATAGAATTTTATGGTTATCACTAGAGGCCTGATGCATGAAATTCTTTCAAGGGGCTCGGCCCTTGCAGCCGCAGCAGCTGTCCTGGCTTTGTCCAGAAGGTTGCCCGGAAGGTCATCTGGACAGTCGTTCCGCTGTTCTGCTGTCCGGTCTAATTAGCATATTACACTTTTTATTATTATAGATTCCTATGCATGCTTTTTAAGTATAAGTAACAGTATTAGTACATATGAATCCATGTCGGTATCTATTTTGTATACTTAAGATTATCTATAATAATAAAAGCGTAATATGCTAATTAGACCGGACAGCCGAATGACCTTCCAGACGAAGCCAGGGCTGCGAGGGCCGAGGCAGCCAGGCCTGCGAAGGCCTACTCTTGCACGAATTTCTTGCATAGGGCCTCTAGTTATACAATGATATTGGAGGATCCTTCTATAATTTGTTACATTTATTTACCATTAGGTTTTTATGACTTCTCTTTTATACACTGTAGGATTACGCTTTTGAGTTCTGTGAAAAATCCCCTGGAGATTTTATTGGAATTTCATTTGGGGTAGGACTAACATAGTCACACCCTGTGCATAATCTTTTCTAAAGTTATGTAAGTCTTTTAAAAAAATTTTCCCCATAAAGTTATTGTACATCTTTTCTTAGGTTTCTTTCTAATCACTGTTTGGGTTCTATTGTATCCTTTTGTAAGTTATATTTTGTTATAGTTGGGACTGCACTTGCTTTTTACCAACAACCTTAGGTTTATTTCTAATCACTGTTTGGGTTCTATTGTATCCTCTTATAAGTTATATTTTGCTCTTGTTGGGACTGCACTTGCTTTTTACCAACAACCTTACTGGAATTCCCCTTATTCTAATATAAACACACTACTTACTGCTTGTTATACCTGCTGTGATGTTAATTTTAAAAACACACACACAAAAAACTCAACTCGAAGAAACATGGTCTTCTTTTAGCTAGAAATTGAGATGGAGCGAGGAGTTTTGGAGAGTAAAAAATAGTGTATAAGTAGTACAGTCATGTGCTGTATAACGATGTTTTGGTCGACAACAGACCACCTATATGACAGTGGTCTCATAAGATTTTAATGGAGCAGAAAAATTCCTGCCACCTAGTGAGAACTCCACTGTCCTTTCACTATCATAGCGGTGTGTTTCCCTCCAAACATCACTCTTTGACCCAACCATTGTATCAAGGAGTTACAGAAGCTTTTAAGGCCTACGACCTGAGGAGGACCTTTGTCCGGGCTGTTGCTAAAACTGAAGGAGACACTGAGAAGACACTGATGCAATTCTGGAAAGATTACATCTATGATGTTCAAGGTTTGCTTAAGAACCTTGCTTGGGTTTAAGGTGATGTCACCAAGGAGTCTTGAATGGCATCTGGAAGAAAGACACTCAAGAGGTTCATTCATGACTTCAAAGGATTTGCCCAGGATGAGGTAGTTGCAGGAATCAACAAGGCTGTGGTTGAGATGGTAAACAAACAACTTGAACATGGGTGTGGATGAGGGTGACATTGAGGAGCTCCGGGAGGAACTGGCTAATGAGGAGTTGTTGGAAGTGGAACAGGAATGCATAGCTGAAGAAGAAGCAAGAAAAAAGAAAACTGCAGGAGAAAAAAGAAGAGCCCCCAAGAAAATTCACAGTGAAGGGTTTAGCAGACGCATTTGCAGACCTCAGCAGGTGCCTTTAAAGGGGCCTTAAGAGATTTGTACTCGAACACCAAAAGGTTTGGATGGTGCATTATCTGGTTACAAGAAAATCTGTGATGAGGAAAAGAAACAAACCAAACCATCATGGACGTATTTCTGGAAAGAGCGACACCTCCGTGAGAAGAGCGTCAGTCAGGTCCTTTAGGAGGTGTTCCAGAAGAAGGCACTGTTATCCTACGAGATGACAGTTCCATGGGTGTTATTGTCCCTGAAGCCCTTCTAGTGTGACAAGGTGTGGAGGTGGAAGACAGTGATGTAGGTGATCCTGGCCTTGTGTTGGCATAGGCTAATGTGTGTGTTTCTGTCTTTAACTACAAAGTTTAGAAAGTAAAAAAAAAAAAAATTAACTCTAAAAATAAAGCTTATAGAATAAAGACATAAATCAAGAAAATATTTTTGGACAGCTGTATAATGAGTTCTGTTTTAAGCTAAACATTGTTTCAAGGGTTGAAAAGTTAAAAAAAATTAAAATGTTTATAAAGTAAAAAAGTTACAGTAAGCTATGTTTCATTTATTATTGAAAAAAGGAACGTTTTAAAAATAAATTTAGTGTAGCCTTAGTGTACAGTATTTATAAAGTCTTCAGTTAGGGGATAGCAATGTCCCAGGCCAGTGGTCGGCAAACTCATTAGTCAACAGAGCCAAATATCAACAGTACAACGATTGAAATTTCTTTTGAGAGCCGAATTTTTTAAACTTAAACTTCTTCTAACGCCACTTCTTCAAAATAGACTTGCCCAGGCCGTGGTATTTTGTGGAAGAGCCACACTCAAGGGGCCAAAGAGCCACATGTGGCTCGCGAGCCGCAGTTTGCCGACCACGGACCTAGGCCTTCACATTCACTCACCACCCACTCAGAGCAACTTGCAGTCCTTCAAGCTCCATTCAAGGTACATGCCCTATACAGGTGTACCATTTTTTATCTTTTACACTACGTTTTTCCTGTACGTTTTCTGTGTTTGGATTCAGACATACTTACCACTGTGTGACAGTTGCCTACAGTATTTTTTACAGTAACATGATATATAGACTTATAGCCCAGGAAAAATGGGCTAGACCACATAGCCTAGGTGTGCAGCGGGCTGTCCCATCTGGGTCGGTGTCAGTGCACTCTGTGATGTTCACACAATGGCAGGATCTCCCAACCATGCATTTCTCGGAATGTAGACCCGCCATGAAGTGAGACATAACTGTAGGTACAAATAAGATTATTTAAGTGCGTGATGTTAAGAGTTTCTCTTTCTGCAAGTGTTTGGACAGTTATGGGAAAGAGAAAGTTCGTGCAGCTTCTGAAGACGTTGGCCCTGCTGATGATGTAACAGGTGGCTCTTTCCTTGGACGTTGAGTAGCCGTAGAATCAAGGCTGCTCATTAGTGGTGGGGTAAGTGTGGGTTTTCTTTTTCTTTACCAGAGGAAATGCTGACAGCGGTTAAGGAAGTCATCTGACTGTGGTTGTGAGGAGACCATTCAGCTGCTATCTGCTGCTATTAAAATGGCTTCCCGGAGACTTCCTGTCATTTGGCTTTTTTTCTTTTCTTTTTTATGTTTTTCACATGGTTCTTGAAAATTATCTTCCGTACTTTGAACTTCATTAACTTGAAAGGCCATATTGAACCTGAGCTTGAAATTCTGAGATTTCCATTTTGATCTTTAAAGTAACACCCTGCAGTTAGCTCCCAGGTGCTTTCATTTTCAGCATAATGGCTCCCAGCTGTTGGAAGAATGAAATGCACCTAAAATCCTCTTCACCTGTTGCCGGAATGTGGGTTTCTGACTCTGGCTGCTTCAGTCACTGTGTCATTTGTCACTTGGTGAATTTTACCTTGGAAAGGAAGTCTTTACATTACAGGGATGGAGAAGGAATTGGTGGTTGCCAGGGGCTGAGGAGGGGAGGGGGTGTGGCTATCAAGGGCAGCAGGAGAGATCCATGGGTGGCTGGAAATTCTCCGTGTCTTGGCTGTAATCAGTGTCAGTATTCTGCCTGATGTTGTTCTGTAGTTTTGCAAGGCGTTGCCATTGGAAGAGGCTGGGTAAAGGGTAGGCCGGATTTCTCTGTATTATGTCTTACAGCTGCATGTGAATCCACAATTATCTCAACTTAAAAAGTAGTGGTTCGGGAAGAAGCAGGTAGTTCAGCTCACGACTCCAATAGTCACACCCCTGCTTTTCCTCTCGACAGCACTGTGCTTGGACACGCAGCAGAGGAGCTCTGTGCATGCTTCTTACGTTCACGCACAGACGATTAAACAGACATGACGTACTCAAGGATCGAGATGTAGTGCAGTTAATATTTTTTTAAAAACAAAAGTCAGTATCTTTTCTAAAAAATGTGTTTCTTTATATTGGGAATGTTTTTACTTGAACCAGTGGTGACAGAAACTTCTGTCTTATTCAGGTGATTGGGGTTTTCTTTCTTCTGTGTTGTTGTTTAAGTCTTGTGTTAGTACAGCCACTTGGAGAAGTATTAGTTTATCTGAGTGGCGCTATCTAGGAGTCTGATAACTGAAGTTGTAATTCAGATACCAAGATAGGATCACTTCAAGTGCTTTGAAGATTTGGGGTTAATTAGCAACAATTTTAACTATAAAAATTAAAATAAAACATTAGGATATGTGTATTCAGGGTTCTCCAGAGAAACAGAATCAGTAGGATACAGATAGAGATAGAGATAGAGATAGAGATACAGATACAGATACAGATACAGATACAGATACAGATACAGATACAGATAGACAGATCGATAGATAGATAAATCAGAGGAGATTTATTATAGGCTCTGGCTCACATGAGCATGGAGGCTGAGGCATCTCACGATCTGCTGTCTGCAGGCTGGAGAGCCAGGAAAGCTGGTGGTGTCACTCCTGGTCCTAGTCCAAGGCCTGAGACCCAGGAGCACCCATGTCCCAGGGCAGGAGAAGATGGATATCTCAGCTCAAGCAAAAAGGAAAAGCAAATTTGCCTTTCTTTGCCTTTGCCTTTTGTGTTCTCTTCAGCTGCTCAGCAGGTTGCATGATGCCCACCTGCCTCTCTACTCAGTCTGCAATTCAAGACCCTTCACAGACACATCCAGGAATAGCATTTACCATCTCGCTAGGCATCCCTTAGCCCAGTCAAGGCGACACACACAGTTAACCATCACTCTGCGTTCATCTACATCTAAATTTCTCTTCAAACATTTATGGCACATATACTGAGTCTGCCCAAGAACGACTGGCATGTAATTACAGCGCAGTGTGCCAAGTTGTATAATAGAAGCATGGACAGGGGATGCAGTTAACTCTTATAAGCCTGAGAGTGGCCGCAAAAAAAGCTCACTCAGCTCACACATCTGGGCACTGTGTTCCAGTCTATGTGGTGGTGCAGACATACATGTATGTTTCATTGTACAGAGGATTTAAATCAGTTTATAAGAAGATATACAATAAAGTAGAAAGTAGTACTAATAAAGTAGACCAGGGAAAACAAATTAAAATGGAAAGTCAAGGCTAAGAGGAAAATGAGCACATGTGTGTTGCATAAGTAACTGCGGTGCAGATATACTGCTGTGGGTAGTTACTATACATTTGTAGTCCTAGTCTGGATGGTTCTCTAAGACTCGTGGTGAGGGAGGTGTGTATGACATTGAGATGAAGGAAGAATGTTTTAAAAGCTCCTAAAAGGTACAGATCCAGGCATGGTACCTGCAGGGTGGGTGGTGGGGAAGAGCCACTGAGGCTGTTTGCAGAGGCTTCCTCGGGAGGGATGCCTGCGTCGAGGAGAGTGTCCCACCTGAGCACTGACTCTTGCACAGCCATCAGCGCTCCAGTCTCCATCCAGGTGGAAGTTCTGTTTCGACAAAGCATTTAGTAACTACTTCTGTCTCTTATCCAAGTTCAACACACAGCCAAGTGGATGTGGAGTTTATTTATTTATTTTTAAAATATATTTTATTGATTTTTTACAGAGAGGAAGGGAGATGATAGAGAGTTAGAAACATCCATGACAGAGAAACATCTATCAGCTGCCTCCTGCACACCTCCCTACTGGGGATGTGCCCGCAACCAAGGTACATGCCCTTGACCGGAATCGAACCTGGGACCCTTCAGTCCACAGGCTGACGCTCTATCCACTGAGCCAAACCGGTTAGGGTGTGGATGTCGAGTTTAGATGGTGAATTGTTCTCCTAGATACTGTCATTGGTGTTTGGCTTGTGTTTGATAATTTCATCATTGTCATTTACAATAATACCAGAACAGATGATATAATATAATGATGAGTAGGATTTTATACCCAGGTATATATGTATGGACTGTGTGTGTGTGTGTGTGTGTGTGTATACACGTATATATATATACACACACATATACACACATATACAGTATATATATACACACACACACACATATATACACACATGTACAGTATATATATACACAGTATATATACATACACACATATATATATTTTAACATGAGTTGTGTGTGTTTTTTTTAACATTTTATTGATTTCAGAGAGAGAAGGGAGAGGGACAGAGAGATAGAAACATCAATGATGAAAGAGAATCATTGATCGGCTGCCTCCCACATGCCTCACACTGGGGATTGAGCCCACAACCCAGGCATGTGCCCTGACCGGGGATGGAACCGTGACCTCTTGGTTCATAGGTCGACAATCAACCACTGAGCTATACCCAGATTTTTTAGTGGATTCCATATTTTAAACCTAAGGCAGAATGTGAAGTTTATTCTGATTTTTTAGTACATTATTTGGGGCATTGGTTTTGTGTGTTTTATTAATTGATGAACATATGGAAAGTTTTAGCAGTTACTAATTGTTACTTTTACATAAATTACATACATGGAAGCGGACACCTAGACAGTTATGTGATTTGTTTCTGGGTTGAAATTTTCTGTTGTTAAATCTACTCCAATTTGAAATTTTAAGACTGTTTGCTACAGATTATGCTAAGCATCTTTCTTCTACTTTTGCTTTCCTGACCTTTATCCTCTGCTTCATTCTTTTTTCTGTCTCTGCAACATTAGGTGGACAAGAGAAGCTATTTTCAGACTTTGCTGGTTTATTTAAAGTTCAGCACTCTTCCATCCACCATTGCTGGTGTATAGCGCCAAAGGAACCACAGCCCGTGTTAGAAGCAGAACACACACACACACACACACACACACACACACACAATGATGAAAAAGAACAATCTTGAAAACCATAGAGAAGTATTTGTCATGATAAATGAAAGAAGTGGTGTATACACTTGATTGCATTTATGTGAAAATAAAGAAAAAGCCAGGCTGATACTTCCAAGTCTACCTTTGGGTGAGATACTATTGAGACCTGTGAGTTGTGCTTTGGGGCTTATTTTGCCCACAGGTGGATCATCCTCAGACAGTGATTTCTGGTAGGGTCGGGAATGTCTCGCGTGGCTGGAGTGAAAGAGTCACGGTGACTTGCCCCGTGCTGACAGCGCCCAGGGTCTTGATGGACACTTGGGAAAGTGAGAGAAATGGAAAGCAAGGCGGGCTTATGCGGGATCTCAGACTGAGGATCCCGGTTTTTCCCCCAGCCTCCTTGCACTAGATATCAAAGGGCTCACAGTAAAGACTGGAGATGTCTTTCTCTGAAATGTATGTCCACCTCTTGTCTTTTTCCATTTCAGAATGCATATGTTCCCGTGAAAAACTCAGCATCAGGCCTCTGCCCCGATATTTGGGGAAATCAGATTCCTTTGGGGGAGGGAGGGGACAGGGAAGCAAAGAGAGGAGATTGATTGCAAAGAGCTGAGCTCACGGACTGTGGGCAGCTGTAAGGTCCCCTGAGCACTGCGTCAATAGTCTCAAAGGGCCTGAAGAATGCTCTGGAGAGTTAAAAAGCCCAAATGTTGTTAATTTGCCAGCTTGGCTGTGGATTAGCGTAGTTCTTAGATGCTAGTTTTGGGGTTAGTTTGAGAAGCTGCAGACTCCCGTTTCCCTGCCTTTAGCCTGTCTGGGCCTCCACAATGTCAACAGCAGTCTTCCCGGTGTGTGGGAGATGGGAGAGCAGCACTTACCTGCGTCTCACCCCTTCCCCTTTCATCAGCGGGACTTCTCCATCCCTGTGACCTTCGGCTCTGAAGCCTGCAGTGCCCCTCGGTGCAGGTCTGCCTTTCCCAACACTGCCAGGGCTGCCACGGGTTATGCAACCAGAAGTAAGTAACTTCCCAGATAAAAGATCCAGAGTCTGGAAGCACGGACTGTGTTTAAGTACAAAGATCTAAGTCAGCAAAGGGCTGTCTAGCAATTTGCCCCCTCCAGTTCTTCGAATGGTCATTTTTATGCTCCAGAATCTTAGCACACCTTAACAGTGGAAGATCCGGTTTGCGTTCTACCACATCGCTGCCTCATCTCTAAAACGGCTCTCCAAGGCATGCTGCTGTTCTCCATTCTTCACTCTTTCGCACGAAAAAGCCGTTTCTTGCCTAAGGAGTAAGTGGTCTGGCTCATGTAGCCACATCACTGTCGCCTGACCATCTGCCTGCTTGACTGTCTGGAATCTTCCGTCACAATAAGGCAGGAGGAGAGCCTATGCTTCTTATAAGTGACTAGAGGCCTTATAAGTGACTAGGTGCATGAAATTTGTGCACAGGGGTGCGGGGACGGGGGTGGGGGGGGGGGAGGTCCTCTCAGCCCAGCCTGCACCCTCTCCAGTCAGGAACCCTTGGGGGATGTCTGACTGCCCTCTCACAATCCTGGACTGCTGGCTCCTAACCGCTCATCTGCCTGATCACTCCTAACTGCCCACCCTGCAAGCCTGATCACCCCTAACCACCTCTGCTTGCCAACCTGATCGCCTCTCACTGCCCCCCCTGCTGGCTTGGTTGCCGCTAACTGCCCGCCCTGCCAGCCTGATCACCCCTAACTGCCCCCGCTGCCAGGCTGGTTGCCCCCAACTGCCCCCCTCCCCGCCAGCCTGGTCTCCCCCAACTCCCCCCCATCCCACCCCCCCGCTGACCTGATCACCCCTCACTGCCCCCCCCTGCTGGCCTGGTCGCCCCACACAGCCTGCTGTTCAGTCGCTTGGTCATCCCTCACTAACCCTCCTGCTGGTCTGGTCACCCCATGTAGCCTGTTCGGTCGTCCGTCTGATTGTTTTGATTGTGATAATCCCTGGCCTTTTATATATATGGATATTTGGGCAACTTCTTGTAAACTAAAAGTAAACATATATAAGACAACAAAGTGGAATTGCCTTGTATGTTATTTCCTTTATGTTTCCCTATAATTTCCCTAAATCACATCAAACTAGCTCTGTAGCAGATTCAGCAGTATTTTTTCCTGTGACTGTATCTTTCTTTGAGCTTCTATAAAGTTTACCCAAGGTCTAGTGGTGTGCCAGACAGGTATTTATGTAAAGATCAAGTTAGGAAGCAGTTGTGGGCAAATGCTGTTGAAATATGTAACCTGTAGCTTTTAATTAGGAAAAAAGAACAACTAATTTAAAAATGAGTTGTTTTGGGGAAAAAAAAAAATACTGATGGAAGCATGTCATAAGGACTCAGGGGTGAGCCCCTGGCTAAATCAGATGGTTGATCCACACAATAATGAAGGACAGAAATGAATTAGAAACCCTTGGGGGATAACAGCAGGAATCCATGCTGGTCATAAGTAAATGGGACAGGCAGGGAGGGCTTTTGCTCACTGTAGAATGCTGGTTGCCAACTGGTGAATGTGGAGCTTTTAGGAAATTCAGGACAAATAAAATTATTTAAAGGACATACATATTTCTCTTTCGTCGTAAGTTTAACTATGGTCTGGAAGATCTCAGGTCAGAAGGCCTGGATTAAAATTTTGGCACTTGATAGCTTTGACTTGGGCCAGTTTCTTGTCCCCTTTGAGCTTGTGTTTCGTACCCTGTGACACGGGAGAGAACATATCTACCGCCCAGGGTTGTGGCAAGGATTACATTCAATAATGCATGTGAAAAGACTACACGCACTCCTAAAACATAATGTGGCCAAAACAGGAATATAAGGAATTTAACTTCCATACACATCTTCTTTAGAATAAAAACAAAATTTGTAATGTTAAGTTTTCACCAAACAAATCTTCAGAAAACTAAGGGTAATAGTTATAATAAAAATAATAGTAAGGATAACAATTAAAATAGCAACTTTTTATGCTGACCACATGCCAGGCACTGTGCTTATCACTTTCCAGGTATTCTCATTGAATCCTGATCACACCTGAACGAGGTAGAGGTACCCACAGGACCACTGAGATGCAGCTAAGTTGTCACACAACTTGTCACTGGAGAGCCAGAGTTCAAGTTCAAGTCTAACTTCAAAATTCATGCTCTAACCCCACACTGTGCTGCTTCCCTTTAATCAATTTTTTTTCTCTTTCCCAAAGGGGCAGGGTACCCATAGTTTTTAGTAGAGGAGCATGTGATCTGAAATGCATGAATTGGGGGTTGATCATGGGAAATTGAGAGCGTCCACACCTGTGCTTCAAGCTTTCATGGAGCCTTTATTTATTTCCCATTGGTCAAACTTTATCATTGACAACTAGTGTCTATTTCACGGAATATATTTAACAGAGTCAAATTTGAATTCCGAATGGGAACTAATTACATTCAACTGCAATTAGAAGTTAAGCCACGCTGCCAGGTGTGACTCCTGGGGATGGTTATTTCCATATCAGTAGTCTTAGTATAATAGTAACTATCCCTCTGTGCTTACCAGAGCCAAGGAACTTGCTAAAACATACCTGTGTGACATTGAGAGAGGCTGCATAGCACAGTGGTTAAAGCACCTAGGTTCTGAAGCCAGACTGCCCGGGTTTGAATCGGTTATATATACATAGGTGAATCACTTCACCTCTATACCTCAGCATCCACTTTTATAAAATGGAGGTAATGATAGTGCCTTCGTCACCGTTGTTAGGAGGATTAAAGTGGGTAGTAATTGCTACAGCACTAGGCATATATAAGCACTATATAAATGTTAAATTAAAAAATCTGAGAAAATACTTTTCCATTTTACTAGTGAGAGGGGAGGTTTAAAGAATAAATTGAAAATGTGCCCAAGTGAGCAAAGGATATGGAGTATGACACTAGCAGATGGAAGCTGCGAGAAGCTTGGGAAGGCTGGGTGAAGAGTGGGTGAGATTGGGGCAAGAACCTGGATGGGGTTGTGGGGTCGTAGAGGATAGACTGTGGGTGCGTAGCTCACAGACAAGAGCTGTTTCAAGGAAACCTTCCGTGGGGTACACAAAGAAGGAATCTGACCTGGAATGATCTAGGAAGTCGGGCTCTCAGAAGTTGAGTTTGATTTAGATTCTCTTTGACGTACCGTATTTTCTGGCGTATAAGATGACTGGGCGTATAGAAGATTTTCCTGGGTTAAAAAGTCGTCTTATACGCCGGAAAATACAGTAAATTTCATGGCTTTCTTAAAGCTTCAAGATGCTGTTGTTACTGAATACAATTTATTTCTCTTACATTCAAATTGTGTTTACATGTTTGTCTTCTATTCATGTATTTGTGCTCAAGAGTAATTGATGTTTGCCTAGAAAAAAAAAATACTACAAAGTTGCTACATTTAGGCAAAACTATCTTAATTTTTAAAAGATGCCCCCCACCCAAAGAAAACCCAACCAGAAAAGTGGAAGAGAACTTTACAAACAACTTCCACAATCTCTTCCCAGTTTTGTAGCACTGAGTAATGTAGTCTGGTGGTTATGACCTTGCTTCAAACCCTGGCCCTCAGGGTAGCAGCTGTGTAACTGTGGCTGTGCTACTGAGCTGGGCAGAGTCAACTTCCTCCTGTGTTGTGAGGGTTCAGCCATCTCTTGGAAACTCCAGGTGGGGAGGGACAGTGGCTGTCCCTCTGCGGTGTCCTGCACAGTGCCTCGCCTGCACTCCGTGTTCCGTGGGTGTATGTGTCGTGCACATATCAGTGAACTTTATCTAATACTAGAGGCCCAGTGCACAAAATTTGTGCACTCAGGAGTGGGGGAGGCGGTTCCCTCAACCCGGTCTATGCTCTCTCACAGTCCGGGAGCCCTCAGGGGATGTCAGTCGGACATCCTTAGCACTGCCGTGGAGGCGGGAGAGGCTCCTGCCACCGCCTCTGTGCTTGCCAGCTATGAGCCTGCCTTCAGGCTGAGCAGTGTTCCCCCTGTGGAACACTGACCACCAGGAGGCAGCTCCTGCGTTGAGCAGGATTGGGCTGAAACTGGCTCTCCGACATCCCCCGAGGGGTCCCAGATTATGAGAGGGCGCAGGCCAGACCAAGGGACCCCATCAGTGCACGATCAGGGTCAGGAGGGATGCGGGAGGTTGTCCAGCCGGGAGGGACCGCGGGAGGGCTTCAGGGCGTGTCTGGCCCATCTTGCTCAGTCCCAATCAGCCAGACCCCAGCAGCAAGCTAACCTACTGGTCAAAGCGTCTGCCCCCTGGTGGTCAGTGCACGTTATAGAGACTGGTCGACTGGTTGACTCTCTGCCCCCTGGTAGTCAGTGCATGTCATAGCGAGTGGTTGAGCGGCCTTAGCATATCATTAGCATATTACACTTTGATTGGTTGAACGAACGACCGGACGACCGGACATTTAACATATTAGGCTTTTATTATATAGGATTATTTCAGATCTCCCCTGCCGTCGCCTCACCACCAAAAGCAAACAAAAAGATCAAGTGACACCACTCAGATATATATTTTTAATTTAACCTCCATTAAAGGTTCTGAGAATCTCAGTGTAAAATTTTTCTGATATATCCTGAGATCGGATTTTACTTCCTACATATGCTGCATGTGATGCTGTTAACATCTAAGTGGTCTTGTCCTCTCCCCCACTTGCTACTTGAAATGTTTCTGTGCCTGTCACTGGACACACGCTGTCTGGGCCATCTGTCTGGTATCGATATTACACTGGGCACAGCTGCTTTGCCCGCTTGGTGCCTTTCCCCCGTCAACCTGTCTTCAGATGAGAACGGCTGCAGCTGGACTGGCTGTCGGGCCATTCTGGATTAGCCCCGGGCCACCTTCCCACTCTTAGGTGACCTCAGTGGTGTGTCGTGAGACCCAGCCGAGGCACAGTCAACACTGAACTCCGTATGCGGTGGAGCTGCCGATGTAGGTGGGGCAGCATTATCATCAGCCAGAATCTCAGTGTAAAATTTTTCTGATATATCCTGAGATCGGATTTTACTTCCTACATATTTTACTTGTACAGCCAGGCAGGAAGGGCCCTGGAGTTCAAGTCCCTTGCTTTTGTGTGTGAGGAAGTTGAGACTCTGAGAAGTCAAGTGATTTGCTCAAAGTCACAAAAGTAATTATTATCATAGCCAGGACCAGAACTCGGGTGTCTCGACTCCTTACCTAAATGCCTTTTCCGGGTCTTCAGAACCAAAAGGTGTTCGTGTGCCCCTGGTAGCAGACAGCTCTTTTCCATTATGTCTCTGTCGATAAACGCAGGCAAGGGCCTGGCAACGTTGCTATAGAACTCTCTTCTGTGTTCAAAAAAAGTGTGTCCATAAACATTTGGTGGGTCACTTGTGGGCCTTAGTGTGGTTACTGGACAGCTTTACCACTGACAGCGTGGTGATCCAGTTTCAGACAGTACTTCCCCATCTCCAAAAAGCTCCCCAGACTAGTAGGTGCCCGGGATGCCCTCCAGGATCTAGAGGGTGTATGGATGCTCTCCAAAGCTCAGCCCCTCTTTCCAATTTTAGCTGTTTCTTTTTCATTCCTCCTCCTTGTGCCTTGGCAACCCAGAAAAGCCGAGTCCAACAGCAGAATCACAAATGCCTCCTGAAACTCGCTTCCTGGAATGAAAATATCTCCTGAAACTTTCTTCGTTTGTTGTTCTTTTTTTTCTAACCAAAAAGGGGTTTTGTTTTCTTTTAACCTAAAAAGATGCATAAACACTTTGAAAAGCAGAGGTGCCTCACTGAGGAAAGGCAGAACTCTGATTTCCCCCTCCTGAGAGGTCAGGAAAAGAAAGGAAGAACGGCTTTTCCTCCTTGTAAAGGCTCTCAGCAATCGGAGATTTTCAAGGGACTGAGGGAGGTGTGGTGAAATCCCCCAGGAGGAGCCTTTTCTCTTCCCGAATACCGCTGCGGAGGGGGTGTGGAACTAGCTTAGGGTTTTTACCAGGATTAGAACTCCCAAAAATATAGGAGCAACACACACAGTCTGGTTTTAAAATGATTAAAAAAAAATAAATAGTACGGGTGTAAAGAAAGTGTTTTAATATTGACCTCTTCTTTCAAAGGAGATTCTTTGCATTCAAATGAACCAGTAGGAGCCGCCCTCAAAGGGAAGCCGCACACCGCAGTCCTTCTCGGACGCTGCCAAGCAGGAGTGGCCCTATTCAGGGCTCTGAAGACAAGGGCCCCAGGAGACTCCACGCTCCCAGATTTCTGTTTCCATAAAATAGAAATAGCCTGACACACGGAAAGAAAAGATTAAGAGGAAGGCATTCCTCACCCTGTCTTCCTGTTTCTGACCTGAGTCAGGCCTAGAGTTTGCAAATCCTCATTCTATTTTTTAAAAATAGTTATTACACTATTATTAACCGTATTCCCTGTGCTGTACTGTGCCAGGCCCTTGCTGTATTCATCAACACAGCCCTAATGGAAAATAGCCAGCTGCTACCCGGTGGTACCTAAATCCTCATTCTTTGAGCAGGATCGTCACCCCCCTCCCCCATACTCCATTCCTCTTCCCCAAGAAATAAGAATCCCACGTAGGTGTGTCTAAACGTGGATGATTAGTCTGGATGCTTACTCTTTCCTTGCCCACCAGTCGAAAACAGATGCCTTAATGATCTCTTCCCTGAAATATTGCTGAAGGGAAAGGAACAAGCAATTGTAATCGTGTCCATGTGAATTTTGTGTAATACAGTGATCCCCTGAAATCAACCTGATATGTTTCTCCTTGCTTCTACATAAATCCTCTTAGTTCTAGAGTTTAGCTTGATATCTTATCTCTCTCCCTCCTTGCCATCACCAGCCACTTTTTACTGCAGTTTTCTGAGAATTGTGACACTGAGGAAATAGGAAATCCACACATTCCAACCAGGGTGTTACCACCCCTCCCAACGCAGTGTGCCATACTGCATGCCCAAAGCCATGGGTAACATGGACCGTCTTCCTGGAGTGTCAGTTTTACTGGATTGTAAGTTATGTAAAATATTTTTGCATTTGAGAAGTAAAGAGGAGTAGAGCATAAAATATATGTGACTTTGGTGAGAAAGAGCAAAATCTCAATGCCATTCCATAATTCCAGGGGAGCTGCTAGGACCCCTGATTAGGATCCTCTCCTCTGTCACTGACATTTACTTTGGTGGAAAATGTTGAGAAATCCTGGGGACATGTCTCTCAGAAAGATTGTGTATCTTTCTCTTCTGCTTACTAACTCTTAACGGGGCCATATAACACCCTGTATGTCTCCAATGTTATCTCCACTTTAACATGAGGCTTTCTGCAGCTCTTTACCTTCAGTATCTTCATTTGGTTTTCACTGTAAGAGCTGGCGTATCTGTGCTCACGGACTGGAATTCCTTTCCTGGATGGGGATTCTGAGCTGGGAGACGTACATTTAGAGCCCCCAGAGTAGAGCTAGTAGGAACAACTGTTTTAGTTGGGAATGTACTATGGAGAGCTCAGAGGAATGGATCCCGAATCTTGAAGATGGGATTGGAAAAGGAATAGATAATAGGACATTTTAGCCATTAAAAAAAAATGGTAAAGGACCATTTTAAATTGCCTCTTTACATTCCTTTTATGAACGTTTTATTGAGGAATGCTTGGCATAGAATAAACAACACATATTTAAAGCGTCCAGTGTGGAGAAACCAAGATGGCGGCATAGGTAAACACCTAAACTGCTGTCTCACACAACAATTTCAAAATTACAACTAAAAGACAAAATGGACATCATCCAGAACCACAGGAAGGCTGGCTGAGTGGAAATTCTACAACTAGAAGGAAAGAGAAAAGCACACTGAGACTCAGAGGAGCTGCAGGAGGCAGAGGTACTGAGACGCACATGCGGAGAGGACTGGCAACTGAGTGCACGGCTGGCTTTCTCAAGCGGGAGGGAGACAAAAGCTCCTGACTGCACTGAACTCCAGTTCCGGGTGAGACTCTGGGGACCCAGACTCATTCGGGGAGAAACTGGACTGTCTGGCAGCGGGCGGAACTTGAGGGCGGCCTTCTCTCAGAGGTGCTTGCAGCGATTACCCTGGGACACTGAGACACAGGGGCCTATTAGGGCAGGGCTGACGGGAAACCAATGCTGTCTGCTCCGCCCTGAGTCTCTGCCCCATTCAAGCTGAGCACAGAGGCTTTTGCAAGTCTTGTCTCATAAGGGTGTCTCCAGCACAGAAGTTCTCCCAGCGTAGACACAGCTGATCCTCACAGCCAGTTGGCCTGGAGGTCAATTCCTCCCAGTGATACCAACAACAATCAAGGCTTAACTACAACAAGACTGTGCACACAGCCCACAAAGGGGTGCACCAAGAGTGTCCACTTCAGGTAACTGGGGAGGCTGAGCCACTGGGCCCTATAGGACACCTAGCACACAAAGCCACTCTATCAACTCAGGAAAGCAGCCAAAATGCATAGACAAAGAAACAGATCACAAATGAAAGAAATGGAGGAAAACAAACGACTGGATATAGAGTTCAAAACCATGGTTATAAGGTTTTTCAAGAATTTTCTAGAAAAGGCCGATAAATTTAGCGAGACCCTCGAGGATATGAAAAAGGACCAATTAGAAATTAAGCATACACTGACTGAAATAAAAAATATTATACAGAGATCTAACAGCAGACTAGAGGATCACAAGAATCAAGTCAAAGATTTGAAATACAAAGAAGCAAAAAACACTCAACCAGAAAAGAAAAAAGAATACAAAAATATGAAGATAGTGTAAGGAGCCTCTGGGACAACTTCAAGCGTACCAACATCAGAATTATGGGGGTGCCAGAAGAAGAGAGAGAGCAAGATACTGAAAACCTATTTGAAGAAATAATGACCGAAAACTTCCCCTACCTGGTGAAAGAAATAGACTCACAAGTCCAGGAAGTGCAGAGAACCCCAAACAAAAGGAATCCAAAGAGGACCACAACAAGACACATCATAATTAAAATGCCAATAGCAAAAGACAAAGAGAGAATATTAAAAGCAGCAAGAGAAAAACAGTTAGTTACCTACAAGGGAGCACCCATACGGCTGTCAGCTGATTTCTCAACAGAAACTATGCAGGCCAGATGGGAGTGGCAAGAAATATTCAAAGTGATGAATAGGAAGAACCTACAACCAAGATTACTCTACCCAGCAAAGCTATCATTCAGAATTGAAGGGCAGATAAAGAGCTTCACAGATAAGAAAAAGCTAAAGGAGTTCATCACCACCAAACCAGTATTATATGAAATGCTGAAAGGTACTCTTTAAGAAGAGGAAGAAGAAGAAAAAGTAAAGATAAAAATTATGAACAACAAATACATGTCTATCAACAAGTGAATCTAAAAATCAAGTGAATAAAAAATCGGATGAACAGAATAAACTGGTGAATATAATAGAATCAGGGGCATAGAAAGGGAGTGGACTGACAATTCTCGGGGGGAAAGGGGTGTTGGGGGTGCGGGAAGAGACTGGACAAAAAGCGTACACCTATGGATGAGGACATTTGGGGGGGGGGATAAGGGCAGAGGGTGGGGTGGGAACCGGGTGGAGGGAACCTATGGGGGAAAAAAGAGGAACAATTGTAATCTGAACAATAAAGATATATTAAATTTAAAAAATAAATAAGTAAAGCGTCCAGTGTGGTTAGTGTTGGTATCTACCTCTGAAAACATCACCATAATCTGGATCATGGACTCACTCATCACCCACACAAGTTCACTCCTGCACCTTTGCAATCTCTCCCTCCAGCCCTAGCCTCTTCCCCAGGCAACTACTGATCTGCTTTGTGTCACCATACAGTGGTTTGCATGTGCATGAAATCATATAGTTTGTACTCTTTGTCAGCCTTCTTGCAGCATATTACCCGGAGCTTCATTTATGTTGTGTGAATCAATATTTCATTCCTTTTTGTCGCTGAGTAATGTTCTGTTGAATGGATATGTAACGGGATTACAAGTGGATACTTCCTTAAATACACACACACACACACACACACACACACACACACACACACACACACACACCCTCAGTCCTAAAGTCAGCTTTTTAAAAAAACTTTTTATTGAATTTATTGGGCTGATATTGGTTAATAAAATTACATACGTTTCAGGAGTAAAAGTCTGTAATACATCATCTATACGTACTGTATTTTCCGGCGTATAAGACGACTTTTTAGCCCAGGAAAATCTTCTATACGCCCAGTCGTCTTATACGCTGGAAAATACGGTATATTGTATTGTGTGTTCATCACCCCAAGTCAAGTCTCCTTCTGTCACCCTTTCTCTCTCCTATTAAAGTCAGCTTCTTAATGGGAAAACAGTAGAGGCATTTTCACCAAAGTTAAGAATAAGTCAAGGAAGTTAACTATCTTTACTACTTTTTAACATTATATTGGCAGTATTCACCAATGCAATTAAACAAGAGAAAACAATTGAAAAGGGAAAATTAAAGCTGTATTTGCTGGTGACATGATCATTTATCTGGAGAGCTCTCTAATGAATCAATGGTAAAACTAACTCAGACAACAAAGAAGTCATCCAGGTAATAGGATATAAAAAAGTAACAGAAATATCATAAATATCATAACCATATATGTCATTACCAATTAGAAGATATAATGGAAGAGAAAACCCCATTTAAAATAGCAACAGAAAAGATAAAACACTTAAGAATAAATTTAAGCCAAAGCCGGTTTGGGTCAGTGGATAAAGCGTCGGCCTGCGGACTCAGGGGTCCCAGGTTCAATTCCGGTCAGGGGCATGTACCTTGGTTGCGGGCACATCCCCAGTGGGGGGTGTGCAGGAGGCAGCTGATCGGTGTTTCTCTCTCATCGATGTTTCTGGCTCTCTGACCCTCTCTCTTCCTCTCTGTAGAAAATCAATAAAATATATATTTTTTAAAAAGAATAAATTTAACAAGAAATTTAAAACCTATAGTCAGTGTTATAGATTGAATTGTGACCCCCCCCCCCAATTTATATGTTGAAGCCCCAGTCATAAGTACCTCAGAGTGTGACTGTATTTGGAGATAGGGCCTTTAAAAAGTTAAAATTAGGCCATTGGAGTGAGCTCTAATCCAAGCTGCCTGGTGTTCTTATAAGAAGAGGGGATTAGGACATACAGAGAGACACGGGGAAAAAGCTATGTGAGGACACAGCAAGAAAGTGCTCATCTGCAAGCCAAGAGGAGAGGCCTCGGGAGAAACCTTGACCTTGGAATTCCAGCCTCCAGAACTTTGAGTAAATAAATTTCTGTTGTTTAAGCACTCAGTCTGTGGTATTTTGTTACGGCAGCCCTCACAAACTCATACAGACCAGAACTATGGAACACTCCTGAAACACACAAAAGTAGACTTGAGCAGACCTTCCTAGTTCTTGACTAGGACACTTCAACATAATCAAGACATTCATTCTTAGTAAGTTAATGTATAAATATAATATGTTCCTAATTAAAGTACCAATAATACTCTTTTTTTCTTCTGAAAGTAGACGAAGTGATAGGTAAAGTTCATATGGAAAAGTAAGCATGCAGCATTGAAAGGAAGAACTGTGAGAGGGGACTAGCCCTGTCTATAGTAAAACATACTATAAAGACTCTATAATTAAAACAGAGCGGTACCGGGGCACAGACTAGAATAGAATGGAATGGAATGCCTAAAAATAGATCCTAACATGTATGGAACTTTATGAGAAAAGTGGTATCTCCAGTCACTGGGACAAAGATGGGCTTTTTAATGGTGTTGGGGCAACTGGCTAACCATTTGGAAAAAGATGAAATTAGATCTGTTCCTCCTACTATAAATAAAACTGAACTCCACATGGATCAGAGCTCTAAGTAAAATAAGAAACTTTATATGCACTCCAAGAATACATGGATGAATTCCTCCTTACGATCTGGGTGTAGGAGCGAGCTTTCTATGAATCAAAATCCATGTACAGTAAAAGAAATTATTGATAAATTTGCAGCCAAAAAATAAACTTGTACGGAAGCAAAATCAAGACAGCTTGTGATAAAATATTTGTAACATATAAATATATCATGGGTTGACATCTCTAATATATATTTTTAAATGAAAAATGACCCCAAAATGGGCAAAAGACACAAGCAGACAATTCACACACACACACACACACACACACACACACACACACACACGATATTAAAATGTCCTCTGAAATATCAACTTTCACCATATTAAGAGAAATGTAAATTAAAATTGCACCAAAATACCATTTGTCACCCATCAGAGTGTCCAAAAAAAATCAAAAGCTTGACAACATAGTCTGTCCTGGAAGCTGTGGGGAAAGAGTCACCCTCATATGTTGCTGGTGGCAATGCAAAATGCTGCAACCCTAATAAGGGGGATTCGACAATAACAAAATAATACCTGCATTTACCCTTTCACCCAGTGTTTCCATGTCTAGGAATTTATCCTGGAGACACACCTTGAACAGTACAATATATATGTGCTGGCTTATTCATTGCAGTATTATGTCTGATGGTAAAATATTGTAAACTAAGTAAATGCCCAGCCGTGCGAAATTGGTTGAATAAATGATGGTATTATTAGCTGTAAAGACAAATGAGGAAGATCTTTATAAACTAGAGTGAAGTTAATTCTAGGATATAGTGGAAAAAAGCATAGTAGGCTGACTCTCTTTTTTAGGAATAAAAATGAAGTAAGAGAGCATATATTTATCCTGGCTGGTGTTGCTCAGTGGTTGGCGTGTTGGCCCGCACACCAAAGGGTCTTGCGTTTGATTACCGGTCAGGGGCACACACCCGGACTGCAGGTTTGATCCACGGCCCCAGTGAGGGGGGCGCGCATGCATGAGGAAGCCAATTGATGTGTCTCTTTCACATTGATGTTTCTCTCCCTCTCCTTCTCCCTCTCTCCCCCACCCCTCCCCTTCTTCCCTTCCATTCTCTCTAAAAATCAATGGGAAAAAAATGGCCTTGGGTGAGAATTAACAACAAAAAAAGAAAAGTGAAAGAAAGAAAGCATATATTTATGTATTTTATTTTTTTTAAAGGAAGGATAAATCAGAAAAAAGTGAAATTGATTATCCTCTGAGGAAGTTAGGTGGAGGGACTGAGTAAATAATTGTAATATATATTTACTAGTATAATAAGATGCTATACCCACCATGGGTGGGTTTTACAGACATAATGCTGAACCTAAGAAGCTAGATACACAAGTCTATATGATTCCATTTATATGGAGATTTGTGTGTTTTAGTATAGATGTGTGATACATCAGTACATTTTTTAAGTTTATTAAACGATACCTGTACCTATGTCAGCAGTGGCAAAATCATCTTAACAGTCAGAGGTGAGGAAAAACATTATTTTTCTTGTCAAGTTCATCTATAGGATGCTGATTTGTTGTAGCTGGTGGCTCACTTCTCCCAGGTCTTTAGCAAAAGCTGGTCAGTCTCACCTGCAATGTCCACTAAGGATAGCACTGAGAGCCAGACCACTGCACACCACACATCAGAGTTACCGGAA
The DNA here is from genome assembly GCF_027574615.1 of Eptesicus fuscus. NCBI lineage: Eukaryota > Metazoa > Chordata > Mammalia > Chiroptera > Vespertilionidae > Eptesicus > Eptesicus fuscus. Next base: position 55,888,207 of record NC_072478.1, on the reverse strand, counting down.
CACTGTGCAGAGTATCAGCTCGGGGTGCAGGGTGTGTGTGTGTGTGTGTGTGTGTGTGTTGGGGGTTAGAGGTCCTCTGAGGGGTTAAGATGGAGAATTGATTCATATTGTTATCTGGTACTACCTTCGTAGGGAGGGGAACAGAGGCCAATATTTGCCCCCTTTTAAAGGTGTACCAATCAGAAATGAGGCAATAGCTAGATGACCAAACAAGGCAAGTTGTAAAGTGGTAACTTCGGCTGCAGCAGCTAAAAGAAAAAGAGAAGGTTTGATTGCATAAGGCAGTGGACTATTTCATAGCATGAGTTTATTTTGGAATATAGATTTCTTTTGGTGTAGGGGGAGCCTTTAAGACTATCGGAAATTTTTTGTTCAACAAAACAAAGTAGATTACACTGCAGGTGGCTATTGAAAGGTAGAAGGAGGAATTATTCTTTTAATGACTTGGTTTGGGCAGATTCCAACACTGTGCTTAAAAGAAAATACATTTATTTATTATATTAACAAGGTATGTTTCTAAGGGAAATCACATTGCTACAGGATTATAGCAATATTATGTAAAATTTAAGATGCAGCGTATGAGAAACTTGTAACATTTTTCAGCTCATGAATAAGTGACGATCCAAGTGTTAAGAGCACTTTTTTCCCACCCTGTAGAAATGTTAGAAATTATGGATAAATTCCCTGGAAAGCCCTCAAAAATCTACTTAATTCCTAAAGCCTCTAAGTATTGTTTCATTGGGACAATAAATTCTGAATCCTAACTCCCAGCAACAATAACAGATTTTAAATGTCTTCCTCTCTCCTCCCATGCAGTTTACCAAATGGGTTGTTTTTGTCTTTCTAGCCAAGGCCACGGAGCAGCAGGGATTCCAAGGGCCTTTGTTACTGGGGAGAGCCATCTGGTGACCCTGGCAGGAAGCTAGGCTCTAACCCTGGTGAGGGCTCTGTTCGCCAGCCCAGCCAGCCCTTCCCCTGGACTCTGGTTGCACTTGTAGGGGCTCTGCTGCTGGAGATTTCCGACCGTGCTAATTATTAACTCCTTCGGCTCCGCACACACACAGCTTTGAGGCATGGCCTGTTTTCTTTCCTTCTCTGCTGGTATAAACAGTTTTGGCCTTCAGTATTCACCTAGCACCGTGGTCAGCAAACTGCGGCTCGCGAGCCACATGCGGCTCTTTGGCCCCTTGAGTGTGGCTCTTCCACAAAATACCACGGCCTGGGAGAGCCTATTTTGAAGAAGTGGCGTTAGAAGAAGTTTAAGTTTAAAAATTTTGGCTCTCAAAAGAAATTTCAATCGTTGTACTGTTGATATTTGGCTCTGTTGACTAATGAGTTTGCCGACCACTGACCTAGCAAAATGTGGATTGTATAAAATGTCTTTTTTTTTTTAACCTACCAGGTAGTGAATAGGATGACTGATAAGTGGGTAAATACATTAAGATCCTTAGAGAAAAGATGTTCCTAAGGTACAGTCATGTATCACAGAACATGTTTGGTCAACAACAGATCACACATATCCTATATAATAAAAGGCTAATATGCAAATCATCCAAATGGTGGAACAACTGGTCATTATGATGCACACTGACTACCAGGGGGCAGACACTCAACTCAGGAGCTGCCCTCTAGTGGTCAGTGCAATCCCACGGGGGGGGGGGGGGGGAGCACTGCTCAGCTGGGCTCATGGCTGGTGAGCACGGCAGCGGTGGTGAGAGCCTCTCCCGCCTCCACAGCAGTGCTAAGGATGTCCAACATCCCCCAAGGGCTCCCGGACTGCGAGAGGGCGCAGGCCAGGCTGAGGGACCCCCCCCCCCCCCCACTGAGTGCACGAATTTCGTGCACCAGGCCTCTATTGTAAGATTATAATGGAGATGAAAACTTCCTGTCACCTAGTGACATCATAGTGGTCGTGATGCGGTAGCAAAACGCATTCCTCACATGTTTGTAATGACGCTGGTGTAAACAAACCTCCTGGGCCGCCAGTCATATTAATGCACATGCCATTACAGTGTTTCCTGTTATTAAGCGGCATGTGACTATATGACTAGGAGGACACAACATAAAGTCTGTCCCACAAAATATCCTGTTTTGTCCAATTAACTGTCTACATTGGCATTTGGATTTATACTGTTCACTGTATTTACCCTCTCACCTTTACTCACTTCCTTTTGGTTTAAAGTGAGTTGGGTCCATTTAAAACATGTATGGTGAATAATTCATATCATTAATAGGTATTATTAACTCTTAAATGTCAAATCTGATCAGCCAGGGATATAAAGTGGACTCGTCAATGATGACATATGTATGCTCTTAATTGTGCTTCGGTGTTTAGTAAATGAAACAATTGAGAATAGGGGAGCCATAACTTGTTAACCTACATGGACGTATGTTGCAGACTTTCCCTGGACAGTCTGTCATTGCCGCTCATCTTCAGCATAAGTCTCCAGTGATTCTAAAGGGACGGTATTTTTTTTTTTTTTTACCGCATTTGTTCCTGAGTGAAAAATGGCTTTTCATTTGGATGGCGCTTTTGAGTTGGCAGCAGGGCAGGGTTCAGATAATTTGTTACGTACAGGTTATGCTGCGACTTTATTGCGATGTTGTTATAGATTTTCATCATTCTCATTTTTGTCTTTTCCTTTTTTTTTTTTTCCAGTTCTTCCTCCAGTGCTGGTCCCAAGACACAGCGAGTATAACCCTCAGCACAGCCTCTTAGCTCAGTTCCGCAACTTGGGACAAAATGAGCCTCACATGCCACTCAACGCCACTTTTCCGGATTCGTTCCAGCAACCCAACAGCCACCCGTTCCCTCACTCCCCCAACAGCAGCTACCCCAACTCCCCTGGAAGCAGCAGTAGCACCTACCCTCACTCTCCCACCAGCTCTGACCCGGGAAGCCCTTTTCAGATGCCAGGTAGGTTGGACTGTTGGGGGCTGCTCTGCGGTCAGTTCCCACGGTGTTATCGCGGTGTGGGGAGAAGCTGGTGTGCCTGGAGGGGGAGTGTGTCCGCTCTGGTACACGGCCCTGTGCTCCAGGGCTCAGGACTCGACTGGTTGAAAGGAGACCTCGTAGCTAAGTAGTAGGCACGTGTCTTGTTTTATTCGCCAGGCACAGATGCTCCAATGAGTTTTATGTTTTCATTCTGAAGGGCTTGGAAACAGCTGCATCTTTCTGGGCGTGGCATCATTGCTAACAGTCTTTGCGCTTGATAAAAGAAAGAGAAAAATAGTGTGTTGCACACATTTGCTTTGGGAGAAACACAGCCTCCCTCAGCATTGTTTCATACGTGGAATAAAAACCCCTGCTGCAAGTGCAACCTCAGAAAAGACATTTCCTGAGGGATCACAGTCCCCTTCTTAATTAAATTCATTTAAGGGGTGATGTAATCCCAAGAAACATATACTTTAACAACAAAGGAATTGCAACAGATGTACTGGAAACCATCTGCTTGTTTAACTTAGCAAAGACAGAAAACAATTATCCTCCTTTTTCAGACTTAACTGATGGTGTAATATTTATCAGAATAAATGATTAATTAGGACATTTTGTTTGTCAAGTTAATAGGTTAATAAGCCAGCACCTCAGAGAACAAAAATGATTAGTAACAAATTTCATGCCAGTAGACCTCAAGAAACACAGTCTAAATAAAGATGTTCTTGGCATCTGTGTACTTGACCTCTGTGAACGAGTGGGCAGGCATGTTCATTGGGCCACTGACATTTTTTGAAAGTAAATTTGAATTCGACATCAGTGCGGGTGTGTCCTCAAAAATTGAAAAGTGTCCACACTTGATATTGCTCTCTTTAGTTTATATATCTGTTGCTCCCTTTTATGTTAAGCCTGGTTACTTTGCGTTGTTTTGCTTGTTTTTCAATCCACAACTGTTTCAGATGAGGGTGGGAGATTGACTAGTTTAAAAATCAAGCTAATATCCTCTGGTGACTTCCTGTCCACTCCCTTTCAGACCTTGTGTGTGTGATGAGCAGGATAATAGGGAGGAGGTAACTTCAGAAGGCTTTTGAGCAGTGGCAAACCGGGGTGGGCCCAAGGGTGAAAAGCCTGAAGGTGATTGCTTTAATGTACACTTCTTCCCCGGCGGCCAAGGGACGAAGGCTCAGGCCCCGGAGGGGAAGTATGAAGAAGAGGAGGTGGAAGGAGGGACTTGTGGGGACGGTGGGCACCACCAGTGGTATCTGGTCCCTCTCGGTGGTGCTGGTGCCACAGGTTGCCCATGACGTTTTCACCTGCGAATTTGAAGAAATGTGTTGTCTTTCGTCTCGGAGGAGGCTCTTTGTCTTCCTTCCTGAGTGGAAGTAAAGCCAAGTCAGTGTTCCAGGTGCAGGGAAGAAGCTGGATTAAAAGAAGCCGGAGGAGGGTGAAAAAGGCAGCCGGATAAGGTCCCCGCAGCCCTGTCTTTGTGCTCCGAGCCCTTGCTCGTTAACAGCTGGCCCGTGGGAAGCCACTAGATGCTGTGATTCAGTCCTGAACAGTCACTCTTGGAAATCGCTGCGGAACTCTAGTGGAGCCCAATTAGTACTTGCATTTGATGGTTGCCCAAGTGGTCGAGGGGACTTACCTAAGTCAGCGTGCTTCCCTAGGGCGAGACTTCGTTCCCTGCTCTGCCCTGCGTGCCCCAGGGGCTCACGCTAGCCAGGGAGTAATTGTTTTGGGGGGAAACCATGCTCTTTATTTTATTTAAGAATACAGAACACCTGTGTTAGGGTCTTTGTTTCCGAAGTCAATATTGTGTGCTGCCTCTTATTTGCCAGTTGGCTATGACTTTCCCGAGGAAACATGTATGTAAATTCTGAAATAAAAGATAGCTGCGATAAACTGATTTGTTTCCTCTTTTGCTGTTAGGGATTTTAAAAGTAGTGATTATTGAAGAGGGTGGGGAGAAGGTAGTCCTGACAGGTCGCCTGAAGTCTTGAAAAAGTAAGTTTAAGTCTGGAAGTTGAGTAATGAAACTCAGTGGCGACTCCTAAGAGCCCACCAGTTTCCTGTTGGAGACCCGGAAGCCCCTTGCGTCGAGCAGTCCTCTGGAGCTTTCAGAGGTTTTCCATCGACCAGTGCGAGGGGAGTGCGGAGGTCCTCTCAGCGTGGGTTGTACGCAAGGGGGTATAATGCTCGTCCGATGGTGTTACAGTGGCACCATCCCGGGCTGGCAGGCCACTTCTGGAACTGGCACTTAGTGCTTTTCCTCCCCCTGAGTTTTGACTAAAATTGTGTAAGATCACGAGATATGGTAGTAATCTTCAGAAAGTGCACAGCAGCCCAGTGTCTGGAGCCTCCAATCTTTGGAAAGGGAGGTGGAAACAGCAACTTAATCTCTTACGCATTTCAGGACAGAAGAGGATATATATGTTTTAAGTGTGTGTGTTTGTTGAGGATTTAAAAATTGTGTTTTTTGGTTTCTTTCTTTCTTTCTTTTTTTTTTTACTTTGTAGCTGATACGCCACCACCTGCTTACCTGCCTCCTGAAGACCCCATGACCCAGGATGGCTCTCAGCCAATGGACACAAACATGATGGCGCCTTCACTGCCCCCCGAAATCAACAGAGGAGGTAAATGAATTGCCACTGATTCCCTTTTGAGAGCCTCAGGTTTATCTGCCCAAATGTGGCTTTCTCTCACAAAACTGCATTCGTCTTTAAAAAGAGAGCTGTTTGAGGAAGATACAGCACAATAAGGAGCTCTGTAGAAACAATTCCTTGGGTTACAGATAAGTCTTTTCCATGAAGAACAAACACACTGATTTAACTAATGAAGGCCTACGTGTAATTGAGCAGTCATCTGTTTAGAGCTTCCATACTTACTAGTAATTCTGAATTGGTGAAAAAAGAATATTTTAAGCAAAGGACAAAGGGGCATTGAGAAATGATGACCATAACAATACTGAAGTGGAATTTCCACGGGTGATTTCCAAAGTTATAAGTTCATGTCACAAGGCTTTGGAGAAGAAGGTTCCTTTGTACTTAGGGTGGATAGTGATCAGCCGCCTCTATTTTCCAGCCCTCCTCCATGCACAGGGGCAGCTGGCACAGACCAATACGCTTGTTTCTGGCTTGCTGTTTGTGTTTGTTTCTAACCTCGCTGCTAAAAGGAGTTGAGGCACATGTCTTTCCTGTCCGCACCCGGAAGAGCTCTAAGCAGAACGAACGTTCTTTCCCTCTCTAGTAGAGGGCGGGTCTGTTTGCAGCTCTGCATACTCCTTGGCCATGACGGAGGGGAGGACGCCATCCTTCCTCCAGGGCTGCAGTGCCAAGTCGAGTGGCTTAAGGCAGCAGGGAGCCCAGGTGAGTGAGTGCTGGGAAAATCTCCGAGCATCAGTAAGAAGTCACGGCCACGCTGTTGAGTAAAGCCGCTCCCACAACCTCTCCTGGAGGACAGTGCTGCAAGGTGCACTCGGCGCATGGCCTGGGTCATCGAATTTGTGCAGACTTTACACAAATTGGAGTTGAAATGCAGTTCAGTGACTAGATATGTCTTAGGTCATTCTCATCAACTTTTTTATTAAAATTGAGGACACCTCACACTTTGTCAGGCTTGTTTGTATTTTTGAAGTTCTTAAAATTTGATGATGAACTAGGCCTTTCTTAGATATGCAGTGTGATAAGCTGGAATGTACACCTTTTTTGTTGGCTCTGATGATCTCTAGAACATCCTCTCAAACATATGATTATGAGCCAACAAAGGTTGTGGTTGGAGAAAAGAACTCCTGTCTCACACATCTTTGGGATTTTTATTTGGGGAACAGGATTGCAGGAAAGGGTGGCATATACAGTTATGAGCATGCTGACCTGTAAATGTTATTGTTAAGTCTAAAATGTCTGATTTCAGGAAATTGACCTTTAAATTGTTTTAAAATTTTTTCCTTTAAATAGCTTTAAACATTTTCCCCATTAGAATAAGTTTATAGTTAATATTTTCATGAGGAAGGAACGTTGGCCTTTTTGTTGTTGTTGTTGTTGTTGTTGTTGTTGTTTAATTTGGAGTGGTTTTCCTAGAGCAGGGGTCAGCACACTACAGTCTACAGGTTAATTCAGACTCTTCCTGTTTTTATAAATAAAGTTTTATTAGGACACACTGTGTTCATTCATTTCATATTATCTGTTGCTGCTATTGCACTACTAGGGTACTGTTGAGTAGTTGCCATAGACATCAGATGGCTTACAAAACTTTTCTGGCCTTTTATAGGAAAAAATAAAATCGTCAACCTCCAACCTAGATGAATGTATTTTGAACAACACTGATAGTTGATAAAGCCTTCTGTTTATGATGTTGCAGCCCTGTTTAAGATTTGACACTTGTAAATCACTAGAATTTTGCTCTTTGAAATATAGCAAATTGACAAGGGATAGTTGCTTAGCAAACAGGGAAGATGGTATATGTTTTCGGCTCACCTGCTTCAGTGTATAAAGCAGTTAATGTTTGTGTGGTTTTCTTTTCTTTTTTACTAAATTTATTGGGGTGACATTGGTTAATAAAATTATATAGATTTCAAGTGTACTGTTGTCTGTGTCTATGAGTTTTTGTTTGTTTTTCTTGTTTGTTCATTTGTTGCTTTCAGTTTTATATCGCCCAAGAGTGAAGTCATATGGTTCTTAACTTTTTTTGTCTGATTTATTTTGCTTTAGCATGATATTCTCAAGGTGCATCCATGTTGTCACAAATGGCAGTATTTCCTCTTTTCTGTGGCTGAGTGGTTTCTTAATGATCATTTTCCTTGTTTTCTGTACCGAATTCTAAAGTAAAGTGCATTTTAATATTATGGAGGTTGATGTTAAGAACACAGAAGTACTTGCCTCCAATTCGGATTTTCTTTCCTTTTTTTTTTTTATGATTATATATTCAAGACCATAAACCTCAGATCATTACGTACTGGCATGCTGGCTATATATGGTTTGTATTCCTGGAATCTGTAACGCAGTGGTATAAGAGGTTTTACTACAGAAGGAACTTATCTTTAGAACCTTCTAGTTGCAAATATTTAGAAGCATGTTCTGTTTGGAGATTTGTTAGTCTTAAGAGATTTGACTTAACAAGCTGCATCCTGTCAGTAAAGTTGGGTAATTTCCATTGTTGGCCCATTCTGGGAATGGAGAGACAAAACACACCTGCTCTGCATGACTTAAAGCAAATATAAGGAAGTGAGCATGAAATCTGGATGAGAGAGATATGATTCATTCTGTGCGAGTTGGCCAGCTGGCACGGTTTCTTCCTGAGTTTGAGGACTGGAGCAGAGCTGTAGCCGTGATGGTTATTGGCAACTTAACGTGAAGTAAAGGAACTTCTTATCAATAATTAGAAGCTGATTTCCATTGCTCTGAAAAACCATCGGCATGCTAAGGCTTGGTTGAAAGTAATTCCTTTCCGTGCCAGCACCTTTGGCGCAATTCCCGCCCTCTGTTGTTCTCTTCCCCCTGTTTCTTCAGCTCACTTACCACTTGTGGCCTTTCTTCAGATGGTGAGCCAGGGTCTGCAATGGGGGTAATTTCCATTTTGGCCTGTTACAGAGCATGTTGTGAGTGTTCCCCACACACTGCGGGTATTTTGGTTATCTTAGCTGGCATTTTGGTTATCCAACAGGAATTAGAGAAAATTGTTTTCCAATCAAAGGACAAAGTTGCCCTTAGTGAGGAATACTAAGACATCCTAAGATACAACCCATACCCTAAAATTGCAGTTGCTCCTCCGTATCTTCATTCCATGGTCCTGAGCCAATGTTACAACACAGTTTCAGTTTTTGAGAGCCCAGGGCACTCACCGCGGTTGACTGTGAGCTTCTCTTTCTTACAGATGTTCAGGCAGTTGCTTATGAGGAGCCAAAACACTGGTGCTCTATTGTCTACTATGAGCTCAATAACCGCGTGGGAGAAGCGTTCCATGCCTCCTCCACCAGTGTGCTGGTGGACGGTTTCACCGACCCTTCCAACAATAAGAACCGTTTCTGCCTTGGGCTGCTCTCCAACGTTAATCGGAATTCCACCATTGAAAACACGAGGCGGCACATTGGAAAAGGTGAGTTTCCACTTTAACCTCTTTTGTCTGTTGTGTTCCTGTCCCCCCAGAGCCGCTTAGCCTTTCCTGTAGCAAAACGAGTGTAGCAACGCCGGATAATGTGTACTTGCTTCAGTTTGTAAATATTTTCCCAATGCGCATTACCAGGAAGTCCACCTTCCAGTCAGCGGTTTCTGTGGCCCACCAACGCATGATAATTAGTCGTCATTAGCAGAAATTGTGATTTGCTATTCGGGAGCACTGGTCTATCTTGTGTTTTGCTGCAGAATAGGATCGCTGTTAAAAAATTACCACCTGAAACGAAAAGCAAATTAAAATAAGTAAACCTAATGTATTTCAGACAAATACCATAACTCACTGCGGAAATAAAAAAGAATGAAATAATCCCAAACAATTTATGAATATATAGTACCTAGCTATATATCCTCAGTCTGGGCCAGGTAGGGTAGCCTGATTGTAAGCAAACCCAGAACTGTTTGTAGTAGACTTGATTGTTTAGTAGCAGTATGAATGAAACAGTTCTGAAACTTTCAGATTCGATTATAAGATTAATACTGAATGTGTGATGTTGAGAGCCTGGGTTTTCACTGGGAAATAAGAGACGTACACGTGTGGAGGACGGCAAAGAAATGAACCCTGTGGAAGTATCAGTGTGAAATCATGATTTTCGTTATGTGTTCATGCATGTTTATGATCTTATGTGTGTGTGTGTGTGTGTGTGTGTGTGCGCGCGCGCGCGCGCATCTGTATATGCAGATAGTTTCTAACCTGTCTGCTGAAAGGACCAAGAGGCAGAGATACCCAGGAGCAATAAACACTTCTAGTGAGCCACCTCTAACACCATTTCTCACTAGGAGGAACCAAGGCTCCTTGGAGAAAGGGCTGATGACTCCAAGGCTGGGACAGACAGGCACCAAGTGAGCCTGGAACATTTTGTTGTGTCAGAAAGTAAAGAAATGCTTATGAAGATGATGGGCGCATGTCACGGGAGCCAACTGTAGGATAATTTGAGCACCAAAATAACAAGTACAGTAATGAGTGTTAATTCACTGAAAAGCAATAGTAATCCAGAAATCCATGCCAGTAATGAATCGATAAATGAACGGGGAAGGCTGACTGGTAAATGTAGACTGAGTGCTAGAGTTGGACAGTCATCATTTGGTAGCCATCAGGCAACAATCATCCATGGATCCTAAAAATAGAGAGAATTTTTAAAATGAGAATCAGGATATGTGCATGGTCTTAAAGTGTTTCCTCACAGACAGTCCATTCGTTTCGAGGGAGAATAAAGATCAGTGATTACACAGTGGAGGAATTGGACAACATCTTCACTGGGAGAGCAGAATGATCATCACCAGTGAGAGACAGATGGGTATCATACACCTCCAGATGTGATACCCTGAGAAGGAAACCTCACCTTTGCAGAGTTCCAGCTGAGAATGCAAATCTGCATCTAATAATCAGGAAATGTCAGACAAATCCCAAATAAGGAGCATCCTGTTAAAAAGGGTGAGGAGGGACTGTATTCTCCCAAAATATCAATGTCAAAAGACAAAGGTGTGAGAATGTTCCAAATTAAAAGAGGTTAAAGGGACACACGATAGCTCAGTGTGATAACCTGACCCTGGATGTGATCCTGTACCATCCAGGGAAAACATATTATAAAGGACATTATGGGGATCAACAGGCAAAATTAGAGTATGAGTGGTAGATTAAAGTAGTATATCAGTGTTAAATGTGCTGGCATTGCTAATGTATTGTGCCTGTGTAGGAGAATATCCCTAGGCTTGGGAAATGCACACTTAAGTATTTAGGCGTAAAGGGCCATGGTGAAATCAATGGCTCAGGAAGAAATTTTATTTACACACACACACACATCTCTCTCTCTCTCTCTCTCTCTCTCTCTCTCTCTCTCTCTCACACACACACACACACACACACACACACACACACACACACACACGGTGCAGCAAAAGTAGGTTTACCGTGGTAATACAATTAAATACAACAATAATTAAAAAACAATAATACAAGAATAAACTTGGTTACTCATAACTGTAAACTTACTTTTGCCCTGCTCTGTATAAATATCGATCTAAAACAGTCCTATGCTGGAATATATATATGTATATGTATGTATGTATGCATGTATGTATGAGTAGGTATGTATAGAAGAATAGAATGGAGGGACATACAGATGATAAAGCATGTGGAGTAAATTGTCCCAATAGATAAATCTGGATGATGGCTATATGGCTGTTCTTTGATCTGTTTTTCTATTTCCGTACATTTGAAATTATTTCCAGAGTAAAAGTTTTTTTAAAATGACCCATGAAATTTAGAACAGTGGATAAAACTAAAAGGTTATTTAATAGATGCTTAAAAGACATTTGAGATAAAGTTTAACATTCAGTGCTAAAATAAGCAACAACTCTCAAAGCAGGAATTGATAGATAGTTCCTTAACCTGATTAAGGGGAAAGGAACCCTAAGCTACACGTGTAATGATGAAATGCTAGAACTCAGCATACAAATACCTTTCTGTGGTCTGTAAACCCCTGAGATTGTAGATAAACACAATTTTGCATACATTTGGGTTAGAGGGACATAGTTTTCATTACGTTCTAAAGTTGGCCATTGCCCCAAAGTAGTAAAAAGTCATTGTACTCTGGGACATTCCTATTAAAAATTAGGAAGAAGATGAGAATTCTGGGAATGCTGTTATTTAAAATTGTTCCAGATGCCTTGACTATTGTGGAATTACAGATCATGGCAATAAGCCAAAATGATCATTATTTGCAGATGATATGATTAATTGATTGCTGATATTCTTAGGATAGATTTGGGGGGATAAATTCTTGAAGTGAAATTAGTAGGTCATAAACTCGATATACTTTGCTAAATTACTTTCCAGGAAGCTTTTATGAATCTCCACTTGAACCATAAGTTTATGAGTGCCTTTCCTCCTTCGCCCATATGTCAGTATTACTTATGGTCATTGTGTCAATTCAAATGATATGATTGTTTATCTAGAAACTTCCAATAAATCTGTTTTTAGAAATTATATGTCAGTTTCCTTTAATCTGGCAACAATCAGTTAGAAAATACACTAGAGGGTGAAATGACATTCCCAATAGCAACAGAAAACACACATTTTTTGGAATAATCTGAACCAGCAATATTTGAGATTTATGTTAAGAAAATCAAATGTTATTGCAAGAGAAAGAAAATTTGAATAAATAAGTAGGCATTCTGTGTACCTTAAAGAAAAGGCCTAATATTGTGAAAATATTTTGAGGATATTCATTCTTCCTAACTTAATTTATACTTTTAAACAATCTATGTCAGAATCACAATGTAATGTTTTTTTGAAAGTTGGAAAATGTTTTCTGAATATTATAAACAAGTGAAAATAGCTAATTTTTTTTAGTGGAAGAGTAAAGAAAATATACTTGATGTTAGGGTTAATAAAACATTATGAAACAATAATTAAATTAGTGTGTAGACAAAACAGTGGAATAAATTAAACTCAGACTACACAGTATTTTAAAATTTAATGTATGTTAAGATCAGTAGAGTATTCTTCTAATGGGCCTGCAGTAACAATGCTAGCTTTGGGGTGAGGCTGGAGGGAGGAACCCTGACCTCATTCCATATATGCAAATAGATTAATGCGCTGAAATTTTTTTAAAAAGGCAGACTATTAAAAAGTTAGGAGAAAATGTATTTGATCAGAGAGAGAGAAATTTTCTAAGCATATAAAGCAACAGAAAAGACCACAAGAGGTTTGACTACTTAAAGACTTCAAACTTCCGTAGGTTAAAAAAAACAAACATAGACAAAATTAAAAGGCAAAGGGCTAATGGGGAAACAATTAAATTATATGTGCAGTTCATAAAAAATAAAAATACTAGAGCCCTGGCAGGATAAATAGATGAGAAATATGAACAGTAAATTCATAAGAGAAACACAAGTGGCTAATAAACATATGAAATCATCATATCAGCCTCACGTGCAAATTAAAACAATATTGTTTTTCAGCTCTTAATTAGGGAACTTTTGTTTTTGTTTTAAACTCGGACTCAGTACTGGCACGGTGAGATGAGAAAGGTATCATACACTGCTGGTGAGCAGGGTGTAAATTGATGGAAGCATTCTGGAAACTCATTTGGCAAGGTGAATCAACAGTGTTCAATCCAATGATTTAACTTCTAGGATTCTCTCTTAAGGGTATTATAAAAAGGATCCAGAGACATTTATCATAGCAGAAAATTAGTGTGAACACAATGGCCCAGTAATGGGAGAATCATTAAATAAGTGGTTGTATCCCTACAGTCATGTAGATATTTCAGATGTCTGCAAAGAAAGTTTAATGATCCTCAAAACCTCATACAGTGTGTCACACAGTTAACAATTCTTGTGTCTGGGTCACTAAAGAAATGAAACTGTCGTCTGCTTTATATTTTGGCTTTCTAAATTTTCTAAAATGAATATTTGTCACTTTTATAATCAAGGAAAAAAGTAAAACAACAACAACAAACCTACAGAGCATGCACTTAAATTTTCTCTGCATCAGACAGAAAAATGGGCTTTTGCTCCAGCTGCTATTGAATTGTTGCAAGAAGTCTTAGCCGTTGTGTGCACATGTACACACAACACATAATATTTCCTGTGAGAGAGTAGTTTTAGCATTGACTAAACCATGCAAGAGTTACCTGCAAGGTAGCTAGATCACTTAAAGCCACATGGGATGGGACTCCGTTCTCTGGGTGGCCGGTAATAATCTCCCTAACTGGTGTGGGGCTTCGTCAGATGGTTTTTTCCCCTTTCCTTTTTTTAGAGGCTCGGTAAGATCAATTTCCTACACTCCTGGCACTCTGGATCTCACAGGAAAAGGTTTGGAGCAGATGGTAGTTCAGTGAGATCAGATTCCACACAGTTTGGATTATTTTTCTAGTGTGTGTTTTTTTTCCGGGACCTTACATCTTACAGCTCTCAGCCATACTTCCTCCACCTGTGGTTTCCTAGTTCTTTTACGTCTCGATCCTCCCTTCCCCTACCCTCAACATTTTCAAACAGTTCAGCTGCAAAATAAATGCTAACAAGCTGGTGTGGTGAATCTGTGCAGGATCCCATAATGAAGTCCAGCTTTATTGTGCTGTATTTTTAAAGCGGGAATGTGCTTTCAATCCATGGCCAAACAGGGCATTAAACACTTATTAGAATGAAATTGCTGCACCCTGTTACTGAGTTTTAAGAGACTTTGTTATATTATTTCTTAGAAACCTAGACGTGCATGTTGACATATGGTCACTATATTGACTAATACAGTTAACTAAGGTTCTATCCAGTTGTGCAAGACTGGGAGAATATCTAGTTATCTAATTAGCCAAAGTTCACATCCACCTATATTCATATGTTGCATAAATTCACATGCTTTTCAGCTGTAACAACTGACTCGGTGCTTTGTCTTCCCACAGGCGTCCACCTTTACTATGTTGGAGGGGAGGTATATGCCGAATGCCTCAGCGACAGTAGCATCTTTGTGCAAAGTCGGAACTGCAACTACCATCACGGATTTCATCCCACTACTGTGTGCAAGATCCCGAGTGGGTGCAGTTTGAAAATTTTTAATAACCAGGAATTTGCTCAGTTATTGGCACAGTCTGTGAACCATGGCTTCGAGACCGTCTATGAGCTCACAAAAATGTGTACTATACGCATGAGCTTTGTGAAGGTGAGAGAGCTCTAATTCCTCCGGTGGGGGTCTAACACCCCTGTGCTATGCTTTCTCCCAGTATATCAGTCTGTCTCTTCTCCATTCATGTCCATAGAGCCCACCTTGTTATCCAGGCATTTTTAAACTTAAACAAGGATAGCAGTTATTAGGAAAGTACAGCAGGTCCTCGAATAATGTCGTTTCATTCAACGTAATTTTGTTATAGTATTGACAAGGCACCATAGAAACTTAACTCTTGTTTATATCAATTGCCCTATGAAAAATTGGTCATTTCACTTAAAGTCACAGAACATTAAGAGAGGACTTACTGTATCATTGGATTATACGAGTGTGTGTGTTACATGTCAATAGTAACAGGCTTTAAAACATTTTCCTTATTTGAGTAGCACTATTTTACCTATCGTAATACCATTAGTATGTTATGTATTATACTTAATATACATAGTTTAAATGCTTGGTTGTCTTATAAGATCAATTCAATCAACACACCCCCTTCCTTTACTTTTCATTCTATGCTTTTTATGATGGTAACACCTCTTGCTTTTGTTTTAACAATAAGCAAGCAGTGTTTTTGTAAAAATAAAAGTTCATCAACTGGGATTTATTTTCAGTTGGTCAGTTTTTTTAGTGGTTCCAGTAAACCCTATGAATTTTCTTGTAATTCAAAAGTGAATAAGGCCTTTGCCCAAAGATAAATAGATGCCTTGGCTCTAAGACCGTATTGTAAGGTAGGAGGAGGGAGAAGGTTAGGACATTGCTCACAATAATTGATCTCTTTGCTGTCTCCTCTTTTACCTCCGAGAAATAAAAAAAAAAAATTCAGATGCCATTGAAATGTAAAACATTTAAGTATCTGATTCAATTTCATGAGTCAGTAACTTATTCTAGTGACTGACTGCCTTGTTGCTGAATTCTCAAAGATAAATTTTTATCCTCTGTTACCTTGAGAAACAAAATTAATTATATATTTGGGTGAGGCAACCACCTTTCATGTCCTCTCTTCAGAAGCTCATCTAACTTGTTGTTAAACCTGTTCTGTAATGTGTTTATTACAGAGGGCAATTTGCAAACCTGACTGTGTTATTCATCTTGTGGATCACAGATATCCTTCCCCAAATATCTTTTTTCCTACTTCTTTGAGTTATATTAGCAGACTTTCAGTGTGTTCTCTTGGTGTTGTTTTTCTCGAAACATAATTCCACAGCACTTCATTGCTGAGTCTGGTGCCTTTTTTAGTATTAAAAGCGATTT
Source organism: Eptesicus fuscus (assembly GCF_027574615.1). Taxonomy (NCBI): domain Eukaryota; kingdom Metazoa; phylum Chordata; class Mammalia; order Chiroptera; family Vespertilionidae; genus Eptesicus; species Eptesicus fuscus. The sequence goes on along the minus strand of NC_072478.1, from coordinate 55,872,192 downwards.
GTTTTTTTTACCTTTTGAAGAAGTTTACCTATATGTTTTGTACCTATGCGACTACAAAGACCTTCCTTGTCCACTGTTAACATTAATATTTAATTTTTGACTTCGCATTTTGGCTAAAATGAATTTCAAAATGAGGGCAATGCTTTTCGTTGGCTGTTTTTGTTGATATGGAGGAAAGAATCCCTCTCGAGAGGAGGCCATCCAAGTTCTAGCTCAGTCTGCCATTTTAACGATGTGGTTCAGGCACAGGGATTTTTTTTTCTGATCTTCATTGTCCTCATCTTTAAAATGGGTGCATGGAGTCAGGCATTGTGGCAGTCATTGCTGAGGTCCCTGGATGAGTCTGTTATTACTGAAGGACCACTCTTCAAGAATTTATGACTCTTGCTCAATTGACTTTTCCCCCAAACTCATTTCATGTTGATTACCCAATCAATTTTAATTATTTAACTTTTACACGTTTTTAATTATTTACTTTTACACACATCAAAACAACCTTTACACTAATAAAAAGTGTTATAACACAAGGATATGCCTTAAAAATATATTAGAATTTATTCATCTAGCAGAATAGACTGGGTTCTATCTTTGAAGGCGGGATCAGGTCTTACTTATCTTCTATCGCAAACATCCAGCGAGTGATGGGCACAAAGCAAAAGCTCTAGAGAAACACCTGTTCACCTGAGCGGACTTGGATTTTTCAGATATGGGGAATTTACTATGCAAATAATTTATAAAATATATGTTTTGTGTTAAAGTCCAAAACTGGACTTTGAACACTTTCCCAGAGAATTAACACAGAGATGGAAAAGTACCTAAAGTCTCTAGCTTCAAGATGCTTATGGCCTGGTGTATGTTTAATTATAATGTGGTAAGTGCTAGAATGGAGAGTTATACAAGTATAATGGACATAACTGGGAACCTGGATTTGGAGAGTTAAGGATAAATAAATCTTGTTTTAAAACTCCTGCTGACATGATAAAGGGCAGCTGCTTATATATTAGCAACCAAAAAATGTTCACTACCTTGTTCTTTATCATCATAAGGACAGCATACTTTGCCCTCTCACACTTAGCATCTTAGGGGAATGATATAGAACATACTGCTAATATCAATAGCCAGTCTTATACTATTTCTAAGGTGACCAGTTTTGGACTTTAACACAAAACATATATTTTATAAATTATTTGCATAGTAAATTCCCCATATCTGAAAAATCCAAGTCCGCTCAGGTGAACAGGTGTTTCTCTAGAGCTTTTGCTTTGTGCCAATCACTCGCTGGATGTTTGAGATAGAAGGTAAGTAAGACCTGATCCCGCCTTCAAAGATAGAACCCAGTCTATTCTTCTATTCCTCAGGAAACCAGGGCTTATCAGAATGTCATATTCTGTTGGCCACCACACCAGTGAGTTACTCACCTTTGCAATAGCAAAATTACTTTTCCCTTCTGCATAGTGACTTCCTTCTTTGCAGCCTTAGTGTCCTGGTGCAGTAATCTTGAAGTTATCTGGCAAGATCCCTTCCTGTACAAATGAAAATGAAAATCCATACATTCAAGGCAATGATTAGGTTTCTATAATAGCTTTTGGATACTTACATGCTCCTGCCAGTTTTGCTTAGAGATTAAAAGCTCAAGAGCCCTGTGTCGATAGGAGGACCTCCAGTGGTTGAATAAGAAGGAACAGAATGTCAGTCTGTCTCACATACTACCCTTTTCCTTATTTTATTTGGCGATAAAGTGAGAATTTAATATCTATTACAATACTATTAGTAACATAATGGGCAATGAAAATGAAAGTTTAACACGCTGTCTTTATTAAAACAGCCTTATAATGTATTCTAAAACTTTTATTCCCCAAGACCACGACTTATTAATCCAGAATCCATGGATGGGCTTTGGGGAGCTGGGAACACACCCGTTCCCTGAAAGTGCCTGCCAAATTGTGTGTGTTTGTGCGCCCATGCATTTGTCCCGTGGAAAGCATCCGTATTTTTATGTCTGATTATGTGAGCTCTTTTTACTTACTCAGTTTTACCACTGAGTTAAGCAAGTTGAATGACCTCCTACGTGTTGTTTCTAGGGTTGGGGAGCAGAATACCACCGCCAAGATGTTACTAGCACCCCCTGCTGGATTGAGATCCACCTGCATGGCCCCCTCCAGTGGCTGGATAAAGTTCTCACTCAGATGGGTTCACCTCACAATCCTATTTCATCTGTGTCTTAAACGGCCTCAGGCTTCTGCCTCTTGAAAACTGTTGAGCCTTGCATGTACTTGAAGGATGGATGAGTCAGACACGATTGACAACTGACAAAGGAGCCTCGATAATACTTGACCTCTGTGACCAACTGTTGGATTCAGAAATTAAAAAAAACAACAAAAAACACCTTGGTAACATACTGTTGATATCAAGAATCTGTTTAGTTTACATTGTAACATTCTGTTGTAAAAATCACCTAAAATGCATACTTTTAGCAGGACTTTGTGTATAGTTAAAAGAGAGATGGCCAAGCCAGGGACAAATCAATTGGAAAACCGGTCCTAAGAGATTCTTTTGTGTTTGGCACTTTAAGGTCATCGTTCGGCAGAAGTTTAGCATTAATAGTCTTTCTGAAGTGTGTTTTTATCAGGTTTAGAGCCCATGTGGAGTCTTCTTTTCATGGGTTTTCATAATATTTTAAAAATACTTGTTTAGTAATTTTTTTTTAAGTAATGGTTAATCTTGATGATATACATAGTAATCTTTCTAAAATTGTATGCTGACCATACTGCTGTCAGAATAATGTTAGGCATATGCTCTTTGCTAAATATATATGTACAGAATATTTGGAAGCTAAGAATTGATTAGACTAGTGGCTTTAGGGGTATTGGAGGGGGTGGGGGCGAGGGAAATGACAACTACAGATGTAGAATATACTGTAAAAATTCAGTTTGTTGCTTTAAAGAAACAAACTGATAACTGAATTTTGCTGTGTTTCAATTTTTTAGAGATTTTTATCCTACTTTTTTTTTTTTTTTATCATCTTCTAGTTCATTTGCTCCAAAAAAACAGTTATGCAGCTGGTTAATTCATATAATTGTGAGAGCAAATGAATAATTCCTGCTATTCTGAAATTGACTGCAAAAATGTTTCAATACCAATTGTATGGAATGCTTGAATTTAATAAACAGTTTTTATGGAGTTTACAGTTCAAAAATAGGCTTTAATTCTCAAGTGAATTATTTGCCAAACCTAGTAACTCTGTTAACTATTTGGAGGATTTAAAGAACATCCCTGCTTAAATCCATGTTAGACTTTTAAAACTTTTTTGTACTATGTTTGGTTTTATTTTCTCTGCTAATCTTTTATATTCACTATGCTCTCATACATTGAGTACTTTTATTCCAAAACTAGTGGGTTTTCTCTACTGGAAATTTTAAATAAACCTGTCATTATTGCTTACTTTGATTAAACATTTGTTGTTTCCTTTTTTCACACACTAGATTTTACAATCCATAAGATTCACTACTCTTTAGAGGGATTTTTTTCAAAGATTCTTTGCCAAACTTAACAAACTAAATCACTACCATGGAGACAGGGATATTGAATCATGAAGAGAACAGAGTTGCTTTAAATCAGAAAAGAAAGGACCTGTGGAACTTTAAAAATTAAGAAAGACAAATTAGCAAAACCTGGAATTCCTAATCTAAATGTATAAACTTTTTTATGTGAGGAATTATAGCAGCAGCAATTATTGGTGGATGCCATTCAGTCAACCAAAAGTATCCCCAATTTCTAAACTTCAGGTGAAATGCAAAGGTGGCTGTGAAAGGACCTAGCATTGGGGAGGAATGAGAGCCAACACGGCAACAAATCAAAATGATCACAGTGGGTCCTCAGCGTCATTTTGTTCCATGTCACTTTGTTATAATGTTGATGCAATGCTATAGGAACTTAACTTTTGTTTATGTCCATTAATCTCTGGTAAAATTGTGTTCATTATGTGCCATTTTGCTTGACGTCACAGGACTTATTGACATTAACTGAGGACTTGTACTTTTGCAATCTACTTGGCCTGGGATCCTCTCTCTCCCATTCTCCACCTCACCCCCCTAAACCAAGTTTGCCTACAAAGGATGCAGATTTGAAGACTTCAATTCTTCTTTGGCCAAATAGATGCAACTTGTTCTCCTGGACATTTTTATGTCTCTTTCCCAGAATTATGACCAGCCCCCCTTATTCCCTAAACTATGACTCAGTAGAAATGTCCACTGCATCTTACTGTCTCCGAAGACATCATGGTGCAAATGGAGAAAACCCTGAATAGAAGACCTACATTATAACACAAATTCATGCGTGCCTCTGCTGGGTCACTCAGTGTCTGTGAACTTCCATTTTCCTCATCTGTAAAATGGAGATGATGCTGTGTTCTTACCACAAAGTTGAGGTGAGGATCTGCTGGAAGAAAAATATGTGTGAAAATACCTTGGAAATACAGCTGCATGTAAGTATAGGGGTCCCTGTTTTCTTAAACCCTCCCCTGTACTCTGTTTTTCCACTTACCTGCTACGTCATTCCTGGTACAGGTGATCTGGTCCAATGATGGTGATTAGTGAGATATAATAAAAGAAGGATCAATAAATTAAGACTATTGGACTCTTAACAGGTGAAACTGGAAATTGTCTAAAAATAAAGAGCTCAGGCCAGGATTTCTCACCCTTTCCCTAGTGAACAGCTATTTCACCGACCTTGATGGGATGGTGATGCCAGTTAATTGCATGTGGCGATGCTGGTAGCTTGTAGTTCTACCAGATAAACTCCAAGATCATCCAGTAAATTGAAACATACTAGATTGGGCCTTAGGAGCTTGCAGCATGGTGCATAAATCGGCCTTTTATGCTCAAAGGCAATTATTTGTATATTTGGTCAGATCTTAGTGAAGACCATTGTCATCGGCCATAGGAGGCCATTAAGTCTGGAAGTTTTCAACTAAAGGAATGAAAAAGTCAGAGCAACTATTTGAGAGAAGAAAAAAAAAAAAAGCTAATTCAAACAAAACCAAGCACTGTGGACTGTTTCATAGCAGGTGTATTATCAGCCACTAAGGAATGACAGGATGATCAGACATGGAGAGTTCTGGAGCCACCCAGGCCTCACTTTGCCAGCTAGTAGTAGTTGACCTCGAACAAGTTTCGTGACTTTTCTGCACCTGTTTCCTCATCTGTGAAAATAGAGGCAATAAAGCCTATCTTATGACATCACTCCATATAGATAACTTCTATAGATAATTTTCTTTTAATCAAAACAATACTCGCTTACTAAAGGTTTTTAAAGTCCAGGAAAAACCAAAAGAAGAAATGAAAAGTCACCTGTGCTAATCCTCTATGATTAGTTTATCCTTGAACGAGGTGATTATGACAACTTAGCGTAGATATTGGGTGTGCTGTAGGAAATTCGGGTCCAAAGGTTAGCCTCAGTAGCTCCGTTGGTTAAGCAGTTGTTGGCGCCAATCCCATGCCAGCCACTATGCAAGGTGCTAAGAGTGAGGAATCCTCAGACCCGCCCTCAAGGAGCCTGCGCTCTAATGAGACTAGCCCAGTGATGGCGAACCTATGACACGCGTGTCAGCACTGACACGCGTAGCCATTTCTGATGACACGCGGCCGCATGCCGAGGATGAAACATTTGCTGCTCCTGAGGAGGAAACATTTGCGACCAGAGTCGTGGAGTTAGTTTTTTCCTCAAAGTGACACGCTACCCGAGTTATGCTCAGTTTTTTGGCGAAGTTTGACACACCAAGCTCAAAAGGTTGCCCATCACTGGACTAGACAGTGACACACTGCTGTGTCCGCAAGGGCACAGAAGGGACCACAAACTGGACCCGAAGAGGAAGGGGAGACTTTTCAGGGCTAAGTGTTAGTGTGCTAACTAGGAATCTTACAGGCAAGGGACGGGAAGGGGAAGGTGTGTGCCAGGCAGAATGTGGGAGAGCCTGGCACCTTTGGGAACAGTCACATCATCTACCTGGAGTGTTGGGCAACTAATGATAACGGTAAACGAAAGAACGGACAGGTGGGGCCAGGGCATTAAAGATCTTGTGTATGTTATTCTAAGGAATGGGTTTTCTTTTCCCCTCTAGGGTTTTGGGTCCTAAAGCTCTGAACCTAGAAATGGTTGAGGTCACCTGGGGATCAAACAGTGCAGGGTCCAGGAGAGAATAGACGGTGAGGCACACATCCTATATAATAAAAGGCTAATATGCAAATAGACCAAACAGCCCAACAACTGGTGGCTATGACGTGTGCTGACCACCAGGGGGCAACACCGAACACGGCAGGCGTCAGCAGCAGGCAGCAGAGTGCGGAACATGGCGGGTGTCAACCGTGGTGGGATGGTGGAGCAGGTGAGCAGGGGCACGAGACCAAGGCAGGGTGCCAGTTGCTGTCATGGGGCGGCGGCGGGGGGGGGGGGGGGGGGGGAGAGCCTCTGGTAGTTACTGAAAATTCTTTGCTCTCGCGTGCCATGGTCCTGCCCAGCGCTCGCAGCTGCTGCCGGTGCCGGTCCCGCTTGCACCCGCAGCTAGTGCTGGAGTTGCCGCTTGAACCTGCTGCCAGCGCCCAGCACCAGTCCCGATCACTCAGCGCTGTCAGCGGGTGTTAGCGGGGGCACGGAGGATGGGCTGAGACCCACACCTATGCCCACTGCAGCCTCGTGGCCCACAGTTCCTTTCAAGGTGCACAAATTGGTGCACTGGGCCCCTAGTATAATATAAGGAGCAAAGAGCAGCTAACATCGTAGGAAGGAATCATAGATGTTAAGGGGAGGGTTTCAACAAGGGTTAACGAACAAGATGAGCAGTATGGGATTAAAAAGGATGAGAATTTAGGAAAGGTTTACACTTGGTCATTAGAAAGTCTTGGTGAGGAAGAAATAGAGAGCATGGATTGTGGAGAGAGAAGTGGACGTGAAGGAAGGTGGTGTCAGAACAAAGATGAAGTGTGCTTCCGGGGTGAGGTCATCCACTAAAAGGGGACTGAGGCTGGGCTGGGACGATGGAAAAGTCAAAGCCATTGCTGGGAAGAAAAGAGCCAACTAGCAATAAGCTGGAGAATTGTGGAGAGCATCAATAACACGGCTAAGGTTGGGTGACATGGCCTCCAAATAGGCCCAAATCTATATGGTTTTGTAGTGGCTCTGGGGTCAGGATCAGAGAAAAAGAATGTAACATTTCTAGAGTTGAGGATTAACAACACTGTCCTGGGGAAATCCTAGGGGACTAATGACCATCATTGGAATGAAGGTCTATGTGGTTGAGACTAAGATGTGAACTAAGGACAAGAAGCCAAACAGGAGTTGCAGGGAAGCTGAGATGAGAGCAAAGAGCACATTCAGTGTGAATGACCCCAGCCTTCTTTCTTTACTTCACTCAGAGAAATTTCAAATTCTCAAAGACAATAAGTCCTGAGCAAAGACCCTCCATGAAGGGTGCTGATAGGGTGTAGAGGTGTGAAGGTCATTCATTGGAGGAGAGAAAAATCAAGGAACCAAGAAGTAGGCTAAGAGGAGTTGTGGTTTTGCTCATCATTACATCACCAGATAGTACTTAACCCATGGTAGGCACTCCATACATAATGAATGAATGAATGAATGAATGAATGAATGAATGGCATAGTGGCATGAACATTGAAGTCATTTAGGATGATGCAGAAGACACTGAAAAGTTACAGTGGAATTAGGGCAACAGAGAAGTAGAGGCACAGTGGGGAAAGGAACAAACCATCAAGAATCCAGAACTGAGCATGGCTCTGAAAAGGAAGACCCCCTGGAAAAGAAAGCCAGAGAGAAGCGGGAACATCTATCTATCCGTCTGGGAGTCAGGAAAGGAGCAATGTGAAAGGTGAAAAGCTTCCTTCTCCCAGCGCTTGGCAGAGGCTGGTATTGTACCAGAGCTCCGTACTTTTCAGATTTAATCTTATGTCATCTGTGTCTTGCAAAGATTCTCTATGGCCGGGGTTTTGGAAGGATTTCTGAAGACTTTCCAGCTCAGTACGTAGTCTTTGTGCTACAGTAAAATAGAGGAGGAAGCCAGGAAAGAGGACACGGGCGCGGGGAGAAGAGGAGGAGGCTGGTGAAGCGCACTGGACGGAAAGCCGAGGCTCCTGAGAGTTTTCTTTCTCGTATTTCAGGTTACGGATGAGTTGCTTTCCCAGATCCTGCCACGTCAGTAATAATGTCCATACTGACAATTACAAAATAGTCACAGGAATATAAAGTACAGCATAGAGAATATACTCAGAAATATTATGACTATGTATGGTACCAGGTGGGTAGTAGACTTAAAGGGGCATCAGTTTGTAAATTATATAAATGTCTAATTACTATGCTGTACACCTGAAACTGATATAATATTGAATGTCAACTGTAATTGAAAAATAAAATTTGGGGGAAAAAAAGTCTAAACTAAGGTCATACTCAGCAAGCAGAATGAGTGGCAGGCAGTGAGGCGGTCCCAGAGAGACTAGCAGGGCAAGAATATGACCATCCTCGCTGCGGTAGGATGTGGGGCAGGCTCCCCCTCTGCCAGAGCGCACGGGACCCCCAGAGCTGGAGAAGAGCATGTCTCTGCCAGCTCTAGGGACTTTTGGGGTATTTTCTGGGCTGATACAATACCAGCTGAGTCATTGAGAACAGTCGGCATTTCTTAACAGAAAATGTTTCATTTATTGCCTGCATTGGGTCTATAGCATTTTCTTACACGAGCAGGACTTACTAATAAGTAATTTGCCAAGTGCTTTGCAAATTATTGCACTAGACTCACTTTTTATTCCTATGAGGTTTCCCCCCAACGTAGAAGAAGGACTGTTGGCCACAATGTTAATTGGTTTCTTTGCTACAAATGCATTTCTTGTTTGGGGAGAATTGGGGATGGTACAAATTACAGGCAGTTTACTGAAAAGTCTATATTTATTGGGTCTGGTGACTGTGTAGCAGGTACAGTTTTAGAACTGTCACGTGGTTCTTAGGGCAGTTGTCCCCTCAGAGGGTGCTGCTGGGAAACCCCAGGCCTGCCGTTTCCAAGCACTGGAACCGAGAACCTTGGGTGGACCTAAAAGCTCAGTGCCAGCGACTGGGAGGCCCCAATCCATTTGGGTCTGAATGTAGCACGATAAGTAAAAGTCAGGGTCCTATTATAGTCAAAGGCTTGGGAGTGACTTCTCTAAGAAATCCTTTGTAAAAATCGGACAATTTGTAAATTCCTCCCCTTGATCCAAAAAGAAATAGAATAACACAGCTCCCATTATCCCTCAACTTAGAGTAAGTTTTAAAAGGGAAAAATAAAGAAAAGAAAAAATTGAGCCACTGTGACCCTTCACGTCTAGACACAGCTGTGGGAACAGGAGAGAGAATTTTCTTCTTTCCTTTGGCTGTGGGTCAGGTGGAGACCAGAATGGAGTCGCCTCCACTGCATTTTCATGCCATGCAGATGTGATAGTTAAGAGTCTGGGTACACGTTATCCAGACTTGTTTTTTATGTTGGCTCATCACTTTTTAGGTGTGTCATCTGAGGCAAGTGAATTAATGTGTGAGCTTTAGTCTCATTATCTGTAAAGTGAGAAAATACAATCACGCTCTCCTAGGTGTGTGATGGTGTGCTGCATACGAAATCCTTGCCACGGAGCCAAGCACTTAATAGTGGCTTGGTTGCAATGATGATTACTGAGAGGGCTTAAAAAATACAGGTCTAGTGACCTTTCAATGAATGGAGGTGGAAGGATCCTCAGTAACGTTGGATAGATATGGTAGATGATTCAAAACCCAGTAAGAATGTTTTAAATCCCCACAGCAATGATAGTCAATACAGTAAAGAAAAATGCAGTGAGTCTGGCAAAAACAAACACACACACACACACAACACACACACACACAAACAAACAAAAAACAAACAAGCAGTGCTCAGGGTGCAGCATAGCAAATGGTAATAAAGCATAAGCCTTGTCCGTTTCCCCAGATGCTTCCAACGAGAGTCCCATCTGCAGCTCCTAGACTGAAGAATCTTGGTTGGATTGTATTACAAGTTTTATCCTTGTACTTGTGCTTTTAGGGGAACTTACAAATATAGAATTTTTTTTTCCAGTTACTCCTTAAGCCACCTCTAATTTATAGACTAGCTGCTCTTACCCTTGTGATTTCCGGTATTAAAATAATTTATTCCTGGTTCCATCATGGGTTACTCTACCTTGGATCTCTGCCACACCTGGTCCCAGACCCGGACCAACTCCCAACACCAGTCTTAGAGTGCTATTAACCCCAAAGGATTCCAGCTATTTTTCAGTTCTTCCTTTCACACACATTTGACTTCATCTGGGGAAAGGACACCCCACTGGAAATTCTCACCCAGGGTATGCCTTCGCCACAATGTTAGCTGTTGTCTTTCTGTGTAAGTCCACATTCCAAATTCTTGGTTATCCCTTTGCAGGTGAGGATTCACTGGGGAGTGTAATTTTCTCTCCTCTGGTCAGGACACGGACATACTAGTATATGATGTCTAACTGGGTGACCTGGCAGCCACTCTGCCCTGGGCGTCTGCCTAAATACACAGCAGATTCTACCATCACAAGTCATCACATATCAATCACTCATTTGTATCTAGTAAAAGCCATTAACTCACATCCCTACCAATTTTCCTACTCCACCCCTGCATTTGCCTAAATATATTTAGGAACTTTAATTAGCATAGGTTCTTTTGAGAGGAAGGAGACAAGAAAAGCCCATTTAATCTTTATAGGATATGTAATTCTGCTTAAACATAAGGCATTAAATGTAACACCACTAAGAAATATTTCTGAGCTAATCCCCATAGGACAGTAAAATGCCTTAAAATTTGAACCATAGGGATGCCAATCCCTACACGGCCATAAAAGAAGGTGGACCTAGAGGGTATTATAGTAAGTGGGGGGAAAAAAAATCAGTCATAGAAAGACAAATACCACATGATTTCACTTATAGGAGGAATTTAAAGAACAATATAAATGGACAAACGAAACAGAAACATACTTATAGATACAGAGAACAGACTGATGGTTGCCAGATGGGAGGTAGGATTGGGAGACTGGGTGAGAAAGGTGAAGGGGTTGAGAAGTACAAATTGGTAGTTACAGAATAGTCACAGAGATGTAAAGTACAGCATGGGGAATACAGTCAATAATGCTGTAATAACTCTGTATGTTGCCAGGTGAGTACTGGAAACATCAGGGGGATCACTTTGTAAAGTATATGACTGTCTAACAAGTAAGCCTGACACCTGAAACTAATACAAAATAATATTGAATGTCAACTGTAATTGAAAAAAAAATAAAATTTAAAAACCCCAATCCCAATGGGTTGTGACATTGCTCTATCTTGAAAATGGGGGGAGGGTTTTTATATACATTCCAGACACTAGCTTCTGTCTTTCCGGAGACTGGGAGCCAGGTGAAGAAAGGAAGACAGGAAGGCTTGGAGTCAGAGACCTGCGTCCATATTCTAGTCCCTGAACTCCCTCCCAGGTGATCTCTGTGACGTTCTCCAGATCCCGTGAGGCCGGATTTTCTCACTGTAAAATGGGAGACATCGTCTTCAGGAATGATGTGAAGATGAGGAACCATTACGTAAAGTGCTAGCTGTCACCTGAGTTGATGCCCAATAAATAGTAGTTGCCATTATTATGTTTGGTTAAGCTGGCAGGGTGATTTATTTTTTAATTGACGTATGTTTATTTGAAAATTCATCATAACTGCCTTCAAATTGAAAAACATTAAAGGTGCATGGTGTGAAAGTTATATCTCAATAAAACTGAATTTTATTTTTAAGTTAGAAAATGGAATCTATCAAATTCCCTTAGAAATATATAAAAGTGATTTTTAAACTGAAAAGCCTCCGTGCCTATTCTGAAGGTGACCAATAAATACTGATTAATGGACTTCATCTGTGGTTTTTCATGAGAACACTATGTGGCCTGTCCTTAATCCAAACATTAATTACTACTCTTGTATCATTGTTATGATAATCATACGCCCTGGGAAATAGTTTGAAATCCATGAAGAAGTACATCCTCATGTTTTGACAAATGAGTACAATTTGTTCCAAAAATTGGGTTCATAAGCCAAAACCAATGCCATCATCAATCATTAAGTAGCCCCATTCAAATGGATGTGAAACGTCAGTGCTCCTCTGACTGGAGTAAGTACTGGCGCGCCTCAGCTACGGGTGTGGGGAGCCCCGGCTCTCCTGCTGCCCTTTCTCTTCCAGCCTCCCACCCCCCAAGGCGACCGCCTCCATTCTCCAATCCAGGGAAAGAAAGAATGAGTACGGTGAGGCCAGGCAAAGCATCTTGGTGCTAATATGTAAATGACATTCATAATTCGAGAACATGTAAAACTGTAAAGTGTTGCATTATGAAATCAAATGTTTGATATTTGAACCAATATGGGTGGCATGAGTGGCACCCATAAGTCACCATTTCAGAGACTGCAGATTAGTGCTGACCGAAAGTAACATTCACAATATTTGACAAGCTCTTCTTTTCCAATTAGGTGTGGTATTTCTTAGTTAGAATCTATTTGTTGGCATTTGGGGTGGCGGTTAACAGCTCAAATTGGGGTTAAAAAGAAACATCATAATGAAAGGTCAGATGACTCCCAGCAAACATTGGTTACTAAAAAACCAATTATCTCCATCAAAAATTGGCATATTAAACCCAGCCAGTGTGGCTCAATGGTTGAGCATTCACCCATGAACCAGGAGGTCAGAGTTCAATTCCCGGTCAGGGCACATGCCCAGGTTGCAGGCTTGATCCCCAGTAGGAGGCATGCAGGAGGCAGCCGATCAATGGTTTTCTCTTATCATTGACTAGAGGCTCAGTGCACAAAATTCATGCATGGTTAGGGTCCCTAGGCCTGGCAAGCGATCAGGGCCCATCAGGTTCCCCTCCCCCACCCCTGGCCTCCCCGCCTCCTCCTTCCCTCGCTCCCTCAGCACCCCGCAACCACTGCCTCTGGTAGCCCGCCATGTTCCGCACTGCCCTCTGGTGGCCAGCGCAGGTCATAGCGAGTGATCAAACTCCCGGTTGAACTCCTGAGGTGACACTTTGCATATTAGCCTTTTACATAAGTAGATGTTTCTATCTCTTTCTCCCTCTCCCTCTCTCTGAAGTCAATTAAAAAAAACTAAAAAAAAAAATGGCATATAAGCATAGAGCTTAGGTGAGTAAAACTTTTATCTAGAGAGTATATACAAAGAGAGATGTGTAAAGAGAGTTAATTAACCTGCCTCCCCCCTCCATCTCCTCTAATGCATCCTACACCCTCTTTCTAAAATACCATCCTATTTCTCAACCCTGATGAAAATCCCTTGGTAAGTCCTTATCAGCATATGTGACATGGGTGTCCGTCTCCTAGTGTGTCCCTGCACAGGCCCCAACCTCCAGTCACACTGGAAAACATGCCGTCCTTACCCACAGCAACCGCTCGCCCTCACACAGCCTTCTTCTGAGAGGCCCTTCCACTGCGGCCTAGAAAATTCTAACTCATCATAAAAAGTGTTTGCGGCATCACCTGTTCTGGGTAGCCTCCTGATGTCTGTCTCAGGTGGCTCTGGGTGTCCCCTTCATTCTGCTTCCACAGCACTCGCGACATATCCCCATGGTAAGCCATAACCACTTCTAGTCTAATTTTTCTCCTTCTTTGCCTCCACTCAAGCAGCAGCTGTTTCTTACAGGACTGAAACTCATTTATCTTAGGATCCGCAGTATACCCGCGGGCTTGCAATGGAATAGGCACTCAGTAAAATGCTGGTCTGAATGAAAGAAGGAATGACTCTAAAGCTTCATAACTCTTCTTGCTGGAGTAAACTGATATCCCAGAAACTGCAATTTTAAATATCATTTTTATTGTTTTAGAGCTGGACACAATTCACTTTTTCCATAGAGGAGGCTCACTCTGAGCCGGAATGTGAGATCTGGACTTTCTTTCCTTGGATTCGTAGGTTCCACCTCGTCAAAATATTGCTCAGTAAAAACACAGGTGATGCGTGATGGCAGGTGAATATTTACGTACGTTAAATTCAACAAGGTTTATCCAGGGCATTTGGGACCATAACGCTACAATGGGGTTTCCCAGAGGGGAGGATGTGGCGGAGCAGACAGCTGTGGAGGAGAGAGCTGGAGGGACCAGGGAGAGCACGTCGCCCACAGGTCCTCTGATGGTCCATGCATGGGCTTTAAGGGTGGGGGGCTGAGCCCCTGAAATTGCACATAACATGTTTTGTCTAAGCATTGAGGTGTGTTTTCCCTGGGGGTGGATGGGCCCATAGCTTTCATTAAAGCCTGAAAACCATCTGAGACCAATAAAAGGTTAAGATGTAGCCCAGGATCAACCCTTCCTTTTATGAAGGAAACTGAGGCCTGGGCAGTTGGGTGGCCTGTGTCTAGCACCCAATTCCCAGGGATCTTTCCCCGGCGTGGCCCAGTTGCCACCCCATCAGAGAAGCCTGATGCTTCTGGCAGTTTCCTCAGAAAGGCTTCTTAAACTGATGGCAGTGTTCCATATGTCCTAAATTAAATATCATATCAAAGGGTACCCCTTCAGAACCGGGGTAAGTAATACGCGTATTGCATTTGATCTCCGTTTTACACCAGATTACGTAACTGCTACGATTAAGTGCTATTTGATACTTTTCATTTTTTGCTCCACACACACTCCAAGACACCTTTGAATTTAGTTTAAATTTGTACTGCAGGTCAGAATGCACGTTTCATAATAAAATTACTGAGCTGTGATGGAGCTTTTAAAATTGCAGTTTTGTAGGTTCTTCATTTCTAAAATGGTCATCACTTGCTTTATTTATACATTAGAGGCCCAGTGCACGAAATTCATTCACGGGGGTGGGGGTTGTGGGGAGAGGTGTCCCTCTGCCCAGCCTGCACCCTCTCACAATCCAGGACCTCTGGTTCCTAACTATTTGCCTGCCTGCCTGCCTGCCTGATCAATTGCCCCTAACCACTCTGCCTGCCTGCCTGATTGCCCCTAACCACTCTGCCTGCCTGCCTGATGCCCCTAACTGCTCGCATGCCTGCCTGATTACCCCTAACTGCCTCTGCCTGCCTGCCTGATCGCCCCTAACCACTCTGCCTGCATGCCTGATGCCCCTAACTGCTCGCATGCCTGCCTGATCGCCCCTAACCCCTCTGCCTGCCTGCCTGATCACCCCTAACTGCTCACTTGCCTGCCTGATTACCCCTAACGGCCTCTGCCTGCCTGCCAGATCGCCCCTAACCACCTCTGCCTCGGCCCCTGCTGCTGCGGCTTTGTCCGGAAGGACATCTGGAATGACGTTTGGAAGGTTGTTCGGCTGTCTGGTCTAATTAGCATATTACACTTTTATTATTATACATCAGCCAAGTTATTGAACTCCTTTAAAGGGACTATGTAATTTGTAACTTTGTTTTCTCTGTTGGAAATGACTGAGTTCCTTGGAAAATTCTTGTTTCGACTCCATTTTTATGCTTCTCAGGCCATTTGGTTTGGAAGAGTGAGAAAGAGGGGCTGTTTCTGTTTCTGTTTCTTGTGGAACTCGTCCCTCTTCGGTTCATGCCTTCATGCAATTGCTGACAAACGGGACAGGAACGGTCTATCATCCAGGATTGTTTTCTTGGTTCTTAAATAATACTGAAGGAGAGCAGGAGGTTCTTCCCAGGCCGCACAACTGCCTATGGTGATGGTGATTCTACTTAGAGCTTGGGATTGTTGCTGAAAAAGTCTCATCTGGAGTGTTCAATGGTGGGGGTGAGGGAAGGAAGCTCCCAATTGCAAAAGAGCTCAATAACATGTATCACTATCATTATGAGACTGCTGAGTTGGAGGTGGGGGGGTGGGTAGTGGGTGGGGAGTTGAGACCTGTTCCTCTCTAGGATTTCTTAAAAAAGACTGGCTCGTACAGAGGAAGAAAGGCCAGAAGGAAAATGCTAGGCACATGGTGTGAATACGGAGAAATAAAGCACTGGCATTGTGTACAAGCAGGGACAAATGCATGTACATGGTCAATGCAGAATAGAACCCAGGGGAGCAGGAGAGGGCATGAAGGAGGCATGAAAGCCCAGATCAAGGGCAAAGCAACACAGGGCAGAGGAGGAGCAGGAGGGTTCAGAGCTGATGACAAAAGAGGACCAGGAAGAGTGGGAGGGGCAGCCAGCTTTCTGCTGTCTGCCCTCCACTCCCCACTCTCTCACTGGACACTCCTCAGCCCTTCCTGCACCTGCAAAGATACCCAAGCTACCCACTTGCTGCCCTGCCCCTCCAAGCTCCCCTTGGAAGTGTATTCCTCTAGCTTCCAATCATTCATTCATGTATGTGAGCATTTATTCAGCTAACATTTATTGAGAATGGCTTCTGGCAAGAGTCATGACTTCATCTATCTAGCCTTGGAGCAGGGCTGCCAGGAAATGGTGATGAGAAAGTGAAACCTGGGACCATTCCAAGAGCCTTAATCACCTGCAGTGTGCGGTTACATCCTAATAGAATTGGGGTCACTGGCCAAATGGCCCCCTTTCCCCAGGCTCCTTCACATGGTTGTCGAGTCGCTGTTTCATCTGAACAGACTAGACTGTATGTGTGAATGGACAATTGGATGCCAAGCAATTGGAGAAATGCCCTGTGATATTGATTAGGAGTTAGTTGTTAAGTTATTACATTATTCTTGACCCATTTTCCACTGTTTTTCCCCAATCTCCAAGCCAGCTTGTGTGCTACCACGCTGAAGTTGGCCCACAAACCCCAACCTTGGGGGCTTCATTGAGGACACAGGCAGAAGACTGGGTGGTAATCCTGCATTCTCACTGGAAATAACATGATTCTTACAGTGCTCTCTTTTGTCTAACTTTCATCTTTTACATATCTCACAGGGTCCTTAGTTTTTAAGATTTTTGCTTGCAAATACAATTGTTTAACTTTTTTACAAAGGCAACATGCACATGATTAATTAACAGTGAAAGAATAGAGAAAATCATAAAATTACAAAGCAAAAATCCTGGACTCTGCTCTTCCCTTTCTTAATTTTGCTGCCCTGAGGCAACCATTGTTCCATCTGTTGTTATTGGGTTTGTTTTGGTTGCCATCTCCACAGCTCTAAATAACAAGCTTCTACTTCTGTTTCTTGATTTATCTATTTTAGGCCTCATATTGTTGATTCCCTCCTGTGACATCCCCTTCACGCCTCTACCCAGGGATTCCTGCTTCCATCAGTTTGCCCTCAACTTCTCCCAACCTTGTGGCCTGAACCTCTGTTTGTATAATGTTGAAGTTTCTGGCATTTACACTGTATTTCATAGTCAAGTCTCCTGTGATGGGCCCACAGGTTGATTCTAAATAGTCTAAGTCAATATACACCATTTATATGATCATAAATATGCATTTACATTGATATCTATCTAGAGCCAGGTGGTGAGCTCGGATCATCGAGCCTCCTCTGTGGTTCACGATCACAGCTGTGTCCTTCAATGGAAGATGATTCGAGAGTAAAGTTTAAATGGATTCTCCTGTTGTGGGTTCTACCATGTCATCAAAATTACATTTAATTTTAGTTTCCTTTTTATTTGGACCCCAACGTCCTGGCAATGGGATTTTTTTTTTTTTCTTGTAGTTTCCGATTCCTCTTCTTTTGTCTGCATGCAGTGAGATTTTTGATATGTCAACTTGCTAGGAGAGAGTCCTGTTCCTAAACTCTAGTGTTGCTGTAAGGGGATTTTGAAGATTTAGTTCAAGTTCCTAATCAGCTGATTCTAAGTAAGGCTGATTAAACTGGGTGGGCTGAAGGTTTCCTCAAAGAAAAAGGAGAAATTCCTCCTGTATATTACAGCTTGAGCCTGTGCCTGGGGGGGTCTAGCGTGCCAACGCCTTCCCTTTCTGATAACCTCGCCTACGGATCTCGGACTTGCAGAGTCAGCCCCCATAGTCATGTGAGCAATTCCTTGTAACAAAGCAATCATCCTATCTATCTATCTATCTATCTATCTATCTATCTATCTATCTATCTATCATCTATCTACATACCTATCTTCTATCATCTCTAACTGGTCCTGATTTTCTCCTTCAACCCTTCTGTCCCTTTATTACATTTTCAACTTTTACCAATGTCTTCATCATACTATTTAGTCTACCAAATCCCCCCCCCCCTTTTTTTTTTTTCTGGAGCCCTCCCTCATGGAGCTGTTCCCCTTCCCCTCCAATCTACAGAAGTCACTCTCTAGGCCTGAACAGGCACTCTCCTAGGACTTTACCTTCACTGCTCTCATAGAGCGAACTTATGTTTCCTGGATTCTATATCATCCTCTTTGTTGGTTTAGGTCCTCATTTTGTCGGACTGCAGCTAAAAGTTACTTCCTTTAAAAAAAAAAAAAGGTTAGTCCTAGCTGGTTTGGCTCAGTAGATAGAGCATCGGCCCAAGGCTCCCAGGTTCGATTCTGGTCAAGGGAGTGTACCTTGGTTGCAGGCTTGATGCCCAGGGCTGTTTGGAGCACATGTGGGAGACAACTAATTGATGTGTCTCTCTCACATTGATGTTTCTCTCTCTCTGCTTCTCCCCCTCCCTTCCACTCTCTCTGAAAAACCAATGGAAAAATATCCTCAGATGAGAATTAACAAAAAATATATAAATAAATTAAAAAATGAAGGTTAGCCTGGCTGGTGTGGCTCAGTGGTTGAGCATCAACCTATGAACCAGGAAGTGGTGGTTCATTTCCAGTCAGGGCACATGCTGGGGTTGTGGGATCCCCAGTAGGGGGCATGAGGAGGCAACCAATCAATGATTCTCTCTCATCACTGATGTTTCTATCTCTCCCTCTCCCTTCCTCTCTGAAATCAATAAAAATATATTATAAAAAAACGAAGGTTAACTTTGAAAAAATGTTTTACATTTTGTTATCTCCCTTGAAGGATAGTTTGGGTACAGAATTCCAGGTTGAATATAATTTGTGTCAAAAACTTGGAAGGCACTGATAAGAGTTATATTTTGCTATGTAGGATTGCTGGTGAAAAACTGATGCCAACCTATTAGTTTTTTATGACCTGTTGTTGTTGTTTTTCCACAGAAAGCTTTTGGGATCTTTTCTTTGTCAGGAAGACCCATTTTGGACTTCTGACCTCCAGAACTGTTAAGACAATATTTGTGTTGCTTTAAGACACTAAATTTGTGATAACTTGTTACAGTGGCAATAGGAAACCAATACAGATTTTTTTTTTTTTGGTGAGATGTATTCATCTTTATCATCCATTCCTTTAGTTGAATGCTTTATTTTAGATAGCATGCTTCAATTTCCAAGAACTATTGTTTCTTGACTGTATCTCTTTATAGGATTCTATTCTTATTTTATGGCTATACTATCTTCTTTTAGCTAGTATATCTCAGACTGTATAGTTTATTTATTTTTAACAAAGCCCTCTTTTGGAAAAACACAAGGTCTGTTTTCTAAGTCCACATAAATATCCTTAGAAATGGCCTGGGTGATTTGACAAATTGAAAGGGGAACCATATACATGATCACTAAACCAACATAGGTGTAAGAATTTTGCCAGCTCTTTTTCTCAAAGTGTCTCATCTTCGGTCATTTGTTTTCCAGCTTGTGATTATTCTTGTACTTGATTAGAAATGGGTTTGGTTTGGAAACAGTCATACCTCTAAGTGAATCAATTGCCTATATATTTAAAAAAATAAAAATATACACATCCATCTTTTATTTTAGTTTAATTTCATAAGTATCCTTGATTATAGTCATACTTTTAATTCCTCCTTTGAAATAAACTCTCCAGCCTTCAGGAGCTTTGCACCAGTGACCCACTGGGTCCTCAAATTTAAGGGAGTTTGTTATTTCACTAGAGGAGCAGTCCCTCTCATCATGGACAGGGTGAGAACTCAGGTGTTGTGTAGCTAAACTCACAGGAAATGCTGCTCTACTTTGGATGAGACTGAGGCAGTAAGGAGACATGACCATTAGGCTGGTGGGGAGCCTCACTGGGGTGAGGGAGAAAGGCTCAAGGAGAAATGTCTCCCTTTCACCGACACGTTCTTTCCTCCCCGAGGAACAGTGGTTCTGCCAGCAGAATGCAGCCCTCAACCCCTTTTGATCTCCAAGGGCCTTTGATATAGGAACCTCATTACAAATAGGGTTGTGGGAGGCACATGGAAATACTTAGGTCGCATCATCTGTGGAAAAGAGTGGTGTTCTCTACAGATTTCAATTAAAAGCCAAATTCCTTTCTTGGAAGAAGTTGTGTGCCTTCCCCATTTTCTATATTGAACTTTGCATTTCAGTTGGCAACAACACCATTTATAGTCCAGAGCACACAATGAGATGACAGTCAATGAATAAATAAACACACGTGAGTGTCTACCAGGTGTCTAGAAATTATAGTAGTTTTTCAGGATTCGACTAGGAACTATATGTATTACAGGCAAATATGTTAACGACACACATAGCCTTGATCAGCTGTGGCTACATCTAAAGATTCAAAATGCAGCTGTGGAGGGATTAGGAAAGGCTGACCAAATCCTTTTTGAAAATTACATTAAAGTGCAACATAGAAGAGATAAAATGAATGAAGACATTGATGTATTTCCTGAACCTGCAAAGTCTATGCCAATAATTCAGGACTGCGTTTTAATATTATACATGCATATTTACAAATATGGAATTTTTAGCTATTAAAAATTACACTGTGAATGAATACTTATTGGCATGGGAAGAAGTTTGTGGTAGACAACTTAAAATTAGATTTAAAACAATGTGTACTGAATGGTCTCTTTGTAGTAAATAAATGTGTATAATTTATAATAAGAAAAGAGCAGCCCAGACGGCATGGCTCAGTGCTTGAGCGTTGACCTATGAACCTGGAGGTCATGGCTTGATTCCTGGTCAGGGCACATGCCCGGGTTGTGGTTTCGATCCCCAGTGTGGGGCGTGCAAGAGGCAGCTGATCAATGATTCTCTCTCATCATTGATGTTTCTCTCCCTCTCCCTTTCTAAAAATCAATAAAAATATATTTTTAAAAAAAGGGAGCTAAATTGATATCTAGAAGTTATTAACAGTGATTACCCTAGACAGTAGGATCATGGGTGTTTTGTTTTACTCTTTTAGCTGACTGTATTTTCTAATAAGAAAAATAATAAATGTTACTTTAATGTAACAAAAAGTGTTAAGGTCACTTGGCAGCAACTGAGCCACTGCTAACCTTCACTGATCACATAAAACATGAGTAAGAAGAAAAAAATAATAATATAAAGGGTTCCTTTCATTCTGATACCAGTTCCAATGTGTAGGGTTTCTCCCACCACTGAGCAATTCTCGGATACCAGCTGGCTGTCCTATAATTTAATTGCATTCTGATACTACCTGGAGAAGGAGTCAGATCCACAGGTTAAGAGCTCAGTCCCTCAAGACTGTACCCTACCCTCACCTCTCTGGTAAATTCTATTTTACTCTCTGTCTCTATGAAGTTGAATATTCTAGGTAATTCATATAAGTGGAATCATACAATATTTGTCCTTTTGTGTCAGGCTTATTTCACCTAGCATAATGTTTTCCAGGTTCATCCAAAACAAAATAGTTTTCAATTAATAATAATTATTAATATGTCATATCTGTGAAAGGGATGGTGCTGTTTGTAATCTTTCACCAAGGTTTCTATAACCCCAAGAGATAGACAGCTTGAGGCATGGGTTAGAGCCCATGTCACATCTGGTCAGTTTCTTCTCTTGATTTCTACTGAAACAGAAAGTCCCAATCATGATCATTGGTCATCAGGATTGGCAAAGTTGTTTAGGACTATGATTAATAATTCTAAATATATGGCTCAAACGTGTACCCAGTTCTCTCTCCACACTAAGTCAGGCACTAGGTTAAAAAATATGTACATATCACAATACGTGGAATGTTTCAACCTCAGAGATGATGTAAATGGGGTCCTACTCCATTTTGATTTAATTGGCTTTGGAAAGTGCTTCTCCAGTTTTGGGGACAGCATTTGTATTTATCTCTTCTATCTTTTGAGGCGGGGGGGGGGAGGGGGGGACATGACATAGAAGTATGTTCCATAATGTCTTGGGTTTCTACAATGAATGAAAAAAATCAAGTGTTAAAATCAAATTTGTTGATTAATATATTTAAACCATAGTTTGGTCTTAAGAAATCCTAATAGCCACAATATTTAAAATAATAAAATTTATACTTTGACGTGATAGACAGAGGCTACTAAAATATAGAATATATCATTGAAATATGCTATTTGAAAAAACAACTTTTTTTTACAAATTTGGCTTTGCTAGTGTCATGAAGAAATGCTTTTATCTCATCCCTAATTTTCAAAGCTTGTTAAACACTTTCACCTCGATAAACAGTTTACTTCTGTGTGGACTAGAAGGCTTGTTCTTACTGCCAGTTTCTTCACAAAGCATGCTTCAAAGATAAACACTCGATTGTTGACCACAGTTTGAACGTATAAACTACTTTTACCAACAATGTTCTGGGGATGATGAAACCATGGGAGAAGGGACAAAGATTTTTTCCAAATATGTAAATACTCCCTCATTGCATGCATTACTGCTGCTGTCAGTCTTTGCAGCCTATATCGTGGCTCAGAAAAGAATTGCTAACTACGGGGGAAATCTCCTTTAGCGTGGGGGTGGAGCCACAAACTAACCAATAAGTCACTGAGCATTTCCCTATTGTATATTCCTGCACATGTCTGCCAAGTGTGGACTGATACTGTGCACATCTGTGATTCTTTCCAAATGTAAGCCAAATATCTCCTAGCATGCACTCATGATAGACATTGCCCTTCTGTGCTATATGCCATTAATATTATATGATGAACAACAGTCCACATTGATTATGAAACTCCTAGTGGCTAAAGTTTCTTCCTGAGCATGGTAATTATTCATTAACCTTATAGCTGGATTTATAAACTTTTAGCAATAGTGTGACTTCTATTTTGTGTGTGCGTGTCTGTGTGTGTGTGTGTGTGTGTGTGCGCAACTTTGACTAGTGTTTCTTTAGTTTTGGTCTCTTCTCCACCTTTAAATGACAACATTTATCAATTTCACATTAGGAAGCATTATTTTTTGCTTGTTCAGGAAAAACTCAATTGGCTTATCAGAAAGGTCACGGTCCTTTGAAAGCAATGCAAAAGCTCCGGTGGCTTCCTGCCATTCTTTAACAAAGTTTTGTAAGAGACAATGCAATAGAAACTAGAAGCAAATTGATTGCTGGTCTGATAAAATCCAATTTTCACATATTCATCAGGATTCACTGGGTCTAGCACACAGCTTCACATTCAATATCTACACTGGACTCCTGTTCACGGTTTACATTTACAGTGTTGATCTATGATAGTCACATGACCATTTTACACTTTATTTAACTACCTGTAAGCACCTGATTTATTTCTCTGAGTTGGCTAGCCTAACACACAGTAAAAAATGTAATATTAACAGATGTAAATAGCATTTCTATATATAAAATTCAATAGTCAAGGCCAAGTGAACCATTAACTGAATGTTTGCTGAGATAAACAACTTCTAGGAACATAGTGATTATTAAATATGCAACTAGATTTCTATAAAATACAATGAATTAATCTTAACTTTCAAATTTAAAAATGAACATGAACTTAACCTGTTTTCTTGCTCCTTCCTGCTACAGATAGCCTGGGGAACACCGATGATCCCTGGTTTGCCTGTGAGCAGCAAGCCCCATTGGGTGTGATTTTGGGGTGTCGGGATGACAGTTGCCTGCTGTCCAATATAACTCATCATCCAACTAGCCTGATATCCAAAGTCCCCATATCATTAGTTATTCCTTCTATGACTTCAAGGTAGCTCTGGCTCATAAATTTCAAGGTGAATTTCATTAAATATCATAAAGCTCACAGCATACAGGTAGGCTGTAGGTATTGTCTGTATATAAAATAGACACAGCTGCCCCTTGGAGCTCAGAATTCAGACCTTAAATAAATAAACTGCAAATTACCAGCTGTGAAAATGCTGAAGGAAAACAAAGATGAGAGGAATAATAAAGTGGTGGGTGGGGGTGGGGACATCTAATTTAAATTGGTGGGTCAAAGGCCAGGGCTTTGTGAACAACTTCCTTTGATATCCACAAAAAGGGGAATAATTCATGGGTTCTTAGCATATGTTCTTTTTTCTAATAACATTTGTGTAGTGTAGGAAGACCTTGAGACAACATCCATTTTTTCTTTCATTCTATTATTGTTAGTGCTTACTATGTTACAGGCACCGTTCTAGGCTCTGGGTACCGTTGTGAATGAGACAGATAAGATTTCTGTTCTCAAGCAGCTATTGTTTAGCTGATGTTCCTCCAACTATGAGAAGAGAAAAATATAGATAAACCCTGGAGTAAACTATTTAAAAAGCTTATGCAGCATAATTTCATCAGTGATGCAAGAGCAACATGAGGATAAGAAATACATCCTTGCCCAACAATACTTGACTGTAATCTGATTGAATGTTTTATCCTATGTGAAAAAACAACTGGTATCAATCACAACTGGTAATCAGCAATGTAGAAGATATAAAAGCCTAAAATGGAGCTGGTGTATCAGGTATTATAGATTGATGACACCAGCCATTAGTATCATCTTCTCTTCTGATTGAAATTTGGCCTTAAGTGGAAATTTACCTACAGAGGAAATTATTGATAAGTATATGTTATATTTTTGTTTATAAAAATATAACATATACTTATCAATAATAAATTGGTATCTGGTCACACATATTAGTCTCCAAGAGTGTGTTTAACATGAGTCTTTACCTGAGAGGTTATAAATCAAGCCTGCGTAGCCGAAGGCTGGCTCTGGATGGAGCAATCAGCCCCCAGGTATTGCCCCCAACACCCCTGTCAGGGTGACAGCAGGCTTTCCCCTTAAAACTACCAGCTTTAGGGTAAATTCTCTTTCTAATCAGTAATTTGCATTAATTAATAATGATGAGGTATCTGGGAGGCACTTCATCAACTATTCCTAGAAATATGACAATTTAGAATGTGAGGTAGAAAATGGTTATTTCAAGGTTTATAATAAACCATTTTCAAAAAATTCACTGATATTCCAAAGAGCTGTCAAAATAGACTGGAAAATGTAGGAGCAATTGAACTCACAACTTCTGAATCTATCAGTGGGGACACAGGCTAACACAGTCAATGAAGTTCTTCCACTTAAATTAACAAACATTTCTCATTCATCCTAAGAAGTAGAAATAGTGTGTAAGATCAAAGAAGCATCATTCAACTGTTCGGTCTTGTCTCCCTTTCTTATGAAGCTGAAAAGAAACAAACATATTTGAATTTGATGTAAAAAGGACTAAGAATATTTATCATAAACAGTTGAATATTGGTCATCTGAGCCCAAAGCTACTTTTTCCAAATTCAGTAGAAATACAGAATTTGATGAATATTGAATTATGCTTCAAGGCAACTGCTCATACTTTAATATCTGCTTTTTCCCCTAAAATTTCTTTCTTTCTATCCTATATAATAAAGAGGTAATATGCAAATTGACCACCATGCCATTGCACAGGATGGCCACCCTCATGTGGTCACAAGATGGCCACCCCCATGTGGTCACAAGATGGCCGCACCCACGTTACCACAAGATGGCCGCCACAAGGTGGCCGGCAGGGGAGGGCAGTTGGGGGCAAAGAGGCCAGCAGGGGAGGGCAGTTAGGGGCGACCAGGCTGGCAGGGGAGGGCAGTTGGGGGCGACCAGGCTGGCAGGGGAGCAGTTAGGCATAAATCAGGCTGGCAGGGGAGTGGTTAGGGGGTGATCAGGCTGGCAGGCAGAAGTGGTTAGGGGCAATCAGGCAGGCAGGCAGGCAGGCGAGCGGTTGGGAGCCAGCAGTCCTAGATCGTGAGAGGGATGTCCGAAACCAGCAGTCAGACATCCCCCGAGGTGTCCCAGATTGAAGAGGGTGCAGGCTGGGTTGAGGGACACCCCCCTCCCCCATGCCGCAGTGCATGTATTTCGTGCACCGGGCCTCTAGTTTTGAAATAAAAGTCCATCACCAAATACAATCTAAGAAAATACGTTGCATTGCTTTTCATTTCAGTTTAGGAAACAGCTTTTGCTTGCTTTTATGCCATCATCCTTAGCAATTTTTCTCTTGAATGAGAGGAAAGAAAGCATAACATTTCTGAAGAAATATAGCAAAACACAGGGTACCTCTAAAATATGGTCATGTCAGATATATTGCACATATTACTGTCAAGGTAAGACAATGTGTTTAGAGACATCAAATTAGATTATGGTAATTATTTTGGAAATTAAATTTTTCATTTTATGGAGCTCTGTATAAACTGGAGAATATTTAAATACCTGAAAATATTGATTTTTTTTCCTCTAAACTTTAACCTCACATTTCAATCACTGGTTGGGACAGTGGTGGACAGTAGAGAGAATAGGGGAGGGTCAATTTAAAAAATATTGATGCCTTGCCCTAGCCGGTTTGGCTCAGTGGATGGAGCATCAGCCTGCGGACTGAAGGGTCCCAGGTTCGATTCCAGCCAAGGGCACATGCCTGGGTTGCGGGCTCAATCCCCAGTGGGGGGGCGTGCAGGAGACAGCCAATCAGTAATTCTCTCTCATCATTGATGTTTCTATCTCTCTCTCCTTCTCCCTACCTCTCTAAAATCAATAAAAATATATTTAAAAAAATATTGATGCCTGGTACCCACCTGAGATTCTAGCTCCCTAGTTGATTATAATCTGCCATCAAAGTTAAGAACTACTGCCCTAAAAACGAATTATGGTAATGTAACCATCAAAATCCTAGACATTCCAATGTAAATTGTTTGGTTAGGTTGGCAGACAAAACAGTGGCTACTTAAATTTGAGTTTCATATAAACAAATACATTTTTTTATAGGAGTAAAGTAGCTCCTCATGGAAAATTTGAAAACACATCTGCATTATAAAGAAACTAGAGGCCTGGTGCATGAAATTCATGCAGGGGGGGTGGCTGTTGCTCAGCCCAGCCTGCACCCTCTCCAATGTGGGACTCCTCGAGGGATGTCTGACTGCCTGTTTAGACCCGATCCCACACCGAGGACCTGCCTGATTGCCCCTAACCACTTTTGCCTGCCAGCCTGATCACCCCCTAACCACTCCCCTGCCAGCCTGATGCCTAACTGTTCCCCTGCTGGCCTGATTGCCCCTAACTGCCCTCCCCTGCTGGCCTGATTGCCCCCAACTGCCCTCCCCTGCAGGCCTGATCACCCACAACTGCCCTCCCCTGCCAGCCATCTTGTGGTGGCCATCTTGTGTCCACATGGGGGCGGCCATCTTTGACCACATGGGGCGGCCATCTTGTGTTGGAGTGATGGTCAATTTGCATATTACCTCTTTATTTTATAGGATAGGAAAAAAGGTTGCTCTAATTTCATCATTCCAAGGCAATTGCTGTTAACTAGTTTTGCTTGTTTCCTTCTATTTTTTTCTAGAATTTTGTTTCTGAAAAATGATGCTTCTTCCTTTTATAGTAATTTATGCCTTTGCTATTGCAGGGAAAAGAAACAGTAATGCTTGTCCTGGTTTGAAAGGAAGCAACGATGTCTACTAAAATGTTCTATACAATCTTTTAGTCACTGGCTTGTGCTAACCCATTTGTACTTACTGGGGAATCTTACTGAAATACTTACCCTGATATCCATTTGACCCTGGAACTACATCACTACACAGCTGGTCTCGCTTTCTCTCTCTTGCTCTTTTTTTTTGATACATCACCTGCTCTCATTTAATTCATTTCCTTTGGTGCTTTCCTTCCTGTGGGAAGTCTCTGACATCTGTCCCACATACTTCTTTATGAATACAAAGGCTCATCTTTTATCTTTTTATTTTTAACTTTTATTAGTCAATTAATCCTCCTCTTTTTGTAGTTGTGATCTTTTCATTCTATATGTTTTTAAAGAAAGACCCTCTAGATTGTAATTCTTTATGGCTGCTTTAAAATAATACACATTTTATTTTTTAACACTTCTAATTACATTCTGTTGACATTTATATTTAGGTTTGAGGCCAATGTCAAATACTAGAAGCACAGGGCTTCTCACCTCATTGGCACCATCATGTGGTGAAATTGTGTATCACATTGGAAAATGGCTGCATATTTAAGGCAGGCTGCCATGATATCACATTTTATACTATAGAGATTAAAAATGAAATTGGAGCAGTCATACAAAGTTGGGGAATCTGAAATAATCTGGTTACTTTAGTAACTGCACAGCGAAATGGGGGCTAGTAAACACCAGTGATTAAATATGTGGACACTGATATTTATTTACATGAATGAACTCAAACCATGGTTCTCCCACTTATTTATATAACTTGGGCACATTGGTTAATATCCTTGAGCCCAGTTTCCTCATAAATACAAGGATACCAGGAACATCTATCTCACAGGCATGTTGAGAGGGACGATTAATTGTATGATCATAGCACAATGGCTATCGAATAGTTCCATAATATCAGCTATGATTAACTGTTAACAAACCATCATATTTGGTTTTCCCTTTATGTTCAAACCCAGAGTAGAAAGACTATCAGAGCAGATATCCCATGTGGTTTTATAAAATTATACCAAAATGATAAATTATTTTCAGAATGATCAGAAGCAGCATGTAGCTAAAAAAAACACCCCAAAACCCAAAAAACAAAACAAACAAAAAACTGCCAACAGTAGACTTTGAAAAAACACTTAAAATGCTGCTTCTTCTTCTTTTTTTTTTAAAAAGGAAGGAAACTTCTGGAAAGAATGGTCTTCTAAACTACTTACAAAATGAAATTTGAAAATCTCTGGCTAAATTAACCACAATTGACAGTCAAATAAGTAATTATGGGAGATAGTAATTTATAATCCTTTTTGAGGGTGGAACAAATTTTTAATATTAAAAATGTTGATAGTGCCAAATCCTTTCACAGGTCTATTAAAGAGCAAAGTATACTTTTAGAAATCCTTGAAAGAGCTGTAGTTTGGACAAATCTGGATGTTAGAAATTTTTCTATTTGAAAATGAATTTTAATGATTTTCTTAAGAGAAATCGAATGAAAAGGTACTTAAAATCAGTGAGAATAAAGCATATGGGGTTATTTACCCCCTCTAAATTCATGCATCTTCATTAGATGGAATGGGTAATCTTGCCAGAACCAGAATCTTACAGTTTCCAAACTGTATTTCCTCAGACAGTTAGCATCGTTCAATGAATTTTTTGTTATGCCATTATGCAAATGTAGTCTATGCTCATTATCTTTCTACTTATTAAATTCATCAAAAGCTGTCCAGGAACAGATTTTCTGTTTTGTCAACTACACCCACAGTCTTGTTCCCAGATTTTTTCATCAGTATTTTCAGAATGTGATGGGGAAAAAGGAGCGGGGGCGGGGGGATGATTTAATGAATTTCAAATATGCTGTAACTGTTTCGGTTCAATACTCAACTACGTAACAGCCATCTGTGGTTGCTCGCAGCATACCCCAATCTTGGGCAATGCCAGGTTAGTGCAGTTGGTTAGAATGTGGCATTAACATGTCCATAATCAATTCCTATGTGATTCAACTGGCTCTGCAGAGAGAAAAATGTCTTTGGTGTCAACCTGAACTTCTCAGGCCAGGAGTCTAAACAATCTATGCCCTTAATTATTGATATTTGGGGATTTTCCAGACATCCCTTATGGATTTCTATTTTTATTCCATTGTGGTCAGAGAATATATTTTGTATAGAGACTTGTTTTCTAGCCCAGTGTGGTCTTTCTTGGTACATGTTCTATGTACATGAATGTGGTATATCTCTCCATTTACTTAATCTTTCATTTAAGCAATGCTTTGGAGTTTTCAATATAGCTCCTGCATCTCTTTCATTAAATTTATTCCTAAATATTTATAATACTATTATATATTTTAAAATTTCATTTCCTAATTGCTGCTTGCTAATACATAAAATATTGATTTTTATATACTGATCTTTCATCCTATGAGCTCACTAATTTCAAGGATTAATTCTAGTAGATTTTAAAAATTTTCTACACGGACAATCTATTCATCTAAAGGCAATTAAAACTTTTTAAAAAGACTTTGTATATAGACAACTGTGAACAGACAGCTTACTCTTCCTTTCCAATATTTACACCTTACTTTAATTTTTGTCTACTGCACTATCTACAACCCCTGATGCAAAGTTAAATAGAAGAATAGGCATTCTCACTTTCTTCCTAATCCTAGGATTGAATATTTCACCACAAAGTAGCTATAGGTCTTTTGTAGATGTTCTTTATAAAATGAAGTTTGTTTGTTTTTATTTCTAGTTTTGTGGTTATTTTAATTATGAACTGGCAATAAGTGTGTCAAATGCTTTTTCTGAATTTATTGAAATGTGACTTTTTATCCTTTAATAATGTGGTAAATTACATTGATTTATTAAATGTTGGACAAAACTTGCATTTTTGGGAAAAACCCCAATTGGCTACTGTATTTTATTCTTTTTCTATATTGCTGTGTTCAATTTGCTAGTATTTTGCATAGGATTTTTTCTTCTATATTCATAAGTGATATTCGTTTGTGATTTTTCCCCCCTAATGTCTTTGTCAGGTTTCCTAGTAGGGCTATCCTATATAATATCCTATATAATAAAGAGATAATATGCTAATTAGACCAGACATGGAAAGACCTTCCAGAACGACCAGAAGACTTCTAGAACGGTGGGGCTGCAGGGCCATGGGGCTGCAAGGCAGCAGGGGCTGTGACAGCCAAGGCACCCGGGGCTGTGAGGGCCGAATTTCGTGCATCGGGCCTCTAGTGCTGTTACAAAACTAGTTGTGTAATACTCTCTCCTCCTCTGTTTTCTCAGTTTCTATAAAATTGACATTATATGTTCTTTAAATGTTGATAGAAGTCACTAGTGAAGTCCTGGACTTTTCTTTGTAAAATGTTTTTTTAATTATAAATTCAAATTCTGTAATATATGTACAACAACTCAGATTTTCTATTTCTTCTTTAGTCAATTTTAGTAGGCTTTGTTTTTCAAAGAATTTGTTTATTTCTTCAAAGTTATCAAATCTTATTGACCTAAATTTAACATTTTCTTTTTATGGTTTTAATTAGAATCTTTCAACCTCAGAAAACTGCTGAGGGGGACTGTGTGCACTGTAGAATAGCAGCATCCTGGCCTCTTCCCACTAGATGCTGATAGCAGCCTCCCCAATCTTGACGACTAAATCTTTAGACATTGCCAAATGTTCCTTGGGGACATAACGCCTCTGGTTGAGAACCACTGTTTTAATGTCTGTGGAATCTTTAGTGATCTCTCATTCCAGATACTGGTACTTTGTCTCTTTATTTTTAAACTAGTTTTGTTAAGAGCTTTGCAGGGTAAACAAAAGCAGGCTATGCCCCAGATGTGGCCCGTGGATCATTTGCTGACTTTGACTGAGATCATTGATTAACTATTCTTTTCTTTAAAAAAAATATTTTTATTGATTTCAGAGAGGAAGGAAGAGGCAGAGAGAGATAGAAACATCAATGATGAGAGAGAATCATTGATTGGCTGCCTCCTGTACGCCCCACACTGGGGATTGAGCTCACAACCCAGGCATGTGCCCTGACCAGGAATTGAACCATGACCTCCAGGTTCTTAGGTCTATGCTCAACCACTGAGCCACACCAGCCTGGCAACTCTTCTTTTCTAATAAAGGAATGAAAAAGCTATAAATTCTCCTCTAAGAATACTTTATCTGTATCCCATAAATTTTGAAATGCTGTGTGTTAATGGATATTAACCAATGAATGGCTATAAAGAGTATTGTTTATCTATGGAGATAACAAATGAGCATTTTTTTCTTAACCAACAGAATTGCTTACAAATGGAGTTTTGGTTCTGTGAGAGGCAAGCAACGAAGAACAATATTAATAAAACTATGTAATAAAATTTAGTCACATAAATTAAATACACTCTCCCAACTAGTTGGTAAGTTGATATACTTTCCTACAATCTGGCAGCAGTATTCTTTTTGCTCTTCTAGCTAAGAAAAGTCACAATCTATAAGCTGCAGAACATTTACCAGGACACAAAAATTACAAGTTCACTGCACCTTATGGAGTATTCGTTTGCTGCCACCTGCTGGGAGGCAGAAATGGGTTTCTAGCCTCCTTAAAGGGCAAGAATGATGACCTTAGAAGTTGTAAAACTTTGCCCATCCC
Source organism: Eptesicus fuscus (assembly GCF_027574615.1). Classification (NCBI taxonomy): domain Eukaryota; kingdom Metazoa; phylum Chordata; class Mammalia; order Chiroptera; family Vespertilionidae; genus Eptesicus; species Eptesicus fuscus. The sequence continues at coordinate 55,839,931 of NC_072478.1, read as the reverse complement.
ATGAAACAAAACATAATATAGGTACCTTTGGGCCTGGAAGAAATCAATATTAAATATGTGTTAACTGATTGTTTATGTTACCAGTGAGGCTTCTGCTCAACAGTGGGCTATTAGTAGTTAGGTTTTGCGGGAGTCAAAAGTTACACTGGGGTTTTTGACTGTGCAGGGGCCTTGTTCAAAAGTCAACTGTATTATTCACGCAGAACCACAATTAAAATAGCACCATATTTTCTCTCTACATACACACTTCTTTTTTGACTATCTGAAAGCAGTCTGCAAGTATCATGACTTCACCCCTGAACACTTGAGCATACATCTCCTAAGAACGAAAACATTCTTCTAATAACCACAATATCATTATCATATCTGAGAAATGTAAGTCATCAATATATCTATTATGCTTTTATGTTCAAATTTTCCCAATTGTCCACAGATTATCCTGCAAAATTCATAATCCTATACAGTTCACAGTTGCCTTAATGGAGATGAGTCCTATCTTTTTTTGTTGTCTTCCATGATATTGACATTATTGAAAAGTCCAAACAAATCACATTCTAAGTTTATCTGAGTGCCCTGGCCTCATTTGGTTGGGTGTGGTCCCCCACACCCAAAAGGTTGCTGGTTTGATTCCCAGTCAAGGCACATGACCAGGTTGCGGGCTTGATCCCCAGTGGGGGATGTGCAAGCTGATAAATGTTTTGCTCCACACTGTTTTTCTCTTTCCTTTCCTCTCTTTCTAAACTCAATTTTAAAAATCTTAAAAAAAATTTATCTGAGTGTTTCCTTACAGATTCAGACTCAATGTTTTTGGCAAGAATGCTAGCTACATAGGTGTACTTCCAATAAACTCACAGCAACAGGTTTGTGTTTTTCCCATTATTGATGCTAGAAAATTTTCCCATGAAACACTTATTAACATTTTTCAAAGGACTACTGTTCTGTGGAACATAGTTAAGGGAACACCTGTACAAGAAAAAAAAAAAGGTAAATGCACTGAAGTGTTTAAGAGTTTGTAGACTATAAAGCAACTAATGATTAAAAATCAAACTGAGCTTCTACAAAATTTAACTTAAACACACAGGCACAAACCAACAACAACCCAATTGTACAGATAAGCAATCCCAACTTAAGGAAATTAACTAACTTCTCCCAAATTCTATGCTTTTTATATTTCCTGTGTTCAGGAGCTGAGATTTGAAATCAGGTCTGATTGCTTCCATGTTCTTTCCACTAGACCCTCTGCTTCATTTGGACTTGTTTAATTTTTTACAATTGACTATTTTTTAAATGTTTTTATTGATTTTTAAAGAGAGGAAGGGAGAGGGATAGAGAGAGAAATATCAATGAGGCTGCCTCCTGCACGCCCCCACTGGGGAGGGGCCCACAACTGGGCATGTGGCCTGACGGGAATCCAACCAGTGACCTCTTAGCTCATGGGTCCACACCCAACCACTGAGCCACACCAGGGCACAATGGACTATTCTTGGCTCTACAGTTACTCTGGGGTAAAGGTGGTGGTCTTTTCATCTAAATAACAATGAAGACACTAAGAAATCGTCTTATTGTTCTATATTCAATAAGAATCAACCTGTATCAAGTAGTTAACGAAGGCCTAACTCCTCACAAATGTATGCAACTATGCAAATCATATGCGAAGACTGGGGTCTTGGTTCCCCCACTTATGACCTTTTCTATTGGCCATAACTTGATCCTTGCTATTGCCCATCGATGCTGTCATGGTTACATTACACCAAGCATTCTGGAGACATCAGTTTTTCTTAAAAATCCCAGAACTCAGATAAAACTCAGGTTTTACTACTTACTACGTAATCTAATAGGTTTTCAAAATATTAGTTACCATTCTGCCCTGCCGGGAGGTAGCAAATATTTAAGTATGGTCGTTTTCATCTCCATTTCAGGCGAGAGCCTTTCCCCTCAGATGACTATCCGAAGGAAGTGAGCGCGGGTCCTTGCTTTTGGTGTAAGTTAAGAAATTTAATCTATACGAATGGGTGACTTTTAAAAGAAAAAACGGAGGCTTTCAACCATTAAAGACCACGCCAGGGTTAAGAAAAATCTGAGTTATATTTCGGCGGCACGTTGAGTATTTTTTTCCAACAGGCTGGAAATTGCTTTGCGGAGTCTAAGTCTTCTTAAGCTCATCAGCTGGTCCAACGTCCCATGTCTCTCCCTCGACCCCAAACTTGAAGAGTCTCGGGAGCAAAAGGAGGAGGTCTGCGTATGCGGAGCCCGGGCTGGACTCCGGCTCGGTCTCCCCGGCACCGCGCAGCGCCAAGGCCGGGAGGGGATGACCGTGCCCCCGCAGCCCTGCAGGAGACAGATCCAATCTGCACTTGCAGAGAAGCAAAAGCCCCCGGAAAGGCCGTCAGCCGCCTCCCCCGCTCCACTTAGCGACAACTTCCCGGCGCCCCGCCACAGTCCCGCGGGCCGTCACGTTGCACGTCCCCGCCACACGCCGGAACCCCGCGGCCACGTCCGCCGGGACCCTGGCCACGCCCCGAGCTGCCACTTGGCTCCCCGGCGCCCGGCAGTGGGCGCTGCGCCTGCGCGCCGCGGAGAGCGCGGGGCGGGGCGGGGCGAACCCGGTCGGCGGAAGAGGCGGGGCCGGGGCGGGGCTGCACTTCCGCGGCCTTGGTGGGTGAGTATGGGGCGGGGGTTGTGCGCGGCCGGAGCCGGCCCGCCGGGGGTGCCCAGTCGACTTCGGGGGCGCCCCCTGGAGGATCTGGGGTGGGGGAAGGAAGAGAAGAATATTGGATGGGGTGATGTGGGTGTGCGGGATGGGTGGACGGGCAGGCGTCGGCAAAATGGGCTCAAAGGGAAGGTTCCCTGTTTGTTGCTCCTTAAGAAGGACACGCTCTGAAAACAGTGTGCAAGTTGTCATCACTTGGGGCGGGTTTGTGAGCTTACCGTGGTGCCACCGTGAGGCCGCTCGCCCCTTGCCGCTGCCAAACCCGGCGAGGGGTTAACCATAGCATGGGTCCAGGAAAAGCACGATAGTCCAGTGTAGCTACTGCCAGAGGTAAAATTAAAACTCATCTTGTATGAAGTGAAATCCAGGATATAACAGGGTTTAAACAGTGCCTGGGTCTGTCAGATACCGTGCCCGGGCACGGGCTAAGTCTCTTCCAGCAAGCATACTGTATTCAGATAATTTGCATTTCTCATTAGAAATTGAAAGACAACCTGTGCCAAATGGTATTTCTTTAAAAACTTAAGAGTTGTACCCTAGTACACATACTTTTAAGAAAACAAAATTACACATGCTTTTAGATTTCATCTTAAGAGTTGTACCCTAGTACACATACTTTTAAGAAAACAAAATTAAAGAAAGGCTATATCTTTTCCAAGTTGATAGAAAACCAAACGTTTCCTGAAGGTCTGTGCAGGTTCTAAATCATTTTGGGGTCGTCCAGGATGCCCAGAATATTCTTCTATGTGGTAAGCACGTCACATCATTTTTTTGTTTAACGCAGTAAGAATGAAAAAGAAAAACAGAAACAGTCCAGTTCTTTGAAGGCTTGTATTCTATTAGAGACAAAAATAAACATGTGAAAAGTTACATGACCATAAGAAAAGGGAGTCATGGTTTGAGATATTCAAAGTTGCCTAAAGAAAACCTGTGCTTGCCTTGGAAAGTGGAGGTGAGTGCTTGAAACATTTGCCTCTCAGCTGATTGTTGCCATGTGGGAACAATCCCAAACACAGGCTGAAAGTACATATTTCTATTTAATTAAAAATTTTTTTTAAATGTTATTGGCAATCAATTTACTCACACTCCCTCTATGAGTCAGGAACAGGCAATTTGTGACTTCTGTAGATTATCACCAGAGTATCCTATCTAATAATAGAGTAACATGTAAATTACCATCAATCCCCTACGCCCAATCGTGGGGGGCGGGACTCGGGGTGGCCTATCCTGCCATTGAGAGGCACAGATCTGCTGCCACTGAGGGGAGCTACCCTGCTGTTGAGAGTCCCGCCCCCTGTGCCTCTCAACGGCCAGAGCTGAGGCCGCTGAGGGGGCCTGCCGTGGTGGAGCTGGGTGCCTGTCTGCACCAGCGGACAGGCACCCAGCTCCACCACGAAAAGCGAAAGCGTGTAGGGGACCCTACACGTGCATGACTCAATCATGCACTGGGCCTCTAGTTCAGAAATAATTGGTATTGAACGAGGAAAAAATTCCTCGAAACGGATGATCAGGTAAGGATTTAAGAAAACAGTGGGATTTAAGCTGGGTCAGACAGGAGAGATGTCTTAGAGGGGAGAGGACATAAAAGGTGAGTAAAATCTCAGTTGGGAAAGTAAGTAGAGATAATGAGTAAACTTCCCTTGGAATAGGTCTGAGAAAGCAAGTACAGTAACTGGAAGAAAACTGGTTTGGGAAACTCTACAGTGCCAGACTGGACTTTATTCTAGGTCAGTGGTTCTCACATTTAAACATACATCAGAATCATCTGGAAGGCTTATGAAAAGAGATTGCTGGCCCCCACCTGGAGAATTTCTGATTGAGAAGGGCTAGGGTGGGGCCTGAGAATTTCCCTTTCTTATCAGTTCTCAGTTGATGCAGATGCCGCTGGTCTGGGACCACACTTGGAGAACCACTGTCCCAGGGTGTGGGGAACCGTTGGAGGAATTTGATGTGGATAATAAGATCGATCACATTCATGGTTCAATATGAATCTTACTGTGAAGTCCAACACAGGAGACTGGAGATTGAGAGAGAGAGAGAGAGAAGGTTCCTTACAGTTAATTAGCACCTGTTGGTGCCAGGCTCTCTCATGCACACTATTTCATGTGATACTCACTCTGACCTTGATGTGTTGATCTTGATATTTTCATATGGAGAGTGGTAGAGGTTGCCCAGGTTGCCTAGGCTAATCTAGGAGCTCCCTAAAACTAGTTCAGTTTTGGACTAAGGTAGTAGCAGCAGAAACGAAAACATTTAATGGTGATGGGATTTAGAAAAACGGAGACCTCCCAAGTAGATTGAAACCTAAAAGTAAAAATTGGGAAAAGTGATAAAGGTAAAATGGACAGGGAACTTGAGAATGTTCCCTGCATGAATTCAGTGTGTATTCTGTGTTACTCTTATTATATAACAATGACCTATTTAAAAGTTGCTTATTTAAAAAGGCATCCTGCTCTACCAAAATTTCCTGAAATTATATGAAAAGGAGAAAGTAAAGCCTTCTTTGAGCCTTCTTTGGAGGTGGTGGGAGATGCTGAATAGATTAATGGCATCTGGCAGCTTATCTTCAGATCAAAAGTGATTAGCATTGAGAAATGGAAACACATGGTATAACACTGCATTGACTGTATGAACTGTGCTGTGCCTCGGACACTGACCTAATGTATTGATTTTGGAAATCCTGTATGCTTTTACTTGCCAGAGTAGTTATTGAAATTGAAAATATTCATTGGATCAATTTCAAGACAAATATCCCAAGTCAGACTGGCTGCTGCTGAGCAAATTTTTAATGAAGGAAAATATCCATATATTGAAACCAGACTTTCAAAAGAAAGTTCTTAGAATAAATATATATTTACTTTAAAGTCTAGAAAAAAAAAATGTATGTATTCAAACATCGATTGACTGAATAATTAACGTAATGGAATTATTGACCCGTACAAAATTATAGCATACATTCATTCATTTATTCAGTGAGCAGCTAGGCAAGACTGATTTTAAAAAAATGATCACAAAACAGTGTGAGCATTGCTATAATAGAGGGATGTGACCGGTACGTGGTGACAGGAGACAGGAGTGACATCTGAAGGGGCGTAAAAAGGAGTCCAGGGAACTGTCGTAGATAAGTGCTAGTATGGAAGGTGAGTTAATAATGGCCGTAGAGATGGCTATAGTAGGTTGGGGTTTTTCATTAAGGTTGTGCCCATTGGTAGGTTGCAGTCTACATTTAAAAAGTAGAGTAGAAAAAAGACAAGGTGTGTCACATGTAATGGGGGTATGTGAAGTTTTGTGAAACTTGTTTCAGTTATATGACTCTGTTGACTGATGTGAGTGTATTTCTCGCTATGGACTGTGGTCAGAGTTTAAAAGCCATTGTAGAGAAATGTGGGAATGAGGTTGGAGAGAAGGGAATGGATATAAAACATATTTTAGGGGAGAACAAATGTGAATCTTAAAACGCTGCTGTCCATGAGAGCCCTCTTGTAGGGGAAGAGGATGCACTTACCAGCCCATTTCATTATTTTTGCCCACTTGACGCTTTCTATTGTGTATTAATACATTGACTTCTGGTTTATTAGGAATGGCAGAGCTTTGAGGTGTCTTACTGAATGTTGTAAATGCTACAAAATTTCTCTTGTATTTTGGTAGTGCTCAGCTTAAAATCATAGGTAGGATGAAACTATATTCCCAGGAATCCTGGAAATTCATTGAAACAGATTGATTTGATTATTGGCCAAATTCTTTGATTTGTTCCCATAAGGAAGTAGGAATAGATGCTTAGTTACACAAGCAAGTGGGAAGTCCTTCTCCCTACCTCTATGATTTTGCCACTCCAGTAGACTCTGTTGTGCCTGTGACGTATATATAAGGCTAGAAAATTGCTCATACAGGCTGAGCTATATTGGCTTTTAAAAAATTTATCGACTCCTTCAAAGTCTGATTGGTTAAGTCAATTGGTTCAAATATGTTATGCTCTTAGTTATCAGGTGGGAATTATTCTTCGTGGAACAAAAAACACTAAACATTTTTAAAAAAATATATATTTTATTGATTTTTTTCCAGAGAGGAAGAGAGAGGGATAGAGAGTTAGAAACATCAATGATAGAGAAACATCGATCAGCTGCCTCCTGCACACCCCCTACTGGGGATATGCCCGCAACCAAGGTACATGCCCTTGACCGGAATTGAACCTGGGACCTTTCAGTCCGCAGGCCGACGCTCTATCCACTGAGCCAAACCGGTTTCAGCACTAAACATTTTTTTATAAACTTGGTCTGTTCTGTCATCTAATGTATTATTGAGATCTCCTTCTGATAAGGTTTACACAGAAAACGTAAACAGCCTGCCATCATCATTCCATATTCAAAGGGAAAGGCTTATTTGGTGTTCCTTTGATGTGACGTGACACTACTCCTCTTTTTATACAATAATCTAGAGTTGAAACCCATAGTTTTTCCCAAGTTCTGCCACTAGTTGAGAGGCCTTGGTCAGTGAGTGTGACCTTCCTGAGCCTCCTGGGTAAAACAGAATCTCATCTGTGTAGTGAGGCTTAGCTGAGGAAATGCATGCACAATGTCTCACACATAATAAACATTCAATAAAAGGCATCAGCTGCTGCTCTGCCATTCAGATGGTCCACAGATTTTGGGGCACCAAAAAAATCAGTCCCCAGGGAGAGATTTGAAGGTATAAAAAACCTAGAACTATGTACATCTGGATAGCTTTTTGGTTTGGGCAAAAGAATGGAGTAAAATGGTATCATCCTCAGAAAAGATTAGCATAGCCACTGCGCATGACATGCAAATAGATGAAGCATTCCATATTTTTAGGACTGTAATATTAAACTTTTTTTTTTTTAAAATGGTATCATCCTTTTCCTGTCTCTTTTCACTTAAAGACCTTTTAAGATTTGTGTTGGCATCAAAGGGTAGAGAACTTTATAATCCCAACCTATGATAAACTCTTCAGTATAAACCATAAACTTGCCAGATGGCTGACATAGATTTTTCTGAGAAAGATTGCAATTAAATTGTAAGAAATCACTATTTTAAATGTTAGAACAACCTATATACTATTCATTAGATGATTTTTATTTGCCTCATTTACTTAGGGAATGTTACTAGCTTGCATTATCATAAGTGGGCATATTTTCACCTAGTAAAGCTTTTGTTGTTGGGCTTTATTCCTTATAAACTTGTCTTTCTGTTTTGGAAAATTAATGTAAAAGATACCTTGATTCAAAACAGGGAATTTAGACAGTAGAATATTTTTGGTTAAGATTCTCAGGTTAAGATTATTACTCAAATTTTTCTTTGTAGTACAGTAGATCAACATAAAGTAGATAGAGTATCCATTCACGAACCTTTAACAAAAATTATTAACCAGTTACCATGTGCCAAGCATTGTGCTAGATCCTGAGGAAATCAAGAAGAAGATCTTGTCCTTTCTCTGGGAAGGATTATCAGCTGGGATGAGGGATGAGATTTGGTGAGAGAGATCTATAAATAGATAAATTAGAACACAAGAAGACAGATACTCTACCTGAGATGTGAGTAAAGGCTTTGGAGCATTGATGGCCTAGGTAAGGTGGGGGAAGAGTATTTTAGGAGGTGATATTTGAACTAAGTAGGAATTTGGCAGGCAAGAAAGTAGAAGATATGCATTCCCAAACATCTATTTTTGTTGTAGCATATAGGTGGTTTTTTTTTTAAAAAAACTACCATGGTTTAAAATGGTTACTAGCCATTAAGATGATGATTCTGATAGGACCTCTGTGCACAGAAACATAGCTAAAACATGATTATCACTTTTTTCACTTTGCACGTAGTTCTTTTTACTAGGTGTTTGAGTATATAGGCTAATTTAGATCTAATTTAGAAAATGTTATATAAATATATATTGATTGTAATACTGATGGTCACAATAACTGGTTAAATTAGGGACTCATCAAGTTTGATTTTCGTATAATGAAGAAATCTAAATGCAGAATGAAGAAAGTTATAAGTGATGGCAAAGATAAAAATTGAGTCATGAATAGTTATTAAATATTTCTCATTAAAATTATAAAAATTCTAAATTTTATCTTAAAGAGAGTTTTATTAAACATAGCAACTGTATTTTGTTTTAAATGTCCTTTTGAGTGTTTGTGTCAAGGGTAGTAATGAATGTTTTAAAATTGTTTTTTAGAAACATTTTTACACATTTTTAATACATTATCCCTTTAGAGTAAGACTAATTTTGTACAAACAGACGACATTATTTTTTCTCCTACCCAAACAGAAAAATGATGAGTTTTTGTTCTAATAAACAAACGTAAAACATTTATTTCTTTTCCCAATAGAATGTTATTTAGCTAAAATTATTTTTGTGTTGATTGGCTTTGAAATACAATTTAGAGGTACTTTGGAGTAATAAAGTAATTTATTTCATTGTGCCATGAGGTACTTAAAAACCAAAATTTTCAAATAATCATAAACCCAAACTTGGTAGGCAATATGTAAGTTTTTGTTTGCCACTGCAAACTTGGTCTTTGGCCTAATTTTTTACTCAAGTTTTGTAAATTGGTATAATAATAATAAAAGCTAACATTTATTGAGCTCTTACCGTGTGCTAGGCACTGTTCCAAGCTTTTTACATGAACTCATTCCATCCTCACAGCCATCCTGTTCTCTTACCTCTTCTCTTACGAGAAAGTTGAGGCACAGAGTGGTTCATTAAGATGCCCAAGGTCATAATAGCGTAAGTGGCAGAGACTCAGAGTTACTGAGGTTCATAACTTCTGTGTTTTCCTGACTCTCAGCATGCTGAGCTTTCATTGTCTAATACAGTTTGAAGTGGAGAAGGTCAGTAAATTTAAGGATCCTCAACTAATCCCATAGTGGTTCAAACTTTAATGTGCTTTCGTAAAGAGATTCTGATTCGTGGGGCTGAGAACGTGCATTTTAAATAAGCACCGAGGAGGTTCTGACTGCACTTTGAGATACACTGATCTGGTTGGAATACAGCCCTCACAGCTCATTTCACATGAAGGCTTGTTATTTGTGTGTGTATGTTAGGCCATCCTTTGCAAATATCTGTGTTACAGAGTGAGTCTATTAAATACATACTCTATCGGAATTTATACCTCAAGTGCCTGCACTACTAGTCACATATATTGTGTTGAGACTAGCTCTCATCAGAGGGATTTTTTTAAAGAAAACATTTTGGCCCTGGCTGGTGTGGCTTGGCTCAGCATTGTCCCAAGCTTCAAAGTCACCACTTAGATTCCATGTCAGGACACATGCCCACGTTGCAAGTTCCATCCCACTCAGGGATGTTTCTTTCTCACATCGATGTTTCTCTCTTTCTTTCTCTAAAAAGAAAACCAAACAAAAAAATTAAAAATATATATATTTTAAATGAGCTTCAGAACAGGGTTTGATCTGAGGAAATTGTTAAGGTGAATATAAGATCTGTAGTCAGAAGAAAATAAGCATGATGTAAAATTTCTGTCCTAATGTTGTTTTTTTTGTGTGTGAATTTGTTTTCTGTTTAAAAGAAAATATGTATGTACATTGCCCTTCACCATATAGCAGTAGTTCCATGATTTGGGTTATTCAGAATATTCACTGTGGGCAAGGAGGGGTCTTCTTTCTCAAGATTGGTAAGAAACTTTCACCCATTGGTACTACCAAGAACCCTGACCTTGTGTGTTTTAGAATATAGCAAAAACACTAAACGTTATAATTTTACTACTTGAGCATCTTAATTGTATGTTGAACTGGCAGAAATATGTTGTTGTTGTTTTTAGGGTGTTACAAATCACATTGAGCCAAAAAAGTCCAGTGTTTTCTTCAGCTACAAGCAAAATGAATATCCCAGTGCTGCTACATCCTCACCAGTGCTTCCTGAAAGGCCTTTTGCGAACACCTTTCCGACGTTACCACTTCATCTTGCACTCAAGAACTCATCTCGGATTAGGAGGCCCATGTGCTCGGCCTTCTGATTCTCTTGGACTTCCTTGTACAAAGTGGATGCTGCTGTCAAATGGTTTAAAGAGACAGTTATGTGTACAGACAACCTTAAAGGAACACACAGAAGGACTTTCTGATAAAGAACAAAGACTTGTGGATAAACTTTATACAGGTCTAATCCAAGGGCAAAGGGCCTGCTTAGCAGAGGCCATAACTCTTATAGAATCAACTCACCACAGGAAAAAAGAGCTGGCCCAGGTGCTTCTTCAGAAAGTATTGGCCTACCACAAAGAACAAGAACAATTAAATAAAGGAAAACCACGGGCATTTCGAGTGGGTCAGTCTTTTCTTTTTCTTAATCTGTCCAGGAAATATTTTTCCAAGTTTTATATTTAAAAAAAAAAAGTCTAAATAATTTGCGTTCTAATGGGGATTTTTCTTTTCAGAATTTTGTTAGGAATTTTTTTTTTAAATTATTGTCTAAAGTTTTACATATGTCTCCTTTTCCCCCGCTTGACACCCCTCCTTCCCTTTACCCTCAGCCATTCCCACCCTGGGCAAGCCCCCACCACCCCATTGTCTGTGTCCATTGGTTATGCTAATATGCAAGCAACAACTTTGGTTGCTCTCTAACCCCCCCACCTCTCCTGCCATTTGTCTCTGCATCTATTATTGTTCATCAAATTATGTTGATCATTATATCCCACATATGAATGAGATCATGTGATATTTATCTTTCTCCGACTGGCTTATTTCACTTAGCATAATGCTCTCCAGGTTCATCCGTGCTGTTGCAAATGGTAAAAGTTCCTTGTTTTTTATAGCGGCGTAGTATTCCATTGTGTACATGTACCACAGTTTTTTAATCCACTCATCTGCTGATGGGAACTTAGGCTGTTTCCAAATCTTAGCTATTATAAATTGTGATGCTATGAACATAGGGGTGCATATTTCCTTTCTGATGGGTGTTTCTGGTTTCTTGGGATATAGTCCTAGAAGTGGGATTACTGGATTAAATGGGAGTTCCATTTTTAACTTTTTGAGGAAACTCCATACTGTTCTCCATAGTGGCTGCACCAGTCTGCATTCCCTCCAGCAGTGCACGAGGGTTCCTTTTTCTCTGCATCCTCACCAACACTTGTCATTTGTTGATTTGTTGATGATAGCCATTCTGACAGGTGTGAGATGGTATCTCATTGTTGTTTTGATGTTAGGAATTTTAAATGTTGTTTCACTGTAAATATTAGTCTTGGTATATTGAAAAAAGATTTCTGGCCATTTGAACCAGGCTCTGTATTTTAAAAGAATAACATAAGGCCCTGGCCAGGTGGCTCAGTTGTTTGGAGCATCATCCCATACACCGAAAGGTCGTGGGTTCGATTTCCAGTCAGGGCACATACCCAGGTTGCAGGTTTGATCCCCAGACAGGGTGAGTAGGGGAGGCAACCAATCAATGTCTCTCTCACATCGGTGTTTCTCTTTCTCTCTTAAAAAAAAAAGAATAATATAAATTTTCTATTAGCAAGAATTGTGTTATGTCTCCCAGACAGAAATATGAATAGGAAGAACTATTAACTAGTTTATTTCTTGTCTTGGTAGTCCTTCAGCTTACTGGTCTAGAGTGAATTCCCAATTTTTGTGGTTATATTAATTATAATCATCCTTGTCACATTTTAAAATTCTACTTCTTGGATGTTTCATTAGTCTTTCTATAGGAAAGTCTCACTTCTCTCAGGTACTTTTGTTAGAGTTTCTGGGAGTGATTTGGCTCCAAGCACAACCATCTCATTACCAAAATGTATTTTAAAGGGGAAACCATATTTATTTGCTGTCTAAAAATATTAAATGTTCACTTGATTTCTTGAATAGTTGACTTGTTTCTGTAATTGCACAATAAGCTTGTTGTATTTTTGAAATTATGCATTTTAAAAACAATTTAGATATGTTTAGCCATCAGGATTTAAGCAAGTCAGTTTTGGGTGGCATGAGAGCTGTTCATGATGGCAAACTAGGTGATTCCAACCAACCCTCTCACTAAAAATAATTTACAGTGGTGGGCAAAGTGCAGAGATTTTGTGAGGAATGAGTTAAGTATACTTAAAAATTGACTGATATTACATTACACTTTTATGTTTTAGTTTATTGGCGATATGGGGACTAAAACCTTTTAATTTTTAGGGTAACAGGGCATAAATGCTTTAAAGATAATTTTAAAAAGAGTGTTACTTTTCACACATCTTACATCTTATTCTTCTGCCCTCACTGAGGGAGCTCGCTCTTTGAGAATACTACACAGGGTGTTAATAATCTTTATGCAGACAAACTTGCAAACTCCCAAAGAAATTTTAGTGATGACAAAGTATTTATCTCTTAGGCTTTGAAGAGTCTTCGAAGAAAAACTGTCCCAGAAATATCTGGTGTTAACCAGTAACTCACACGTGACTGGCAGCCTGCCATTTCTCAGTGCCTTTTGGGTTCTTCCATTTTGCTCTTATGAGGCCGGATAAACCTGTGTCTTTGTTGCAGTTACTTTATTCCCATTATAAATAAAAGCAACAAATGTTTATTGAGCACCCATAGAGAGGTTTAAGACAGAGACCTGCCCTGAACCAAGCATGCTATATATGCCATACATACTTTTGAATATAGTTACAATTAAATGCTTATGTTTTATATACTTTATTGAACATCCACTTATATATCTTTTACTTTATGCCACGAGCTGTTTTAAACATATTGTCAATATTAACATCTAATCCTTATAACAACCTGAAGAGATAGGTGCTATTGTATCCATTTTATTGCAGCACATCCTTAGGTACAGAAGGGTTAAGTAACTTACCCAAGATTACATAGCTCATCAAAGGCAGAACCAGAAAGAGAACTGGCCCAGTGGCTCCTGAGTTTGTGCTCTTACCTGCCATGCTTTACTAACTCTGCAAGTAGGGGAATTTCCTCCCTCCCTCCCTCCCTCCTCCCTTTCCTCCCTCCCTTCCTCTCTCTCCCTCCCTCCTTCCCTCTCTTCCTTTTATTCAGTAAATATATATTTTTATTTAAGTGTAGTTGGTTTACAATCTTATAGTAGTTATAATAGTTTCAAGTAGTTATATTAGTTTCAATGTAGTGATTCAATAATTTTATACCTTACAGTGTGATCACCCCACTAATTCTAGTAATCATCTGTCATCGTGTAAACTTACCACAATATTAATGACTGTATTCCCCTTTCCCTTTTCACTCATTCCCCCATCCTCTCCCCTCTGACAACCAACCATCCCTTTGGTCTCTGTTTCTATGAGTCTGTTTTTTGTTTTTGTTTTTTTAGTTTTGTGTGTGTTTTTTGTTGTTGTACTTTTATTTTTAAAGATTCCACATATAAATGAAACCATATGGTGTTTGTCTTTTTCTGCCTGACTTATTTAACTTAGCATAATACCCTCTGCCTTTCTTAAGACAAATTATTATTTTCAGGATTCAGTTTATATTATGCTAGAGGCCTGGTGCACGAAATTTGTGCACTCAATGGGAGGTCCCTTAGTCCGGCCTGCACCCTCTCGCAGTCAGGGAGCCCTCAGGGGATGTCCGACTGATGGCTTAGGCCCGCTCCCCACTGGCAGTCAAACATCCATAGCACTGCTGCGGAGGCGGGAGAGCTCCCGCCACTGCCGCTGCACTTGCCAGCTGTGAGCCCAGCTTCTGGTACACTAACCACCAGGGGGCAGCTCCTGCACTGAGCGTCTGCCCCCTGGTGGTCAGTGCGCATCATAGTGACTGGTCGTTCCTCTGTTCGGTCGATTTGCATATTGGCCTTTTATATAGGATTCTTTGAATTATGGGTGAAATGGGAAAAATTGGTAAGTAGAAAATTATTTTCTCAATCACTAGCAATTCCTAGAGTAATGAGTTATTTTTTTCCAATAGGAAGATAAAGTGTACAGAATATGGGTAGGTGGAGTAACTACTGATCATGATGAGAGGTAGGCAGATGTTGTAGAAGTTCAGCACATGAATAACATAGGTGATGAAGTCTGTCCCAAAGATCTACATTATAGTAAAAAGGAGATCACATTTTGTAATTTTAAAAAGCGAATTTGGTGAACATAGGGAACTCAGAATGGTTTCCTTCCCATATCTCTATTACTTAGGAGCTAGATAGATAAATGGATTTTTGTTTACTGCTTTCAGAAATGTTAACATACAATAATGGTTTTAATAAATTAGGAGAAGCAGAAGGACGTTAACATTTCAATAGAAATCATCATTTATTTTATTAAATCAGAAGATCTCTTTCTCTGTAGGATTGTCTGGGCCCCCTGGTGCCGGAAAATCAACCTTTATAGAGTATTTTGGGAAGATGCTTACTGAGAGAGGGCACAGATTGTCTGTGCTGGCTGTGGATCCTTCTTCCTGTACCAGTGGTGGTGAGTATTGCCGACTCTTCTTCAATTGCAGCACAGGGGCCGGGGGGCGGGAGGGGGGGCTCCCTGTTACAAGTTAGTGGGAATTGGCACAGTCAGGTGACTTCTGCCCTCTAGCTGAGTTTGGCCTCACTGAAGGAAGGGGGTTCTGGGGGTGAGGTGGAGGCTGAAGGAGGTACTGGGCTCTACAGACCAGGTTAGGCCAGGAGTGGCCTGGGTACTTAGAGAACTAATAAAAGCAATTTTCATCCCTTTGTTGATCACGCCTGAGGCTAGGCCCCTCTTCCCTCCTGTTTTTCCTGGCTACATCAGTTTCTACACAATTCAGAAAATGGGTCCTTCCTCATTCGTTATTTTCCTCTTATTGTTGTAACATCTCTTAAGCTTAAAAAAAACAAAAACAAAAAACACACACACCTTATAGCTTTATAACTTGTCACCTGTTTACATGACATGTTCAGTTGAACAGAAAGCTCTTAGAGGGCCCATGTGCTATCCCGCTGTCCCGCTACACCACTTGGCATAGTACACTGCACGGGTGCTCGCTCAGCAGTTACTTACTGATTCGAGGTCATGCAGTCACTCAGTTTAATTTGCAGCACATCAGAGATAAATGAATAAAGGTAGTTCTGCAAAGGATCATTTAAGGAAAACATAAAGTGTTCCATACAAATAGGAAAGGTTTTTCTTCTCTTACTCCCTTGATGATTTAAGCTTCTCACATTACAGTTACCCACGGAACAAATATTTCAGTGCCTGCTATAGGTGAGGCATTGTGCAAGGAAGTACTGTATCGTCTAACAGTGAATAAGACACAGTCTTCCTGGCCTTATGGGGCTTTATTTCTTATGAGAGAAACACAGGCCATTACAAAGTAGTATGTGTTGTGAATGAGGAAGTACCATGTGCTTTGTGTGGAATTGTTTGCTTTGTATTCTGTGGGTTTAAGGCTAAAAAGTAAAGAGAATATAGTCATATTTCTGGGGCTTTTTATTAATAGAGAGGTTGACAACAATTCATGTTACCACCCATTGAGAAATTTGGCTGAGAACATTCACAGTTTTTTATTCACTATAATAAAAGGTTAATTATAAAATAAAATTTATGTTTACGAGGTTAAGATAAAATTCATATCAATGTAGTGTCTTCTTTACAGTCTAAGAACTGTGTTAAAGGTATATACCTGAATGAAGAATTTTTTAGAGTGGCCCTCATTTCCATATAGGTGAGAAGGCTACCCTCCCTTTCCCACCCCCCATAATACTCTAGAATACTTGCAATAGCAAAAGAAAATAATAGCTTGGGGCAATACTAGCAGAAATGGTGACATAAAATAGTCTGATCCAAGTTGCATAGCTCTGTGGCTTCTGACCTTTCTCAAACCCAAAATGAGGGTTCCTTTCCCAGGTAAAACAAAATATAGACGTTGAAAGAAAAAAAAAAAATAAACAGAGATACACAGCATACTATAAGTACAGATTTCTACCTCATTACTACAACAGTATATACATTTGAAAAATAGCATTACATTAAGGTTTGAGAAGCAAACCTTGTGCTTTGCATTCACGTACCTCCTGCAGTAGCTTTGAGACCTTCCTAAGGGCCTGCACCCAACAGTTTTGGATTCACTGGCAAAGACAATTACATGGGAGAGTAATTTCATAATGTGGAGTTCAGTGTGTTAGGATCTATAGGATAGAGATTTCAGGTATAGCTTTGGCAGATTGTTGACTTACAGAGAGGATTTCATGCAGAAAATTACTTTAGAAAGAAGTTTCATGTGCAGTAAATAAGGTAGTTGAGACATGTGGTGAGTCTATGCTCCAGAATTAGAACCTATGAGAACTCTACACTGGGACCATAAGGGAAAAGATCGTGTTTTTAAGCAAGTTCTCAATGTTTAGCATCAACTTTATGTGGGAAAGTTAGCTCTTAGGCAGAGTGAAAATTAAAATTCAGGTTAGAACAGCACTGCATTCTCAGATGTTAATATGTGGCTAAAAGAAAGATATTCAAGGTCATTTCCGTAGTTCCAGGGCTTTCCGTCCTGCAGAATTTACAAATATTGATGTTTGCCAAAATACTGCAGCAAATCACCGTAGGAATTAAATTAATTGCCTACTGCGAACAAGCATTCAGCATACAAAATGTGTAAGACACGCTCCTGTGGGCGGGGAGCTGACGCTACAGCCGGGCTGCTCCACCTTGGCACTGACATTCCTGGTGTCAGCAGCTGTCCTGCGTTGCAGGATGCTTAGCAATATCCTGGTCTCTACCCACCCGGTGCCACCAGCACCCTAACCCCCAGTTGTGACAAGTGAAAATATCTTTAGGTATTGCCAGATTTCCTCTGGGGCAAAATCACCCCCAGTTGAGAACCATAAACATAATGTTAAGATGACAGTAAAGAAACCACCCTGGCTGGAATGCAAGATTGGTTTGGGGCCTAGTGGAAGCTGAAATTGGACAGGCCGTGTCAGGCTGAAGAACCTGGATTTGAACCTCTAATCCAGGGGTAGGGAATGTCCGGCTTGCATACGGCCCACGAAATCATTTGGTCTGGTCCTGTCAAGGCATTAAGGGTGGGTTAATTAAATGTTTGATCAAATACAACTTAACTAATTTTTAAGTTGAGAATTTTGTATGGCCCTTGAATGATGTTATAAATATCCAAATGGCCCTGGGCAGAAAAAGGTTCCCCACCCCTGCTCTAGTCAGTGGGAAGTCATTATAGGTTTTGAGGGGCTAGAAATGCTAAAAAAGAAAGTTACTTGGGGAGCATTGTATACACTATGTGGGGGAAAAGCTCAATGATATGAAATACAATTTGAAGTTTTGGGAGAAATGTCATAAAACATTTGGCTCATTGATCACTGGCCCTTATAGGTGTTCCATGATTGTAACTGTGTTTTAGGATCACTCTTGGGGGATAAAACCCGAATGACTGAATTATCAAGAGATATGAATGCATACATCAGACCGTCTCCTACTAGAGGAACTTTGGGAGGTGTGACAAGGACTACTAATGAAGCTATTCTGTTGTGTGAAGGAGGGGGTTATGACATCATTCTTATTGAAACTGTAGGTGAGTGTGATTTTCTGCTTCCTAACAAAATTCTGTTCCAATGAACTCTGTATAAAGATGGGTGACAACTAAGTTCATTGGTTATTCAGCAGATATTTACTAAAAGCATAATTAAATTCAAGATATCTCAGACTGTATAGAGATATGAATATATAGGCTATAATCCTGCCCTTAGAGAGAAGAAAAATAAGCCATGTATCTGGATAACTGTTGCACAGGTGATGGGTTATGAGTGTCAGAGAAGACCTGTAAGTGCCAGGATGACCTACGGAAACAGTACTTTAACATGACACCTATTTTGTTTAAGCACACTTCAGATGTCTGCAATGTCCACTAACAAAATTATTATAGTAGGGTGCCTGTTGAATACAGGGCGATGGTTATTTCATTTTTATACCCCTATTGCATAATTTTATGTGATGAAAATACTGAAATAGAAACCCAAGGAATTAACATTCTTATGGAGAGACCATCTATTATGTTACTGTATGGTAAATGTTTGTGACACAACCTGATTCAGATTTGGGGTATCAAGGAAGACTTCCAAGAGGAGGTGACAGTTGAACTCAGTCTTGAAGGAAGGATTGGAGTTACATAAAATATGGGCTAAAGGGCATTTGCAAAGATAGAGGAGCCAGGGAATGTGGCCCATTCAGAGGACGGAAGTGTGCTCAGGATGCTTAGAGCAGCGTGCATGAAGACTGGATGTGAATAGAGATGGGGCTGTAGGCTAGGAACTCTACCATCTGAGGCTGGATGGAGGGAAAGTTGCCCTAGTGGTAACAGGAGAATCCAGAGAGAAGAGGACCCTAAAATGCCCGGTCGGTGTGGCTCAGTAGTTGAGTATCGGACCATGAACCAGGAGGTCACGGTTCAATTCCCAGTCAGGGCACATGCCTGGGTTGTAGGCTCGATCCCCCGTGGGGGGCATGCAGGGGTGGACCAATCATTATTTCTCTCACATCAATATCTCTATCTACCTCTCTCCCTTTCTCTCTCTAAAATAAATAAAAATATATTAAAAAAAACCCAAACCTCGAAGTTGCATTTGGCTGCTTGTCCTAGAGACTCAAAAAAACTGTGATTCAAATGAGAAAGAGGTGTGTTTCTTTTGCAAATAAAAGAAGCGTGGAGGCGGTGTCCTGAGCTGATGTGGGGGCTCTGCTGTGCCCTCAATGCCCCATTCTTAGCACTTCGTTCCCAAGGTTGCTCACGGTTCAGAGATGGCTGATGAAGCACTACCTGTCACATCCATGTTCCGAGTAGAAGGAAGGAGAAGGGGGAGAAGGGAGGGAGAAGGCAGGCAGAAGAGTGTACACCTTCCTGGAAACCCCATCTAATGACTTGCTTCCGTGCGTTCATCACCTGTAGCTGAAAGGGGGTCTGGAGAGGGAATATGGTCTCTCACCAGGTCCATGGTCTCCTAGTAACACTGGGGCCAGGAAGTAGGGAAGAATAAATGCTGAATGGGCAACTGCAAGTCTCTGCCACACTGAGGAAGGAGAGAGTTTTGAGAGGAGTTTAGTGGAGCAGGGGATGTGGAAGTCCCATATAATTGAGATTAATGTGAAGTAGTCAGATGAAGACAATGTATTGCTTTATTCATTTATTTATTTTTCTCCTAGAAATTTAGCTCGATAGAGAAGGTGGGAAATCTGGTGATGATTGGAGGAGAGAGATTTGGTCTGTTTTGTTTTGTTTTGTTTTGTTTTATTTGGTTTGGTTTTCAGATGAGAAAGACTTGAGTACAGTTTACATGATGTGCTGAGGGACAAGCGCCTGTAGACACAGGCAAGGTTAGAGACAAAGCAGAGTGGCCCCAGAGGAGGGCAGAAAAGAGGGTCATATCGGCCAGTGCTTGTAATGCTGGGAATGGAGAGGGAGCAGGAGGCAGAGCTTGTTTCGCATATGCTTATTTGTGGAGGGTGAGAGGGAGAAGCTGGAGGAGGGAGGAAAAAGCTGGAGGGGGAGAGGCAGAAGCTGGAGGGGAAGTTTGAGAAGCTGGAGGGAGAGAGGGAGAAGCTGGAGGGGGAGAGGCAGAAGCTGGAGGGGAAGTTTGAGAAGCTGGAGGGAGAGAGGGAGAAGCTGGAGGGGGAGAGGCAGAAGCTGGAGGGGAAGTTTGAGAAGCTGGAGGGGGGAGGGAGAAGCTGAGGAAGTTCTTGCTGTCATTTCACTGTGCATTAGGTGCCAGGGTTGTCATGTGGAGAGATTATGGGACACTGACTGTTTGTATGGCCACTGTGAGAAATGGGAAGGAGCTGAGTGTTTTTAGGAGCGTTGCTTTTACAGGGTCGTGAGGAATTTGCAGGAGACATTGGAACCCATGAACTTATAGTAGTGCTTTAGATCCTCACTTGAGCAGTTTCTCCAGTGTGCCTATAGAGGCCAGATAACCGCACTGACCCATGGGTGGAGGTTTGCAAGGGTGGTGTAGAAAGATGAGAAGGCAAGAAAACGTATTGGCAGGCATAGTGTAGGTTAGAATCACAGTGCTCAAGCTGCTCACTGATGAAGGGAAGCCAGGAGAGAGCCACAGGAGTGAGGAGGGAGTGGAGGCCTCGGGTTCCCCATTCTTTTAGAGACTGAGACTAATGGGAAGGACAGGAGAGACAGGAAGGACGACAGGTGTACTGTAGGGTGAGACATGTTATAAGTCCTGTAGAGGTGGGTGTTTAAGGGGGTTCGGGTTTAGAGGCTGATTGAATGAGTGAATGAAGTGGAATGGAAATGATGGTCAGTGTAGTTGAAAAAGTCAAATTACTGTGAACATTTTAGTGTATGGTTGTGATTTAAAATTTCAGGTGTGGGTCAATCGGAATTTGCCGTTGCTGATATGGTTGACATGTTTGTTTTACTGCTGCCACCAGCAGGAGGGGATGAATTGCAGGTAATTGTTTTGACTTTTTCCTCTCCAAAACACAAAGCATACCTCTCTGAAAGTGCAAGTTTCAAATGTGGATTTTGTTTTTGTTTTTGTTTTTTTTTTGTAAATTAAGTTGATACTAGTGTGGGGAAAGAAACAGCAGCATCCACATTGGCTGAAATACTTGTCAAAGGCAGATTCTGTATATTCTTCCCAACGGTAGTAATAGAATTTATGACCTTGAGCTAATGATACAACTTGGATGTTTTCACATGGAACGTGGGAGTGATGTAGTATATGGGCAGCCCCGACAGGAAGGGACCACTGACACATGGTGTTTGTAGTACAGTTGGCTCAGAAGTTCCTCATGAGACACCACTTTGATTTTATCGGGATCCCACTACCATGGTTTATGGATGTAAAATAGGATTCTTGCTTTCCTGCTGCAATGCAATCCGGCACTGACCACCTGGGGCTGGCAGCCTTCCCAGGTGGAGGGCACTGTCCTCCAGAAGATGCCCTCACACCAGACACCAGCAGCAGGCTTGGGGGTTCCCAGCCCACCCACGGCTCTGACCAACTGGCCACAAATGGGGGGGCGGGTTCCCCACAGGTTTGATGATTAACTAGCATGACTCAGAGAACTCAGGGAAGCACTGTATTACAGTCACAGTTTTATGATGATACAAATCAGGAGCAGCCAAACGAAGAGACACAGAGAGAGGTCTGGAAGGGTCCCAAACTTGAAGCTTCTGTCCTCAGGACACATTCCCTCCTGGCACATTGATGTGTATCTCCTTCCAGGGAGTTCACCTGTGCACCAGTGTCTGGAGTGCTTATCAGGGTTTCTTTATATAGTCGCATGCCACTCACCGAGTCGTTGTCCACATGACTGATCTCAGTCCCCAGGCCCTCCCCCACCCCCATCCTTCCCCAGAGGTCAGGCCCAAGAGCCCAACCCTCTCATCACAAGGTTGCCCTTTCCGGTGTGGGCAGCTCCCATTCTGAACTCAGGAATAGTCCAGGCACCCGTGGAATAACACAGACACGCCTGTCACTCAGGAAATTCCCAGGGTTTAGAGGTTACTTCCCAGGAACCTTGGACAAAGAACAGATAAATTCTTTATTATACAGTACCTCCTTCCCAATTGTATAATTTTAAAAAACAGTGACAGCAGACTATGGATGCTGCAATCTAGAAACATTAACTTAGATTTAATAATTAAAAATTACGTTTAAAAATATTTGAAAAGAAATACGGATCTTAGATAGAAAAATCTACATTTTCCAAATAAGGTTTGGCCTTAGATTTCCAGTGTTTTTATGCAATGTAATTTAAATCAAGAGATTGAGGCATTTTTAGCCATCAGGTTATTTTTCCTCAACAGCAAATTAGGAAAAACAACAACGCTGTGTACATTTAAGGAAAACTTCACAGACTTTGTTTCCAGAAACAGATGTGGTGACAGGTGTTTTCTGTTCAAGCACCTCAATGATGGGTGCTTTTGCATCTTGCATTGTTAGCACATGAGAAGAATCCTTCACGAGACAATGTGCCTGTCTCCTGCCATGTGTCTTGATGACATATCTACTCTAAGTCTGAATGCATTTCAGCAGGTTAGGCTCTAAACTGAAAAGAGGCATTACAGATGACTTTCATATCCCAAGAGGTGATGCTTTTGAGTAATTTCTGTCAGTAATTGTGATTCCTGGTACCCAGGGCTTGGGAAGATGCACAGAAGACATTAGTTAATGAAGTGTACGACTTTCAAAACCTTAGTACCCATAGGTGTCCCATTTGTTTGCTGCGAGTAAATTAAATATTTCTGATAAATCACTTTCTCCTCCTTTCCTCTTTAGGGTATCAAAAGAGGTATAATTGAGATGGCAGATCTGGTAGCTATCACCAAGTCTGACGGAGACTTGGTTGTGCCAGCTCGGAGGATACAAGCAGAGTATGTGAGTGCGCTGAAATTACTCCGCAAGCGTTCCGAAGTCTGGAGACCAAAGGTGAGCTTACGCTCCATTCTGCATTTTTCACGCTGAGTACACTGAGCATGTTAGAGGATGGGAGTCCCCAGCTAGACATATAATAAATCTTTGCTTGTATGTAAAATTATGAGTATGTAGTCATGATTTTAAATATAATTCTTTAACCACTAGATGCCAACAACTAGATGTGAGGTGATAGATTAGATTGCTTAATGCTTGACCTGAGCCATTTGGAAGTGATAACAGATCCATTCCGAAAGGAACCGTCCTTAAGATTATGGAGTAATTAATGATTTGATGATCTATAATAGAGTTTGAGTAAGACAGAAAAGGCTTTTGAAGTGATAACTTACCATTATGCTTGGTGGGTGCTGTTTTCAATAAGGGAAAAGAAAAAGGAAAATCCTGTAGTAAGTGATGCAATAATGTTACGTGGGCAGCTTTATCTGCAGGAGGACTCTGTTATTAAAGACTAAACTAGCCCTCGCCAAGTGGCTCAGTTGGTTGGAGCAAAGTCCAGCACACCAAAAGGTTTCGGGATTGATCTCCAGTCAGGGTACATAGGGGAGACAATCCATCAGTGTTTCTCTCTCTCTCCCTAAAAATCGATAAAAACATATCCTCAGGTGAGGATTGAAAAAAAGACTAAGCTGTAATCACTGTAGTGAGAACAGTGATGACATAGCTACCTTTAGCTCCCAGCCTCCCCCAGTCACGTGTGTGTTGGTCCAGAGCAGTCAGGTGCTGGATGTTCTGCTCTTAACATTTGCTGAATCAGGCAACTTGGACAGAGTTGCTCAACTGGGTTTCATTTTCTGGCACTCAGGCCTCAAAGAAACCTACCTAGCAAGGCCCTTCTCATCCTTGCGACCCTCTCACAGTTTCCCAGGATGCCTCTGAAGACCATCTGAACAATCCTAAATCCAAATAAATCTCTGGGCTAGAAAACTTGACCTTGAATCAGTAATTCATTTCTGCTGTGCACTTAGGAATCCTAGTAAGTTACCTCGGTGTATTTCCCAGTGTATTAACTTTGACACATCAATAAAATGTCTCCTCCTTGCCATTGCCTAGGTCCTTAGACTGTAAGAATGAATAGGCAAGTGTCGGAGTCCCATGAAAGTGTGGTCTATCATTTTAAGTAACACAGTTCCGGTTTTTCCCTTTTCAATAGGTAGTTCGTATTTCTTCCAGAACTGGAGAGGGGATCGCTGAGATGTGGGATAAAATGAGAGAATTCCAGGACCTGATGCTTGCCAGCGGTGAGCTGACATCCAGACGACAGAAGCAGCAGAAAATCTGGATGTGGAACCTCATTCAGGAGAGTGTGCTAGAACATTTCAGGACCCACCCCACCGTGCGGGGCCAGATTCCCCTCCTGGAAAGGAAGGTGCTCAGCGGGGCCCTCTCCCCAGGGCTAGCGGCAGACTTGTTGCTGAAAGCTTTTAAAGCAGAGACTAATGAGCTGTAGGCTACACGGTAATTGTACATACCGTTCCATAAAGTATTTTAATATTAAAAGTGATTCTTCTGTGGTGCCCTCGGCCTCCCTGTTTGTGAGCCGTGCTTGAAAACTGAAGAATGTTAGATGTGGATGGCCAAGGTCAGGTGGTCGGACAGTGTTCGTAAGGTGCCTGTTGTACGTTACTGATTTCCATTTTTTTCTGTTCCCTTCTATTCTTGTACCCGGCACGGTGGCCTGTAGAATAGTTTCTTCTCATCAGTCAGGAGCAGAGAGAGCTCCTGTGGTAGATCGTGTACCTTAAAGTACCTCCTTTGATTCTGTGTTCTCTGGGAATTTCAAGAGAACCTGGAAGCAAAGAGTCACCACATTTCTGAGGCCAGAATGATGCACAGAGGGTTTCTAAGAGCCGAAAATCATGAGTGACTGCTCCAAGAATTTCTGAAATGGCCATGTACATGCATGACAAAGCAGTCGGAATGTGCTGTGATGTGAGCACAACGTTCAGGTTTCCTTATCTGAAAATGAGGGTAAGAAAAGCTACTTTACAGGGTTGTTGGAATAACTAAAGGAGAAATTGTAAAATGGCTAGCACTCAATAACTGGTAGGTGTTGCTAGAAATATTACACTTGGACACCCCTGCCAGGTCTCTGTTCTATAATACAGACTGGCATCATTTAATTTTAGTTTGGGCAAACTGCTTAATTTCCCGGTGTCTCACTTCCCTCGTTAGTAAATGGGGTTGACCACAGTGTCCACCCACCCAGAGTTGTTGAAAAGACTATTTTATTTAACATACATAGTGCCTGGACATAGTAAGTGCTAAATAAATATTTACCAATAGTCCCTACCTCTTAGGGTGGTGGTGAGGATTAAATGAATTAGTCCCCCTCCAGCTTAGAAGGATAATTCTTTTCTAAAGAAAACCTCATAGGTTGACTTCGCCTTTGTCAAAAGCATAATTACCACTAATTTATGTAGGTAGGCAGAAATATGCTATGTTCCAAACTGAGCTCCAAAATTGGCAGGCATGTTGCTAAAACCATACCAAATTTCATTAAAGTGACTACTGTTCCTTGTACAGTTACAGCTGCAGGGAACATTAGCGATCACCATACAGCCTAGCAAGGAACTTTCTCTTCGTCATCGCTCTAGGCATGGCTGCTCACCTCCTCGCCTGAGCTCTGTAGCCATTGCCCGGGCTACACTGAAGACAAAAGCTGGGGAACGCGTGGTGGCTGGCTCTCACTCAGTGTTAGCATTGTCATGCAAGGAAAATGAAAAACGATGAACAACTTGAAATTTTTCTGAAAAAGGAACAATCTGAAAGAAATTTTAGCCTATTTGTCTTTCTTTGCTTCCACAATAGTATTTTGGTTAATTGGTTACTAAATTTATGAACTTTTTAAAAACCCATTTGACATAAATGCTTGGTGATAATCCTGTCCCATGAGGTATATATAAGTTTACTTTTTTGTCACTAGTGGTAAGTTTGACAAAATATTAGAGTCAGTACTAAATATTAGAGTCAGTTCTAAAATATTGGCTTTTTCTCCCCAGAAAAAAGTGAACTTTGTACTATAAAATGTAGATGATGCTGTTGTGAGTCAAAGTATGTTAATACGTACCTGAAACTTTGGTACATAAAGGTAATCTTGGGGTATTTTATTTTGCTTAGTGACCTCAGCATCTTGATGGAATGAGGTAAGCCAGTAAACTATTCTACTCTCAGCAAGTCTAAATTCTTAAATAATGTTACTTTTAACTAACACAGAGGACATCATGTGACTGCATTCTCAGAGCTCTGGCCCATCTTAGAATTCTATAGAGAGATAACTTATGATGGATGACAGGACAGCTATTTATTAGGCTCATACTCAGGTACCAAATCCTGTTACATATGGAACCCAATGATCAACACGTTTGCCTTAAGAATAAAGTCACATTAGCTTTTATACCCACATTTTGGGATTCCCTCACATTACAAAGGATCCCAGTCCCCTGGAAAGTCCTCTCCCAAGTATTTTTGGAAGTTCCAGAGGTTCTTCACTGATTCACAAGTAAGCTCACACTCTTGGGTGCAGCTCACTCCTGCCAGGCTCGTGCTGGGCCTCCACTGTTTCCGCTGCCACTGCCCCTGTAGGGCATGCGGCCCTGCTTAGGCGTTCCCAAACTGTTCCCAGGGCACAGGGTCCTCACGTCTCTTCGGGCTGGGGTAGCTCTCCTGCCTGTGCCCCCAGGACCTAATAAACACATAATCTCTGCAGAAGACTAGGTCCCCCAAAAGCCCCCTTTCAAAATGCCTTTCAACTCCAAAAGATGCCCGGATAGTTAGCATTCTCTCCTTTTCTGACATATCATCCGTAGGTGGAGTCGTGTTCTCCCAGCTTCACGTATGCCGGGGTGGGCCAAAGTGGGTTTACAGTGTAATACAAATAATACAATAACTGATAAATATTAATACAAGAACAAACTCTGTTTTGCGTACTTGCAACTGTAAACCTACTTTGCCCTGTATGTTACTGCTGATTCTGTGAGCCTCCCCTCAAGAGAGGCATTGCTACTCCCACTTTACACAAAGGGAAATTGAGCAAGAGGAAGACTGAGAAATTATTTAAATTCACCATTCCTAAATATGATGCATTTATACAATAGATTTAAAAAATATTATTTTCCACGTTGCTCAGATCACTTCATGACCTTCATCTCATGCTTTCTATGAGATAGTACAGTGACAGGCATTCCCTTCATTATAGATGCCTCTGTGGTGTAGTGTGGATAAGGGATTGTGCGTAATCCATAAGTTTCTGTGCAGTAGTTTATCTTTAGTGCCTTTCTCCGGTAACCACTATCTTAGATTTTGCTCTTTTGGAAAATGGTGCCTCAAGGTAGTTTTCCCAGTAGACTTTTCTGCTTAAGTTTGAAGATACTATTTTAGACATTAAAAAAAACAAAACGAAAGAAAACTTAATGTCAGCTTCTATAGTAGCCAGGACTCTTGGCTAGAAATGACAGAAACCCACTAGCTTAGGCAGAAAGGGAATTATTGGCTCATCTACTCATACAGGGAGAAGGGGAGGGGTGCAGCAAGCCTTAGGAACACACATGATGTGAGGATTCTCCGTGTCCTCATCTCTTCCTGTGTGTTGACTTCATGCTCCTGGCTTCCTCCACACATAGATGGAGGTGTGGCAGCCAGCAGCCCCTAGGTCCCGAGGAAGGACTTCCTGTCTCCACAGATTTCCTAGTAATCCTGAAAGTCCTGGGGAAGCACTCGATTGGCCTGCCTGAAAGGTCACAGGCCCGTCTCCATGGCCAGTGTGTGGGGTACTGTGATTGACAGGAAACACTTGGAGTTGGGGAAGGACCCGGTCTTCAAAATAAGTGGGGTGTCAGTCACAGAATAAAGTAGGATGCCAGGCAGGCAAAACAAACGTCTACTGCAACTTTAATCTCCAAATACTTGAAATCAGGTAAGGTAGAAATAAATAGGTGTTATTGATGTGTTATACCAGTGATTTTCAACCTTTTTCAGCTCATTGCACACGTAAACTAATTACCAAAATTCTGTGGCACACCAAAAAATACGTTTTTTGCTGATCTGACAAAGATAATAGGTATAAGTTTGATTTATTCACACCGGATGGCTATTGTTGTGTTGGCTGTTGTCATTTTTTTATTTGCCAACCTAAGGGAAAAGAGGTCAGTGCCCCTGACTAAGTAGTCAGGGATTGCATTCTTGCAGCACACCAGTTAAAAATCACTGTCATACTAAAAAACGTGAACTTCAGGGAAAGGGTTGGCTAATTATTAACCTAATTGTTGATAATATGCTACCAAAACACACAAGTCATGAGGGCCTTTCTAGCTCCAATTTTGTCTCATATTTTACAACTCTAGTTTCCACTTTAATACTTCATAGTTTCTTGGTTCCCAGTTTCAAATTCCTGACAGAAATAGGATGGGTCTGTTTATCTTTGGGAGGCAACAGAAGTCACTGAGGGAGATCTGTGGTGGGTCGTTTCAGGGAGTGAATAAAGTATAAATACAGTTCCTTCCTATTCTGCAGGAGCAGTTTGTAGGGCCCAGTTTCTTCAGGTTCCTGGGTGGGGCAGGCATGATGTATATTTCCACCACAGAACAAATTATTGGGTGGGTAAGTGGGTTTCAGAGGGGTGAAGTGATTTGCTTAAGCAGCCAGTGTGACTTGGACTCAAGCCTACTTCTCCTAACTCTTTGCTCAGTGATCTATTACATGGATTAGAAACCAGCTCTTAAAGAAAATGTATTGCCTGATGACCATAATCTTTTATATGATTCCTGCTCTTCCTTTGAAGGTTATCAGTCTGTTTAACTCTAGAAATGTCATTGTTTATTGGAGATGTGCTATACACACTGCATCTTTATTTAGGACTAGAGGCCCGGTGCACAGATTCGTGCACATTGTAAGTAAATTAATTAGAAGGTGGCTGGCAGGGTAAGACAGGCTGGACACGCCCTAGAGCCAACCTCTCATGTTCCCTCCCCTAGCCGGCCACACCTGGGGCAGCACTGGGGCTCGAAGGGCATCTGTGGAGTGAGTGGGGTCCCTCTGGCCTGTGGGGATGGAGTTGAAACCAGCAGTCTAACATCCCCTGAGGGGTCCCAGAGTGCAAGAGGGCACTCTGCAAAGTTGCTATTGCTCAGCAGCTCCTGAGCCGAGCGTCTGCCCCCTGGTGGTCAGTGCCTGTCATAGCTACCGGCCTGTTGTCCGGTTGTCCGGTTGGCCGGTTGTTTAGGCTTTTATATATATAGACTATAGGCCTGGTGCACAAATTCGTGCACAGGGGGGGTCTGGTAGGCCCACCCCAATGGGGGCCAATTGGGGTGGGGCTGATGAGGGGAAGGGGCCACAGGTGGTTGGCCAGCCAGCCCCACCCCAATCGAGGTGTGGGGGGCCGATTGGGGCTGATTGGGACCCCGATCAGGCCTGTTGGTCGCCACAGTGCTCGTCATAGCAACTGGTCATTCCGGTCGTTCTGTCATTCCTGTTGCTTGGCTTTTATATGTATAGATAAGAACTTGAGAAATCACACCACCTCTGGATAAAACCAGTGATGTTGCTGGTCCCAGCAACGTTCTTCTCACCAGCTCCAGTCACTTGGGGCTCTTGGAATAAGAGCTGACACAGACCATTTTACTCAGTGAATTGTAGAGCAGCAGCATCATTGTTACGGTCTGAATTAGATACACTGAGGTCCTAATCCCCAGTATCTCAGAATGGGACCTTACTTGGCAATAAGGTTGTTGCAGATATGATTAGCTAGGCTGAGGTCATGCTGGAGTCCGATGGGCCCCGATCCAATGTGACTGATGTCCTCATAAGAACACAGTCATGTGAAGACAAAAGACAGAGGGAGAACTCTGTGATGATGAAGACAGAGACTGGAGTGATGCAGCTTCAAGCCAAAGAGTGCCGAAGATGACTGGAAAACCACTGGCACCTGGGAAGAGGCGAGGACGGATTCTCGCACGTTCCAGAGGGGCCTGGGCCCTCCTGACACCTGGATTGCGGATGTCTAGACTCCAGAACGGCACCGCAGTCCATCTCTGTGTTTGAAGCCACCCAGTCTGTGGTACTTGGTTACAGAAGCCCTAGGACACTAGTGTCAACCTCCGTCTGAGTCGAACTCAAAGAGGGACATTCGACAAAGATTTAATATGCTCCTCCCCACCCCAAATAAGAATGCATTTTTGACCTCCCAATTCCGCCTTTCCCTCAGGACCTTGAAAACCCATGAAACCAAAAGGAACACAAAAGATTCCTCATGCTTCTTTGGACAAGGTACCCTGCTTCTGTTGATATTCAGTACTGGGCATTGACTATCCCAAAAGGCCTACATTTTATAAGTCTGGGAGGTTGGGTTTCTTTAGGGAGGGATTCAGGACATCACAGAGACAATGAAAGGCTATTAGGTATGAGCAACAGAGAAACCACCATGACCCATCTGGCCACTGCAGGCTTTTTTGCCCGAGGCGATAATGCCTGATACCCACTAGGGAGTGGGGAAAGGATGGAGCATATAAAACGTGTTCTGCCCTTATAAAACTAACTCTGGTTTATTAAACAAAATTGGGATAACAGTGTTTGAAATCAGTTTCAATTTTCAAATAGTAAAAATAACCAAACAATTTCTAAAAAGAAAAGAAAACTATCCTTCCTTGTAGGCATCTCCTCATTAATTTTATCAATTTCCTTTTCCTGTTCCTTTGCATGTTTACCCTCTTTTATTTTCTATCTAGTCCTTTTGCAACTGGTTCCTTGGTTCCTATATCCTTTAGACCATGGGCCACACAGTGTTCGATAAGTGACTAAAAATTTCCAAATGACACAGTTGGTAAGCATGAGGAAATTATTCCAAGATCAAGGACTGAGAATTAATATTATTATAATGGACAGACACAAACAGTTATGGACTGTAACACATTCTATATACTCATTCAGCTGTTGGCCACACTTACCCAAATATCAGAATTTGGCACCTTATGGAGGAGACAGATTCTTGCTGAGGTGGAAGCGTCAGCTTTATGTGGGATATTCTCAAGGGAGTTCTGCTTTTCCTGGCCTTTGTTTTCTTCCTAGGTTTTACCTTGGAATGGCATCGGGAAGTTTCTGCCTCCACAGCTTACAGCCTGAACTGTCCGGTCTGTGGTGATAGAAATTGAAATAGTGGTTGGGTGTGTGTGTGTGTGTGTGTGTGTGTACATGCTGTTTTGACTGGAAAAGAACCAGAATGATACATCTGGGTAGTAGTTACATGGATGTACACACATGTAATCAGTGTACTTGTGTACTTTACTGTTTGATGTTACATCTCAGTTAAAAAAAAAAAAAAAGAATACTGCTTGATCCAACCTCTTGCCAGGCTGTCAGTGGTTGGGGCTGGAGATCTGGTCAAGATCTAGTAAATTCCATAGACGACACACTAGCCCTTTCCTAGTGGTAGAAACCTCTAGCCTTTTCAGTTCATGGACTGTTCCATAGAACAGCGATACCCCAATATGCTCCCCACCCCACAAAAGGGGTGTGTGGTCCAGTAAGTTTAGGAAATGCTGCACTTTTTAGGCCCCTTCAAAAGACTGACCGTGAACATTGAAATAGTAAAGGCTGTAAGTCCTACAGCAAAGAAACATGTGTATCCCAACTGTCTGAAACGTAACCCTGACACTCTTTTAATTAGTATCTGTTAACACTTTATTAGAATAATTGCCTTGTGTTTTAGACAGAAGCCTGGTCAAGGCCCGCCCCTCCTCCCAATCAGGTGATATGTACGCCACCTGCTGGTTTTATTGGGTATGAGGTCACTCACTGAAAGCTTCTATTTTCACTAAATGTACTCAATACAGAGTTAGTTCATTGTCAAAGTGCTCTTTATTAGATTTTTTTCACATTTAACATACCAGGGACTGAGCAACATAACTTTCCATATTCAGTTACAAAAGGAAGTTTTTAGGGCAAACTCTCAACCTGGAAGTCAGACCATATGAATCAGCGCTGAATACCAGTGTCCAAGACAAGGAAGTGAAGCATTTGATCAAATGAGAGCCAAGAATGAGTGCAAAGGCCTTCAGAATTCTTGGATGTTCTAGAGTAAATATCTATAATATACTTACAAAGGCCTTTAGAATTCTAGGACATTCTGCAGTAAATACCTATGAAAATAAATTTAATTAGTCTGTTCTATTTATTCTCTAATTTGAAGCCTAAGTTATTTTAACAGACTTATTCAATATCTAATAGACTGACGAGCTAAGCTATAATTCCATCCACACCCAATATTAGACATTGTCACTTAAATTGTTACATTTTACTACTCTTGATTCTTGAGGTTATAATTGTAAAAAGGATATTGTAATTGATTTGGGGAGAAGAAATAAAAATAATATAAAGGACCAGAAATGTGGTAAGTTATGGTAAAGTACAATTATTTGTTTTGTAAAGAGCTTATTACACTACATATTCTTATAGACTACCTCACAATATAAGAAGAAAGTTTTAAAATATTTTCTACAAATAATCTTACATAATGTGTTCTATTTATTTTCCTGTCTCAAAACAATATATATCACTAGCAGAGATTTCTTTAAAACCACCATTTTTGCCCGAATGGCTAAAGGTTTAAGCACACAAGCAGTTGCTACCTAACACTGGGTTGGCCAAAAAGAGAGGTCAGCCCATTTTGCCCCTCTTTCACTCTTCATCTTCATCTTCTTCTCGTCACATCTAGATTCCTCCAAGAGATCTCTAAAGAAATCCCTGCCTTCAACTCCACGAGCAAACGCAGCTGGGTGTGCCAACACCTATCTAATCCTACTAGGGCAAAGGTGCCATGGTCCAAACTTTAAAGTTAAGGAAATAAATTCCTATTTTTAAAAAAATTTTTACATAAAGTGCACCCATTTTATTTTATTTTTTAAAATTATATTTTTATTGATTTCAGAGAGGAAGGGAGAGGGAGAGAGAGATAGAAACATCAATGATGAGAGAATCATTGGTCAGCTGCCTCCTGCAGGCCCCACACTGGGGATCAAGCCCACAACCCCAGTGTGCCCTTGACCGGAATCAAACCCCGGACCCTTCAGTCTGGAGGCTGATGCTCTATCCACTGAGCCAAACCGGCTAGTGCCCTAATTCCTAATTTTAAATACTAGCAATTATTTGCAAATAATGCTATTTGCCCTATGGTGTGTCAGCCTCGCTGTGAAAGGCTGTTTAGATTCAGCTCCTGGAGCAGTATTCCTAGTATTCAGAGATCAGTTGCATCAGAACGTGTAACAATATAAATACGCTGGTTTTGGGGCTTTTCCTCCGACCTGTGGTTTGTGAAAGTAGGGCTCGGTCCTCAAAATGTGTAACGTGCCCCATAGGTGCTGATCCAACCCCTGTGGAGATTCTTTGTTCTTAGTGCTGATGATGGATCCGCTCAGAGTGGCTGATCAAGGCGAGGCACAACATCTGTATTTATAAGAATTCCACAGGTTACGTGAATAAGTACAAGGGATGAGAACTGTTCCAAGGGATGGTTAAAGAAGGGAGGAACTATTTGCCAGTGGATTGTTTGTGAATGTGGAGAAAGATAGGCAAACAGATTAACCAAATTTAGAGTAATTATTCATGACGGATACAGGAAATCATGTGAATAAAAAAAGATTGAATGCCATGACCTATCAACCTAAGAAAGGTTCACAGTGACATTTCAATGACCTGAATTCTTAACCCTGGCTGCTCTTTAGAATCCTCCAGGAGTGAGCTTTTAAAAAATACCAATGCCTGGGTCCTACTCCAGACCAATTAGATCAGAATCTTCAGGGGTGGGAAGAGGTGAGGCCTGAGCTGCTGCTTAATAGCTCCTGGGTGGACCTTGTGTGCAGCCAGCCTAAGCACCATCGCTCTGTGACATGAACAGTTTGAGTCACCTGCTATTGTTACATCACAAGCAGCTCATGTTTGCTTCCAGACCCGTTCGAAGAAATGAATGCTTGGCACTGCCCTCTGATCTCTTGTTCCCACCTCTTAAACCACCATCTTTAAGATTTACTGTTCTAT
Organism: Eptesicus fuscus; assembly: GCF_027574615.1. NCBI lineage: Eukaryota > Metazoa > Chordata > Mammalia > Chiroptera > Vespertilionidae > Eptesicus > Eptesicus fuscus. The sequence continues at coordinate 55,805,862 of NC_072478.1, read as the reverse complement.
TTATAAAAGCGGCTGCCACCTGCTTTCTTGCCATACTTTGCAGCAATATATACTGCTTGGAAGAACAAAGGCCAGAAAGTTAAATAACTTACAAATTTGCTAGTTAAAATTGGGGGGCATGAGGGCAGGAGTGTCTGTGGAATCTGTTGCTTGGCAACTTTTGACGAGCCCAGTCAATTACTTCTTGCCACTAAAAGGAAATTAACTCCTCATTATGCAGAGGGCTTGAAAAGTCACCCAGAGCAGGCCGTCCATAGCCATGTCGCACTTTCTCTACTTGACTCCACAAATTCTCCTGCCCTTTAGCCCTCTTACTTCTCAGGAGTTTGATCTGATCAGACGCAAGGCTGGAGCATCTTGGCAGAATGAAAGGAGATGGTCAGATTCTTCTCTGACAACCTACAAGGGCAGTTACCGGAGGAAAGAACTGGATAAATCTACAAGCGGCCAATTTTGTTTGGAAGCAGGAAAGCAGAGGCCTGAGTGTCGCCAGTAAGATTTCTTTGTAATTTGCACCTGAATATGTCACTATAATAGACAAGAATGCTATTAGAGAAAGAGGGTTTTGTAAACCCGGGAGAAACTTCTGTGTATTTTCCTGCTGAAAATGTCAGTGGGAAGAAGAGCCTAAATGTCAGTTATCAGCTGAAATGATGATTGTCTTCAGCTTAGTGCTTGTAAAATTAGAACTGTGTACTCTTGAAAACATAAAAATATAAGTATTTTATTAAACTGTAGGTATTTGGTGCTCTCTGCTCAGCAAAGCGGTGCTTAGTTTTACCACTTTTAAGCTGAAAAATTCCCCCAGAGCAGGAAGAACGTTGACTAATCCTCCTTTGCTCTCCACTTGCTAATGTCTGCCAATAATTGCAGTGTTGAGGGCCCAAAACACTGTTTTCAAATGTTTGCTATAAGTCAAGCCCTATGTTAAGGCCCACCAAAAAAAAAAAAAAAAAAAAAGTATTTTCAGTTTAATATGGTAACTGAAACCACAGAGATAAGTAACCAGCACATGGGAGGGAGATGCTATCAGTGAGGGGCTGTTGGGAGAAAGATCTCAGTGAAGCAGGTTTCCGCTGAGCTGGTCTGGAAATTGGGGAAACCACCCTGCTGGAGGGAGGGTGCGCAGAGGAAAAGGAGTGTTTAATCCCCAGTGTAATCAGAGCTGCAGGAAACGTACATGGAGATGTGGGAAAACACGAGGACTCATGATGAAAGATGTCCCTCTGTGTGTTAATTGTCAACTATCTTGTCCAAATTCTGGAAATCTATTTGAAAAATCAGTTGGGTTATTGGCTCTGACTTGAGATGTGAGGACTCACTCAAATAATCCCCTAATAAATATTAGTTATATTGCCATCCAGGGCTCTTCAAATGATCAAAACAATGCTTAAAGCTCAGATGTCTCAGAAATGCTTTCTGATTGGGGTCCTTGTCTGGTTTATTCCACAATCTCTGCATCTCTAATAGCTCTCAAGTATGTTGATACTTCAATTAATTTGGGAAGCACCTTGACTAATTCTATGAATTTCAAGGCATCTCTTGGCCAGATCGGGGAATCTTTCTAGTACTGCTGGGGTCCTCTCTGAAAATAGTTTGAAAGCTGGTATCCACGTAGATGGTTTGAAAGCTGCTATCAGAGTAGGAAAGAAATAGTTAATAAATAGAAAAAATGCAGAAGTAGCTGGTGAAAATGTCCAGAACTTGGAACTTCTTTCTTATTGAGAGTGTGATCATTATGTGAATCATTCCAACCAAGGTGCCCTGTGACATTGCAAACCACAAAGGACACAAGCTCACGAGGTTTACTTGTTTTTTGGAACCTCAGAAATGTAAATATATCCTTTGCAGAATGGCTGCTTATTCTGTTACAGGCTAAGCCACGGCAAGGGTTATGAATGAAGATGGAGGGCAGATTCAGCTCATTTGGAAAGTGCTGGCTATAGTTTAAATTTGCGCTTTTTTTTTTTTTAAATCTTTCTCTTGGTTAATTTTAGACCCGAAGACAAATGTCTTAAGTTAGAAGCAAAAGCTGTTTGATTAAAATTTGGGAAGGCCGTGAAGAGACATTTTTACACTGCTATAAAATCAAATGGTCCGAGGGGGATTACTGAATAAAATATGAAGTGACTGATCACTTAAAATGTCAGGTCAGGAATATATTAAAGTATACAAAACATAATACTTTTTTTTTTTTTTCATCACATACATTGAATACCCATATTGTGCAAGAGGAGGAAAGGTGGTCATTTGGTTCTGAACCAGTTTTAACAGCAAATATGTAAAATTCATAACCATGCAGGAAAAAAAGCTCCTGCTTTTTGGGAGCGTGGAGGTGAGTGTGGTATAAAACTTACGCTACTATGGAATACTGGTATCAATTCCGAGGTTAAAATAAGGGAAAAGTTGCATTTTGGAATTCCTAAGACAAAAGTATGGCACAAGGATCAATTTTTAGGCCTTGATGCTCTGTTTATTTATTAAATTATTCATTTATTCATTCATTAATCAAATATTCTTTAAGATCCTACTTTTGTGTAAGGCCTTTTAGGCTAGATGCTGGGGCTGGGGCTGGGGCTGTGATGAAAACATCCATGGCCCTTGTCTTCATGGAGTTTACAGTCTGGTGAGGGAGCACCCACCAGGTTAACAAGCCGTGTGTGCTTTGAAGGAAAGGAATGGGGATGTTGGTTAAAAAAAGAAGAGGGGTGGCGATTTCTCACAAACTAAGCACAGTCGCACTATAAGATCTGGCAGTCATGCTCCTAAGTATTTACTTCACTGATTTGTAAATTTCTGTCTGCACAAAACCCTACACATGCATGTTTGTAGAACCTTAAGAACATGATGCTAACTGAAAGAACCAGACACAGAAGACAAATATCGTATGACTCTACTTGTAGGAGGCACCTAGAGGAGGCAAATGCATACAGACAGAAAGTAGAATACAGGTCACCGGGGGCTGCTGGGAAGGAGGGAACAGGAAATTATCATTCAAGGGGCACAGAGTTTCTGTTGAGGATGATGAAAAAGTTCTGGAGATGGTAGTAGTAATGGTTGCACAACACTGTGAATGTGCTTAATGCCACTAAATTGTACCTTTAAAGGTGGCTAAAATGGTAAATTTTATGTTATGTTCATTTTATAATAATAATAATAATAACTTGTGAAGGACAGGACTTCCAGAACGTAATCCTCCATAAAAGCAGAAAAAACTCTGGGGAAAAAAATTGTCAAAAATCATCTCTTTCAAAATTAACCAAAGGTGTGCAACAATCTGAGGAGTGTTTTCAAGGAAATCTGCAAAACTTTGGTAAAAACAGCAGGGTTTTTGGCATAGAAACTTGACCACTCTCATCCCCTTGATAGTTCTTGAGAATAATGGTTCCTACACATGTTTGATCGTGATAATGACCCATTTTGTTGAAAATGATGATTTTCAAGCCACTCCCTTTAGAAATTCTGATTATGAGGCACCAGTGAACCTGTGTAACAAAAGTCAGACTGGGGTTGACCTAAGGGGTGTGCAGGATTATGGTTGGGAGTGTGGAAAGGGGATGAGAGGAAGCAAAAGTTTCAGAAATTAAATGAAAAGATGAGTGGAAATCCCTCTTCAGTCCATAGGCTGTGACTTAAAAATCCATAGACTTACAACTTGTTTCTTCTATTTGCTTTCTTCAGGATGTCATCGCCAAAGGCCTCTGCCTACGGCCCCGCACTCTGCAGGGCTGATCCCCAAGACACTGCAGGTGGTAAAGGTAGGTGCAGCCCATCAGTCTGAGCAGACCCTTGGGCAGGGCTGCTGTCACTGTAACGTCTAGGTTCTTGATTTGAGTCCATGTGGTTTCCATTTGCCGACGACAGACAAGGTGTCTTCAGAAGGAAAACGAATGTATTCTACTCTGGGTCTGTCACTCTTAAAAATGACAGTTACTTTAGGGAAACCTTTTCCTCCTCCAATTAGTCCCCAAATGTAACTGTGCCAGAGCACGGAGCTCTAGGTAATGTAATCCAAGCTTTCCTGGGTGCATCCAAGAACGGAAAAGAGAAACCAAAGCTATAAACCACCAGCTAGTAAATGATATTTGTTCATCTATAACCACCTCCACCCTGTTTTAGTTAAATTAGGGTAACACTGGCTGCTATGATAAGGTAAACCTCCGAATTCCAGTGACTAAAACAAGAAAAGATATTCTTTTCTTTATTTAAAGGCAAATGTGGGGGTTTTGCAGGCAGATCTTCCACATGGTGATTTAAGGGTACAGACTTCATTCATCTTGGGGTTCCTCCATCCCCTGAGACCCCAGAGTCCTTTGTCTCTAGTTGGCAGGTGGAAGTGGCATGCATCTCTCACACTCACATTCCAATGGGAGAAGGAGTCTCCGGGCTCCACCTAGATGCCAAGGAGTTCAGAAATGGATTCCTCCCTGGGCAGCACCTCCTGGCACCAGCTACACACACCGCAAAGAACAGCTGGCCATCCTGCTACACACTGATTCTGAGGAAGAAACAATAGGCTTTTCTCATATAACTTCCATCTCTCAGGGTTAAATCTTTGAAGGTTTAATAAGACTAATGTCATTTCAAATGAGGACTGTGTAGCACTTTAGGAAATTTGCTGGAAATACTTTTTCGCTGTAGTATTTAAAGCTTGAAGAGGTATGTGTGTGTTGGGAGAGGTGTGAGAGTGAAAGAGCTACCCTGCAGCCCTATGGGGTTTTCTCAAGTAATGGAGATAAAGGTTTATAACGGCTGCCTGGGATGATCATTGTTCTGCTGGCTTTCCTAATGAAATTGGACTTTATGGGACTAGCATGTTTGAGATGGGTTTTATGCATTCCTCTGTGGTTTGTTGAGGCAAAAGAAAAAAAAAAAAAAGGACAGGACAGCTAACCATTTGTGCAGTTGTTAAAATCAGGAAAGACTTACTTTCTCCCCTTAGCAGTAATGAACATAAAATTGAAACACACTACATCGTTGAGAGACAAGACTGAGCTGGGGTCCAGGAAATTAAACAGCCCGGTCACATCATTCATTGTAAGCTGAGGTGACAGCGCATCTGATCTGAGTAGCGCCAAGTACAATCCTATTACATTTATATTCTATTTGTGCCCTTCAGAATTCTGATTAACCCGCTGATCACCTGAGCCCTGGGGGAACTGAGAGCCAGCAGTCCCACAGTCAGATGGGGGGAGGGGGGAGTATTTCAAGGGTAGTAACACGAGCAGCAAAAGCAATAATTTACCACTATATGACAGGTATGACTTTGTTTTCCTCTCCTCTCCCGTTTTTATGGTGAAGTGTTGGTAGGAGGAAATGACATAAGTGTATATATTCATAATGATGACTTCTTAATAGATTTCTCCCGTACCACTTTTTTCACTCTCTTCAAATGGTCATTTTAATTTAAATGATAGCTATAGCAGGTCCTGAAATAATGTTTCGGTCAATGTCGTTTCCTTATAACGTTGATGAGATGCTGTAGGAACTTACTCTTGCTTATATGAATCAGCCTTCAGCAAAATTGGTTTTGTGATACATCATTTCACTTAAAGGTTCAGAACCTATATCCACAGAGTTAAGTGATGACTTACTGTACTCATTTCATTAAGAGGTGACCGTGTATCAAGGCAGAATTATGTCATTTGGCCACAAGATAATTTCTTGTGCTTCTTTTGTTTGTTTTCTTTCTTTTTAAAAAAAACATTTTTATTGATTTCAGAGAAGAAGGGAAAGGGAGAGAGAGATAGAAACATCAATGATGAGAGAGAATCATTGATTGGTTGCCTCCTGCACGCCGACTACTGAGGGCTGAGCCTACAACCCAGGCATGTGCCCTGACCAGGAACCTAACCATGACCTCCTGGTTCATAGGTCAATGCTCAACCACTGAGCCACACTGGCTGGGCTCCTTGTCCTTCTTTTCAATTTTCATTGTTTAATGTTTGGGTGATCAACTTGAATCTAATGAAAGGAGTTAAAGCATGAAGCCAAGGGTCAAATTATCAATACAGGCCAACTTTATAAATCTGCTAACCACTGGTGGAAAGTGGTCTGTTGATGATCCCTTTGTAGAAATGTATCTATTCATATAGATATGCAAATCAGATGGGCAGGGCTTATGTTTGATTCTCGAGGTTATCATAGCAACAAGTTCTCAAATTCCTTCTCCCAACTGCCTTCCAGACAATTAGTAGTATTTGTTCTGCCTACATGAAGGTGGCTTTCCTTTTGCATTCCACCAATTTCTTTCCAATTCTTTAATTTGTTTGTGGCTTCCCCCTCCTATGGCCCCAGCATATGCTCATCTCTTATATTCAGAGAAGAATGAAGCAATAGCTAATAACTATAAAAGCCAAGTGTCGTAAAACTGTAGTACAACAAACAGAAATTGATAAACCATTCAACTTTCCATTTACACTCTGCAAAAATGGATTCTAGCAAGTTGTGTTCACTTCCAAAGCTTCTCTCCAGCAGAAGCAATTTATGAAGAGCGTGGCTCAATGCAGGCTGTGGCGGAGCTGGGGCAGCACTCACTGGCCGTCCCTGTCTCTTCTCTTGTTCTTAGCACTATCCCTGTGTCCCACGCCTGCACCCCTCTAAGACGAGCCCAGTTTTCCCTTGCAAAAGGCTACACAAGCCTCTTTTATTCTTGCTGGTCCAGGAGATGTATTATGTGCCAGGGAAGAGGTTTTAAATCGTATGACAATATGTGTAAGATCTCCTTGGGAGAGTCCCTGACTACAGGGAACACATTCCAAGGGTCTGAAGCAGCTCCCTGGAACTGTTTTCTTGGCATATACCCTTTTACAAGGATGACAGTGATAGGAGAATATGGACGAGAACCAAATAAGATTCTAGGAGGCAGCATCGATATGGTTTGTCATGTTACTTCAAGAGCGTTTGTGTCCATTTCTAACATCCCTTTTCTTCCCTCCCTTTATCCCCACTTATTTCTCTGTGGAGCCTTCTCCAAACCTCGAAAGACTTCTCAAAGCAAGAAGAGCTCACCTGACCACCCCAGAAATTATGCCTTCACACAGGGGAATCTTAAAGCCTGAACAAGTTGATGTGGCTTCTGTTTCCTGTTGCACTTGCCATCAACCCTTATTCCTCAGCAAGGCCTTTCAGACCTTTCAGGAATGTGACCTGCCTGTCTTCCCAGGCTCGTGTTGTGCCTTTCCTTCCTTTTGCTCACTCTGTTCCAGTTTCAGTGGCTTCTTTTAATAACTTGAAAATGAGGCCTAAAAGTGGGGCCACCAGGGAAGACTCACCTCCCCCACAGAGACCAGGGGAGACCCGGAATGGACGCTTCCCCCCAAACAGAAACCTAGCTGTCATCCATCTGTGTGTGTGTGTGTGTGTGTGTGTGTGTGTGTGTGTGTGTGAGAGAGAGAGAGAGAGAGAGAGAGAGAGAGAGAGAGAGAGACTCCACACAGTCCTGCCTCTGTCCGCTGAGTTGTTTCTCCCCTGAGGCTCCACACTTCCCACGCCCACCACATGCCCGGGGACAGGGACGTTCTTGCCCTTTCTCTGCCACCTCCCACACCTGTTGCCTGCTGGGCACTGACTGTACCACCTCCCTCTGGTCCAGGCCTTCCCAGTCCACTCTGGTGAGGGCAGAGAGAACTCTTCGGGCTTCGGCATGTGTGTCTTCACTGTCTGTTCCCAGGGCCACACTGGTTTGCCTTCCACGGCTCACCGAGGAAAGCTGCCCCTGTGGGATGGTTGTGGACGAGGAAGGCCCGATGGGCCGGTGCCCTCACCGGAACGTGTCCTCATCCCTCCCCCTCCCACCCCTCCCTCCTACTGACAAGCGTGGTGGCCGGCCAGGGCATGCAGCGAGGGAACAAGGTGACTTAGAACAAGCCCCACTCGCCCTGGGGTTCCCACACTCACTGCTGGTGTGGGGGCTGTCACAGCAGAGGGACCTGCGGGTGCTTTCTTTAGTTTGTTTTCTGACTAATTTGCCTGCCTTGCTGTGGGAAGTGCATATATTTCTTTTAAACTACAGAAAAAATAAAAGCTCCCATTGGCCACCAGTAAATCTAGAAAGCCTGATAAGCAGTTAGCCTGGGACTGAGGTCCTCACCCCGTTAAAATGACAGATATGCTGGGTGACTGCCAGCAGGCTCCAGAGAATTCCAGAATCGACCCCCCTCCCCACTCCCCTGACCCAGGAATAACAACCTCCCTCTCAGGGGTTGGGAACTTGGTTTTGCAATCTCTATTTTGAATTAGGAAACCATCTAATAAATGGTTAAATGTGTTTGCCAGAAAATATTCAAGTCTAAGGCAACCGTTTCCAAATCCCCTGCAGAGATTGGACACAAGGGGACACTGGCAGCCGCCTCTGTTGTTAAGAAGGTCACCAGATGCCATCTGTTACCGGGTGCGCTTTACTGTTCAAGCATCGCTTCCACTAGGAGGTGGCTGCGTGTGCTTTGCATGTGAACTTTCTCCTTTTTAAAAAATAATTTAGTTTTGCCATATCTTTTATAATCGAAGATGAGCATCTTTTAAAAAAAATTCTTATTGTAGAAAGTATTACATATGCCCCCTTGCCCGGGAACTTAGAGGGAGCGCTGCAGTGGACAGCACAGTGACTTCAGTGGGCTTGTGTGAACAAGCCCCGTGTCTGCCTACAGGGTGGGCTGGGGTTAGGTGGGGAGAAGAGGAAGAGAAGGCAAAGCATTGTTTTAGGTCTGTCCTTGGTTATGGCTCCCATGTAATTGGGATGTTGCTGGCCGGTCTTCCTAACCTTTTCCTGCCTTGCTTTAGCCATCTATAGAATATAATAGCACCCCTTCTTTACCTGTCATTGTGAAATTAAGGCCGATGAATGGATGTCTTACTCTTTTACTCACAACTTAAAATGTTTTTTTTAACCCATAGGGAAGTTGAAGGAGTCGTACAAACAGTATTCACCTACTCTCACCTAGATTTACCAGTTGTGAGCATTTTGCCACATTTGTTTATATGGAGTTTTATCTCAGTCTCTCTCTATTGATGCTTGTATAGACTTCTTTGCTGAACTATTGGGAGTAAATTACAGACATCAAAACAGTATGTCCTTCAATACTCCAGCGTGTGCCTCCTAAGAGTAAGAATGTTCTCTTACAGAACAATAATACTGTTATCACCCTTAAGAAACTCCACTCCATATTGACAGAAAACTTTTAAAAAACCCTAATACACAGATCATTAAATGCCTTATTCTTTGAAATCTATCCGAGAGGATTTTCTGTGTCATCTATCCCAGTGGTTAGCAGCTCTCTGTCTAAGGCACCTCCTGGTTTTAAGGCAGTTTAAAAAATTGGATCAAAGCTTTGGGCCCTTACCTTCAGAAAATACCTGTAAGGACACTGTGCAAGCCAACAAAGCACACACCTTGGATCCCTCTGGGTGACCATGGACTCTAGGTTAAGTGTTGTTAATCTTTGATCTAAAGTCTCCTCTTTTGTGTACGTACAATGTAAGACCACATACTCAGAAAGAAAAGAATAGTTTGTCTTCGCTTTCCAGCATTATGTTCTGTGTTCATGAGGCTCCATTTCAAGAAACTCAAAATTTCAAGGAACTCAGATATGGGTAGGTAGGAGGTCGTATTATCCCCAATCTGTGAAACAGAAACAGAATCTCAAATACAGCTAAGAGCTGTACTGTGACAGACACCCAGTAGGTGGACTGACTGGTTAGAAAATCTAGAAGAATACTTCCAGACTTGAGCTTCTGCGATTCTGGAAGAGCCATGGTCACCAAACCACACTTGCTTTCCTGATAACTTTCTTTAAAAAACCAAATACATGTAGCATCCCATCAGGGCCTAATGTATTGAAGGGCCTAGTACATAAAGGTGGACTATGTGGGCAGTTACTTAACACTCTTGTTTTTATCCACAAAATCGCCCAGTTTGGTTACAGTTTTAAGACGAGGAAGTGGAAGCAGGGAGGTGGATACACACTAGCAAACTGGGATAACATTAAATGTCCTTATTGAAAAGGTTAGCTGGAACTGCCAAGGTCAAGTTGCACTGTGGACTCTGTTTTGTCAACTGTGCACTCACAAGGGAAAAAAAAAATCATTAGCTAACCATACTTCAACATATGTGAGCTTGCTGGTGTTCCTTCCTCTTCATAAACAGACAGAGAAAATGAGAGACATTTCTAGCTCAGTTAGAAAAATGACTGTGTTTGGCCAAAAGATGGACATAAATGTGTAAATCCCACATGCAAAGGTTTAGCAAAAAATCTAATGCCTCTCTCTCCTCCATAATCTACCAAATGCCTCAATATTACTCTCTGTAAAGCTCTAATATTATATTGTAATTTCATTTACTAACTAATGATTATCTCACATAATTTTTTAACAGAAGGTGACAAAGTTAAAGCCTCTGGCAGGATGATAGGATTTATAAAGGTTAACAGAGCTTTGAAAGGCTAAGGATTCATGACCAATGGGATAATCAGAGCTAATTGTGCAATATAAACTTCTTGACCACCTGCTTTCACTATAGGTGGGTCTTTCTTGAATTTAGCTAAATAATTGTTGGGCTCTTTATTTGACTTTAGCTGAAGGTATCTTGTTTTAAAAAGCATCAGTGTAAAATAGCACAAATCACAATGAGTATTTGACAAGTGCTAGTCCGTTCCCTTGACCCAACCCTAATGACCAGGCCCCATCATATTATGCCAACAACCCCCCCCACACACACACTTTTTTTTATCAGTGTTTATTTGTTTTAATCAAATTAGAATTTTGAGAGAACTCAACATGATTAGTCATTAGGGAAATGCAAATTAAAACTGCAATGAGATACCTCTTCACATCCATAAGAATGATTCTTATCACAAAGACACTAACAAGTGTTGATGAGGCTATGGAGAAACTGGAACCTTCATTCATTAGGCTGTGGGGATGTAAAATAGTACAGCCATTTTGGGAAACACACTGACATTTTCTTTAAAAGTGAAACAAATTTACCATAGGATCCAACATTTCCACACCTAGGTATTTACTTTCTTTTATCCAAGAAAAAGGAAAAGATCTGTCTATACAAAGACTTACCACATGAATGTTCATTGCAGCATGATCCATAATAGTCCAAATTGGAAATAACCCTTATGTCCATCAACTTGATAAGTGGGTAACAAAATAGGGTGTATTCATACAATGGAATACCACTCATCAATAAAAAGGAATAACATGCTAAAAAGCTGCAATGTGGATGGGCCTCAAAAACATGATGAGTAAAAGAAGCCAGACATGAAAGACCACATGATGTATGATCCCATTGATATGAAGTGTCCAATAAAGGCAAATCTATACAGAAAGAAAGTAGGTGAGTGGTTTCCTGGGACTGGAGAGAGTAAAGGAGATTAGGCCATAAGGGGGTATGAGGGATCTTATTGGGATAATGAAAATGTTCTACTACTAGTTTATGGTATTATGGTGATAGTTGCATAACTTGACATATTTACTAAAAATCATTGAACCGTACACTTACAATGGGTGTATTTTATGGTATATAAGTCATATACACCAACTAGGAACTTAATCTGCCAGGGTTAAAATATACACCAGAGCTGCCTTAGACCTTGAGAAAAATTGATAGCCCTAGAATTTCAGCATGGTCTTGGTTCCCTCTGATTCTAAGAGTTTAAGCTGCATATCATAGAAGAATGTTCTGGGCAGAGAAATCTTTACCCCAACCTGTGGTCCTGCATGTAAGGAGCTTGGAAATCATCGCTCCATCCTGATAACAAGTACCAAGCTGAGCAGAGTGAAAAATTAGCAACTCTTCTCAGACCTTTAAGAGAAGGGTGGACCCTGGGCAAACCACTGTGTCCAAAATTGGAGAGACAGACAGGAGCCACAGGAGACTCACCAGCTACCAGCCAGGGCGGGAATGTCAGAACTGTAATTGACAAACTGCTGGAGGCTCAATGTGGACAAGCCTGGGAGTTAAAAACTCCAGGGGGACCCAGGCAGAGGGGAGTCCCTATAGTATTGTAAGATTTACTTCCAGGCACTTGACTGGGATCCTAGAGTAAACATCAGAGAAAAATTGCCTTTGTGTTTCCAGCAGAGGGAGGGGAAAAGAAGTCATTTTGAAATATTTCAGACACTGTTCTTAATGAGGTCTTCCCTTAGGAGAAACTAGGCAGCCAGAACTTAATCTGCAGGGTACTATCCCAGCATAACTGACCCAGGGAAGGGGAATACCCACCTCCAGCCCACTCTATCCGGTTCCACCTAAGAGGGGAGAGAAAAACAAACACTAGTTCTCAGTCCAGAGGCACAGATCACTTAAGACCGAGACCTAATCATAGGATCCCATCAGGAAAACATCATAGAGAAAGCCAAAGGGCATGTAAAACGGAATTATTCTGATAACATTTTTTATTATAATCTCATAATTTCAACGTCTCCTTAGCTGTTATCAGTATCACTTTCATCCCATCTAATAAAGAGGGGATATGCAAATTGACCATCACGCCATCATGCCATCACAAATATGGCGGCACCCATAGCCACAAGACTGGAGCGTCCAGTCCCCTCAGCCCCACTGGAATCCTCCAGTCCTTTCAGCCCTGCAGGGGGCGGAGAATGTGGCGGCAGGCACACAGTGTGGCCGGGCTTGCCCTCAGCCCCCCAGCCACCCAGGGCTGGTCCAAGGTGCAGGCAAGCCTCAGATGGCGGCTGCCTAGCCGCCCAGGGCCACCCGAGGCTCAGGTAACCAGGGCCGTCCAAGGCTTGCACTGCCGGCAGTGGCAGAAGCAGAGGTGTGATGGGGGCGTTGCCTTCCCCTGATCACCGGGTTGCCTCCTGCCCCTGTGGGCTCCTGGACTGTGAGAGAGGGCAGGCCAGGCTGAGAGACCCCCCCCTCCAGTGCATGAATTTTCATGCACCAGGCCTCTAGTTTTAAAATAAAACTGAAATGTGTACCATACCACCCTGGCTGAGTAGCTCAGTTGGTTGGAGCATTATCACAATAACATCAAGGTTGTGGGTTTGATCCAGGTCAGGGCACATATAAGAATCAACCAGTGGCCAAAACCGGTTTGGCTCAGTGGATAGAGCATCGGTCTGCGGACTGAAAGGTCCCAGGTTCGATTCCGGTCAAGGGCATGTACATTGGTTGCGGGCACATCCCCAGTGGGGGATGTGCAGGAGGCAGCTGGTCGATGTTTCTCTCTCATCGACGTTTCTAACTCTCTATCCCTCTCCCTTCCTCTCTGTAAAAAATCAATAAAAATATATTAAAAAAAAAAAAAAGAATCAACCAGTGAATGCATGAATAAGTGGAACAACAAATCTCTCTCTCTCTTGCTCTCTCTCTCTCTCTGTCACACAAATACAATAAATAAATTTAAAAATTAAAAGAAATGTGTATTATTCAAAAATGTTTTACACCCCTCCCACCAAAAGCTCCAGAATGTTTACTATGAATTAACTCTTAGTCACAATTTCATCTTACCCGACTCTTACTTTTCTGTTGGTCAGATTCTAAAAGGAAATAAGTGATGTGTGTACAACTTGTTGGTATAGCCCACTTGGGAGTGTAGGAAATTTTATGTTCGAACACTGGGTTTAAGCCTGGTTTTTCCTCTTTGTTTGCATGCAGGACTATTCCCTCATATAACCAGTTCCTTTAAAAATCCACCTGATGTCAAGCACAGAGTGGTAAGTCCAACATTCCTCAATGATGGTTTACTTGTAGAGAGCTTAACTGATGGCACACCATTGCTCCTAGGGGAAATGCAGGGTCAGGTTCCCATGAGCCTCTGCTCACAACATTTTCATTAACTGAGCAATACGTAAATTTGTTTTATGTGTGTTTCTGTGCAAAGACACCTTATTGAATATATATTGTTGATTCATTGACAAACTTACAGCCAACAGGACTATAATTCATGCCTAAGTGAAGATTATATAACACGTATTTTCTCTGTAAGGCACATCACAGCCGCCTTGTGCTGAGGACACTAGACAGCACTGAGTGGGGGGCAGTTTAAACAAATAAATCAAGAACAAAAAGCATAAAAATTTAGAAAATAGGGCACTAAATAGATCCCAACAAGAACACTTGCTCACAGCATGAGAGCTGCAGCAAGAGGGGAACTTGTGTCCTGTTGTCCGACCTTGACTGAGAAGGTGCGTGTCAAGTGACTCAAATTGTTTGCCCCTCTGTGCATGTCCTTGAAAGACCTCAAAAGTGCTGGAGTATTAACTTGGGGTTACAAATACATTTTAATGAGCAGGCAAACTCGCAAATATGAAATCCATGAATAGTAAGCATTGATGGTATTCATTTCCTTTGCCCATTTTCCTATTAGGATGTTTAGCTCTTCTTATATTGATTTGTATAAGCTATTTGCATATTGGGATAGGACTCCTCTGCCAATCCTATTTTATAAATAATTTCCCCAATTTTGTCTTTCCCTTTTACTGTTAGTGTCTGTTGTTATAATGGCTTTTGGCAATAGTACCAAAGGGCCTTTTGAATGGGGAGGACAATGGAAAAGGACTTTTGTTACATTTCTATGGTTGGGAAAGTGATTGCTAATTTATTTTCATCTCTCTTCTCCACAGGCACACCAGATTCTGTTTCGTGATCTTTCTCCAGTGCTTCCAAATTATGAAAAATCATGTAAGTCCTACCCTAAACCATCACATTATAGCCATGTCCCACCTTTATTTTATTATTTTTTAAATATACTTTCATGTACATTTTGCCAAGATTCACCAATTCTTTTTTTAAAATTCTTTATTTTTTTAAAAAAAATGTTTTTTATTGATTTCAGAGAGGAAAGAAGAGGGAGAGTTAGAAACATCAATGATGAGAGAGAATCATTGATCGGCTGCCTCCTGCACACCCCACACTGGGATCAAGCCCACAACTTGGGCAACGTATCCTGACCAGGAATCAAACTGTGACCTCCTGGTTCGTAGGTTGATGCTCAATCACTGAGCCATGCTGGCCAGGCTGCCTTTATTTTAATTATGATCTTCATCTGATATTTTTTCATCCCTTTCTGAGTCTGAGGCTGCTTAAGGTCTTTTGCATTTCTGCCTCCTCCCTCCTGTCACCACGTGTAACTGCATTGTCCCTCTCCTGTCAATAAGAGGATGCAGAAATGGAGGGAGAACTCCCAGAGACGTGCCAGCACAGCTCTGGAAAAGAGCAAACATGAGAAGGTGGTGGTGGTGGAAGAGGTGGGGGTGTGGTAGAATGTAGGGAAGGATTTGGAACAATTGATTTAAAAAGGTTCAGAAGGGGAGGGGAGAGCAAAAAAAAAAAAAAGGTTCAGAAAAGTCAGTAACCTTCATTTGTTCATACCCTTGGAGCTTCTGTTTGCCACAAGCACTTACCCCCTGGCTGTCTGTGTCTCCACGCTAGATGTGAGAACGAAAAAACCAGCACCCGAGAACCTGGTGAAGGCCAATCAACGAAGGACAGACTTCCTGCTGAGATGTGTAAGAATCTTTTTACCTCTCACCCAACAGTGGATCCCCAGGGGAGTGCCAGTGGGTGTGCCTGTTGGAGTGTCGGTGCAGGTGTTAGTGTGTGTGTGTGTTTAGCATTGGAGTGAAGGTAATCCCTAATTTACATTCAAATGACACAGGCATGAGACTGTTCTGAGAAGTGGTCTGCCTTAAAGCACTGTGAACATTTCTCGTCTCCAGCTCTCCAGTGGGAAGCAAGCTGCAAAGGGGATTGGAGTTTCTCTTGTACTGTCCATATTTCCACCTGTGATTGGCTGGGTCCTGCCTCTTGCGAACAAGGCATTAAGTTCTCAGACTGTCCTCCCCTCTGGGGACCCACCTGGGTGCCTAGCGTCCTGGGCACACTCTCTTCACGTGGCTGCTCTGGCTCCGGCATCTACTGTCCCCACGCCCCCTGACATGGCCCTCCAGAGCAGGGGCTGCTCCGTCTTGCCTGATCAGACTTCCTCAAAGCCCAGTAATTTTTTAAATTTAAATTTAATTTAAATACTTTATCGTTTAAAGTTTTACTTAAGTCTCCTTTTTCTCCCATTGACCTCTCCCCGGCCGCCCCCTCCCCCCAGCATGTGCCCTTACCGCTCCCCATCTGTGTCTATTGGTTATGCTCAATATTGGTATGCATGCATACAAGTCCTTTGGTTGATCTCTTTCCCCCTCAACCTCCGCCTTCCCTCATAGTTGGACAGTCTGTTCGATGCTTCTATGACTCTGGATCTGTTTTTGTTTCATCCATTTATGTTGTTCATTATATTCCACAAATGAGTGAGATCATGTGATATTTATCTTTCTTTGACTGGCTTATTTCACTTAGCATAATGCTCTCCAGGTCCATCCATGCTGTTGCAAATGGTAAGAGTTCCTTCTTTTTTACAGCAGCGTAATATTCCATTGTGTAGATGTACCACAATTTTCTAATCCACTCATCTGCTGATGGGCACTTAGGCTGTTTCCAAATCTTAGCTATTATAAATTGTGCTGCTATGAACATAGGGGTGTATATATCCTTTCTGATTGGTATTTCTGTTTCCTTGGGATATATTCCTAGAAGTGGGATCACTGGCTCAAATGGGAGTTCCATTTTTAGTTTTCTGAGGAAACACCATACTGTTTTCCACAGTGGCTTCACCAGTCTGCATTCCCACCAGCAGTGCAAGAGGATTCCTTTTTCTCCGCATCCTCGCCAGCACTTGTCAGTTGTTGATTTGTTGATGGTAGCCATTCTGACAGGTGTGAGATGGTATTGCATTGTCGTTTTGATTTGCACCTTTCGGATAATTAGTGACTTTGAGCATGTTTTCATATGTCTCTCGGCCTTCTGTATGTCTTCTTTCGAAAAGGGTCTATTTAGGTCTTTTGCCCATTTTTTGATTGGATTGCTTATCTTTCTTTTGTTAAGTTGTATGCATTCCCTATAAATTTTGGAGATTAAACCCTTATCGGAGATAACATTGGCAAATACTAGTATGTTCTCCAATGCAGTGGGCTTTCTTGTTTTGTTTATGACTTCTTTCGCTGTGCAAAAGCTTTTTATGTTGATGTAGTCCCATTTGTTTATTTTCTCCTTAGTTTCCATTGACCTAGGAGCTGTATCGGTAAAGACATTGCTACGACAAATGTCTGCTATTTTGCTGCCTATGGCTTCTTCTAGGATTTTTATCCAGTAATTTTTAACAGTATGTTAAAAATGGAACTCTTCTTATGTCTTAGAGTTCTGGCAGAACCTCTTAGAGAATGAGTTGAAAGAATAAAAACTGTTTTCTGCAAGTACCCTACTGACTTCACCTCATTTAATATAAACATTATAACTGCTTTTGCTATCCTATTGCTTTTGGCTATTAAGATTTCTCTAAATTAACTTAAAACAACAACAACTCATCCTTATTCTAAGTAATTATACAGGATGGGGCAAAAGTAGATTGATAGGTGTTCATATGGAAAATAATACAGTAATTCCTATCTAATAAAGAGGGAATATGCTAATTGACTGCCCCACCCTCAAAGATGGCAGTGCCCACAGCCAATAAGGAGGGAATATGCTAATTTACTGCCCCGCCCTCAAAAATGGCAGTGCCCACGCCCCAAGATGGCAGCGCCCAGTCCCCTTAGCCCCACCAGGGTGGCAGGTGTGCATTAAGGCCAGGCACGGCCCCAGGCGGGCTCTGTACACCTTCCTTCAGAATCCCCCAGTCCCCTTAGTCCCCCAGCCACCCAGGGCCAGCCCAAGGCGCAGGCAAGCCTCAGATGGCAGCTGCCCAGACGCCCAGGGCTGGCCCAAGGCGCAGGCAAGCCTCAGATGGCAGCTGCCCAGCTGCCCAGGGCCACCCAAGGCTCAGGTAACCAGGGCCAGCTGAGGCTTGTGCTGCTGGCAGTGGCAGCAGCAGAGGTGTGATGGGGCGCCGCCCTCCCCTGATCGCTGGGTCACCTCCCGCCCCTGAGGGCTCCTGCATTGTAAGAGGGGGCAGGCCAGGCTGAGGGACCACCCCCCCTCCAGTGCATGAATTTTGATGCACTGGGCCTCTAGTTAATAAATAATACTATAAGAATAAACTGTGTTTTGCATACTCATAACTGTAAACCTACTTTTGTTCCATCCTGTAGTCGCAATACTCTGGGTTTGGTATGCTAGTTATGTGAATTAGAAAAGAGAAAACCTAACCATTAAAATAAAAAGTGTTATTCAAGAACCACCAGTTCTTTTTTTAAAATATATTTTATTGATTTTTTACAGAGAGGAAGGAAGAGGGATAGAGAGCTAGAAACATCGATGAGAGAGAAACATCGACCAGCTGCCTCCTGTACACCCCCTACCAGGGATGTGCCCCCAACCAATGTGCATGCCCTTGACCGGAATCGAACCCGGGACCTTTCAGTCCGCAGACCGACGCTCTATTCACTGAGCCAAACCAGTTTTGGCAAGAACCACCAGTTCTATAGAGATATCACTTTGGAAAGTGCTATCTATGGGCACCAACTTGCTAATCTGATGAATTTAGATAATGGGACAGGGGGTGGATGGCCCTCCTCGGTTCCCAGGCTTATTAATGGTGGTCTTCCAGATATAATGCATTTTTCTTGATTTTTCTGCAGTTGGCCCTGGTAACTTTCCTCTGGAGCATTTCAAGCATGGGAAGGCAGCAAGGTGGCCAGCTGTGGAAGGAGTTATTTGGGGGCATTTAACGCTGGGCAGTCCACTGAACATTACAGTGTATGGCAGTCAGGGACCGCCCTTTGCTGTAGCGTTGGTACATGCCTCGAGGAAGGGTAGATGATTTCCTGAAAGTATAGTTACTGCTCGCTGGCCCCCTGGGAGTTGCTTGGGAGAATCATTAACTATTGTTAAATAAGTAAATCCCTCTTGCTGCATGGAGTTGTACCCGGGCCAAGCAATTCCACTGCCAGCGCCCGCAGCTGCTCTGGGCAACAGTTGCCTTCTCTTTGAGTTGCTTCCCCGACCCCCTCCCCTAAAGCGAATTCTCTATATCACAGTAGCCTCTTCAAAATCCACAATTCCTGACAAATTAGTGACATTACATCCTGCTCTTGTTTTTACGGTGCAACAGCAAACTAAAAGCACACACACACACACACACACACACACACACACACACACCACAATTCATATGAGGGACTTCTTCGGGAAACATTGGGCCTATAGTTTTTTTTCCAAATTTTATTGATTTTATTTTATTTTTTTTAAGAGAGAGAGGAAGGGAGAGGGAGAAAGAGAGAAACACTGATCAGCGGCTCCTGCACACCCTGCACTAGGGATCAGGGATGGAGCCCAAAACCCAGGACATGTGCCCCAACCAGGAATCCAACCAGCAACCCCTCAGTGCATGGGGTGACATCTAACCAACTGAGCCCCACTGGCCAGTGACTGCCTACAGTTCTGGCCAAAAAATAAATCAGGACTTCTTACTTACTAGATAAGGGAAAATTATGATTTTTAAATAGATGCTGTGTTTTGGGGGAGGAAAACAGCTTTGAGATATAAAATGTACATATTCTTGCATCAGCTACAAATAGGGACTGAATGAAATTTTCAACCATCTTTAACAGCATTCTCATTTTAAAAAGTATTTGCTTGGTGTCTAATGCCTTTGATAGGCAACTTCTAAATATTTCCATTTCTGGGCCCAATCTTCAAGAAGTTCATGATGTAAAAGTGAAAGCAGAGAAACTCATCCCACCCAGCAATGTCCAGACCAGAGGATGGAGGGAAGACGGGCAAGAATCTTGCCGCTGCAGGATGGTTAAGGGGCGGTAGGGAGCAGTGGGCGGTTGGGCTGAGTGGTTCCAGGACTTCTTGCCTGGTTTTCTTTCCTCTTTTCCTCTTATTGAACTGGCCTCACTGACAGAGACCAGAGACGGGACAGATGACCTGGGAAGGTTACAGGAGCTGGAAGAAAGAGCAGGAACAGCCCCAAACTCCCACTCCTGAAGGATGTCTGGCCATTTCACTCCCAATTCTGTGCAGAAAAGTAACCTTTGCGGTTGGGCGCGTGCTGACAACCGGGCCATTTTTCAACAGCCACGGCAACCGCGCACTTCGTCCAGCAAGCCCGAATCGTCTGAGGACTCGGATGCTGATCAATACTACGTTTACAGCCTGGGAGGACCGTTGTGGTAATTCCGCGGAGTCGGAAAACAAAGCCACAAAGCCACACGCCCGGGAGTTTGCCGAATTACAGGCTGGGAGGTAGGAGCGGGCCTTGCACCACCTGGACCTTGGCGGGCTGCCTGTCTTGCACCCTTCCCTGGGCTTCCAACGCCTTCATCCCTCATTTTTCCCCCTTCTCTTTATCGGAAGAGGGGACAAATGTTATCGTTACCGTTATTATTAAAGTTTCCTTTAATATAAATGCTGGCACCCCGCGTCTCTGCAAGCATCACAGAAATAGTGTTGGGGCCCCTACCCCGTAGACTCCGGCGTCCAAGAGCCCACCCTGCCATCGGGGCGCCCGGGCGGGCACAGGGGCGTGAGAAAGGCGCGTTTGTATTCAGAGCGGTGGCCCCACGCCCCGCAGCCTTCCGCGGGCGCATTGTCCTCTGAGCCAGGCGCCGCCAGAAGCAAATTGGCTCCGGCCGTCGCCGGGCAGGCGGGGGCGACCCGAGTCCAGGCGGGAGCGGGAGCTTCGGGTCCGGGAGAGTAGGGGGGGCCCTTTCACGCCCCGGCTCTCTCTGCAGGGGCCCTGCTCCCCTAAAGCCCAGCCCACGGCCCGCCCCATCCACGGCTCCGCCCCTCGCCTGGGTCTTCCTCTCCACCCTCCTCCCCTGGGTTCGCCTCTCCACTTCCCAGTAGGTCCTCCTCCTCCTCCTCCCTCCACGATTCTCCTCCTCCCCCTACAGCCCTTCTTCCCCTGGAAGCCCCCCAAGATCCGATCCGCGCTCAGTGCGCTGGAGGGGGGCGGGGGGGGGGGCTGGCTCGGAGACTCGGAGACCCTGTGCGCGCGCAGGGAGACCCCGCTGCTGTCCGGGCAGCACGGCCCCAGATGCTGCTGCCCTGGGAGGAGAGGCGGAACCACGCGTGATCAGGAAAGCAGCCCCCTCCGGCCCCTTCTGCCTCCCCGCCCCAGCCGCTCTCTGCTGCTGCTTCCCTTACTCCCGGTTACCAAGATGGTCCTGTCCTTCTCATTAGGACTGATGTTGAATTGAAACGACAATTAAGTCACACCATCACCCCCCCCCCCACACTACACACACACACACACACACACACACACACACAAAACAAAACAAAACAACAACAACAACAACAAAACCTGCTAGTGGTTACTTTTGTTCTTTAGGCCAGGTTAGGCAAAATACATTCCTGGCCAGCCATCTGGCCTCATTCCCGAGTCCCTTCGTATGGTTTCCATTAAGCTCGCCAAACCCTGCTTTGAAAATGCAGCCCTTGGAGCCACTCAGAACCTCCAGGATTTGTGCCCTGGCAGCGGGGTCAGAGGCTCTCAGGCCTCTGTTTCAGTCCTGTCCCTAGTGATCCCGGTCTTACCTGTAATTAATATGCTTTACTACTCCAAGAAAATTAGTTCTCCGTGTTCATGGTTATTATTCATTCATTCAGTATTTTTTAATTGTATGCAAGGCATCGCTTATTAGAATTCTGTGTAAATTCTAAAAATCCATGTTAACATCTTTGCAGATGATTTTACTAGATAACCTGGCCACAGAAATTCATTTTGAGCAGTAACATTTGTATGGCTGGGGCAACCCTGCTGTCCCCATTTACTTATACCCTCACCCCCCCAAAGATAAAAAACACACACCAATGTTAGCTTGTGGGAAAATATTCCTTTACACTTGATTTGGGTCTTGTGGTCCAAGAAAAAAAGGGAACAGGCAGGTTCATAGAACGATAGAGTGTTGTAACTGGAAAGTTCCTTAAAATTTACCAAAATGAGTCTGCTCATTTATTGAGGAGACTCTGAAATTGTGGGGCTTAGGGGAGGTCCCATAGCTTATGAGTGAAGTACTCACTCAGAACTGCAGCCTAATTTGGGAAGGCGACCTAGACATCAGTGTTTCATCAAATGCAGCCAAAAGGATTTTGATCACACTCAGTTCAACTGCAGCTCATCCTCTCTCTCTCTCTCTCTCTCTCTCTCTCTCTCTCTCTCTCCCTTCACCCTGTAGTTCCCTCCCTGTCCTGCTCTGGGTCTTGCCTGTTTGGGGAGTTACAGCCTTTTCTTCCTTCCCCTCCTCACCTGGGCTTTCCTCCCTTCTCGCCCTTTCTTTCCTTCCTATCCCCCCACCCCACTGGAGCCCTGACCATGAGATTTTATTTGGGATTTTAAAATGAAACCAGGTGCTGCATAAAACAAAAGCAGAGTAATAACAAGGGAAGACTATCCAACGCCTAAGGAATGTGCTGAGTTTTATGACTCAGGCTGCCCTGGCAAAGAACTCTGACTTACACGGAGAGGTGGGTGGCACGGAGCACAGACCATACATGGTAGCCTGGCCTCCCCAGATAGGTTGGTCGGGGCAGCCTGTGACTCATTTCGCAAAACCAGAGACTCTGTTCCTTGTGGAACAAGACTTCCCGGAGGCTAGAGCCAAAGGATCATCACCGTTTCCCGACGGGGCCAGTTCCGCCTGACATAGCAGGGGCCACCCTGAGGTTTGGAGGGGAAGGGAGCCTGGGCAGAAGGCCATCCCTGGGAAAGAAACAGGCCTGATGGACTTGGGCAAGGGTTTTTGGTGCATTTAAGAGATGATGAATCACATGTGAGCTGCAAAGGGACATGAAAGGCAGCCTGTATTGCTGTGGAGACAATGGCTTGCGAGCTCCAGGTGGCAGGATTGTCACAGTGCCTTGGAGGAGGGGAGTGTGGCGGTGCTGCTGAGGTCCCCGAGGTGTTTGCTCTTTGCAGGGGTGCGTGGTGAGGAGTGCAGGAAAAGTGGGTCGGGCTCTGGCGGGGATTCTGAAGGTGCCATCGCTAATGCAATCAGGAGGGGTAAGTAGGAACAGGAGTGGTGGACTTTACATAAACATCCAGGCACACTTCCTCACATTCTGAGAATTCTTTTCAAATGAGCAGAGTAATGGGGTGAGGTGCACATTTTTTTCTGTTACCAAGAGACGGGCTGAGAGAGCTGGGAGCGCTAAGGAGACCGTCTCTGCCCGGCAGAGGTGGTGGGAGGGGTCTGCACTTGGGGGACAAGGATCTGTTTGTGCCTCTTCATTACACAGGCCTGGGCTGACTGGGCCTCTGGCTTCTGCCACCCCAGAGAAGGCTGTCACTTTCTGAATGAGAATGAACCTTGACTGGTGCAAATGAGATCTCCAGCAGCAGCCTCACAGACACAAGGCCTTATTTCTTTTCTTCTTTCCCTCTTTTCCTTCCCCGGGACTTGCCCATTGAAAAGCTACAGTGACTATTCCGTAATTGCAGGAAGAGCTCTGCTCACTTTTTCATTAAAGTCTACTTACCTGGAAAAATAAAGTCTTTTAAGGACCATGACTTCATAAATATTTATAGTGCAAACAGGCGTCACTCCGGTTCTGCAGGAGAATGGGCTCATTCAGTTTTATTTATGCTGGGACACTCGGGTGAGTGACACCCGTCATCTGGGCTGGCCCTACACTCTGTCCCACTGAAGCATGTTTATGGAGTGATTATGCCTGCAAATAGTTGCTATATTTAGTCTTCTCCTTCCCTAACCCCCTCTTAGCCCTCTTAACTCCCCAAACCAGCAAAAAGCCAAGCTTACGGTCTGGGGAGGATTTGAACCCTAATGACAAGGCGCAGGAGCTTGAACAAGCACTGCCCGAGCGGTGGACGAGTTTGGAGGCAATTAGACTGGGAATGGTGGCTGTTATTATAGCATTTATACACTAAGGTGGTTTTGTTGGGCCTGTGTGTCGCAGGTGAGGCCACTCAGCTGGGCATGAGGGGTTTTGACAGGTGATGGGCACAGCCCCGAGTGACGAGTGCAGATGGGCATTTATGAAACTTTGCTTTTGGGGAGCTTTCTCTGGACAGGATCTCAGATCTGTCACCGTGCACCCCAGAGCTCTGGGGCAGAGGATGGTGGGAGCTCTGTTTTCTCCGCTGGGTCAAGGTTTCTGGTGTAACCAAAGGCTGTCCACCTCTCAGCCACACCTGGGCCCTGGCTGGGGGACAGCAGCTGCCTTCCACCAGCCGTGAGGCGGGAGGGCCACCTCTGGCCTTTTGCATTACAGCTGCACATGCCCTGGCCTGGGCACTCCAGGCTGGACTAGGCCTGCATCAGGGCTCAGGGCTCGCCTCTGATCAGCTTGGCCACCTATTGTTTATTCTGGGAAGGGCCAGGTCTTGGCACAGGGGCCTGAAGGGTTGCCAGCACTTTATTTTTAGAGACAGGAAAATGCTTGCTTTTTGGCAGCTGCTCCTTTTTTGACACATACTGGGATGGCGTCAAAAAGTTCAAGTGAAAGATTCCAAGCCCTAAGTCCATGGCGAATGTCATGGGCCATAGTACCATGAGCCTCTCACCAGAAGCCTTTGTGGCGCCTAAGAGCTTTCATGAGCAGGCCTGCGCAGAGCGGGTCCCTCCCGCTGCACACCTGGCAGCAAGGCCTCTAAGTCCACAGACCTCATGGCCGGGGCAGCTGAGTCCTTTTCCAGTGAGTCAGCTGGTCTGAAGTTCTATGGTTCTTACCTCCATTCATCTCCTTCTCTACCAGTTGGTAACCTAGTCCCACTGGGGAAGCAGAGTAAGAAAAAGTCATTCTGCTAAATCAGAAGTTCACCACCCCAACCACTGTCACTGTCATCGTGATGACTGGTGCAAGGCAGCCAGCTTCCATGGCAGGGGGCGCATTATTACACTTGGGAATGCATTTCCAAGTTTTATTGGGATGATTGTTGGTCCCCACTATGGTCCCTCTTAAAACATATGTTTGCAGGTCCAGTGATTTTGGCTACTGACAATTTATCTAGAAGCATTTTGTAAATTGTAATGACATTATGCTATGGAAATAAAAGTAAAGAATTAAATTGTTTCCTACTTTCCTTTCTCCCCAACCCTCTCAAAAATTACTATTTAATTATCAAAATAAAACACATATAAATTCTCCTTTGCCTTTTGATTACATTTTGGATTCCTTTTTCTTCTTGCTGGAGTACATCCTCTGGTAGGTTTTCTTTTCTCCCTCCTCTCTCCTCCAGAGAGTGTCTGTGGATCATACATTTTTCTGAGAGCTTCTGCGTCTGAGAATTTACTTAGATCTCTCTCTCTCTCTTTTTTAGATAAAGTAGACTTTATTTTTTCAAATTGTGTATTTAAAACATTTTTTTTACAACATACAAAATAAATCTATTACCAGATAGTAGATACAAAATAATTAGCAATTTACATGCAATAAACATTAATATTTCAAGAAAAACTTTTAAATATAATAATGTTACATGCAATAAACATTAATATTTCAAGAAAAAAGATTTTAAATATAATAATATTACCAAAACTGTACTAACATAGTATAGTATCACAAAAGTTGTAGGAAATATTAAAAATCTGCAAATAACAGGTTTACTTCTATTATATTCTAAACTATTTTTTCTCTGACTCTATTTTTGTTCATGAGTTTATGTTGTTCATTATATTCCCCAAATGAGTGAGATCATGTGATACTTATCTTTCTCTGACTGGCTTATTTCACTTAGCATAATGTTCTCCAGGTCCGTCCATGCTGTTGCAAATGGTAAGAGTTCCTTCTTTTTTACAGCAGCGTAGTATTCCATTGTGTAGATGTACCACAATTTTCTAATCCACTCATCTGCTGATGGGCACTTAGGCTGTTTCCAAATCTTAGCTATTGTAAATTGTGCTACTATGAACATAGGGGTGCATATTTCCTTTCTGATTGGTATTTCTGTTTTCTTGGGATATATTCTTACAAGTGGGATTACTGGGTCGAATAGGAGTTCCATTTTTAGTTTTTTGAGGAAACTCCATACTGTTTTTCATTGTGGCTTCACCAGTCTGCATTCCCACCAGCAGTGCAAGAGGGTTCCTTTTTCTCTGCATCCTCGCCAGCACTTGTCAGTTGTTGATTTGTTGATGATAGCCATTCTGACAGGTGTGAGATGGTACCTCATTATCATTTTGATTTGCACTTAGATCTCTCTCTTGAGTGTTTTTTTGGCTTGTTACAGAACCCTAAGTTTGAATTAATTTTTCCTAAGCATTTCTAAGCTACTGTTCCATTATTTTCTTGCAACTGCGGTGGTTGATGTGACTCTCACTCCTTTGTATGTCATCTCTCTGGGTCCTATTGGCCTTTCAGGACTGCCTTTTTTACCTTGGTGTTCTGGAGTGTTATTATGCTATCTCCACGTGTGATTTTATTTTTAAAGTTTGTCTTGCTGGGCACTGATAGGCTCCTTCACTCTGTGAGCCCAGGTCCCTCTTTAGTTCTAGAAAGTGGGGTGGCGAGTAAAAACCGAGAAAGATTAAATAGATCTATATAATAAAGTGCTAAGGAGAAGGGAAAGGGGCTGTGGCCTGAGTGTTGGGAAGAATTTTAAGGGGTTCTAGAGAGACGGAGAAGAGTGAGGTTGGGAGGACTTCATTGCCAGTAGGTAAGGAAAATGCCCTCAGAAGATTTCTAACATCCTTGGATGTACATCAAGAATGTACTCCCTGTTTGGTGTTTTATGGAGAGGCTCTGACTTGAGTGGCTGTTAATTACATTTTGTGATTGGGACTGTTTTTTTCTGTGATTTGATGCTGAGACAAACACAAGACTGCCTGGGGTTAATAGGAGTTATAGAAACAATTATTATTTAATTATTAAGCAAATATCTTTCTGTCTCTCTCTCCTCTTTTACTTTCCCCCACCCTTTCCAGGCCTTAGTTTCTTCTTTTTTCTTTTTTTTTTGTTAATCCTCACCCGAGGATATATTCCCATTGATTTTTAGAGAGAGTGGGAAGGAGGGGGAGAGACAGAGAGAAAGAGAGAGAAATATTGATGTGAGAGAGATACATCGATTGATTGTCTCCCACACACGCCCCGACCAGGGCCGGGGATCGAGCCTGCAACCGAGGTATGTGTCCTGGACCAGAATCAAACCCAGGACCCTTCAGTCCATGGGCCGACGCTCTATCCACTGAGCCAAACCAGCCAGGGCTGGTTTCTTCTTTTATGAGTAAATATAATTAGATGCTCTGAAGTCCTGCCATTTCTCTATACCTCTCATTCTCTCACTCTTACTCATCTTTCACTGCCTACCTAAATGTTCTTTTTTATGGCTAGTAGCTTACAAGAAGAATAGACAAATAGTTTGTCCACTCATTTCTGTAATTTGTCACCGTCTGAGCTGTCATGAATAGATTACAGATTTGGACAGAGAAGACAGCGCAGTGACCAAGCTTAGAGCAGGTCAGGACTCTTGGCTTCAGGGGTGGTGTATGAAGCTCTGCTGGCCTCCCCAGAAGCTCACTCCTCTATGCCGAGGAATCCTTCCAGAGATTCTCTCAGTCCACTCACTGGAGTTGACGTGTGGCCCAGGGCGGAGAGATTTGGGAAAGCTCAACCCACAGTAGTGTCTCTGAGCAAGTAAAGTCAGAAGATGCAAACAAAATGAAGTTATTCATCTTGAAACATAATCATTGAATTTGTTTTTATTTTATCATGTGCATGTGCTGCCTTTTAAAAAGAACAAAAATAGTTATTAAACTTTCAAAAGTATGAGGAATATACGAGTAGCCACTGAGGGTCCCAATTCTCCTAGGTCCTAGGAGATTTGGATCACACAAGAACTGGCTATTTCTTCCACTTGTAATATATACCTTAAAGTATTTGATATGAGAGACGGCAAACATGTGTAGCCTGTATAATTTAAATTACTCTCCTAACTAGACAGTAATTACGGCTTGAGCAGCTGCAGCCCCACCACCCCTGACAAGCACGGAGCTCCTAGTTGGTAGTTGCTGCTATTCTCACTAGAATTTGAGACATCCCAAGCAAGTAGTGTGTCCTACTAATGCCATTTTAATGTGTAACATGGCCCGTTATAGATGACTCATGCATAGTGACTGAACCTGGGCAGGTGGATGCCTGACGGTCTTGAAGGGAATGAACTGTCACATACTTGAAAGCTGTCAAGGTCAAGCTCTGCTGACCTCCCCTTGTCTAGACTGTGGAATTTGTTCCATAGATTCTCTACATCCACTCATTGGAGTTGACATGTGACATAAAGGAGAGAGATTTGGGATAGGGTCAAATGCAGAACCCATATTCAACCCACAGTTGCATCTTCAAGCAAACAGAGGGAGAGATACAAACAAACTTAAGTCCAGGAATCCTCTGAAAATGTAGGGTGGCCAGGTGAGCACAGTTTGCCTGGCTTCTCAAGGAAACTGGACATTTCTTCCAGCTGTGTCAGCATTTCTTCTCTTCTGGATGCAAGGTTTCCTCTACCTTGTGTGTCACTGGTGCTCGATCCATCCCTGGAGAGGGTGATGTGCTTTCCAAATGATATATTTACATCCCCTCCTTCTGCAAAAGATGTGACAGTGTGAGGTTTTTAAAACTGCATTTTTATATTAGAAAAACAACAACAAACCAACCATACATATACTCTATTTAAAAAATATTTTTATTGATTTCAGAGAGGAAGGGAGAGGGAGAGATAGATAGAAACATCAATGATGAGAATCATTGATCGGCTGCCTCCTGCACGCCCCCCCACTGGGGATCGAGCCTGCAACCCAGACATGTGCCCTTGACTGGAATTGAACCTGGGACCCTTCAGTCTTCAGGTTGACGCCATATCCACTGAGCCAAACCAGCCAGGGCCCATGCATATACTTTGAAGTTGCTGTTTTTTCAATTTTGGGTTAGTCTAGAATGGATGGTGGCTCCCAATTATTTAGATTTCCTACATTCTCCTTCCTCTTCCCTCCAATCCATACATTAAACAATGAATGCTCCAGAAGATTGTCCATAAACACCCTTCTGGAATTCGGTGCCCAAGCAAGAGGTTCTGAAATAATAACCACCCCTTGTTTTGAAGTTTTCGGTTTTTATATAACAGCATTTGTAAAAGCAGGCCCACCTCTAGAGAAACACGTAACAAGTATCTAGCAGATGTCATTACTGCAAAGTGCTCCCCTCAAAACCCTTACATTTTCACTGCGTCTGGATCTGCCGCGTCCATGGACGGGCCGGCGTGGTGACACATTCCCTCTGCTTCTCAAAGTGTGGTCTGCGCGGCTCTGCCAGATGGCCTCCTTCAGAACGAGTGCTTGCAATATGATAATATTTACATTTGTGCTTCTGGCATGAATTAATAACTTTCTCATGCTATTTAATAAAAAACAGATTATTTCATCTCTAACTCATAAAACCCAGTAGCTTTCTTTCTGTTCTGTCTGATGAGGGTCATTTTTCCCTGTCGATGAGGTGGCAGCGAGCGTGGCTTTTCCCCAGCGGCAGTGGTGTGCCCCTTAGAAGGGTTGGAAAGCCTTGCTTTCAGTGCAGCATGGGCCCAGCCCTCCAACAGAAGCCACTTCTTTTAAGCTTCCCGGTTTACCCCAGGTCTCATCTTCAGGAATTTTGGTGGCGAAGTCAGTGTTCTCTGGCCATGTCCATCATGTTTTTAAAAGAGACGTGTCATATTCCCTTCTAATCCTTTATCTTTCCACACTGCAATCTTAAATATATACACTGAATGGCCAGATTATTATGATCTCTGAATGCATAATAATCTGGCCACTCAGTGTATATCCTATATAATAAAAGGCTAATATGCAAATTGTCCCCTCAACCAGGAGTTCAACCAGCAAGCAGGCCAGCCAACCGCCCATGTCCCCTCCCCCTGGCCAGGCTGGCCATACTCCACCCATGCACGAATTCATGCACCAGGCCTCTAATATATGTATGTGTGTGTGTGTGTGTGTGTGTGTGTGTATTGAGTGGCCAGATTATTATGCGTTCATAGATCATAATAATCTGGCCACTCAGTGTATATATTGATTTCAGAGAGAAACGGAAAGGGAGAAAGAGATAGAAGCATCAATGATGAGAGAGAATCACTGATCAGCTGTCTCCTACATGCCCCACACTGGGGATCAAGCTTGCAACCCAGGCATGTGCCCTGACCAGGAATTGAACCATGACCTCCTGGTTCACAGGTTGAGGCTCAACCACTGAGTTGCTGGCCAGGCCACACTGCAACCTTTATTTTATAATTCTGGCCACAGTACAAGGATAGTGGGGTGACTCTATCCCTGGGCTTTTTTTTGCACGTCTCTAGACTCTTATATTTGGGAGAAGTGCTATTGAATCTTATCTCTGCAGCCCATTTCTTGCAGATTTCTTTGGCTGAAGAAACTGGACCAAGCAGATAGCAATAGCAAGGATGGTGTGAAGATAGACTGAGCCACTTCAAAGGATGAGTTATACGGAAGGGAATGTGAAAAATTGGTCAGAGTGTGGCTGGGGATTGTAACGTGGGCAGCTTTCGCTTCTCTGAAGGCATGTGAAGTAGGAATGGGAAGGGTTAGCTTTCCCTGAGAGGGAAGGATATATTTGGCATCTCTTGGCAAGCACTAGATCGGCATGATTGTTTTTTCTCGCAGTACCAAACTTAATACAAGAGCTGACTTTCTTCTTGTTCCCAGCTCCTCACCATCAATCCGTTCTTTAATCTATTGCAATTAGGTTTTTACCCCAACCTGTCACTGGAACTGGATCCTTAAAAATCACCAAGGACAATCAAATTGATAGAAAGTCTCTAGATTCAACCTCACCCACTCATCCTCTGTACAAGTTCATATCAAAACCTCTCTAGCCTTAGCTTCTCCTAACAATGTTGTGCTTGGCTACAGCTTCTCTGATTATTTCTTCTCAGTCTCTTGGGTTGCTTCCTCCTCTTCTCCATTAAAGTTGACATCTCCTATGGTGCTGTCTTTGGGGCTTTTGTTGTTGTTGTCATTGTTGCTATTGCTACCGTGGTGTTATCACCCTCTCTGCTGGCTCTGAATAACATCTCTGTGTCTACAGGTCCGATCATGAACACCCTTGTGAGCCTTGGAATTAATTTTTTCACAGTCTTTTCTACACAGGAATGTCCTATTCATACAGGAAACTATTGCTAGACACTGGCAAGGATGCTGAGGACCTGCACCAGGATGTTCTGAATCTATCTTGATTCATAAAGTACATTGTAGGTAAAATAAACAGGACTCCAATGGGTTAGCTGTCCAAGGGAAGGGGCAGGGGGTGAAGTGAAAGTAGGAGGAGAAATAGAAGGGGGCAAAGTTGACGCCCAGTTTTGTAGCTTGGGTAACTTTGAGGAAGGGTGTGCCTTTATTGGGCTAAGGAATACATGATTAAGAGGCAGATCAGAAGAAGAAGATGATGGTTTCAGTTTAGGACATGTTTGAACCTACCTCATCTCTGCTTTTCTTTTCTTTTCTTTTCTTTTCTTTTCTTTTCTTTTCTTTTCTTTTCTTTTCTTTTCTTTTCTTTTCTTTTCTTTTCTTTTGAGCCTTGCTTTTGTAGTGCTGCTAGAATTATCTTCTTAAAACACAGGTCACATGATGCCATTCTCCTCCACAAACTTTTTTCTTAGTTCTTATTAACTAGAGAGTAGTTTAGATGTTTGGTCCCTTTAACAAGGATTCTGAAGCCCTACACAAGATGGCTTTGTTTGGTTTCATTATGATCTTCTAGCTCAACAGAGCCTCATCATGCAATTTCTCACCGTCTTGTCTTTTCCCAAGCTGTTCTCGCAATCTGGAAAGCCTTCCCACTTTTCCTGCCCATG
The DNA here is from genome assembly GCF_027574615.1 of Eptesicus fuscus. NCBI lineage: Eukaryota > Metazoa > Chordata > Mammalia > Chiroptera > Vespertilionidae > Eptesicus > Eptesicus fuscus. Next base: position 55,774,087 of record NC_072478.1, on the reverse strand, counting down.
ACAACCTCACCCACCCTTTAGATTGCTATTTGCATGCTACATTCCCCCTCCTCCCCAAAGTCTCCTCTCACCTTGTTGGAATTAGGAGCTCTTTATTCAATAGTTCCACAGCAATTTGTGTGTGTTTTTCCTGGTATTATAATGAATTTATTCAACATGTTTCTTCTATTGGTTGGTAAACTTCTTAAACCTAGGAAATGTGTCTTGTTTATCTCCATTTCTTATCAGCTACTAGCATATGACTTTCCACATACTTGTTGCTCATTAAATAATGAATGAAGAGCAGAGAGAAATTGGTCAAGGTTAGAGTGGCAGAGGAGCACCAGCAGGGGGTAGGGTGGGGGTGGGGAGAGAAGGGATTGGTAGAGAGCTTTTACCTGCTTTTCATTGGCTTGGACTTGCTTTAGAATATGGCCTAGGGAATGACCATATCTTTGGGTTGTGAGGAATAAGTGTAGAGAATAATAATGAGAGAGGCATTGGATTATGGGTAATGTGAGGGACACATATTTGAAGACAGGATGCTGTGACACAAAATCATGCATGTAGCCTTATTCACAGGCAGATAAGCCAAATTGTCAAGTCCTTCATCAGCAGGAAATTTAATTATCCGCCCATCTGAGAAGATACATGGCCTCTTAGTGTAATCAAGACTCCCGCATATTCAGCTATCACTGCTGGTGTGTTTATTGTCTGATGCCATAAAGAGATGGGAGCCTGACTGATAGTATGGCGATGACCCATGGCTGTGCCCATTTATTTAATTGTAGGAAAGATGGGCAAGGGGGTATTGATTAATGAGATTTCTTTGACCCTTAATTATTCTTTTCATATTCTTTTACTCCTTTATCAACCTGTATTTATTTTCATCAGTGCAAAGGAAAAATGAAAAATATTATCTTTTAATATTGTGACTCCCAGTATAATAAAATTCATGAATCTCCTTCTGGATGTCCTCACCCAAATACATATATATTATGTTGATATCTATATTATGTATGTCCTCTATGCAATATACATATATATTTTTACTAATGGAAGATTGGGCTAAGCATGGACTGATATATATATCAGTCCATGCTTAGCCCAATCTTCCATTAGTAAAAAGGCTGCTGGTTGTGTTAGAGATGGAAAGAAACAGAGATCACCTACATTCTGAATATTTTGATTTTCAATCAGCTGTTTTCCATGAGGACAGATACTGCCTTGTTCAGCCCAGGTTCCTGAGGGATATATATGTACAAAGAAAATGCCAGGCAAATGTAGCTTTTTTATTCCTAGCTGAGGTCTGGCTGCCAACCGCAGGGTTGTATACCCATTCATAGTAGGTTGGGACCTTGGAGAGCCCCAGAATGCCTTTTGCTTGGGCTTGAGCTGGCCTCAGTGCCTGGGGGATGGCCCCTTTCTTCCAGCCTCATTTGGGCTCTCCTAGGGCTCTCTGAGGTGGGAGGCAGCCCATGTCCCTGTCAAGTGACTTCCTTTTACTGGTTTCCTAGGAGAGCTCAATCGCAATAGAGAAATCAAAAAGCAAACCTCCAGGAAGGGAGCACTCTAATGAGACTTTCACAGCGATGAGAGAGCCTTTACCTGCTTCTCATATGCCACCTCTTCCATTCCTGAGCACCATGACCCAGCACTGTCCTTGGGGGAAAGAAGTGTTGAGCTAACCTGATAGGTTGGATGTGCAGCCAACACTGGTTTAGAGGCTAAAATGATGCCAACATTCTTGCCAAATATGATCATTTTGTTGGAAACCTGTTGTTCCTCATCTTACAAACTTACCTTCTCAACCCAGGCTTTGCTGTAACAACCAGCTACAGTCGGGTGTGATCGACAGCACTTCACCTCAGCGTCCCCAAGCATCTCTTGCCATCAGCACCGCTGGCTCCTTTGCCACCTCCGTGCCTGCCTCTGGAAAGGACTCAGCCACTCTCAGTGATGGGCAAACCTGGAGGTGCAAAGGAGTCAGCACTCGCGGGGGCTCCGTGAGCCCCTTCTTCCTCCTGTCCCTGGGCTGTGGGTTCTGAGGTGCACAGCTCCTCCCGAGGGAGCCCAGAGGGGCTGCCGCCCAGCTGCTCACGGCAGTGACGAGCTGGCCGGTGCTCTTACTTGCCTCACTTTTTCTAGTTCCCCGCTTCTGTTTCTGGGATTGCTTTCCAAAACAAGCTGTGGTGAACCAGGCAGCACATTCTCTCTTGCTGCTTTACTTTTTTTTTATCAACATTCACAGGTTCATGGGGAAGGTCTTTAACGATAGCGCTTTCAAAGGGGTTTTAAAAAATGTTTTCACAGTGCGCTTTATTTATTTATTTATTTACTTATTTATTTATCTATTTATTTATTGCTTCCATTTCTTTCTCTGGTACCTTCCTTTGAATGAACTATTACTTGCATTTGGATAGATTATTATTTGTTTCTTAATAACTATTAAAATAAATGATAATTCAGGGCTCTGCGTTTTAGGGGAACCCAGAAAATAGACAGATAGATGATAGATAGATAGACTGAGACTGCCAATGCTGATCAAACCCAATGCACAGAGAATGTTCTAACGTACTCTGTTTGAACTGGGACCTAAGGGGAGCAGGGCTTGGTGTCCTTTACAAAGCACACTGAGAAGTCTGTGGACGACCCATAGGAACCGCAGTTAAAAAAAGCTAAGAGAACACTGAAGCCAAGCGATGGCTTCTCCTCCCTCGGAATCTTTCGGACTGGAAAGACACAGCATCCTGGGCTGGTTTGGGGGGAAGCCACATTCGGGCCAGAGGGTGGCTAGATCAACTTCCCCGGTCCTCGCCCAGTGCATGCTCTCTGGGCCTTACTCGCCTGATGCCGGGGACAGATCAGTTACTTCGCCGTGTCTCTGTAAACACGTGGCGTCTTTCCACTCAGTTCGAGTGCCTGGGAGCTTCCATGGGCTTAGAGTTCTTGGGCTGAGAGTCTTTTTAAACAGGTAGCAGAATAAGAATGTTTAGTATTTTCTTTCATTATATTAAAACTATCATGTCTTTCATTACCTGTTAAAATAAACCATTTGTTCTTCTATGGAAAACACTGGAAGTGTGGTCAGCAGATTTCTCAGTGGTCACAATTGCACACGTCACCTGGAGGAGGTTGGAAACAGTCGTGTGGTGGGAAAAGGAGGGGCGAGAGGAAGAGATAGGGAGCTGGGCAGGGCAAAACCTTGCCATCCCCATCCTAACTCATCCCAGCAGATTTGGTACTGCCATTTGATAAAATAGGTTGAACCAGCCTCAAGATGACTGCAGGCAATCCAAGCCTGATGAATTAGTGTTTAATCAGAAGAGAAACATTTTAGACCTCCCAAACTCTGAAGTGGGCAGAAAAATATTTTTAGCCATTTTTCCCCCCCTTCAGTCTGCTGTGGCTTGAAAATGTCAAGGTGCCATTTTTGCTATAACTGCCTTGCAAAGATTCCGCTCTGTGACCACTTTTGCTTGTTTAGGAAGAGTCATAGTCCTAGCACAGCAAGTCCTCAAACAGCGTACTTTCGTCCACTGAGCGTTTATTGTAACGTTGGTGAGACGATGTAGGAACCGAACTCTTGTTTCAGTTACCCAGGGGTAAAACTGTTTCTACAGGTTACTCTGCTTAAAGTCGAAGAACCTCTGATGATATTAAGTGAGGACTGACTGTATATTGTAGGTTATCTGTTAGGTGGGTATAAATAGGTCTTGGAGATCATCTAGTTCAACCTTTTTTAAAAGATGCTTCCAGCGGGGCTGGCATGGCTCAGTGGTTGAGTGTCAACCTATGAACCAGGAGGTCATGGTTCGATTCCCGGTCAGGGCACATGCCCAGGTTGCAGGCTCGATCCCCAGTGTGGGGTGTGCAGGAGGCAACTGATTGATGATTCTCTTTCATCACTGATGTTTCTCTCTCTCTCCCTCTCCCTTCCTCCCTCTGAAGTAAATAAAAATATATATTTTAAAAAAGATGCTTACAAGCCAGGCTTTGAACTAAGGTGATCTGACTCCACGGTTATGACCCTGTAATCCAGACATTCTCACTCCATTGGGTGGAAAGTCACCCACAGGACTGGGGTCTAGGAAATCATTCTGAAGTATGAATTGAGGTAGATTTTCTGCTCTAGGTCTATAATTCTATCAAAAACTAAGGTGTGATTAACACTCTATCAAAAAGGAATTCCAGCATGGCCTGTGTGGCTCAGTGGTTGAGCACCGACCTATGAACCAGGAGGTCAGGGTTCGATTCCCTGTCACAGCACATGCCCAGGTTGCGGGCTTGAAACCTAGTAGGGGTGTGCAGGAGGCAGCCAATCAATGATTCTCTCTCATCATTGATGTTTCTACCTCTCCCTTCCTCTCTGAAATCAATAAAAATATATTTTAAGAAAAAAGAAATTCCACGGGGATAGAACAATGGATTTCCTTTCCCCTGTGACGCTCCTACCAATGCGAGGATTTGCATTTCGTGTTCCAGACCCAGCTGACAGGACAGTTATGAATGGGGGGTCGGCTGCCTCGCAAAGAAGAGGTCCCCATTGCTAACCTGAGGCCATTCAGACCCTGGGGGGGTCGAAAGAGCGGTCCCCATAGTCACTGCACTTTACCTACCCCAGAGTCTGCTTGATGGGCACTAGCTGTAGTTATTTGCAAAATAAACCTCATTTTAGTGGGACTGTTCCGCTTTGAGAGAGTGATAGTAGTAAGAATGTTGGCTGAGGTCTCTTGAATAGACCCTGTGAGCAAAATCGCAGGATAAAAACGGACACTGGGTGGGACTCCATTCTGAGGAGGCATCAACCACAGAGTCTCCTGTGGTTTTGCTCACAGGGTCTAAGGCCACGTGGGGAAGGATTCCAGTTTTCCATTCTCTGTCTTCTGGAAGCCGGGATGAAATCGCTCAGCTGCTCTCTCTCCCCTTCCTTCCCTCCTGGCCCGTTCGGTGCACTGAGCAACTCTTGGTTCTCCTTCTCCACGATCAGAAGCACGTGACTTGATTTCTGTGTTTTGGCAACTAACCAGATGTGCCTTTCCCTTCAGCTTTTCCCGAGCTCCCCGGGCCTGCTGGCAGGAAGTGGCCCAAGGTGAGGCTTCTGACTCTGGGGAAGGAGCTGCCCGTGTCCGCCAGGCCTCAATGTGTGACCCTGTTCCTGTGACCAGAACTGTGGCTGTGAAAGGGCCATGCGCAGTTTTCGGGGGCCCCCGAATGGAGCCAATCAGACGCAGACACATTACAGAAAACATAATATAGAAAACATTAGAGTCTCAGCTTAAGATAGATTGAACATGACAGGAGGGAAAGTTTAAGTATGATCTTGGATTGAATTCAAACAGGAGCTGCATTGCTGGCTTGGGGAGGCCCCACCCACGTGCGGTCTCTGTAGGTACCTGGGGATTGGAGGGGGTGTGGTCTGCTCCAACGTGGCCGCCGGGGATGGCTCCCACCCAGCCACTCCTCAGTCCCCACTACAGGGGGAACAATGACCAAACTGAGGATTATTTTCTTGACATTCTGGCTTTTCTCAATCACAGGGGAAAATAGGTGACGTAGGTATGTGGAATCGAAGGAAAACATCTCTGTATGCAAAAGGAGAAGCCAGTCCTGCCTCTAGCGTTAGCAAAAAGCAAAGAAGCCTGACTTATTTTAATGTTTTCAATAAACACCAGCCACCCCAGAGCAACACTGGAATTTGAATCACGTGGGAGAACTTGATTCAATCACCTACGGAATGGCTATTGGATGAAAAAATGGAGGGGAAAACTGTCTGATGAGTGGTTTCTCCTCCATTGCCTCATTTTACAGAAAGTACATTTGATCTTTCTGAATGTTACGTGAAGCAATTCGGAATTTCTTGCGGTGAGCCGATGACGTCACATTTATAAACGTGCCAGTCGTGAACCAGGCAAAACATTCTCTTCTGCTGCTTTACCGTTTTTATCAACCATCACAGGTTCATGGGGGAAGGTGGCCAATGGTAGCACTTTAAGATGGGTTTTTAAAAAAATTATTGTTTTAACAGTGTGCTTTCTATCTTTTCTTTCTCTGGCACCTTTCTTTGAATGAACTATTACTTGCATTTGAATAGATTATTATTTAGCTTTCAAACATACCATTCCCACCTCTCCTCATTAAAATCTCATAGTTGTCAAACTTCATTAAGATAAATGGGATTATTCATCTGTCCCCCTGCCCCCCAACCCCACCCCTTGGGCTATGGGTCAATAAAATGATGTTAAGCAGGAGAGGGTAAGGCTGGTGAAGACTTTTAAATGTCACAAAGTAATTTCAGGAAGGAGCTGGCCTGCAGTTGTACTGAATGATGGTTATACTCTCAACCTAATGGCTGCTAATGATTTAACATAATAAGTGTGCATTATTAGCATGGCTGTTCAAAACTTGCGTTTTGTAGTTGTTATACCCAATAGTGGGCATTTCCTAAACTCATTTAACATACACTTGAAAAGTAAAAATCAGAACAATGCAAGACAAACCAAACCCTGAAACTAACACGTAGTCAAGGATGGCAACCAAGAAAGAAAAAGAAACAAGAGTATAGCCAACCTTTTTTTTTTTTTAATTAGAGTATATTATACTTCCAAACTGGATACACTAGAAATTGGCAATGCAACATAAGATGCAAAGGAATATACCAGTTACTGTCAAAATGACCCTGTACAGCCTTGTAATGCAAAAAGCTTTATACAATACAAATTTTCAGTAATGTACACAAACCTTGATGGTATGATCATCTGAACATAATATGAGGGGTTAAAAAAATGATAGAAGGAAAGTGCTGAGAACACTAACTGCATTGCTATAGGGGAAAATAAGCTAGCTTTTATCGAAGGATGCATAGTGAAAACAACTGAAGTTAGTTGGCAGGTGAATTTCTCAAAGACGTTAGTGTTTTACACGGAAAGGATATCTATGGAAATACATCCTTCCCTGAGTATCAAACTGCAAACCAAATTCAGGGGTACATATTACCTCAGTGGAGTCTGAAAAATGCTGTAAATTTTTTTCTTTATTAATAACAATAATAATAATATAAAAAGTCAAACAAACTCCAAACACACCTTTTCTCACTCAGAAAACTTTTTATAATTTACCAGAAAGATTGATGACTCTTTCCAAAGTGCTAAAAAAGTTGCCCAATTACATTAAGCATAACGAAGTAATTCAAATACAAGTTCAGTGGCAAGCAGGGAAATACATGGCATTCGAACGGTAAACGTCTCCTTCCTTCCAACGCCTCTCTCGGTCTTGCAGGTTTCAGCCTAGGCCCTCATATTGCACAAGTGGCATGCTGTAAGAGCTGTCGTCCTGATAGTCAGGGCCACCCTGCCAGGTTTTTAACCTGCTGGTGCACATGTGAGTCACCTTTCCTGCCAGCCTCTGTGGGATCCCGTGGCCCTCTTTCCCGTCATCACTGAACTTGTAATTTTGAAAGCACATTATTAGCCAAGTGGCACATTCTCCATTATATGGGGATAAAGACATAACTTAAAAAAAAACACACAAAAAAAACCCACCAAAAACCAACCCACCCATTAGCCCGGTATTCTTGGAGTGTATTATACTTGTCTGTAGTGTCTTTAACTGAGACAGTGACATGGTGAGGTTGGTTGGTGGTTCACACATGGCCAAGAACAGATGTCTGCTGGAGGATGATAGAAGGTGCAGAGCTTCCCGCCCTAGCCGGCTCAGCCTCCCTGTCCCCGGGCATCTCCGTAGTGTAAACAGGCTTGCCAGGGCCCGTGACTGGCAAAGGGAAGTGGAGTAGACCTGCTAGGTCTGGGGGAAGAAGGGTGTGTGTGTGTGTGTGTGTGTGTGTGTGTGTGTGTGTGTGTGTGTGGTGGGGGAACCATGGTGTGGACAGATGGTATCGCCTTCTGGCTTCCCGCACAGCTGTACCAATTTCAAGGGGGCTCTCAGTGAAGCAAGCTGACTAGAGGAAGAACAGGGATGCTTTTACTTTCCCCTGGTGAAACGGATGAAAAAAATAAAATTCCCAACTCTAGGATCACACCTGATGGAAAACAGCAATGCAGTAAGAAGCATTCCTCCTGTACACAGTTCTTCAATAGATAAATAATATATAAACTTTTATATCCCAAGCTTCCCATCATCATACAAAGCACATTTCTTCCTGCTCTTTTAGCCTGTTTCATACAGGAAATGCTGTTGTCTTAAAAAATACAAGCACTTAACGTATTCAGCCAAAGATTCTTTTCCTCTTCTCCTTTTTAAATCACCCATTACTTTGAAAGATTAGCAAAGGGCTATGCTACCAATCACATCTGCTTCTTGCTGCAATAAAGTGCTGCACATAAGTTGCCATTTTAATGACCACAAAATAAGAGCTTTAAATAAGTATAAAGTTAGCCTCCTAGCAGATTACATCTACCAGGCGTTAACAAAATGGAATACAGAATTATTACCAACATGGAGAATACCTCTAGAGCCAGACGGCCGGCAAACACAATGGACACGTCTCAGGGGCATAAACGGAACCGCAGGACTGAACAGCACCTTGTTTTTGGGTGGTTATATGTCAACGAGCTTGGGACAAAAATTTTTAAATATACAGTTTACTCGTTCCATATAAAAGGTACATTTTCTTTCACTTTCATTTTTCTTTATTTTTATTTTTTTGCAGATGAGAAACAAAAACTAGTGCAAGACCAAAGCACTGTGCAAAACTGCCGTTTCTTTTTTTTTTTTTTTTTTTTTTTAGTCTGAGCATTTATACCCAGAATTGATCCAAACCCCTTTTAATCTCCTTGGCTGGATTTATCAACCATAAAATTTTCCACTCATACTATTTTTTTTTTCCTGCAAACAAATGGTAACCACTGAATACATCATATATATATATATATATATATATATATATATATATATATATAATCTGCCCTTAAAAAATGATTCACTGCGTGTGTCCCACACGCATTGTGTATGTATGGACACACACACACAACACACTTAAGTTTTGTGATGTTGGCCTCAGTGCTGCGGGACATTTCTTCCAGACGGGACTCTTGCTGCCTCGCGTCTTCATAACCAGAGGAGATTCTGCACGAGGTCGCCAGCTCTGTGGGAAATCTCCAGCAGCACCGTGGGTGTCTACCATTCCTTCATGGACCGCGCACCAGGCCCCACCACTCGGCAGCCGTGAAACGGGTGGTGAAGAAGGGGCTCGGGGAAGGACAGCAGTGGATGAACAACCCAGGAGGGAAAATCATGTTCATCGTGGTGAAAGAAGCCAGCACAGAGAATGTGCAATAGAAATCTCATGGCACATGACACACGGCTTTCTCTTTCAGAATCCACAAACGCCCACACACCCCATTCACCCAACAGAAAACAAAAAATGCACCAGTAGATAAGCTGACAAGTGCTGATTGCTATTAAGGACACTCTCTTTAGGGCTGAGCAAGACAAAATTCCTTTCAGGGAAAGGTTGGGAGCAGGGCTGAGAGTGGGCGCGGGGGCCGGGGAGGCATGCCTCTGAAGGTAGATGTACGCAGTAGGTCACCTCTCTGGAGATCGGATAAAGCAGCTTTCAGGTCAATGCAATAGGTATACACACAGAGCCAATTCTCTAGTCCTTCCTAAAGATATACAGTACACGTGGTTCAGACCCACGGGGGTCTGCGGGTTTTGCAGCAACATACACCTGCTGGGGTCGGGTGTAAGTTTTGCGGGTTTATTTTGTTTTTGTCTCTGTCACTTTGTTTTTGGTACGGAACATGCTGCCCTCAGACAGTCTCTGCTCTTTCTCTCAGTCCGAGATAGGCGAGGAAGGAGTGTTTGGGGGACGGGATGCTGGGAGGCGCAGTCTGAGGTCGGGGAGGGTGGAATGTGAGATCCAAGTGGTTCTTGGGGTATAACATTGTCAAGGGAATGAGATGGGCAAAATCCGAGTTCCGGTACTTGTCAAAGCGCAAAGGGGAGCCGTTGAAGGCCAGAGCCTTGAGTGCCAGGTTGGGCTCTGAGCTGCTGCCGTGGACAGCTGACAGGGCCACGGTCTGCAGAGCCTGGGAGGCGGACATGACCGACAGGGGAGACAAGAGATTCCGAGAGCTCCCGACGATGAGGAGCGGGGCCCCGGGGCCGGCTGGTTTCTTGGGGGCCGGACACAGGCCCTTCTTGTCCTCCTCGGGGCAGTCCCCACTCTGGTGCTTCTTGACGTGGCGGCTGAAGACGAAAGGGTGTGTGGTCTTGAACAGGCACTCTTCGCAGCTGAAGGTCTGGCGAGGGGCGTGCTTCAGCTTCTTGTGCAGGTTGAGATTGTCCTTGCGTTTGCAGCTGTAGCTGCACTGGTCACAGTGGAAGGGCCGCTCCCCGGTGTGGACGCGCACGTGCTCGATGAGCTTGTTGGCGGTCTTGGACAGGTAGCCGCACTGGTCGCACTTGTAGTGGTTGCCGAGGCGATGCTCCCGGGTGTGCGTCTCCAGCTCCAGCTGGTTGGCCTTCACCATCTGGCAGATCCGGCACTTGTACTCCATCTTGTAGTGGGTCTTGAGGTGGCACTCCATGGCGGCGGGGCGGTTGGTGGAATAAATGCAGAATGGGCACCTGCCGGGGGGAAGCAAGGGAAGGGAGGGTCAGCCAGGCAGGTCCCGCCGCGGCCCTGCTTCTCCCCTCCTCACGGGCCACCCTGCAAACCCCGAGGCCTGGCTGCCCCTGCCCAGCCCAGCCCTGCTGCCTCTCAGAGCTGAAGAGGACCCTCTTGGGCTCTCTGTGCCGACAGAGCCGTCCCCCCCGGGGGAGGAGCTAGCTCTGAGGAGGTGCGCTCAGCCTACTCTGGGTCTCCTGGCGGGAGCAGCGAACACCAACCCTCAGGAAGGGGAGCAGAGAAAGGGTGAGAGTTACGTTAGCTGTGGCTCCCCTCCATCCTCCCGCCCCCTCGGAGCCCTCCCCACCCCCCACGGACACAGCGGAGGTCTAACCCTCACGACCTCCCCTCGAGATGGGAGCAACACAAAGAATCGACGTTTCATGCACCACACCAAGCACACGCAGAAAGGCTAAGAGTTTTAAAGAACAGCTTACAGGGGAAAGCTACCTCCAGCAAACAGAAAGTCGTAGGCTCAGAATCGTGCTTATGAAAGGTTAGGACGAGAAGGCCTGTGTGTGTGCGTGCATGCGTGTGTGTGTGTGTGTGTGTATGTGTGTGTGTGTGTCAGTGTGTGTACATAGGTCTGTACTCTAGGCCTGTCTCCTGCAGCTGTTTCCCCACCAGGGAAGGAAGGTGAGGACCAGGACAGGGGCATGGGAGAAGGACGCCCACCCCCCAGCTGTCGACTAGGGAGGGATAAGGAGGGAGAGTGGTGCCTGCTCTCTGGAGCTTGAAGACAGTATTCATACATTATGACATCATCATGCTCAGGGGGCGGGACCTCAGCTAACATTTCCTCTGCATTCTGCCCAGGGCTTGGTAAGTGCTCAGGGTAGGCACTGCGTTATTATTGGACTGGTCTCTACACAGAATTTAGGCAGATTCTGGCCCCAGCTCTGCCACCTAACTGGGCTCTAGCTGGATCCGCCCTGGGCCAAAGCCTGGGCCTCTCCGTGGCTCGGTTTCTCCACCCTCCGCAATGAGGCTACGCTCCCCGCCCAGCCGCCTGGCTGTCCAGAGGGGCCAGGAGGAGCCGTGAAGGCATGTTTACAAATTCTGCTCTTGGAGAAGCTGCCGGGCTCGAGTCAGTGGCTGATATGATAGCGGTAGCGTGTTTGCTCTCTTTACAAACAGAATGCAAATGCAAAAGTGGCTGCCTGAGCTCTGGCTGGGCCCCCGCAGGGCAGGCCCAGGAGCGAGGTGTGCTCTGAGGGTTTGAGAAGTGTTCAGCAGAGCCCAACACAACCAGGTGCACCGTGCACTGCTCCTCAGCGCCAAGCTCGCCGTTAGCCTTGGACCCTCAGCTCACAGAAGAGTGCACACGAGAGAAATAAAAGCCCATTCCCAGGTCAGGTGCACACACAACCCCTACGCCAAGCTGGGCCTTACCTAGAGGAGTCTGAAACTCACCACTGTCCTGAGCTACGGCAAAAGAAAAATAATAGTATAATCTTATTCGATCTGCATTATGAACAGGATATAGAGTACAAGCAGTTCCATCACAGAAAAGCAATTTAGACATCGGCAGTCTGTTTCACTTTAAGGACATTTCTGTGACCCACAGCTCAATCTTCCTTGCGCTGCTCAGGGGAAGTGCTAAGGGTGTAGCAGGGGCCCGTTATTTATCGTCACGGCACTCTCTCAGGCAAATTAATGCTCCGATATGGCAAAGGGAAAACAAAACAAAACAAAAACAAAAACAAAGACTCACTGTATAGCCAGAAGGCTTTATCAATTTTTTCAAAGTATTCTTCTACTTGGTCATCCTAGAACATAAACTATTACACAGGGGACCGTTAGCACCGCACGGGAAGTGTCTGTACCGCAAAAGCATCAGGGTCACTGTGCATTCTCCCCAGTGGCTCAGAGCCTGGGACCCCTCGGGTCCCCGAGGAAAGGCTGACTGGCAGGGCCACGACTGGCCAGGCCGCAGTGCATGGCTGTGACTGGGCAATCGGGGAGGGCAGTGAGCATAGTCCAACCACAGAAGTATATGGCTTTTCTTTATCAATAGGAGTGCACAAATGTTTAGAAAGGGACAGTGGGAACAAACCAAATCAAATTCCCATTTACTGGTTGTCTTGAGTTATAACTGCCCCTCCCCCATCCCTCAAGACCTCCCCTCCCCCCTCCCCCCTAAGCACCCCCAAGACTGAAACAAAATGGAAATCCACAGTAGGTGTTGCTCCCTGACTCTGCTGTTCGGGCAGGGTTTTGAGGAGTGTCCCGCTGACCAGGTAGGTGTGGGGTGGGGGGAAGACAGGCCTGTGCTGCCCCCCCAACACTCGACTCCCAGGGTCCTGGGTCTCTCCATCCCACGCCCAATCGGGAGAGTCATGCCCCCCCCCCCCCCCCCCCCCCGCCCCGGCCCGGCAAGTTGTGAGTTTCAAAGGCCAAAATGTTTTAAGACAAGGTTTTTTCCCCCTTGTAATTAAGTAAAATGTAATTTTTCATTCATTGAAATTACACGATCATTTCAGCTAAACATGAACAATTCCTGCCTCGAAAGCAGTGTGTCTTTCTGTGCCCAATGGCATAAGCTTCTTTCTCTTTCCTAGACCATAAGTGCCTCGTGAACAGGGACCCTGATTACCGACTCTCGGGAAGATTAAATTCTGGTCATGGTAGGACATACACTTCCTGAGGGTGGAAATTAGGTTTTATTCCTTATTTGCCCTCTAGCACCTAATCAAGCCAGACGCACCGTACACTGGATAATGACTGATTAGTCTCGCTTCAGACCGAGGGCTTCCTGCAAATATTGGCTGATGATGATGCTAACTGCCTAGGTCTCTGCGGGGAGGAATCTGTGAATACGTGACAGAAAACATCAGCTCTCAGGCAGGGAATCCCAATTCCAGGTCCCGGGAAGGCATAAGGCACGTCTGCAGGGACCTGAGAGGCTCATGGGCCTTGCGTGGAAAACGCTGCCTCCTGCCTGTTCAAACTGGCAAGGTTCCATTACTTGGGGCGGGGTGTGGATGAAGTGGTTGCGATACTTATTTAAAAGATACCTGGCAAGTCGCCTAAAAAAAAACAGAGATGGTGAAGTGCAGTGACAGTGTAATGATTTACACTTGGGGACACTAACCCAAGTCCATTACCATCAAGTCTGAACAAAACCCAGGCAGTGTGGGATGAGTCTACCCCTGCGTGCTCAGACGCTCCAACATGCCTTCCTGCTTGCTCCGAATCCCGGGCTATTTGTACAATGGATTCTCCTGCTGATGTCTGCTGACCCCCTTGGGGACAGGTCTGATTCACACCCAGCTAAAGGCAGCAGAGGTGCCTGCCTAACTCCCCTCATGCCAAGCTCTCCCTCTCGGTGACCCCAAAATCTTCAGGGGAGGGGCCGGGGTGAGGGTGGGGGAAGGGTGTTTAATAACAACACAGTAAAAGGTTCTGTACTTGCTTTCCTTACTTGAGCCCACCGGTGGGGACAGTGTGGCATTTCTTATGCTCCAGCAGCTGTTCGGGGGTCTTCATGAACTTGTGGCACACGTCACACTCAAACATCCGGGTGATGAGGTGTATCTGCAGATGGCGCTCAAACATGTTCTTCGTCTTGCAGACAAAGTTGCAAAAAACGCATTCGAACCCTGGAAGGACCGAAGCTGGGTGTACAGGTGCGTGGGGTAGAGGGACAGGAGGGCGGGAGCAGGGCCGAGACCCCCTTTCTTCACCCCTCCCCCCAGTTTTTTATACCCTTCCAGACGCTGTTCCCTGCATCTCTGTGCTAAAAGAAGTTAACAGCTTTGGAGTCAGTGTCACACTCCCCATCCTTCCACCCCATATTGGGTGCAAATCAAGCCAAAAGGAACGTTCTGGGACCCAATATCTGCTTCCAACACCCCTCCTGACAAGGGGGTCATGCCTCCGGAGTGGGGAGGGCTGAGCAGGCCACGCCACCTCCTCCCTTACCTTTCTCGGGCTTCTCCTCACTATTCAGTGAGGGTTGGCTCCCGGGCACAACAGAGATGACCAGCAGGCTGTTCCCGCTCTTGTTTTTCTGGGAGCTGTCTGAGTCATCTTTGCTGTTGGCTGAATCACTCAGAGCGGAGAGGGAGGATGATGAGGGGCTGTTTGATTCACTTGGGGTCTTCCTGTCTTCCACTAAAAAAGAAAAAAAAAACCAAGTCTGTTATTTAGGAGATGGACACCCTGGGATAAACAGAAGTCGGGGGGGTGTGGGGCTGTGTCTCATGGCTACACCATCATTCAGGGGGCATAAGCTGCGGTCTCCAGCTCCTCTAGGGCACCTGCTGGGGTCCCAGGTCGCGGTCACCTCTGGTGATGACACTCACGGTACTTGGGGCCAAGAGCAGGCCCTCATTCATTTGATGAGGGTTTATGGATAGCTTACTATAATTAAAATAAATGACAGTAGTAGCTAAGATGTACTGAAAGTGTTGCCAAGTTCCAGAATCTCGGTCATGCTTTAAATGCCTTGTCTCATTTTATTCTAAAAAAAAAACACAAAACTGCTAAGGCACAACTATTATCACCCCCATTTTACAGATGAGGATGGGGAGGCACAATGAGGTGAGTCAGTTGGTCTGACTCTAGCATCCATGTTCTTCATCAGCGCCCTGAATTCTCCCTCAAAGCCAGCAGTAAACAGTCAATAGACCATTAAAACCTAGTGTCAGTAGACTTCTGCTTCCATTCAAGAGACGGAATTTATCATCGCTACTGAAACAACTAACAAAAAGACAGTCAAAACATATCAAACAATAGTTTTCACAATACTGGACACCAGGCAATGAAGAAGAATGACCCCTGAGAGGCAGGAAAGACCTTCCAGACTGCAGTGTAGGGAGGGGTATGGAGGTGGAACCCAGTTGACCTGCTGATTTGAGGAGACAAGACTGGTGGTCTGGGAGATCAACATGGCGGGACCTTGAAGGACAGAGTACTAGAGGGGAAGAACTCAGAGACCTGCAGAGGATCTCCCGGTGTATTCAGCAGAGTATGGATTGGAGCATGTATTGGAGGGAAAATAAGCCATCTGAAAGGCTTAGAGAACAGTGCCTGTTTCCACCAGCCAGATTGGAAAAAACTTGTAATTCCTAAGGCAGTGGGTAGAAAACAGGAAGTTCTTTTAGTAGTGGGAGATAATTAGCCCTAGATGGGGCACTGCTCCAGACCCATCTGACAAGTCATAAAAGCAAGACCCAAGAGGATCAAAGTTTCAAGAATATTTATAGGAATATAAAGTATCTGGCACCTAATAAGGTAAAAACCACAATGTCTGACATTCAAAGATTCTCAAGCATGCAGAGAAACAAAACACAACCCAAAGGGGAGAATATCAACCAATGAAAACTGACCCAGTTGTTGGAATTTGCAGACAAGGACATGAGAACAGTAATATAATTGTATTCCATATGTTAAAAAAGTTAAGTAGAGAGATGGAAGATACAAAAAAAATACCCAAATCAAATTTCTAGAGATGAAAATTACAATGTCTGAGATGAACAATACACTGGATGGGACCGCTAACAATTTAGACACAGTAAAGAAAAGATTCGTGAACCTGAAGATAATAGCAATAGAAATTATCTGAAACAGAAAGAGAAAAGAATCACAAAAATAAAAAGAGCACCCAGTGAACTGTGGGATGCCTTCAGGCAGCTTAGTATAAGCTTAATTGGAGTCCCTGATTGGGCAGGGAAGGCAGGAAAATATACTTGAAATAGTCAAAAACTTTCCAAATTTGAGGAACACCATACAACCATTGATCCAAGCAGTGCAATGAGTCCCAAGCATAAGAAAGATGATGAAATCTCTACAAGGGACATTATAATCAAATTGCTCAAAACCAGTGATAAATAAAAAAGTCCTAAAAGCAGCCAGACGAAAAAGGACACATTATGTGCAGAGGAACAAAAAAAGGATGACAGCAGATTTTTCACTGTACACAATGCAAGTGTGAAGGAGTGGAACAACATCTTTAAAGTATGAAAACATATTTCACAAGCAAAGGCAAAAGAAAAAGGATATATAAAAGCTGAAAGAATTAATTACCTGTAGACCTGAATTACAAAGAAATGTTAAAACAAGTTCTTCAGGCAGAAGGGAAATTATACTAATGTAAAAATGGATCTACATAAAAGAATGGAGAGCACCAGAAATGACAACTATATGGGTAAATATGTGAGTTTTTCTTATTTAAAGCTCTTTAAAAAGTAATAAAACTAATTTTGTTTAAAAAAACCATTAATAATGTAATATTTATAGCACATACACATATGAGAACAATAACATAACAGCTGGTGGGGAAGAAATGGAAGTATGCTATTGTGAGGTCTTCTACTACATGTGAAGTGGTATGGTACCCTGCGATAAAGATGTACTTATAAATCCAAATAACTGGAAGCATATACTATTCATGGTTCAGGAGACTCAACATTAAGATGTCAGCTCTCCCCAAACTAATTCAGTGCAACCCCATAGTTTTACATTAAGGTGAAAAAATATAGGGAAACTGTACTGCAGATCCAAGGAGGGGACTTATCCTGCTCTACTTACATATTTCCTTAAAATTAAATTTTAAGTTAAAAATTAATATTTTGCTGGTTGATTTTTTTCCCCCTACAGATAAATTCCCAGAAGTGGGATTACTGGGTCACAGAGCATTACATTTTCAAGCCTCTTAGTATATATATTACCTAAATAGTTTCCCTCAGTTCTGCTCCTCTGCAGGCCATAGGCACAAGAGTACCAGCAGCGCCCGGCGACAGTGGGCGACACTGTAGCATGTGCTCCTAACGTAGCAGGGCAAGACAAGCCGCCCTTGAGCTTCGCCTTGACTGCTCAGTGAGGTTGAGCATTTTTTCTTAGGTTAAGCAATTAGCTTTTACTTTTTTTTTTTTTTTTACCGTGAATTGGCTGTTCATGTTCTTTCCAAATTCTTAGAGACCCAAAGTGTTTCTTACCCATTTATATGAACGTTCTAATTAAATACATGAGCTTTTTGTCATTTTTACAAACACATTTTCAGAATGTGGGGTTTTACTTGGTTTCCCTTCTCTTCTTTCTTTCTTTCGCAAAAAAAAAAGAAGTTTTTATGTGTCCAATCTCTTGATTCTTTTCCTTTGTGATTTCTTGTTATCCATTAAGCATTTACAAATCTTCCTCGCTGTGTTTGATGAATATTCTATTCTATTTTCCTCAAGCCTTTCTAGGACAGATAGTAAACAAGGATTGTGTAGGTTATTTTGGTGTCAGTGTGAGGTAAGTATTGATGGCTGTATTTTCCAAACAGCTATTCAAATTCCTCACCACCGTTATCACAACTTTTAAAAATTGCAGCAAAACTTGCATTGAGGATGTCCCAGCACCAGAAAGAATATGTTCCCCTTGCTGATGTTCTCCGCAGCGACAGGAGCCCGGAGAGGGAGAAAGGGAGTAAGGAGGGGTCACTGCAGAAACACCCCATTCCCAAGCGTACCTTGGCTAAGAGCAGCCAGTAAGGAAGTGTGAGAAAGCACGTGGGTTCTGTGGGTGACCAGTTATAAATTTTGTGTTGATTAAAGCTCACCACAAGTTCATTCAGGTAACCAGATGGCATTGCAGATCCCCTAGGGCCTAGGGCACTAGAAGAAAAGGTGCCTGTTCCTGTGACAGGTAAATCCAATTAGAGAACAGGACTCGCAAAATTAGAGATTGGAAGTCCAACTCCCTTCCAGCCATTGTGGTTTCTATGGTCTTCTTGAGGTGGGGTGGGGGGCGGGGGAGGGAGGTTCTGGGCCGGGTTTAGGCATACTTTGGGGCGGAGAAGGCTAGGAGAATGGGAGAATAACAGAAAAGAGAGTATCTGAAGAGCCCGTGGAAACGGGAGAGAGGCTGGCTTTCCCTCCAGCAGCCACTCCAGAAATGCTGGATTTAATTGGTCTTCGACGTGGGTTTCCCAGCTCACCTGCTGCCCACGGTGCTAATGTGGTTATGGTCAGACAACCGACTGTAAAAATGGCACCTTCTCACTCAGCAGAACAGCTCTCTGCAGACCTCCAAGTCAGAGCTGCTCAACTTACTGACAAAAACAAGCTTTTATTGCTGTTGGCACCACGGAGCCAGAGCGGCCAGGAAAGCACAGAGAGATCCTTCTTGACCACGCACATCGTCAGCACAAATGTCAGGGAAATTTCCCTTCCTGAATCCTTCAAGTGCCAGTGATGTGAGGGGCCGCTCCAGCACCCAGGCCTGCAGTCAGCAACCCCAGCTTGTGATTTGTAGCAAAGGCAGGGAGCTCTTCCTCATTCTCACATAAGGACTCCTCGTCAGTGTCATTTGTAACCATCACTTGCGAGAGGATAATTGCATGGCAAAGTCAAAATGTTAACTTCATTAAATAGAAGAAATTAACCAGAATGGCAAGAGTCGGAAATGAAAGGGAGCCCTGGCAAAGGCGTGGCTGCGGCCCGGGGAGAGACTGGGTCGATTCAGGAGCATCTGGTCTTCCTTGCCCCTGAACAGACGGGCCACGCAGCATCACGGAGCGTGTCAGGGCTGCGGAGTCACGCAAGGAGCAGAGCCCGCAGCGGTAGGTGCGTGGTGCCTGGCCCAGCAAAACAGAGGTCCAGCCTTTGCCAAGGTTTGGGTGGGGCTGCCAGAATGTCAGCGGCTCAGAAAGAAGGTTCTAGAATGATGACTGTTCTGGTCTGAGTTTCTGGAGTCATATCCTAAGGTTGACCTTGGACAGAATACCTCCCCTCTGTGAAGCCTCAGCTCTCAGCCTCTGTAGTATGATAACAGTAGTATGGGCCTCAGGGGTCGTTAGGAGGCTTATATGGGACCCGGCGTGCAAAGGTGCAAGCCTGGGGCGTCGGGAAAGCAATGGCTGTTACTAGAGGATGATGGCAAGCAGACAGCTCAGCCCCTCTCAACCGTCCCAACCTGTGAGTGTTTCAGATCAGCCGGTGCACAAGCCGTGCCCGGCCATGGCACTGTGGCCACAGGGAAGTGTGGCTCTGCTACCCCCGGGGACGTTCTTCCTTCTGAGGAAGGAGATGTCAGTGTCACATGGCGATGAGGCTGCTTCTGCCAGGTGGACAGGCAGTCTGGGGTGGCAGGGAATGGAGGCGAGAAGGACCGATGGGAATGGTCACCTGTGTGCTTGGTGCCAATGTGAGCCTTTATCTCTGCCTCCTCCATGGTGACGAAGTCGCAGGCAGTGCAGCAGATGGAGAACATCCACTGCTCCTTGTCCACGTGGAGGGACATGTGGCTGACAAACTGGACGTTGAGCTCGGTCTCAAATCCACACACATGGCAGCTACATGAGAGGACGAAGGAAAGAGGGGGAGAGAGGAGCGATATTCTAAATGCAGGCGACCCACTCACGCCCAGTACACTCAGAAAACGGGCTTGTACACACTGTCCTCCCCATTAGGAAATTCTGCTTTCTCAGATGCCTCTGAAGTGGTCGCTGGGCTACATGGATTTAGTGCCCGAATATGTAACAATCCCATCCACGCTATAACGATGTTAAATAATCAGAGAGTTAATTAAAGATTCCAGATTCCAGATGCTGCATGCCTTCTCACGATTCCTTGGGGCAAAGGGATGCAGCACAGCCTTGCCAAGACATGAGTGCGGCTGGTACACGGAGCAGCGTGGCGCGCCCTGCACTCCCTCGAGCCTCCCACTGCCTCCCACTGCCTCCCACTGCCTCCCCTGCCTCCCACCGCCTCCCACCGCCTCCCACTGCCTCCCACTGCCTCCCCTGCCTCCCACCGCCTCCCCTGCCTCCCAGCCTCCCACTGCCTCCCACTGCCTCCCACTGCCTCCCCTGCCTCCCACCGCCTCCCCTGCCTCCCACTGCCTCCCAGCCTCCCCTGCCTCCCACCGCCTCCCCTGCCTCCCCTGCCTCCCACTGCCTCCCCTGCCTCCCCTGCCTCCCACTGCCTCCCACTGCCTCCCCTGCCTCCCACTGCCTCCCCTGCCTCCCACTGCCTCCCCTGCCTCCCCTACCTCCCACTGCCTCCTCTACCTCCCACTGCCTCCCCAGCCTCCCCTGCCTCCCACTGCCTCCCCTGCCTCCCACTGCCTCCCCTGCCTCCCACTGCCTCCCCTGCCTCCCCTACCTCCCCTGCCTTTCCTGCCTCCCCCTGCCTCCCACTGCCTCCCACTGCCTCCCCTGCCTCCCCTGCCTCCCACTGCCTCCCACTGCCTCCCCTGCCTCTGGAAACCTCCTGGGTAGCAGTGAGAGCACACAGGTCGTTGGATGGCACTCCTGCCTGTGACAATTCCCGATAGAAGCCACCCATCCATGGAGACATTTCATGCAAATGCAAGTTTCTACCAATCCCTACAGCCTCTCTCGTGGGTAAGATTTGGGGTTTTATGGCACCCAAACCAAATACTGATTTATGGCCAGAATGGGAAAAAACCATAAAATTCCAGCCACTAAAGGACAAAACGCGACTCGAGGAGAAGCAGCTATGCCTTCACGGCTACTTCCTCAGGGTTCTTGGGTTTATGTTTCCTCGTCTCCTTTCCTGCGGACACTCTCAGGAAGCAGCAAAGGGCTCAGTTACTAGGGCAGGAGCTCGCCAGCTGCCCAGCCCTGGAAGCTAATAATCCCAGAGCCCTGCCGCTCTCTGGAGCTCCCCGCCCCCACCCAGGGGCGAGAGCCACCTCTCAGACCGTTTCCCTTTCAATTCATTCCACCAGGCACCATGCCAGGGGGAGTCATTGCAACTGTAGGGTCTCATCTAAGCAAAGCAACTATGACAATGCAGGCCAGTGCGTCTGTTGAGCAGAGGTGTCTGTCAGGTCTGCCTCGCAGACGGCAGGGAGGGTGGGAAGGCTGGACTAGGGTTCCAGCCCCAGCTCACCTGTAATAATAAGGGTGCTTCCTCCCGTCACTGCCTTCAGAGGTGACGGCGCTGACAATGTCCTCAGTGTCCGTACTCACCAGCTTCACCGAGTGGACGGTCAGGTGCTGGTTCAGGTTCGCGCGGCACTTAGCAGCGTAGGGGCACAAGTGGCATTTGTATTTTCTTTCCTCTGGAGGAGAAAGAGCAGAAAACCCCCAGCTGATCTGAGAAATGAAATCCCAACACCTTGCAAGAGACCACTTAAGGGTATCAAGGAAGAGTGGGGGGCGGTATTCAAGTCTCATTTCAAGTGGGGACAAAGGGAACACCTTGGAATTGTAAGTCTCTAAAAAGTCTTTACCCGGCAGGTCACTCCTGTATTAACATTTCCAAAGATAAAATAAAGTCCCCAGGCAATTGGATCATCTACTTTTTCCTGGACACCCACAGGCTAAGGCGAGCTAAAAGCATATTAGTGCATGTGTGTGTGCGTGCGCACGCACGCGCGTGTGTGTGGATGAGAGAATGCTGTGAGTGTGTGTGTGTGTGAGTGTGCATGAGAGTGTGCTGTGAGTGTGTGAGTGTGCATGAGAGTGTGCTGTGAGTGTGTGTGTGAGAGTGTGCTGTGAGTGTGTGTGTGCGCATGAGAGTGTGCTGTGAGTGTGTGTGTGAGTGTGCTGTGAGTGTGTGAGTGTGCATGAGAGTGTGCTGTGAGTGTGTGTGTGCACATGAGAGTGTGCTGTGAGTGTGTGTGAGTGTGTGTGTGTGTGCTGTGAGTGTGTGAGTGTGTATGAGAGTGTGCGGTGAGTGTGTGTGTGAGTGTGCGTGTGTGCTGTGAGTGTGTGAGCACACGCCTCCCCACGTGTCAGGTGTGGGTGGGTGCTAAGCCAGGGAAGGAGGAGTGAAACTGTTCGCAGGACTGGTGAGTAAAAGAAGCTCCATCATGTTCCCTAAGCTCCAGGCCTGGGTCAGCCAAGAAATAAAAAACTAATGAAATTAAAGGAATAAAAAATGACTCATGTGAAATAATTGAATTGGAAATTTACATTTTACATAAAATAAAATTTCTCAATTACTTTCTTAATGGGCACTCTCTCCTAGCACTGACAGTGTTTCAGGACTCCTCCAGAGTGGCCGTCGGAATACATTTGGTGAGTCAAGCAAATTAAAGTGAAGGAGCAGCCCCGGCTTTCACTGTGCAGATCAAGGCCGCGGAGGGCAGCGGAAGACAGGAGCTACCTCGTTTTCTGTCCTTCTGCTCTTCCCCTGCAGACCGAGCTGGCCTTCGAAAAGAAAAATACCTGTCTTGTCTGCTTCACGGGGAAGGACACAGACAGGTTTTTCCACAACAACATGCAAGGCATGGCTGTAATTACAGGTGGCCCCCAACATCTGAGGGGCTGCTGGCCTGGGCTCAGCAGGGCTAGGGAAAGGGGCCCTGAGGTGCAGATAAGAGAGAGTCCTCTCTGGAATTTTTGCATTTGTATTAATAAGCAAGGTTGTTAATTTTGGTATTAACGTGAATTGCTGAACTTTCTTTTTCTATCATTTGGAAAGGTTTATAATACTGGACTTTCCTACTCTTAAAAGGTTACAAAGAACCCATCTGGACCTGATACCTTTATCAATAATATTATCTCCTTCATCGTCTTTCCAAATTTCCCTTTGGTAACTGATTTGCTTAAGTTTTTTTTCCTCCCCTGGGGTCAATTTTGGAAATTTTGCTTAAATTAGCTATGTCATCTAAGTTTTTAGCAGTTCTTTTCTTTTTGTCATAGAGTTGCCCTTATTCTCCAAAAATTCTTTAATAGCATTAATGATTAGGCTTCCTTTTCCATTCCTAATTTTGAATAGTTTTGCTTCCTTTTCCTTTCTTAATCAGGATTAAAGAAATTAATCTTTTTTGTGGTCTTTTTCTTCCTAGATTTTGTTTTTCTTTTACCAGTTCTTTTTTTTTTTTTTTTTAATCCCCATCCGAGGATATTTTTCCACTGATTTTTAGAGATTGGAAGAGAGAGGGAAAGATGGAGAGAAATATTGATTGGTTGGTTCTTGCACACATCCTGACCAGGGCCTGGGCC
This sequence comes from Eptesicus fuscus, assembly GCF_027574615.1. Taxonomy (NCBI): domain Eukaryota; kingdom Metazoa; phylum Chordata; class Mammalia; order Chiroptera; family Vespertilionidae; genus Eptesicus; species Eptesicus fuscus. Next base: position 55,750,571 of record NC_072478.1, on the reverse strand, counting down.
AGGTAGGAGCCTGCAACCAAGGTATGTGCCCTTGACCGGAATCGAACCTGGGACCCTTCAGTCCGCAGGCCGATGCTCTATCCACTGAGCCAAACTGGCTAGGGTTCTTTACTAGTTCTTTAAGATGCGTGCTAAGTTCCTTTCTGTGTTTCTTCTCTTCTAATTAAAACATTTAAGCCTATGAATTGTCCTCTGACCAGAGCTGAAGCTGTTTTTGTTCCAGGCCTAGGAATGAAGTGTTCCCCTTTTCATTTCTTCTAGATGTCTATAATTTGAGTTTTTATTTTCTTCCTGTTCTTTGACCTGGTTAGCTAGGGCATTTTATTGGCCTTTGGTTATTTTAAATTTCATCTGAGTATGAGCAGAGCATGTGACCTATAAAACTCCACTTTTCTGAACATATTAAAGTTTTCTTTGGGCTTAAGAATATGACTAAATTTTGTCTAGTGATTTTATACATATGAAAAGTAATCTTGTTATATTAATACTGCCTACCCTGCCTTCTTTATGATTTCATGTGATATGGGAAATCTCTACTTATTTTCTTTGTCATTTCCTATAAATAAGATACATCTGAACTTTTAGAAAGTCTGACCTTGGGTGTAAATATGGAAAACTTCATTTTATTATTTCTATCTTGCTTTATGTTTACAATCGATTCTACTGTATTTCTTTTGTCTTCCCTTATTTTTGCTGCATTAAGTTAATCTGTATTCCTCCTTTCCTCCTGAACTTGGTTGCTTTCCCTTTCCCAGCACACAGAATCAACCGTATTTCTTTACTATCATATATAAACAAGGACAGTGCCTGTTCCTCCACCAAGGTGTCCCTACTGCTGCCACCTACAATAAGATGAGCCCAATCAGATGGGATACAGCTCCATCCCCTGTGCCAACAAGATCAATAAATTCCTTGGAGTTGAGAAATTTTACCCAACTATGCTTAAATGTGCATCTTTTCTCATCAATCCTACTTGAACTCTATGAGTCCTTTCAATACAAATAAGAAACTCTATCCAGGGCCTTATTTGAACACGCCCGGTTAAATGGCCTGAGGAGGCCATGATAAAACACTCCCATCACTTCCTGTAATAATTCTCTTAGAGCAACTCAGCTTCTTGGTAATGGAGGCGCTGGTGATCCAGACCCGGGAAGGCACAGCAGTGAGGCTGACCGACTCACCTGTGTGCAGCGAGAGGTGTCGGGACAAGGTCTGCTGTCGGCCAAAGACTTTCCCACACACATCGCAGGGGAAAAGCTGGTCATTGAATTTCCAGGATGGCAATCCGTTGCCTGCCTCTAGCACAAGCTTTTCTGTCTCTGCACCAAAAGAACATGAACGAATTTCAGTTTAGTCAACATTCAGGAGTTAAGCAGAGGCTTCCTTCGACGAATGCGGCTGGTAACTACAAAGAAGTCCCAGTAACCTCTGGTCTTCATGCTCATTTGCTGTCTCTGAGAAGGCTATACTTGAACGTTGCGGTGGCAAATGAATCCCAATTTTAGTCAAGTCTCCGGTGTTTTCTCACTCTCATCACTAAAGGCCAGCAGACCCAACCTTCTAGTAGATGGGTAGCATGGTTTAGAACTGTGTCCACCGTACAGTCAGTACTCAATAAAAAAAACAACACATGTGGTACGAGTCAATGGTTGAGTTGCATGTTAAAATTCCAGAAATGACTTTTGCTACAAGGTAGTAAGTAAATCAAGAATGCTGAATCTCAGATTCTGATGCGAAAACCAATGGTTCGATCCCTTGAAAGGAAATACACTTTCACTGCCCTTTATGGGGAAAAGTTTTGTCCTATGTTCAGAAGGGTTACACAAAGTCTTTAATGAGGAACTTATGCTACAGAGAATCAGTGACGACAACTGCAAGCTGCTTGCTGTGGTCTGAATGTTTGTGCCCCTCCCCCACATTCATATATTGAAATCCTAATCCTTAAAGTGATGGTATCCGGAGGTGGGCTTCCGGGAGGTGCTTAGGTCATGAGGGTGGATTAGTGCTCTTACAAAAGAAGCCCCAGAGTTCCCTCACTCTTCCCACCCTGTGAGGACACAGTAAAAATATCTGCGATCCAGAAGAGGTCACATGCCCACACTGGCACCCTGACCTTAGGCGTCCAGCCTCCAGAGCTGTGAGAAATACATCTAGGTTGTTTATAAGCCGCCCAGTCAGTGGTATTTTGTTATAGCAGCATGAACACACTAAAACACTCTTCCACATAAAAACTTCCTAATGCAAGATTGCACAACCTGAATTTATGCCAAGGTTTCATTACGTTTGGAAAACGGTGAGCACCACAAGTTATCTGTACATAATTCACAGCCATAAATGAAATAAGTGGACGTTAATATGTTCTCTATCAACTAAAAAAAAATATTTTCTCATCATCATCCATAGCATTACCTTGAATTTTCTCAAACTTATTTCTTCTCACTGAACTCCAACAGATTATCCTATATGATAAAAGGCTAATATGCAAATCAACCAAATGGTGGAATGACTGGTTGATATGATGTGCACTGTCCACCAGGGGGCAGACACTCAACACAGGAGCTGCCCCCTAATGGTCAGTGCACTCCCACAGGGGGAGTGCCGCTCAGCCAGAAGCTGGGCTCACAGCTGGCAAGTGCAGCTGCAGTGGCAGGAGCCTCTCCTGCCTCCATAGCAGCACTAAGGATGGCCTAAGTCGTCAGTCGGACATCCCCCAAGGGCTTTTGAACTGCGAGAGGGCGCAAGCTGGGCTGAGGGAGCTCCTCCCCCCCCCCCCCCACTGCCCCCAAGTACATGAATCTCATGCATCGGGCCTCTAGTCCTTTTATAATAATGCTAGAGGCCTGGTGTACGGATTCGTGCACCAGTGGGGTGCCTCAGCCTGACCTGTGGGGATCAGCTGAAACCAGCAATCCTATGTCCCCTGAGGGTTGTAGTAGTGCATGAAGAGGCAGGTGGCTAGGGAAGAGCCTGAGCCTGGGCAAGTGCCATGCCGCTCCTGCTCATCCCGGCCCCGCTGCGCCTGTCGCCGTCACCGCTCAGTAGGCTCGCTGCTGCCCCGCTGCCGTCTCCGTGCGCCTGTCCCAGGACAATACCGGCGCACCCATGACCAAGAAGCGGCAGTGGGCTTGCGCCCAGTCAGTCCCGCTGCCGTCCCGATCCTGGTCCCGGTCTGGATGGGGGAGGGGCGCGCAGGGGGAGTGTCTGTGGGAGAGACTTGTGCTACCACCGCAGCTGTGCTCACCAGCCATGAGCCCGGCATCTGGCGCCCATTGGTCAGCTGAGTGGCGCTTCCATTGTGCGCACTGACCACCAGGGGGCGGCTCCTGCGTTGAGTGTCTGCCCCCTGGTGGTCAGTGTGCATTATAGCTACTGGTAGAGTGGTCGAGCGGTCAAATGGTCACTTAGGCTTTTATATACAGGCAGTCCTCAGGTTACGTCAGGCTCGATGTATGTCATTTTGTGGTTACATCACCATCTCAAATTTATTTATAAAAAAAAAAGTTCCATCATTTCGACATATGTACATATATGCTTTATGTTTTTTATTATTTATTTACCACAAATAAAGGTCAGGAATTGTTATCTTTCTTTTAATTTTTGTTTACTGTTTCACTTCATTACTGCTGTGTATGTGCTCCATGTGAGTGATGTAGGTGCTTATGTAGGTGGGTTCCGACTTACGGTGAAAATCGTGTTACGTTGTGCCATAGGAACGGATCTCGAACGTAACCCGAGGACCTACTGTATATAGATAAGAAGACAGGTGACAGAGAAAGTACCAAAAAGACGGAAGAGGACGCTCCCATGAGGACAGCTGCCTGCTCACTAAAAGGCCTTTAGGCCTTACTTTGAAGAAGACAAATAATTTACTGGGTTATTATCTTGCCCTTTACCTCAGTAAATTACTGTGAATCTTCTTAAAGCACAGTGCTGCTTTATAAAGCCGGGCACCACGTGGTGATAATTACACAGTGGAAAGACTTCTCATAAGATCCAAGCAGATGAAATTCTCAGGCCACCAGTCAGAGACAAATTCGGAACAAAGAACTTCATTTCATGCAATTTAGTTAAAACTGTGACTGGATCAGTTTTTATTTGAATGCAGACTTGCCAGATAGTATAATCTAAGGAAAGGAGAAACAAATCCAGTGTGTGTTTGGAAAGGGAGGGGTGGGGGGAGTGATGGAATGACAGTGAGGTTGCAATAATGTTTGCTGTGAGGCACTTGCCAGCAAGGCCAACGACGATAAGGTCCATTGACTGAGCTGTGTTTTGTTAAAACACTGCTCTTTGGAACTCAGAAACAAGAGCTAGTCTTATTAAAGTTGGAATATGTGAATGAAAACTTCTAAAAGGGAAGGGGCAGGATTGCGGGGGAGGGGGAGAAGGAAGGTGGAAAGAGGGGCCGTTGACCTGCTGGGGACAAGAACCACTCTGAGATGACTGTCCTGGAGTCCAAGCGGTGGGCATTTCAGCCACGTAGTGATGAGAGGGTGTTTTAGAAGTTCCTTTAAAGTGTGTAATCAAAACAGTGCTTCAAAGCAGGATGATAGTCTTAATTACAAGGAGAGGTCAAGAGGGTACAGGGTCTTCCAATACATTCACAACAAGAATGAATTAATTGAGCCTCATACCAAACAAGTAGATGCAATTCAAAATAAAGAAGTCTCTTAATTCTTTCAAGTATTAGTCATGCACTTGAGAAGTTGAAGCATCATGAAAAGTCCAATCCCTTACACTGTCCTTAAAAAAACTATTAAAACTATGAAGGCTGTGCTTCAGCGAAGCAGAAAGAACAGCCTGCAGCAGTGGTGAGCAGGCCAGAGCCACCACGAGGGCATCCGTGGCCGATCGGCCACCTCCCTGTGCCTGGACCCCAAGCCTGGTCCAAGGAACAGCTCTCTCCCCGCTTGCTGTCTGCATTCACTACAGACACCTGTTTTCACTTCACAGGCACAAGGCAACCACAGCCATTGGGATCCTTATCCCAGAACATGAATTTGAAATCACAGCTGGATGAAGCTGTGGGAAGAGTATTACGGAGACAAAACAAGTACTGAAGTAAAAGGCCCATTCCTCTTTTCCCGGAGCAGGAATGCAGCTCAGCAGATGCCGCATTCTCCCACATTTCCTGGGAATGGCACCACCCAAATGCCACATGAGAAACTTCAGTCACTTTTTTGATTCCTCCCGCTCAGTCTTTTAACCCATCCAATCATTCACCAGAGGCTGTCGATCTTACCTCGGAATCTTTTTTTGATTCCTTCCTCTCTGTCTTTCAGTACGTCCAACCAGCCACCCAAGCTGTCTGTCTATTTCTAGGGTGAGACCTGTGATGTGCACGCAGCAAGGTCAAGCTTCTGAACGTCCATGGTCTGCCTTTTTGAAACAGGACTGGCCCCATTGTCACCGAGAGGAGCCAGCTGTAACCGCGGGTCCTCCAGCTGGCTGCTCTCGCATGGAGGAGGCATTCCAGAAAAGAGGGGCATGTTTTGTCCCCAGGTCTTGATGATCAAAAGTTATCAAAACTGTTTTCAAATATTTAAACTAGAACCTATTGATGAAGACATATTTATAAAAGCTGATATTCAGGCCTGTTCTAATCTCTGTGCATAAGCCATATTGATGGTAACCCTACAGTAAAGAGACCACTGTGGGACAGTGGCAAGTGTCCTGTGGCTGCACATTTTTTCAAAAAAGGTAAGTTTTTATTGATTGCAGAAAGAGGAAGAGAGAGAGAGAGAGAGAGAGAGAGAGAGAGAGAGAGAGAGAGAGGGAAACATCCATGATGAAAAAGAATCATTGAACAGTTGCCTCCTGCATGTCCCTACTGGGGATCAAGCCCACAACCTAGGCATGTGCCCTGATGGGGGAGTCAAACCGCAACCTCCTGGTCCACGGGCCAACACTCAACCACAGAGTCACACCAGCCTGGCTGGTTGCACACTTTAAAGCTCACAGACACCATGCTCCACCCCCATCACAGTGCACTGGATAAACCAGCCTGGCTACCCCTGGGGTCACTGGGGTCACGCGCTGCAGGTTTAACAAAAAGATATCATCCCTCAATTGTGTGTGTGTGTGTGGACAGCAATGTGGAAGCTAAAATTGACATATTTTTATGTAAAGTTTTTCTATTCTTTGATTTTCAATAAATTTTGGAAACCAGGAAAAAATAAAATAAAAAAGGAGCCCTAGTGCCTTCATTGAGTCATCATCTCTCACCAGGATATTTGCAAAATCCTCCCAAACAGCTTCTCTGCTCCCAGCCTCCCTCCATTCCAGAAGCCCCTTCTCACAGGTTCCAGCACGACCTGTCTGAGGCGCAAATCTGACCAGGTCCTGTCCTGTATGCCAATGGCTCCCCAAGGCCCAACTCCTTCACCTGGCTTCTGAGGCCCCTCACCACCTGGCTGCAACCACCACCTTCAGCATCCCACATCACCTCCCACCAGCGAAGGCTCAGCAGAGCGAGCTACTAGCCCCTTTGGGAACACACTCGTCCCTTTGAAGCCATCAGTGCTTGTGAGTCAGCTATGCCTGCACCAGGAGCTAGTCCCCAGCCCAGCAAAGTCTGGCTCATTTTCAAGCCCTATCTCCGATTTCATCGCCTTGGTAAAGCCTTCCCAATTCCCGGGGCAGAATGAGTCATTTCCCCTACTCTGTCCCAAAGCACTTTTATAAATACTTCTGTTGCACCACTCTACCTATTATATTACTTGTTTGCATAGCATATATATCATATATACATCTTTTTAATATAAAGCTCCCACCATAGTCCAACACGCAGCAGTGTTCAATAAATATGCCCCTGGCCTCCCTTTCCCATTAGAATGGGAGTCACCAGGGAAGGGTTCTCTTATTTATTTGTGTGTCTTCAGCATTAACATGGTGCCTGATACATAGTAGGTGTGTAGTATATAGTTGTTGAATAAATGAATGATTGAATGAAAGGATTCAAGTGAGGCCTGGAATAAACATTATTCTTATTTTATGGTCGGGAAGACTGAGGCCTGGAAATAGCACTAGTTAAGGTTTATGGCCAATTCTGGGTGAAAAATAGGGCTATTTGCCTTCTGAATAGGTGTTTTAACTCAACACAAGAACCGTGATTTAATGACTTTATTAGAGGAAATGTTTGCAATCATGAGCCTTACCCCCAAGGTTCCATATCTTACTTCTTCCTAATAATAGGCCACAAGATTATTCTCTTCAACACAAACTCTCTGGCAGACACTTTATTGGTTAACCCAACAAATATTCACAACTTGCCTTTTTCTCTGCTCATTCCCACTAGAGAGGCAAGATTTCCTTCTTTTTTTATGGTGGAATAATATTCCATTATATATATATATATATATAATTTCTTCATTCATTCATTGATGGACACTTAGGTTGCTTCCACATCTTGGCTACTGTAAATAATGCTGCAATTAACATGGGGGTGCATGTCTTTTCAAGTTAGTGTTTTCATTTTCTTTGGATAAATACACAGATGTGTAATTGCTATATCATATGGTAGTTCTATTTTTAATGTTTTAAGGAAGCTCCATATTGTTTTCTATAGTGGCTGCACCAATTTCTATACCAACCAACAGTGTACAAGGGTTCTATTTTCTTCACATTCTCACAAACACTTGTTATTTCTTGTCTTTTTTATAATAGCCATTCTGACAGATCTGAAGTGATATCTCATTGTGGATTTGATTTGTATTTCTCTGATGATTAGTGATGTTGAGCATCTTTTCATATGCCAGTTGGCATTTTGTATGTCTTCTCTGATAAAATGTCTATTCAGATTTTCTGCCCATTTTTTAACTGGATTGTTTTTCCCTCCCTCTCTTGAATTGTTTAAGTTCCTTAGATATTGTGGATATTAGCTCCTTACCAGATATACAATTTGCAAATATTTTCTCTCATTCAATAGGCTGGTTTTTCATTTTGTTGGTGGTTTTCTTGCTGTGCATTTTTCATTGCTTTTACTAGAATAACAATACTTTTCTAAAGCCAATACAGATGTAGGCAAAGTAGGTTTATAGTTGTGAGTACATGAAACACAGAGCTTATTCTTGTATTATTTGTTAATGACTAGAGGTCCAGTGCATGAAAATTGTGCACTCAGCAGGGGGTGGTCCCTCAGCCTGGATTGCGAGAGGGCACAGGCCAGGCTGAGGGACCCCACCGATGCACAACTGGGGAGGGACCGCAGGAGGGCTCCAGGGTGTGTCTGGCCCATCTCGCTCAGTCCCCAGGAGCTGGACCCCAACAGCAAGGTAACCTACTGGTCTGAGTGTCTGCCCCCTGGTGGTCAGTGCACGTCTTAGTGAGAGGTTGAGCGGCCTTAGCACATATCATTAGCATATTACACTTTGATTGGTTGAATGGCCGACTGGATGACCAGACACTTAGCATATTAGGCTTTTATTATATAGGATTGTGTTTTCATATGAACTATAAACCTACTTTTCCCCCCACCCCTGTATATTATTTTATACAGAGTTTCAGAGGATTTGTCTCCTACAAGCATTTTATTTCTCTTCATAGTCTTATACTCTGATTCCTGGGATATCCATAAATTCCTATTTGGTATTATCTGAACAGGTTGTCTGTCTCTCTATTTTCCACCTATGGTTTTTGCTTTGAATGTCATTTAGGGATTTTCTTCTTCCTTAGGCAGGTTTTTGTTTCACATGAAGTCAGTGTGTTCACAGGGGCAAGCACTTTGTCCCCATTGTGCAGTTGGGGAACCAGGAACAGAGCATAAGGAGAGTCACCCAACACAGGTGTATTAGCAGTCCCAACATAGCGCTTCCCCTTTATAGTGAACCGAGGGCCCTCATTCACAATGAGGAGGCTTAATAACCAAGAGAGGGTAGTCCAAACTCTGCCTGTTATGACATCGCGACCCAAGGGGACAAGTGTCATTTCATGTACAGAACCTGGGAAGATGAAACCCATCAAGCATTTCTCCAAAAATTTCCATGAAATAAACCATCTGGTAGAATCTGGGAGGGAGCTTGACAGACTTGAGAGAACATTAGATCAAGTATTCTTGGAATCCAGCTCCTTCATTTCTGTGAGGATGAAACCAAGGCATGAAATTCCAGGACTCTCCCACCCCAGGGCACCCCACAACTTGTAGAGGGTTGACTAACAGAATCAGGGTTTCCACAGTAACTAAGTCACTATCCTGCCCCAAACCTTAGTTCAGGGAGGAACCTTCAGGATCATCTTGTTCAATGTTCCCTTCTTACACATAAGGAAACGGAGGCCCAGAGAGCTTAAGTGACTGCCTCAGGGAACCAGGCTAGCGATTCTGGGAGAGCAGAGGCTAGACCCACAGTCTCACTGAAACTCCTCCAAGGCCCACGGAATCAACGCCAAAGTCTACAACAAACCAGGAAGGGGTTTTTCTTCTCCTCCTGTTCTTTGGCTCTGCGTTGAATATTCTTGGTTACAAGTGGACATGTGCAGATTTAGCAACAGTTCACAGACACTAGGATTTCTTTCCGTCTCTCTTCTCAAAAGTGCCAGCCTAGGATATTTCCAGCCACAGAGAAGTTAGAAACTGCAATGCGGCAAAAATACAAGGAGCAAGAGGAAGATCACATGGGAGAATCCTAAAAGCAAATCCCCTCTGAAATAAACTAGTTATTACTGAAGAAAGATACCTTGGACCTTACATTGACATTTGGGGAGTTTTGTTGGTAAAAAAAAAGAAAAAAAAAAACACACAAAACAAACAAAAACAGCCCCTCCCCCACAACAATAGCAAACCAAACAAAAAAGGCAATGGGGGCAAAGGTAAGGACTGTAGTTTGCTTTTTCAATTTTTAACATCACTTAGCCCCTGACTGGTGTATCATTTGGCTTTGTTGCTGCGTTTTGCTGTGTGAGAAGATCCCTGTATCTCCTGCCAAGGCAATCCTCACAAAGAACCATCTCTCAACCTGACTTTGGCAAGGGAAGCGCAGAGAGGGAAGGCTTTATTTGGTTAGAGCCGTAAGCAGAAGATGGGCCAAACTGTGACCTCAGCGCACAAATAAGGGTCCAGATTGACTAAATCCGCATCGGCTGCTCATTGAGGAAGAGGTTTGGGGGCCGCTTGGGTTTTCCATTGTGACAGATGGTATTTTGATCATTTCTTTCTTTCATTAGCAAGCCTGGAGAGTTTCAAGACACACTGTAACTGAAATCCTGAAATCCACTGCAAGGTTAAAACCTATCAGGCCAGTTCTGGGCAGAGCATGAGATTTGCTGGCTAGACCCTGTCGCTACCGGCTTTATCTTCTGGTTTCACGGGCTTTGCGGGGCCTCTGCTGGGAATAAGCCGCTGCCTTCTGAGCGCTGCTTGTGAGTGCAGGAGTAGCTGTGATTAAGGACTTTTGAGGGGTTTTCTATATGCTTAAAAATTTCCCCCTTCTTTTTAAGGGTCACTTTAATTTAGGATAACTTGGTGGGTCCTAACAGATCTATTATTAGGTTCCTCATGACCACCTTTCTGCAGGTCTTGGTGTAACCAGATACCTATGAAAGACCATTCCAAACACTCTTCCAAAGTATGGGATTTTCTGCCGGTCAAGATGCCAATTCAAAGGACAGCCGAGATCGCAGAATTCAGCAATCGTTTTTGTGAATCTGCGCCCAATTACAAACACGGGGTGGAGATTCTTAGACATAAAAGAGTTCACAGCCTTGATCTTCTTTGGGCTCATTTCAAACTTTAATGCTTAACAAACTTAGCAAAATCCATGCATAGGTCCTGGGAAGATGAAACCCATCAAGCATTTCTCCAAGAATTTTCATAAAATGAACCCATCTGGTAGAATCTGGGAGGGAGCTCTCTGGAATTTTACTTGACAGAACATTAGATCAAGCAGAGGACTCAGATTTCTTAGAATTCAACTCCTTTATCTCCGTGAGGATGGAATCGAGGCATGAAAGTCCAGAGCCGCTCACACCGCACAACTTACAAGGCTGACTAGCAGAATCAAGGTTTCCACAGCAACTGAGTCTTCTTTCTGTTCCGAACCTTAGTAGATCCGGCAGGAACCTTAAGGATCCTCTTGCTAAATGTTCTCTTCTTAAAAATAAGAAAACCAAGGCCCAGAGAACTTAAGTACTTGTCCCACTGTCTCATTCAAGCTCCTCTCAGACATGAGAAATCAATGCCAAAGTCTACAACCAAACCGGTTTGTGGAATTGGTTCTTAGCAAACATCCTGAGATTAACCCAGAATAGTTGGACGACATGTTTTGCTTAGTGCAGGGCAACAGTTAGCTTCAACGAATCATTGCTGATTGGCTTTTAACCCGTTAAACTGGTAAAGACCCAGGAAAGTTTTCCACATCTGATTTTACACACAGGCCACTTAAAATCAATGGAAGAAAACCTTCCATTCTCTAGAAAATGGCTAAGACTTGGTACTCTGAAGTGCAGCGAGGCTGATGATAGAGAACTTGAGAATTCCAGGGAACTGCTCTAAGCATCCAAACATGGGGCATCACTGCCAGAATCTAGGCCAACTGATGTCTGTTACCTCTAACTTAACCCTTAAAAATATCCACTGGGATTTCGGATGTTGCTTCTACATTTTCCTTTTACTTGTGTTTCTAAGATCAGTGGATCCCCAACAAATGTTTACTGAATAAATGAGACAGTCACATCACCAAGATCATGATTGTTGAACTACATGGCAACCTAATTTTACATTGAAACACGGAAGTAAACTCGAAATAGTGATTCAGGAGTCACACCGAAAGGGCTTTGGTAATTATCTTGTCAGTTACGTAGATCAATGATGATCGTAGGACTTAAAATCTTAGCAAATGCCCTCAGAATGTCCCAGTGTTGAGGACATTTATAAATCTTTGCTAGAAAACCAACAGGCTTGGGAGCTGGGTATTTCTTGTGGCTTTGTGGCAGATTCAGCTGGTGGTTTATTCAATATTCAACAAAGCTACAACTATTTTTTTTAGGGTGGCAGTGAGCCCAGTTTAAAACATGACTGTGTCTTCCCAGCTTCCACTGTTGTTAAAGGCCAGCAATGAAACACAGTTCTGGCCAATGAGGTATATAGATGGGCGTTCCTAGGGATAGAGGCTCTGACACTCCCCACTTCCTGAAAAAAAGACAGTTTTGAATAAAGGCCTTTCACCCTGGGCTCTTCTTTCTCAGATGTCAGGTGGTGGAGCAGCCCTCTTCACCCATGGAGATGAGAGCCATCTGATAAGGGTGGTAGAGCAGAAAATTAGGAGGCGGCTGGGACCTCATGCTGCTGCACCAGCCCTATACTGCCTACTTCTGAATTCCTTATTATGTGAAAACACACACACACACAAAACCCAAAAAAACAGAGCCCCGTTTGGTTAAGTCATTGTGGTTAAGTTGAATATAATTCTAACAGATACAGGCTTAAAGTATATAGCTAGTTTCACCCCATTTTCACAGTTTATCTCCATTATGCAAAATAATATCAGTTTGTTAAGAGTATATTAAGGGGATAATGCATAATTAAAACAATAGCTTATGTTTATGAGGATTTACCATTGTACTAGGCACTGTACTATGCAGTTTCCAAATATTATATTTAACCTTCTAACAGCACTATATGTTAGATACTATTATTAACATTCCCATTTTACAAAAAAAAAAAAAAAAAAAAAAAAGAGTATCAGGGTCAAGGAGGTTGAACAATGAATTGAAGTTTCATCCAGCTGGTAAGCGACAGTCTACCCCAAACCCAAATCTGTCTGACTCCAAAGCCTTAACTCTTCGTTACGTTTTCTATTACTAGAGGCCCAGTGCATGAAAATTCATGCACTAGACGGGGGGGGGGGGGGGGGGGAGGGGGGTGGTCCCTCAGCCCGGCCTGCCCCTTCTCACGGTCCAGGAGCCCTCAGTGGTGGGAGGCAACCCAGCAATCAGGGGAAGGTGACGCCCCCATCACACCTCTGCTGCTGCCACTGCCAGCAGCGCAAGCCTCAGCTGGCCCTGGTTACCTGCGCCTCGGGCCCGCCCTGGGCGGCTGGGGGGCTGAGGGGATGGGGGGACTCTGGAGGCAGGCACGCGGAGCTGTGGGGACTGGGTGCCGCCATCTTGTGGCTGTGGGCGCCGCCATCTTTGTGAGGGCATGATGGTCAATTAGCATATCCCCGCTTTATTAGATAGGATACTAGAAAATCAAAGAAGAAACTCTAAGAGTTCTGACTTATTTCACCAGAGACAAATCTATCTGCTGCAATCTTCATTTGTTCTACTCCCGATTTCCCTGTAGTCAACAGGCATAAAGAAGAATGTCTATGATCACATACATTTAAAGTGGGCTTCACCAGATCCTGGGTCTGGGTGAGGCCGTGCGCCCCTGGATCCATCCGGGTGAGGCTGGGTCCCAGGCCCGGGTGAGACCACGCGCCCCTTGGGTATGGGTGAGGCCACGTGCCCCTTAGTCCAGGTGACGCCGTGCCCCTGGGTTCGGCCGAGACCAAACCAGAGGGAGTCGGACCTCCATTACCACCATTTGTCCACCATCCAGAGCTGAGGGGTCAGTGCTGACATGTACACATAAGGAACTACTGGACATCGAAATTGGGTCTCAAAAGAACTGTTGGTCCAGGGGGAAGCTCGCTACAGATTGATTCATTTGCCTGTCAGCATAAATATTATTGCTCGTCTCACATTCAGTTCTTATTAGTATATATCTAGTGACATTTGAACTCGTTCATCTAGAGGAAATGATGAACAACATAGACTGAGGAGCAAGAACAGAACCAGAAGCAAGGAGGCATCGATCGGACTATCGGGCCTCAGAGGGAGGATATTGGAGGGTAGGGGGAGGGTGGGGGGAGGGAGAGAGTTCAACCAAAGGACCTGTATGCATGCATATAAGCCTATCCAACGGTTAAGTTCAACAGGGGATTGGGGCATGCGTGGGGAGAGGGGTGGGATGGGAATGGGGGGATGAGGACAAATATGTGACACCTTAATCAATAAAGAAATTAAAAAAAAAAAAAATAAAAAAAAAAATAAAGTGGGCTTCATTGGGGCAACCCAAATGCTTTCAGGACCTAGATGGGGAGAGAACCGTGGAACTTGGAGCCTCCACCTCACTTCTGTTGCCCAGTTCCTCTTGTCTTCTTCCTAGGTTTTGACACTGGTGGGTTTCTGCATATCAAAAGCCTGAGCACCAACTATGTCCATTTTAATTACAAAACTGCTTTCAGATTAGCTTTCACTTGCTCCAGAGTCAGATCCTCTAATGGCTGTTCTTTCAACTTTTCTCAGGAAAGAAAAAGAACCGGCATTCGAGTGTGGAGCTATCTGACGGCTGTATTAAGTGATGGGAGAGCTCTAAATTCAAAAGTTTCCTTCTACAGATTATTATAAAGTATGGGCACATATGAGAACTTCTTGAGAGAAGACGTTACCACTATCTGGACAAACAAGAGAATTACTTCTCTTCCCCAGGTTTATTGCTGAACTAGGTTCTCAATAAAAATTTATGAAATAAATGAGGAAATGAATAAGCTAAATGAAAACAGAAAATCACCCTTGTTAGAGAATTTAACCTTTCCAAACATACTCTAAAATAGGAAAATTCAGACTGTCTAAAATACTAAAATTTTAATGTGCATTACTCCTAAAATTATATTATTTGCTATGTATGTTTCTAATATTATTCAAGTAAGCCCTTAGGGCTTCTGCCCTTTCTTCACTAAGATCAAAATCCACTGGTATTCTCAATTATTCTAGTCCTCTTTTCTTATGGACAATCCTTGATCATATCATCCATCCTTTTAAAGATTTCTAAATTTCCTTAAAGCCCTTATCAGCTCCCAGACACTGCAATATTCTTGTGTGACTACATCCAGTTTCAAAATTTCAGTCTTCTTCCTTTCTCTGCTCCTAATCTATTGAATTCTGCACTAACAGACACTTTAACTCTTCTGTTTTGACTTTCTCTTGACCTTGGGTGTTAGCACAATATAAAATGTATGTTAGTTGATGGCAGATTTAACATTTTAAGGTAACATTGATCAAAAGTATTTTTTCTCCTTGTCTTGACCAGTAAATGCTATCTATTTGATTAAGCAGAGTTATATGTTTTCATATGCTGGAGATTTCTCTTTGTTAGCTTATTTAATTACTTTTCCACAGGCAGGGATCGAAGATATAAGATTGGAAAATATCATGTTAGCGCTTAGAGGAGGGAAAGGATTGTTAGTATTTTCCTATGAAAGCACATCAGAATAATCGCGCTTGGGTTATTTGCCACCAGTAATAATAAGTAACCCAGTTGGCAAACATTTTATTTTTAAATAAACAAAATAGGCTACCTCCATAATCATGTCATTGTCAATAATTTGAATATCCATGTACTCCATATATGTGTGTGTGTGTGTGTGTGTGTGTGTGTGTGTGTGTGTGTATAATTGATTTCAGAGAGGAAGGGAGAGGGAGGGAGAGAAACATCATTGATGAGAGAGAATTACTGATTGGCTGCCTCCTGCATGCCCTCTACTGGGGATCGAGCCTGCAACCTGGGTATGTACCCTTGACCGGAATCAAACCCGGGACCCTTCAATCCACAGACCAACGCTCTATCCGCTGAGCCAAACCGGCTGGGGCTCCATGTACTCTTTTTTAATGGGGGATAAATCTGATGTAGCTGAAAGAGGAACTACACGTATGAGTAACTAAGAAGGACTTAGCACTTATTTTGTTCTAGGCACTGTTTGAAGGCTAAACCCTTTATATTACTAGAGGCCTGATGCACGAAGATTTGTGCAAGAATAGGCCTTCCTTCCCCTGGCTGCCAGCACTGCCTTTGCTCTGCCTCTAGTCTTGTCGCATCAATTTGCATATTCCCTCCTTATTGGCTGTGGGCGCCACCATCTTTGTTGTGGAGTTATGGTCATTTTGCATATTCTGTCTTTATTAGATAGGATTTCATTTAATCCTCACAATAACATGCTAAGGTCGGTCTCATTTTTATCCTTGTTTGTAGATGAGGGAGGAAATCAGAGCTCAGAGTAATGAAGGAATTAACCTGGTCTCACACAGCTGGTAAGAGTTCGAGCTGATCTGGACCCAGGATATGCAACCTGGCAGAGTGTGCACTCCATGGTCCCTTACACTGAACTTAGCTCTTGGTGTGTCCACAGGCTGTTACCTCTCTGTATGAAGGACCATTAATCTCTGTGTCACAGTAGAAAAAGGCGGATAGCTGGTGGCTTTGGGGTTTTTATAGGTTGATGACCTTCCTTTGGACTGGGTTCTAAAGAGGCCACGATCAGGTGTTAAGTTTTCTCTTTCTTGGTTGCAAGTGCCACTGCATTTTATGGCCTCATGAAAATGCAGGGCAGGGCAAACATAGGGTTATAGTTGTGAGTACAGAAAACAGAGTTTATTCTAGTATTATTTGTTAATTCTTGTATTATTTTCCACATGAACAACTGTAAACCTACTTTTGCCCCGCCCCGTACAACCTTATCAGTTGCCTTGGACAAAAATGTCCTTGTTGAAGAATAGAATGGAGTTAACAGTATGGAAGGTTTAATGTAAATTTAATACTGCTCCAAACACATATCCCATCAAGAAGGGTTCTGAGAAACTGAACTTGTATATAAAAGTTAGGGCATTTCCATTATCAATATAACCACATGAAAAATAGAAACCACTTCTATTTAATCATTTAAGGACTGAAAGAGTCAGAAATGGATTTTTTGGTTCACAAATCAGAAATGTAAATAACCGATAGCCTAAAGATATGTTAAGAAACAGATAAAACAGCGAAACAACTCCAGAGTAACTGAGCAAAAGGAGAAATAAAAAGAAAAAAGTATCTTCCTTCTACTTCAAATTGAAAAAAGAAATCAAATAAATTAAATACAAAAATAGTCATGCAATATTTTGGTTACAAATCAACCTCTAGAAAAATAACAGAATCAGATATATGGAGGCACTATCTTACTCCACAGTGGAAATGCAATATATTCTACTTACCTGTCCTGTATTACTTACTGTAGGTTATATGTATGTGTTTTTCTCATACATTCTGATTTGATCATCTTTGAAAGCATCTCTTCCTAAACTCTCTCTTTACATTGATCTTAAACATAATAGGCAATAAATATTTGTTGGTTTGATTAAATTTCACTATGCAAAGGAGAGAAAACATGCACTGATATATGCTACAGGTCAATTAATGCAAATCACATGCAAGTAGACAAGGCCTATTAGTCCTAGCCTATCCCTGTTGCACCACTTCCTACCCCTTAACAGAAAGTCACTATCTCTAACTTTGATGATGGAGGTGCAGCATTCTTTGGAGACTTCATCTCAGCATAATCTGTGACTCACCTTCTATGAACTAGGGAGAAGGCACATTATTGTTTCTAATTTATAGGAAACCTGAGATGTGGGTCAGCTAAGTGCTTGCCTAAAATCACACAATCAAACCCAGACTGGGAGTGACCCAGTCTTCCCTCAGCGCCCTCTTCACCTCAACCCCACACACACCCTGCCCCCACCCCATCCGGAAGTTCAGGTTCTTAATCACACTACATACCAAAGGCTTTGCATAACTAATCAGTCTTCAAACTGTACACTGTATTATAGAACATGTACTGTACTGGAGAACAGATGTCACCATGAGAATCGTATTTTCTGCTATTTCCCAATTTGGCATGTGAACATTTGTAACCTTAATGATGCATGAACCAAGATCCTTGCGTTTAATATTAATATGGGAACTCACAAATGCTCCTCGATTTGGAATGCTGCCACATTCTGATTTCAACAGCGGATGGCTGGCTGCCTTTCCCGTGTACACATGCACCTCAAGGTCCTGTTGGTGTCTTCTGAGCTGGAAATGTGGTCACATTCTAGTCTTACAGACAGGAGATGCTGTCAGGTGAAACTCCCAGCGGTAACGGTACTTCTCACTTAAAAAGCAGACACATACCCAACACGGGTAAAGGCCAAGGGGAAAGCTCTTTACTTGTCTATACCCAATTCACAGAGTTTTTCCTACTGTTAAGTAGACCAGTGTCATCCATAGCAGGACAGCGCACTGAGTAAAACCAGACACCAAACCCTGGTCTGGCAGGGGGCCGTGAGTAGGAAGAGAGTTTCTGAAGGCAGGGCTTTCAAATGGACTGGCACACCCATTTCTTCTTCCCAAGTGCAGGTTTAATCAAAATGGTGAACTATGAAACCTGGCCGAGGTCTGTTAACCACATGTGCCTGCCAAATGATGTCAGAAACAGTGTCAGCTTCTTACAGGGAGTGTCTGTGCCTGCGTCTTCCCTCACTGCACTAGGTATACATCATATTGCCACATGACTCAGGCACCATGGAAATCACAAGTATGCCCGTGTAACCCAATCACTTTTGCCGTAAGTGACAATGGGGCTGGGCTGAGTCATGATTTGATGAGGTTCACGTATGGGGGGCAAAGGGCATGTTTGAAAGAAGGGAAGTGGAAACAGCTGTGATTTTCCTGAAATTCTTTGCTGTAGCTGCTCAGCTCAATAGGGTGTCTTGACCAATGGCTCCTCAACTGAGGCTTCTAATTCCCTTTCAATTTACTTTGGCACCAGTCAGCTAATAAATCGTATAAAAATATGTAAAAGGGAATTGGTGTTGATTCTGGGCACCCATACGTTCGGCCCACACAGTTCAACAATCATGGAGATAAATGGCTTACTGAGTGCAGTAATAAGCTCCACTGTGACTCCACTGAACCACTGCTTTGGGCTTCAGTGTCTACCCTATCAAAAGGATGCAAATGTCCTTCATCTATATCATTTTAAATCGGAAAGGATGTAACCATATGACTCCACAGCATAGATAAATTTGCCATTTGCCACTATGGAGGGAAGAGACTCTTCATTTCACCATTTCAATTATCAGTTTGAAAGGAGGTCCTTTATTCTTTCAAGTAGAGAACTGATTAAGAATAAATGTTCCAAAACTATTGACACACGCAGATATTTTTCTCACTTGTCTGTGCATATGGTATCTCTGGAAGGATGCCCATGAAACAGGTACCACTGGTTGAGTGGAGGAGAAGAGGGAGGGGGTGAGAGTGGCAAGAGCAGGGAGCAGTGGGGGGGAGAAGGGTGGGAGGGACACCCAATTTCATCACTTAGCAAATAAAATTTCTAACCAACTCTGAAAATTTGGTATCATTTCCCCATTTATCTTCTTAATACCCATGCAGGAAATATGGCAACAGCACCAATAATAAAATTCATTGAGCTAACGACGCACGAGGGTCTGTAATATACCTGACATAACTTATATCATTTGCTCCTCCTAACTACCTATGTGGTAGGTGCTGGCCCCTTTTCAAAGACACTGAGCAGAACCACACACACGGACCAGAGGTGCACATCCTGGGGGTCATGCAAAGTCAGGGACAAGGTCAAAGGCACTGTTATGTTTTGTAAAGAAATTCTGGCTCTTAGGACCAGGGACCCAGAGGAGTCACACGATTCTGGGACTCCATTTGCAACAATTATTAATCAATGGAATCCTAGTTGAATATCCCAAAACAACAATTGGAGGTCTTGAAGAGTATCCCACAAACAAATCCTACCTCAATGTCAAGTGAGGACATTTCAAGTCAGAGTCTGAGTTTCTCTATGTTGCATAAGAGATGCTATAAAACAAAGTGCAGATCTTGCTCTTAAAGGTAAACTCTTTATTTTAGGAAGCTTCACACTGACCTTTACCGACACTCCCTCTACGGCTCTTATATAATAATAGCCAGAGGATTATCTTCCTATCAAGTTACAACCGTTCACCTGGTCTCTCACATGAGTCTTATGCGTTGCTCAAGCTGGCCAAGGAGAGGTTTGTGAAGTCCTTGAACTTTGAGAGATTACTGATAGCACCCCTCCCCCCAGCCCCCGCTGCCTTCCAGGAAAAGGACTTTGCCCCTTTTTCTTTGGGGCCTGTTCACCAGTGTAAGCCTACCAGTCCCCAGGCTCATCTGCTCTTTCTATGCCTTTCTGTTTCCTGCATCCACTTATTTTTAAAAAGAAAAAGAGTGCAATCCCTCTTTTCTGTTTGGAGGAACTAACATCAAAAGCCTTTTTCTTCAACTCCTGAATAAATTTAAAGCATTATATTGTAATATGTTGAGTTTTAAGAGATTGAATCTTCTGTGGTAGAAATGAAAATTTATTCTGGAAATTCTCATTTTATTGTTGTTAAACCCACACACCCTCTAAGTGCTTAAAATTTTAGCCAGCCTAAATATTTTGACACAGGCCAGTCTAAATAATTTTCATATGATTGTATGAAATTGTTTTCTTTACCATTTTCTGTTGATAAAAGTAAGAATTACTATAATGGATCAGCATCATTCCCCCTCACTGAATTTAAGATTAAGTGGACAGAGAATCATGCTTAAAATTTCAGCCAGCCTAGTAAATATTTTGACACAGGCCAGTCTAAATAATTTTCATTTCCATATGATTGCGTGAAATTGTTTTCTTTATCATTTTCTGTTGGCAAAATAAGAATTACTATAATGGATCAGCATCATTCTCCCTCACTGAATTTAAGATTAAGTGGGTGTAGAATCATCCTATTAAGTTTTATGTTGTGAGGACCAAAGGGAATTTGAGAAGAAAATCAAGACTGAGATTTGAATACTGCAGTTCGGCTGTCCTCACTAACTTCACATTCACAGCAGAGTATTTATAGCCTATAGAAAATCCTGCTTCCCACTCAACAATGTACGTGGTTTGCATTTCAATCACTTCATATAGAGGAAAAGCATTGACCAGCTTTCAGAATTTACACCAGTAAAAGTATAAAATGACTTAACAATTCATGTATGTTTTAGTGGACAAAATTTTCTCTAATACACACATGCAGATGCTGTAAAGATGTTCTAACCTTATTTTTAGTCATTTGCTTATTAGAACTGATGAGGCAGAACATCAGGAAAGAATGGGCATCTGCTGCAAGATGTTGAAATCCTATATAATAAAAGGCTAATATGCTAAGTGTCCAGTCGTCTATTCAACCAATCAAAGCATAATATGCTAATGATAGGCTAAGGCCACTCAACCTCTCACTATGATGTGCACTGACCACCAGGGGGCAGATGCTCCAACTGGTAAGTTAGCTTGCTGCTGGGGTACGGCCCGATTGGGACTGAGCGAGATGGGCCAGACACGCCCTGGAGCCCTCCTGCAGTCCCTTCCCAGCTGGCCAACCTCCCCACGTCTCTCCCCAGCCCCGATCATACACTGATGGGGTCCCTAGGCCTGGCCTGCACCCTCTCGCAATCCAGGATCCATCGGGGGATGTCGGAGAGCTGATTTCGGCCTGATCCCACAGGCCAGGCTGAGGGACCCCACTGGTGCACGAATTCGTGCACTGGGCCTCTTGTCTGAAATATTAGAATCAGTAAGACAACTAATGCCATTTGTAGGTCTGAGTGGCAATGTTTTCACTATGAGTTCTTCAATTATTTGAGTTTAATGAACCTTGTTGAATCAAACCAGAAATCTGTGATATCAATTGAGAAATCAACAAATGTGACAATGCCGGGGCATCAGGTATCTACACTGAATTTCTAGCTTGTCCACCAATGTGGCTCAGATCTAAGATGCTGCCAATCCACTGATTCATGAATTGGCCCAGGTTCACATCAACCCTAATTTTGGACTGCAAATCCTAACTGCCAATCCCAATTGTGAATAAAATTCCTCATTCTGATACTTTATTGGTGGTAGGGGTGGGGAGCTACACCTCAAAATTAGATCAATGCAACACTATATTATTGAGATTTTAAAACTACATGAAATGAACACACATCTTCCCATAATACATTAAGCTCAAATTAGCAGACATCAAATCAGCTGGTCAGGTGCAATAATAACAGCATTTAGAGCTTTTAGCAGTGTTCACTATGTGAGACACTGTTCTGAGTGTTTGACATGAATTACTTCACTAATCTTCCCCACAAGCCTATGAGTTAGGTACTATCATCATCATCAATTTACAAAGGAGAAAATCCAGACATGGAGAGCTGAAGTGAACTTGCTAAAATCAACTCAGCTAAGTGGCAGAGCTAAGGTTTGAACCCTGGTGGTTTAGCATCTGAACTACTGCTGCCTCTCATGTGATTTAGGATTAATGTAACAGAGTGAAATAACAGGCCATTGTAGACACAGTCACAGCTTGTGACCTCTATCCTGACCAAAGGTCATCTGGAATTATTAAGCAGCCTTTGGGCCCCTGACCTTGAATTAACCTAAGATAAGATATCCAAGGCAAAGACTGCTAGCTGTCCTACAGCATCCCAGCTCTGTTTCCTTTAATAAAGGAGCCCTGAAGGGGTAGTTGGGCACATGGCTGCCCAGCAAAATACTCTGTCAATCTTCTTAACAGCTAGGTGTGGCCACGTGACTAAGTTCTAGACCACACTTGAAAAGCAATTCATGTGAACAGAAGTGGTGTGCTCAAGTTCCAGGTTATGCCCTTAAAAGGAGGGCCATGCCCTCGACTTCCTTCTTGCCTTGCTGCTGTTTAGGAAGTGGATGTGATGGCGAGAGTTGGAGCAGGCGCATTGGGCCATGAAATGGAAGCCACATGCCAAGATTGGCAGAACAATGAGCTAGAAGGAGCCTGGGCACTTTGGAGTCACTGCTGTGGCTGCTATATGAGAGAGAAGCCAACTTCTACCTCACTTAAGCCACCACTATTTTGGCCTTTTTTTTTTTTTAACAGCCGTCCAGCCATAGAAGCTATATCTTAATACATGTAAAAATTTTTTTTAATTTTTATCATTTAAAGTATGCACACCCTGGCCTGCTAGCTCAGTTGATTAGAGTGTCATCCCGATATGCCAGGGTTAAGGGTTCAATCCCTGGTCAGGGCACATATAAAAATCAATCAATGAATGCATAGCTAAGTGGAACAAATTCATGTTTCTTTCTCTCCCTCTCTCTCCCTTCCTCCCTCTCTCCTCCCTTCCTCTCTCTCTAAAATTAATAAAAAAATTAAAAAGTAAAGTGTGCTCAGTTAGTTTACAGGGAGTAGACCCCCCCCCCCCTATAATGTATATTCTCCATTGCCTGAGATTGTAATAATTCATGAGCAAGATTCTGTCCTGTTCAATGTTTGTTTTTCAGGCCACTGTTATACTTAAACAGTGTCACATTTGCCCAGTATTTATTATGAATCAAGTACAAGTGTTAACAGAGCTATTAACTGACCAAACTGTAACCTAAAAACTTGAAAAATTTCCAGAAGTACATGTTTACACACAGTTGAAGCAATGCCATTTAATTTGTGTATCTGGTCCTGAGGCAGGTTTCTCAGCATCAGCACTACTGACCTGTGCAATGCCGGATGTTTAATAGCATCTCTGGCTCCTACTTATTGGGTACCAATACCTGTACCCCAGTCATGATGATTGACAAGATCACCAGACACTGCTAAATGCCCCCTGGAGGCAACCCCCCCACACGCTCCCCACCTCCTCCTTGAGAATCATTCACCTCTCATGTCCTAGTTTGAAGATTCTGAGAAAGCAGAGGCTATATCATTTAAATTCTAGCAGAATACAGACAGGTAGGCCCTTCATACACATTCTAGGACAGTGGTGCCCTGGTGATTACCAGGGGCAAGGAGCATGAGCTGATTCGTATTTTTTTAATTAAGGAGTTCACTGAGCTTTCAATAAGAAAATTCACGGGGTAGTAAAAAAGTCACCAGCATAATTCCAAGCACATTTAACTATTAGTCCAACTTCCTCTAGCCGAGGTTCAGATGGAAATAATTGCCTATGTGAAGTTAAAAAAAAATTCCTCCATGTATGAATAGGATTCTTTTATAGAAACGCTAATGATAGAAGAAAATTTGACCCTTCCAGAATCGAGAGGAACTTCCAGTTCCTTTAGCCTTTTTATGTTGCTAGCACCATATTTTCAGACATTTAGATATTATATATGTATAAGTGCGAATTATTTGCAGGCATTTTCAAACATGTAAGCTTTTTTAGCCCCACCTGTCAAGGTGTCCTACCTTGGTATCCCCCATAATCCTTAGCATAAGATCTATTTTGACGATGAAGATAAGATCTATTTTGACGATTCCTTTGTTCCACGGAATCAGCTCACTCAAAACAAATCATATCTTCAAAATCTCTTTCCTATTAGAAAGAGTGGGGCAGACGTGCACTGGAAAGATACGTCAGGCCCGTCACCTGTCCTGAGGTGTGACCCAGGGTGAGGAAATGCTGTCACCTTGCGTTTCTTTCCAATCCCTGCACGCAATGGGAAGGTCCCCAGCACCTTTGGCATAATTAATGGTTGTCAGGATACGGGAAGCCAATCAATTTGATGTTCACTTTCATCAACATAGCAGATGATGGGGTGGGGTGGGAATTACATTAGATTTTGCTTGAGAGAATTCTCTCTTTGCTGATTTCTGGAGTGGGTGGACACGAAGACATCTCTTCTTTCCCCTTTTAATAGACACGCTTTTAAAAGCTTAGCTGATTATTGCAATCCATCATTGCCAACAACCAAAACACTCCATTATTTAAATCTGTCCATTTTACCATTCATAGGGGAGCATGAGATGGGAAAGGGGGACAGCAGCAAAGATGATCTTCTATTCTTAGGAAGAGATGATTTTCAAAAATAAAAATTAGCCCTAGCTGGTTTGGCTCAGTGGATAAAGTGGACTGAGGAGTCCCAGGTTTGATTCTAGCCAAGGGCACGTATCTCGGTTGCAGGCTTGATCCCAGTCCTTGTTGGGGCATGTGAAAAAAGCAACCAATCAATGTGTCTCTTTCACATCCATATTTCTCTCTCTCTCTGTCTCTCCTCTTCCCTTCTCCTCCTCTCTCTAAAAATCAATGGAAAAATACCCTCAGGTGAGGATTACAATGAATGAATGAATGAATAAAAATTAAAGGCAACTTATTGGGGAGAGGAGGCCACTTATCTTTATCTAACACACTGAAAAAGAACCAGTCATAGTTACCTGTATCCAAGAAATTGCAAGACCAAAGATGAATTTCAGATACTAAGAACCTCAAGCGTTCACTTAATGTCTAAATGCAGAACTTAAAAAATCTCTTCTTTTTCTTCCCACTTAATTTCACTTTGCCATTACTTTAATAAGATTTTTGAGAAACAATTCAGAGATATTTGATCTTCAGTGAGATTCACTTAAATGTAAAGACATCATTACTTTCTCTTTCCTACTGAGATACAGAGCCGAATATTCCCAGCCTACACAGGGAAAGGGTTTGGTTCCATTTGTTTTCTTTGTTTTTAGTGTTGTGGGCACAGCTTCAAAGGTCTGGTTGTGGAGTGATCTGATCATCTCAATAAGAATGGAAATTTGGATCCACAGAGTGTTTGGCACAAACCAGCTTGTTGAGTCAAAACCAAAGCTGCTGGCACCAAGGTGGTAGTCTGTATCTGCCCAAAGGTAACTGAAAGGTGGGAGAGGACTCTGGGCATCCTTATCCCTTAGCCGAGTGATGCTCACATTTCTGGTTGTGATCCACTGGGCACATCATGAGATAAACTTAGTGTGTTTCAACCAGCATTAAGAAAAAAAAGGGTGAAATAAAATAGGATAGATTGGAAAATATCAGATATGATACATGTTAAAGATTGTTTCATTGACCTCAATCTCTATCTGTCTGTCTATTTACCTACCTACCCATTTATTAACAAATCTATATGTATTTTACATTGTCATTTAACATATATGCACCCCTACATAAACACCTGAAACTTACTCTGGGTTTTTGGCAAAAAGTTTAAAAGCCACTAACTTGGTGCATCATTTCATCTACTTTGTTATGATAAAGTACCTTAAGAGTCCAAGTCTATTAGAACCAATACCTAAAGTAAGAAATATCCTTTTACAGATTTAAAATTCCTCCTTTTAGAAACCTCTCTAATCTCACCCAAACTCAGCAATTTGAACAAAATGAGCCCAAGCTGGTTACCACCTTACGAAGGGAAAGAAAATTATCTCTTTACTAGCACACTGTATCAGGGTCACTCCTAGTTCTTCAATTGTACAAATAAAGGCAGCCATGCTGGAATTCAGCTGTTTGCAACGGGATTTAGAAAGTGTCATGGATAGAGTTTAAGAGCAGTTAATATCATCATCTTGAGAATGTCAATCACACGATCTGACCCATAACACGTATTCTCTGCCTCTGTTCTGAGCAGCGTGAAGCTTTTCCAGCTCATCAAAGGATTCCTTATAAATCAGTTTATCAGTTTATAGGATTCCCCAAGATTCTAAGAACATCAGAGTCAGCTATATAATTTAGCTTGAGCCAGTAAGATTTCCCAAAGGTCTAACTGCAGGTTTATGCCCAGTTCCCCAAGAAAATAAAAAATGACATAAATGTATTCAGTGGACTAAGCACCCAGGGTTATCTATGCATTAAAAAAAAAAATCTAGTTTCTTAAGATGGATGCAGTTTTCCTTAAATTCATTTCTTTTTGTTATAACTTTTTCTAATATATGGTGTGCTACCTTGAAAATAAGCCACCACTGCTAGGGAACTATTAATTAGTTAACTAAAAACATTTTTTTAAAAACTATAAAAGGTCTGAAGGGGCAATTTCTATTTCAAATAGCAAAACCCTTTTTAGAGATTTTGACCAGTTTGCTCGCACATGCCAAAGGAGATGAACACACACACACACACACACACACACACACACACGTGAAAATGGATGTAAGGTTTCTCTTCTCTCCAGCTCACCCTTTACCCCAGTGAATTTTGAAGCTTGCATCACCCTGGAGGAAACTGTAATTCAGACTCACTCTCTAGCTCTGTATTAAGCAGTCAACCTCACAGCTTGCCAGCAAGGAGTGGACTTCTTATTTTATCACTGAAACATATTATCTCACTCCTATCTCAGCCAACTGCCTCTGAACAGCTTGTCTAAAGAATGGTACTATAACAGGTCTAGACTAGATAATCAACTACTCTCTTCTGGTGGCTAAAAATCACTTGAAAATGTAGCCGAACAATGTATTTATATAATTCAAGTCTTGGAAACTCTATGAAGAATCTACAGTTCCTCAGATATTATGGATAACAAGATATTTTTTTATTTTTTAAATCTTTATTGTTCAGATTATTTGAGTTGTTCCTCTCCCCCCCGACCATAGCTCCCCTCTATCCAGTTCCCACCCCACCCCACCCCGAGCCCTTACCCCTCCACTGTCCTCATCCATAGGTGTATTTTTGTCCAGTCTCTTCCCGCACCCCCCACACCCCTTTCCCCCCGAGAATTGTCAGTCCACTCCCTTTCCATGCCCCTGATTCTATTATATTCACTCGATTATTCTGTTCATCAGATTTTTTATTCACTTGATTTTTAGATTCTCTTGTTGATAGATATGTATTTGTTGTTCATAATTTTTATCTTTACCTTTTTCTTTTTCTTCCTCTTCTTAAAGAATACCTTTCAGCATTTCATATAATACTGGTTTGGCAGTGATGAACTCCTTTAGCTTTTTCTTATCTGTGAAGCGCTTTATTTGACCTTCAATTCTGAATGATAGCTTTGCTGGGTAGAGTAATCTTGGTTGTAGGTTCTTGCTATTTATCACTTTGAATATTTCTTGCCACTCCTGTCTGGCCTGCATAGTTTCTGTTGAGAAATCAGCTGACAGTCATATGGGTACTCCCTTGTAGGTAACTGTTTTTCTCTTGCTGCTTTTAAGATTCTCTCTTTGTCTTTTGCTCTTAGCATTTTAATTATGATGTGTCGTGGTGTGGTCCTCTTTGGATTCCTTTTGTTTGGGGTTCTCTGCACTTCTTGGACTTGTAAGTCTATTTCTTTCACCAGGTGGGGGAAGTTTTCAGTCATTATTTCTTCAAATAGGTTTTCAGTATCTTGCTCTCTCTCTTCTTCTGGCACCCCCATAATTCGGATGTTGGTATGCTTGAAGTTGTCCCAGAGGCTCCTTACACTATCTTCATATTTTTTGATTCTTTTTTCTTTTTGCTTTTCTGGTTGGGTGTTTTCTGCTTCTTTGTATTTCAAATCTTTGACTTGATTCTTGCGATCCTCTAGTCTACTGTTAGATCTCTGTATAATATTTTTTATTTCAGTCAGTGTATGCTTAATTTCTAGTGGGTCCTTTTTCATATCCTCGAGGGTCTCACTAAATTTATCGGCCTTTTTCTAGAAAATTCTTGAAAAACCTTATAACCATGGTTTTGAACTCTATATCCAGTCGTTTGCTTTCCTCCATTTCTTTCATTTTTGACCTGTTTCTTTGTCTATGCATTTTGGCTGCTTCCTTGAGTTTATAGAGTGGCTTTGTGTGCTAGGTGTCCTATAGGGCCCAGTGGCTCAGCCTCCCCAGTCACCTGAGGTGGACACTCTTGGTGCACCCATTTGTGGGCTGTGTGCACAGTCTTGTTGTAGTTAAAGCCTTGATTGTTGTTGGTATCACTGGGAGGAATTGACCTCCAGGCCAACTGGCTGTGAGGATCAGCCAGCTATGTCTACGATGAGAGAACTTCTGTGCTGGAGACACCCTTATGAGGCAAGACTTGCTTCAGTGGGGCTTTGGTGCTCCCTGAGTCTGCTCCCTGAATGTGTCCCTTATGGATCTGAGGGGTTGTAATCTGTATGTTCCTACTCTGACCCCTGGGTACACTGGCTCTTGGATCTCCAAGGAGGTACTAATTTAGCCTCTGCCTGAGGCCACCCAGCAGGAGCTACAGAGAGATCTGCAGATTCATCTTCTTTGTTTGGGGTTTGGAGGTGCCTAGATGAGGCCCAGCTGTGAAGCAATGCAAGCTGCTGTGGGAACTTGGGCCTTCTTTTGGATGTTCTGTGTCTCTCTGACTTAGCTGCAGTTTGAGAGGTAATTTTAGATTTCAAAGGACCAGGCCATTCATATGCAAAAGCCTCTGCACACAGCTTGGATGGGGCGGAGTCTCAGGGCAGAGCAAACAGCAATGGCTTCCCATCAGCCCTGCCTTAAGAGGCCCCCTGGGTCTCAGTGTCCTGTGGTAATCACTGCAAGCACCTCTGAGAGAAAGCTGCCCTCGAGTTCCGCCTGCTGCCAGACAGTCCAGTTTCTCCCTGTATGAGTCTGGGTCCCCAGAGTCTCGCCCAGAACTGGAGTTCAGAGCAGTCGGGAGCTTGTGTCTCCCTCCGGCTTGAAAAAGCCAGCCACATACTCAGTTGCCAGCCCTCTCCGCGCACACGCCTCCGTACCTCTGCCTTTACTTTCGCAGCTCCTCTGAGTCTCAGTGTGCTTTTCTCTTTCCTTCTAGTTATAGAATTTCCACTCAGCCAGTCTTCTTGTGGTTAGTTGTAGTTTTGAAGTTGTGCGAGGCGGCAAGTTCAGGTGTTTACCTATGCCGCCATCTTGGTTACTCCAACAAGATATTTTTAAAAGGTTATTTCAACAGCTGAGGATTATTGGAGATAAATTGGAAGTGATATATATAGCCAAAAGGTGGTCTTGAACCTGAGCCTTTCATTGGTGGTGATCACCTTACTTAGTAACTGGGTAGTGTTTTTAAGTATGAGTGGCAAAGAAATCCCTTATTAAGTACCCACGAATGGCACAAAGGCATACCCCTCACTCCAAAAGATTCATGATATGTACTAGCAAGCATGAACTTTTTAAATTGTCAGTAATGCATGTATGTAACAGATATTTAGGAATTCTGTTGTAAATAACTGGATGTTACTGTCTTATACAATATAATTTGGTAGAACATTTGTAAAATGTCATCATTAGTGGTTTTAGGATTGTCAGTTACCTCTTCAATGACAATACTGGCTAAACACATATACACAGTAGCCTCTAGGATGGCTTTGAAAGCACCAATTAATTTGCAGTTTTACTGATGATTCATAGCTCCTGACACAGCACCTTGTAAGTGATGCTGGAGCACTCCTGTGAAGCCGAACCCACATTTCTCACGAAGATACTCTCTTTCCTTCAATGAATCCTAAAGAATGAATTTGTCTTTTCGTTATTTGTAAAATTTTGATTTTAAGTTCTATGACTTTCTGAGTCATTTTGTTATTGAGATGAACTTTGGAGACTCCCCCTCCCCAAATATTCAGCTAAATATCTAGATAGTCATTTTTAACTGGTTAAAAACAAACAAACCACCCACACTTTTGGTTAAGCATAATAAAGTAAAAATATAACTCCTCTTTTATAATTTAATAGGAAGAAAAGTTAAATGAGGTAAATATTGGGCAACACTCACCATCAATAATTAATTATAGCACTGATTCTATCCACTATAAAAATAATACCCAACAAATTAAATTAACTTTCTTTGCTTCTCTTATCTTTATGCAGGGCCTTTCTGTTTCCATTAAGCCTTTCAGGGAACTTTATTAGGGCTTTAAATATTAAAAAAGAAAGAGTCAGATTAACTTTTTAAATGGAAGTGAGATCATGTCACTTCTCCACTCAACACATTCCAATGGTTTCTGGCATACTTGCAATAAAAGCCCAAGTGTCCTGGGCTCTATAAGCCATTCTCCCTCCCTCCCCTCCAGCTCACCTCCTTTCCTGCAGCCACTTTCCCAAGAAGCCACACCCATCCTCACCTCAGGGCCTGGCAGTTACTGCTCCCTTTGCCCAGAACACTCTAACCCACACATCATGATATCACTTGCTTCCTACTTGCTATAGGTGTCTGCTTAAATTATACCTTTTTAGGAGAACTTTCTTTGACCACCCTACCTTAGTTGGCCCCTTCCTAATCCTTCTGTTTACCTTGCTTAGTTTTTTTCCAAGATGTTTTATTTTATATATATATATATATATATATATATATATATATATATACACAAAGTTACATATTATACATGAATATGTATTATATATATATCTCTTATAATGTTATGAGGTTATATATATATATATATATAATAGTATATTATATGCACACTGTATAATTATTTATTTATTGTCTGCCTCTCTCCCTAGATGTAAACCCCATTAGGACAGGGACTTTGCTTTGTTCATTGCTGTTCCCCAGGATCTAAAAAGTACCTGGCATATAGTAGCTGCTCAATAAGTAATTGTTGAATGAAGGAACGAACTTCCTTTTCACCCCAGTGGTACCTGCACCTCACAATATAGCTTTCCACACTGCTCATCCAATACTTAATGGCATTCAGATCCTTTTATGTTTAATTTTCACTTCATAACGTCTCAGTATCCTCTGACACTGCTGGAGAAGATGGAAGATCATCTGAGGAGGAAGTCAATGAACCTCTCTCTAGCCACTGAGACCATTTTTCTAACTGTCCCCTCCCATGAGGAAACTAAACAGATGCCACAGAAATGTGAACACTCAGTATATTTCTTGATAAAACTATTGAAAATATCCTCAATCAGCAATGATTATTTTATTAATTATACCCAAGTACATGATATGAGACCAAAGAGCAATGCAACAGTGCAGTGGACTATTCTATTAAACACTATTTTCAACAATCACATTAAATAAGAAGGGGTGAAGTTACTTTCTAACAGCTGGCGCCCTAATACAAATTTAATTAATTAATCTCCCTTGTAAGGTTAAGAATAAGTCATTATCCTCAAGTGAGCTTAGTAAGTACCCAAATTGAAATTCATATTTAAACGACGGTGGTCATATTTTCCATATGAGGATTTCATAGCTCTTTGTTAATAACTTACAGGATATGTAACCTACATTTTTTGAAACAACTCTGCCAATATTTTTTTCATTGTGTTTAGGAACCTTGGAAGAAGGCCTATTCTGTGTGTGAGTACAATAATTATTATAGTATAACTAAAAGTGTCATGGATCTTATCTTTATTCCTTAACACCTTATGCCTTCTAATAAATTTGACATTTTCTTTATAAAAGTGTCCCATGCTCATTATAGAAAACTAGAATGTAGAAAAGTGGGGGTACAAACCCCAAAACCACAACCACAGTTCCCATCAACTGCCTTGAGCATTTTGGTGGACTTCCATTTTATTCCTTTTTCACATCCAAATGCTTTTTAAAAAATTAATTACTATGAAAGGCTTGCAGTCCAAGACAAGTCTTAGTATGACACCAGTGATGATATTTTTAAAATACCACATTTTCGAGTGATAAAAGTAACAGTTGGGAGATAGACCAGAGTGCTTTAAAAATTAACATTTTTCATAAAAATGAAAAACAATTTGGCCGAAAATAGTGTCAAAAATAACTTTCACATACCAAAAGCATGCCTACATGTTAAAAGCATTTGCAAGAGTACACTTTTTCTTTTCCCTAAGTAAAATTTTCCTTTGCTTTTCTCTTGGCAAGTACCTAGCAATGCATTAAAAATTAGTGAGAAAAAAAAAATTTGTATGAGTCATGTTGCCTTTAAGACAAAATAGTTGTTATCTAAAACACATATAATGAAATAATTCCTGCCTCTATGCTCTATCGAAGACTGACAGCCAGAATTTGGACCTAATCTTTTTTTTGTAAATTATTCTACTTCTGGGCTATTGAACTTCCAAATTATTCTGCTTCCTTGAATATAGCTGATTTCCCTGAAAACCTCACCATTGCCTTTTCTGGGATCCACCCATTCATAAATCTTTCAATTGAACATTCTCGAGCTTAATTCCATTCAAGTTAAAAGAGAAGCAACTGATCTGAGTGACTCATTCCTGGATACATACAGCAGGGAACTAGATTTTGCAGATGGATGAGTCATTTTGACTGGATGGGAAAAAGGTACCTAAGGGTACATGTAACAGAAGATAGAGAAATCGTGATGGTCATGGGTGCCAATAAACACAAGACATTAAAAAGGAACCTCTTAGTCTGAAGTACTTTGATATCTTAAGATAGATTCTACTTTGCTAACACCCCTTACAAGTTTTTTCCCTCCAACATTTTCATCTCTTCCAGCTGAAAATATCTTCATTCATTTTTGATGATTCTAGATCTACCTTTTGTTTTTTTTCTGGGATCACATTTAAATGTGGTTTTGTTGAAGCTGATCTCCTTGTCCAAAAGCTCCACACATATCCTTACGATAGAAACTTCCAGAGAGATTTGGTGTTGAGCGTTCAGTACCAGAATTTACAGGACAGTTTCTCCTTTGTTCAAAATGAAAGGAGTATAGTGATGATTTCTGATTATAAAAATAATAAAGGCTTATTTAAAAAATGGAAGTGCTTACAAGTAGAAATCATTTGAAATCCTATTTAAACTGACAAAACAGTTAACATTTCTCCATCTACCCTTCCTGATTTGTTTCATGGATATACATATTTTTACAAACCATGGGATCACAGCATTCATGTGGGTTTGTAACCACTTTATATTCTCATGAATTGTATGAAAAACTCATTTAACTCTGACATCTAGCTGGAGGAGTTCATTGTAGGAAGATGGCTAAGAATCATTGCTTTATCTATATTTTTACTTATTTATTTATATTTTTTAATAGGTTTTCATTGATTTCAGAGAGGAAGGGAGAAGGGGAGAAAGATAGAAACACCAATGATGATAGATAATCATGGGTAGGCTGCCTCCTTACATGCCCCCTACTGGGGATTGAGCCTGCAACCTGGACATATACCCTGAGCGGGAATTGAACCGTGACCTCCTGGTTCATGGGTTGATGCTCAACCACTGAACCACACCAACCGGGCTTTATCTTTATTTTTAGTAGTTCACTTAATTTAGAGATTATTTATTAAGGGTCCAAGTCATCATATATATAAACGACAGATTCTAAAAAAACTGTCATTTGAATACATATGTATCCCACTTTACTTTCTTAAAACTTTTAAAACATTATAAAAGTAATGTAAATTAATGGTAAAAAAAAATAGTACAAAGGACATAAACTAAAAAAATGAAAGAATAACTCTCATTTACTATCCCTCTCTTGCCCATCCGAGTCCCTTTCACACCTCAGTGGTAGTCACTGTTAACAGTTTATCTGTTGAGAAATTATCTTGGCACATGCAAGCCCATTATGGGCACATAAAATGTACCACACCTCTGTTTTTTTTGTGTGTGTTTTTTAAACATAAATGGGGTCATGTCACACATGTTGTCAGCAGTCAGCTTTTTGTTTATTTTTAAAATCTAACAATATATCTGGAACATCTTTTCAAATACATTTAAAAAATTAACTTCCTTAATAGCTGTGAAATTTTCCATCCTATGTCCCATGGCTCATTTCACCAGCTCCCTACCTAGTTTGTTTTCAGATCTTTTTGCCACAAAACACATCTTTGTCCATATACCTTAATTTTGTCCACATACTTTAGTGTGACTTGCTCAAGTCTATTTGTATTCAATTCCTAGAATGGGACATCGGGGTCCAAGTTCACAAAACCACATGGAACATTGTATTTCTCTGTAACTTAGAGAACTCATTTCTTATTTACATGCT
The DNA here is from genome assembly GCF_027574615.1 of Eptesicus fuscus. Classification (NCBI taxonomy): domain Eukaryota; kingdom Metazoa; phylum Chordata; class Mammalia; order Chiroptera; family Vespertilionidae; genus Eptesicus; species Eptesicus fuscus. The sequence goes on along the minus strand of NC_072478.1, from coordinate 55,716,129 downwards.
TAACAGTATTTAATAGAAGTCTTGCCTCATGTAAGCTCTACAATGGCTCATAATAGAAGGAGGGAAGGAAAAGATTGGGATGAGACAGAATGCAAAAACATTTGGGAGTACATATAGGAGACTGAGAGCAGACGTGGCTGTGTGGGGGCATCTCCGAGGCCATTAGGGCCTGGCCCTGCTGTGTCCTGTACAGGTGGGGGTCGGGGGGAGGTGCAAGACTAGAGAGGTGAGCAGCCTGAGAGCTGTGGAAACTGTTTCTCCATGTGTAAGAAACAACTGAGGAAGTAGCAGAAAATTTGTGGGACTTGTTTCCCAGGCAAGAGGAAAAGGCCATGTACAACTTTTAAATAATTTGAAAGAAAAAGAACTATTTCCATTTCGTGGACTTCCCGAATTTCAGACACAGTCAGATCTGAATTCAAATCTGCCCCACACACAGTTTCCCATGAGTGCTTACGAGACACTCCTATGTGAACTTCTGCCCTATTGGGATCAAAATATAACACTGTCCCTCAATAAAATAATTTACTTTAAAAGAGAAGCTCATTTGATGGAGTGATTGGCTCACAGATGGAAAAAAGTTCTTTTTGAAATAATTCCAAGGTTTTTGATATAAGATTAATGTGAGATTTTGTGCTTGGGAAGTCTATTATTACATGTGAAAAATCAGGATTGGACTTTCACATCAAATCATCTAAAGGCTTCTTATACCTCCATCTCCTCCTATCTGCCCTCAGAAAAGCTGCCCTAGACTTTCTCTGGCGGTTGTCAGGTCTGTGTTTAAGGTGGAAACCACAAGCACACTAGCTCTGTGATCTTTCTCCTGTCAAGATAAACCATTTAATTCTAAAAAGAGAGCTTCAGCATGGTAGTGAGACCAGCTATACTTGGAAAGGGCTTTACTGCACACCTTGTATTTATAGACAGATCCATTTTAATCTGTATTTAAAAACCATCTTTTTTACTATGTTTTGTAATCAAAGTCTCATCAGATCTCTCTTTTAAAACGTTTAGCATTAGTTCCACAAACAGCATAGCTGTTTTGGGGGAACCCAGACAAAAGGTGTCCAACTTCATGGTCTGTCATGGGGGGTGCCGGTGATGATGCTATCCACCAAGATAGGAAAAAACAGGATGGAGAGGAGGATTTAATTAGTGAATTTTGGAGGGAAGGTATGGGGACAGTTGGGAGGTGGAGGACATGATCCATTTAGCTCGGGACCTGTTGAATTTAAAGAGCTCGAGGGACCTCTGTGTGGGATCTCAATAGACCACCAGTGGCTGATGTGGTGAACCTGATATCGTTAAGCAAATGCAAAGACTACCCTTCCTTCAGCGTTTCTAGTTAACATCTTTCTTTTCTGGATGATAAATGGAAAACATAAATGATAAGTACTTTGCTAAAGGAAACACACCATAGGGCCAAAATTGCAGCTCCTGACTGTCACTCCAGTAGCTACATCAAGGGAGGGCTGTGGTGTGATGTGGGGGTGCCTTTCTTACCTTGGAGAGGCACCCGTTGGGCCTATGTATGGGAATATAGGATGGGTTTATCTGAATGAAAATAGATGGTCTAGTTTGCAAGTGGAATGGCTTTTTCCCCCTCCCCTGGTTGCCAGAGGGCAGTTGCTGCCCTGAGAAAGAATAAACATAAAGAAGAAATCGCATGCAACTCATAGCCAAGGAATGGGAGAACATATTGTGTATACAGGGAAAGGGCCTTGCAGATTGAAGGAGCCAGTCCCAAACTGAGGCCAGGCTCATTGCATTGTGGTTTTCAAACACTCTCCACCATCCATTACGCATACTTGAGAGCTTGGTCTATTACAGTACTAGTCATTCTCAAGGCATCGATCTCAACAGTCTGCAAAAGTAACGACACAACCACAGGCCCTTCTGAGGCCATGTAAATGCTGTGCAAAATATTTTATGTGAGCACACGCAACTCATCCCTGGTCCCAGGAAGTTCCCAGGCGTTTCCCCCCTCCCCCTTCCCCTCCCCCAGTTGACCACAGCCTCAGTGGGTAACGTGTATCTGAGAAACAAAGTCCTCACGCTGGGTTTTAAAAAGGCCTTTGGATGTTTCCCACAAAGCACAAACATGAAAGTGTTGATGATTATCTTCAACACGATGACTCTACCCCTGTGCTATCTGGGTGGAGATAAAGAGGCTTGGCCAACACCATAGTTTTCCTCTCAGTCTTTGTGGTTTTCTATAGATAGCTCAGGTGATGCAGCTAAACTGGATAGAAATGTCTCCATGGGATAGGTCACTGCCCTTACCAAAACATGTGCCTTACCCCTGCAACTGTTGGTCTGCAGACACCCAGTTAGTTACATTTTTGACAAGAACTAAACTGGACCCAGAGCTGGCACCGCTTAATGTGAGACCTTTCTCTACAGAGTTAATGGCATCAGTAGCGCTCCTTGGGAACTCACCTACACTAAGACCAGACCGGGCTAGTTGTGAGCCCACCATTTTCAGTCTGAAATAACATTATCTGGACCGTGAAAACTTCTCCTTCTGGTAAACAGCTGACAGACTAGAGCTCACCTACTGCAGGCATATCAACAAAACACCATACACAGGGCAGAATCCTGCCTCAATTTGAAGCACAACAGGAATCAGCTACATCAACCTACATGCCATTTGGTTCAGGGCAGTGAGTTCGTGCTACCGAAGGAAATGGTCCTGCAAACGGGAAATTGTATAATTGAAAGACCGCTGTCATCATTAGTACAGTCGTGGTCTCTGAAGTGAATGCGCACTGGCTATCGATGGCCTGGAGGCGAATGCTTGGCATCCCGACCCACCTATTTGTGAATGAGCCAATCAGCCCTACCAAATGCAGAAATACCATCATCAGCACACAGCTTGGTGAATTTGCATGTAATCAGCAGCCAGATAAAGAAACAGAATGTCCATCACCCCCTTCCTGGTCCCACCCTCAACTCCGAGTACCTTGTCTTTCAAGCATCACTTATGGTGCCTTGTTCCTTCCCCAAGTCTTGGTGGGGGTGGTAGAAATTCAGGGGGGACGCACCGAGACTCCACTCGGATCTCCCCCTGTACTAGCATATAGTTTTGGCTGAACAAAGAAAATAAAAGAACCTGGGCAGAAGTCACAGAAGTGTCACGGATGGCAGAGCTTTTGAAGGAGGGGATGTGGAAGAAGGTCAGAGATCTCCCATTCTCTTTCTACTGGAAACCCGGCCAGGACTACCCCTGGGTTCTCCTGATTCCTGGTGAAGAACTTTTTCCTCTGAGCCGCTGCTGACCAGATCACCACTCACTTCAGCGAGACAAGTTTTATTTAACCAGGAGGTTTCTAGACAGTTTCATGAAGCTATTTCTATGGCCCAAATGATCCATTAAAGATTACTGAAAAGAAACATGAACAGTTTCTTTAACTTTCATAACTGAAAGAAACATCCCAAGTGACTATGATCACCAGACAGCAAAGTATTAAAGGAAGAAAAATAGAAATGGAAGAGAACAGAATTAGAATGTTATTAATAAATAGTACAAACCCTGGCTGGGTAGTTCAGTTGGTTAGAGCATCGTCCTGACACACCAAGGTTGCGGGTTTGAGCTCCGGTCAGGGCACATACAAGAATAAACCAATGAATGCATAAATAAGTGGAACAACAGACTGATCTCTCTCTAAAAATATAGAGGCAATAAATAAATAAATAAATAAATAATACATTCTTATCTTGTAAATTCTTTGAAATGCCTTAAAGGACTACTTTTGATTCCTATCTAAAAGAAGGCATTCCCCTATGTTCCCAATTCCTATGTATAGAGGCATAAGTTGGACAGTGAAGAAGGCTGATAGGGGAAAAAAGGGTTCATTTAAAATATGGTGTTGGAGGATTGCTCTATGGATATCCCGAACCACCAGAAAGACGAACAAGTGGGTCCTACAGCAAATTAACCCTGAAACATCGCTGGAGGCAAAACTGAAGCTGTTCCATTTACGGAACATCATGAGAAGGCAGGGTTCTTTGGGAAAGACAATAATGCTGGGAAAAACAGAAGGCAGCAGGACAAGAGATGACCAAATATGAGATGGATTGACTCCATAAACGAAGGTGTAGGCATGAGTCTGCAGGAGCTGAGCAGGGCTGTTGAGGACACGACATCGGGGACATCACTCATCATAGGGTCACCAGGAGTCAGAGCGGACTCAGTGGCACACAACACACACACTGAAGGCAATCCATCAGTAATAGTTCAAATGCCAAATGTGGGTACGTGTGGGCAAACACTGGGGAGATGTGGTCACCGCTGGTGACGCATTCTCTGACTTAGTGGGCACCGTGACAGGGCAGAAAGAGAGAAGATGTACTGTGCAGTTCTGCGTTTGAATTCCTGTGCTGCCACTCACCCACATTGCGACTTTGAACAAGCTGTTAAATCTCTCTGCAAAAGGTACAAACTTCTGGTCATAAGATAAATAAGTCCTGGGACTCTGATGTGCAGCATGGTGACTAAAGTTCACAATACTGTAATGTATGTTTGAAAGTTGCTAAGAGAGCCCTGCCCACGTGGCTCAGTTGGTTGGAGCATCAGCTAGTGCACCAGAAGGTTGCCGGTTCAATTCCTGGTCAGGGCACATAACCGGGTTGTGGGCTCGATCCCCAGTAGGGGGCATGCAGAAGGCAGCCTCTCACCGGTGTTTCTATTTTCCTCTCCCTTCCTCTCTCTCTAAAATCAATAAAAATATTTCTTTAAAAAAGAAAGTTGCTAAGAGAGTAGATCTTAAAAGTTCTCATCACAAGAATAAATTTATAACTATGTTAGGTGATGAATGTAAACTAAACTTGTTGTAATCATTTTGCAATATAAGCATCAAATTATACTATGTACCTTGAACTAATACAATGTTATATGTCAATTACATATCAATAAACTAGAAAAGGTTATTAAATCTCTCTGAACCTCTATTTAGTCATCTGTAAATTGAGCATAACTTCTGTCAGAATGAGTTGTTTACAGAATTAAATGAGATGGCATAGGTCCTGTGCCTGACAATTTAGAAGGTCCTTGATAAGTATTAGCTTCCCTTTCTGTACAGAATAAATTAGTTTAATCAAAAAGGAGCTTAAGCTACAAAATGATACATGCCAACAATACCCGATGTTCTATTGTTTATCCGTGACTTAGACTGAATGTAAAAAGAACCTGGTATGTTTGAAAAAGGATTGAAGAAAATGCCTTGCTGTAATCCAGGGCAGCTTTGTATGTGTCTCCCTTGAGGGATGAGTTGGGAAGTCTTAATATAAAGAAGTGACGGGCACATTTTTTTAAGCCACTGTCTGAAAGAGGTCATTCATATCTGGCCAGTAGCATGGCAGGCTGGGTTAGTTGCGGGTGGCACTCTAATTCAAGGCATCATTTATTTAGATTTCAGAAAAGTGTATGACAGGGTACCACTCCTATTAGATTGATGGGCGAATAGAGAGAGGACAATGGATCAAGAATTGGCCTGGGGACAAGGCAGACCATTCCAAAGCAGCTTTTTCATTTGACATCAGATCCTGCTTGGCATCTCAGGTCCTAAAAGGAACTAAATTTTCCCCATGTTCCTTGCTCCCTGCTTGTATATTATAAACAACAACAATGGAAAGGGGGTTTTTAAAAAGAAGTTAGCAAATAATGGGAGTCGGGATTTACACCTATAATTGCTGATATGCTCTACACTAACTCTGAGCCCCATCTGAAATAACAAACAGAAGCACCAGTGACTCCGAATGCTGTGCAAGAATTCCACGGAGACCCACATTTCCCCTCACACCCGCACGGGTTGTGTTATTGTGTTTTGGCTTAAAACAGAGCAAACAGTCTGTGACTTCAAACGTCACAGTGTTTGAAAGCCGTGCTGAGACAGACACTCTTCCCTTCGCAGCAGACACAGGCAGCTACAGGTGCAGGGGTCTGCTCCCCACTCAGAAGCACCGCCCTCCGTGCCCTGACGAGCACCCGAACTCAGAACCTTTCTTCACTCACATAGTTCGTCCACAGAGCGAGACAGCTGTGCATTAGACCAAGTGCACGAAACCACACACGACCTGTGATTCTCTCTGCCCCAGAACAGGAGAGTTCTTCTCTTTCTTTTGCAAAATCACCACCAGCAGCACCACCACCCAGGGTGCACTCAGCATCTGTTCACAGCTTGAAGGGTTATTCCGTCCCCACGCCGCTCCGGCAGGTGACAGCAGCTTCTAAATCATCGTGTTATTAAGGACTCTGGTGCTACCTCTAAGACATTCACGGCAAGTAAAGACCTTAGGTCTGGGCTCTCCAGCATTCTTTGGTTCGCAGGAAAGTCATTCTAGAAAATAGTGGCAACACCAGAGGCCAAGGCACCGTGCAGCTCTGTGTTCATGCTGTTTCTCTGGCATGGTGGCAGCTGTGTGTCTCAGATACCATCTGCCGAAGGCACATGCCTAGTTAACTGTGCTATTCTCGATGTCTCCACAGCCCACACTCCTCCCCACCCTCCCCACTTAGCTATCCCCCACCGCTTCATTCTCCACGCACTGGCCTTAAGTGAGCCTCCTGTGAGGGACAGCGCCCCTGCCCCATGGTCTCACTCCAAAGTGTTTGGAAAGAATTTCATCCCATGGATAGAAGGGATATAAACATATACCAGTCTATACTGTTGAATGAATGCTATGGGTTCTCAGCATTTGCAAGGGATTTCTTAGATTGGAACTAGGCCCATGTAATCTCATTAATTACAGTCTCTACTAATTGGGAACCTGAGATAATTCTCCGGACTGACATTTATCTTTGCACTAGAGGCCTGATGCACAAAATTCATGCAAGAGTAGGCCTTCCTTCCCCCAGCTGCCGGCACCAGCTTCCCTCTGGCACCCGAGACCCGGGCTTCCCTCTCAGCCCCGGTTTTGCCCGGAAGGTCCTCCGGAAGGACATCCAGTCTAATCAGCATATTACACTTTTGTTATTATAGAATATCTGTGGAAAGAAGTTTGCAAGGTACATAAAGAATAGAAGTAATATTTTAATGGCAAGGCTGGAAGCACCCAACAGAAGATTTCTAAGGACTCTGGGGCTTTTGTTGCTATGCTAACCACAAATTATTTTCTGCTTAGTCACTAAAGCCAGCTGTCTCCTTCCTGGCCTCCTCATTTCTGCACAGTCACTGTCATTCCTTAACTCAACCTGCTCATGGCACAGCTAGCCAGCCTCCCAGCCCAGTCAACCACCCCTGCCTCTCCCCGCCCTTCCCCTCTCACCCAGGCCCTCATTACTAAGGCTGCCCCAGCGCCACGACGTCCCCACTGAACTCTGCTCTCTTGTCATGTCTTCTCCAGCGATTCAGCAATGTGCTGCCCACTTGGTCTTTCAAAATTTTCTGTATGAATTCGTGACTCTTATACCGCAGAACTTAAGATCCTCAACTATAGCTTCAAATCTCCTTGTCCCCAGCATAGCATTTCAGCAGAGTACTAGAGTAAATGTAGGCCCAGCATATCCCAGACCCCTGGGGCCTGATGTACTTTGGGATTCATACTTTTTCTGATTTTAAGAGGATAATATGGTGCACAATGCATATTTTCTGCAACACTCCAGTGGGCCTTTATAATCAAGAACTGTATGTTGATATTTCTGCAACAAAATGCATGAATTCTACCCTTGGTCTATTACGTAAAGACTGTAAATAGGCCCCCATTCATTTGTATCACTGAGTAATTTATTTTAAAAATAGTGGTTGGGAGAGTTTTTGGGTTTCCGAATTGAGGATAAGGGAGTGGGGAGGCTTTATTTAGTAGGGGTATCATGTCCAGTCATCTCTGCCCGAACTCGAAAGAAATGTTTACTTGGAAGTCTCCATACTTCAATAATTTGTTAACTCAGATTGGTCTTCTCCACAATTAGGTCAAATTACTGAGGCTTTCCTTACAAAACATGTCTTCAGCTTACAGGAACTTCGTGCTCACAGGTTGTCCTTATCATTTTTAACTTTTCTCATTTTAACGCCACTTGCCAAGCATGGCCACCTTGCTTATTTGTAAAAAGCCCCCGTTCACTTGTGGGTTTTAGTAAAATGTAAACATCACTTGGCTTATCCTCTGCCTGAAGAGAGGCTTTCTGAAGGACAGAGGTTGGCTCTCCCTCAGAATGGTGCATTTACGTTTCTAAAATCCCCGCTATGCTGACTTTCCCCTCAAAATAAGTTAACTTTTTTAAGTGTGAATTTATCTCATTTGTAATAGAAATCTTCCAAGCAAATCACATAAACTCCGCCTGTACACAGTGAGACATGTGCTGATACCGCTCTTTGAGGTCGAGTTGTAACGTGACCGTAAACCCTTCTTAAAATACAGCCAAGACCAACACTGAGGCCGCAATGCAGGGTCGGCGCATCCATCATGGGCGCGGGCTGGATGGGTAACAGCACTCCGACTAGCAATTCCTAGGCAGTTATTTTGACATTAGAAAGTCACAATCCATCAACTTAACAGCAGGGCGATAATTTGGGGACCAGGGAGATGGCTATTCAAAAGGACACTGCGGGAAGTAAACAATAGTTCAAAAAGCCCTGTTTGAGAATGAAGACATCAACTAAGCGGAATTTCCTTCCGCCCCTGGCACCGGGTGTCAGGTAATGTGTTTTTGTGGACGTGTGTTATTTATGGTGATTGGACTGAAAAGTCCTGTGGAGCTAAACAGCATGCCGGTCCCTGGACTCTTTGGAGATGAGAAGAAATGGATCTGCCATCACAAGACTGAAGGACAACAAAGCTGCCCTTTCCCAACTGTTTGTCAGACACCCCTTCCGACGACTTGCGAGGCCCAAGCCAACGTTTCTAAGATGCTACTTAGCTCTTTCCGAATTGCACACTGCTCAGATCTCCAGCTGTCTGCTACCCGGCTCCTCGGCTGTGTGGAGGACACCTGGACTTATTTTTGCAGGGGTTCCCAGCCAACACCCCTGCTGCTAGACCCTCCTGCACACGCACTGAGCCATGGGCTCCCACCGCTCTCCTGGACAAAGGAGGCCACCGAGAGCTTCTGAAGTTCTCCCTGTGGCTGGGAAGGAAGGTAACCACAGCAGGTGTTGGGGTCAGTGGGGTGGGGGTGGGGTGAGTAAGGAGTACCGGCTGCAGGACAGGGGTTCTCAAATGTCCTCATTTCCTAATAACGCTGAGGACACCCACGAGCCCTGAGGACGGTCATGCTGTTGATAAGGGGACTGCAAACACATCTTTCTTTTTACTCTGGAAAGGAAAGAGGAAGAGCAGGTAAGAACTTACGTACCGATGCTCAAATGGCAAAAAGGAGCGATAGATGGATATACGCAGACAGTCTAAGAAGAGTGAAATCTGGGGGCAAGACTGTCTCCACGGAAACTGACGCGGTCTTTGCAGTGGCCCACGCCCCACGGGGTCCTGACCTGTCCCGCCTGGGCCACCACCCTCCCCTACCTTCCTGGCTGTCTCCCTGAAATACTGACAACGTGAAAAGCAAATGATTTTCAGGTCACACTTCGCTATTTCAAAGATTAAGAACGTCACTACACGAATGAAACATCAGCAGGTAAACAACAATGAGCTGCTGAAGCAGACGAAGAGCTTTCTCACGGTCTGCATTTCCTTTTAATGAACTTTTGTGGCTGCTGAAATTGAGTTCCTCCCTCTTTTTAAAAACCTGGCTTCTTCATATGAATAACGTCAACACATTCGCTGAAAGCCTCTGAAAATTCACACATTTCAGAAAAGTAATTTTTAAGCGATCAATAGGAGAAGCAAAGCCAACAGTGTTTCCATACCTGGCGCTGGTATTCTCCCGTGGATCGCAGAGTCGCTGGGCAGCAGGTCTTTTGAATTGGAGGAGAATGGTGATTGTCTAAATGTATCTTCTGAAAAGAAAGGGCTGGGGGTCGGGGAGGAGGAGTGAAGTTTAGTAAATTAAAGTTATTTAAGGTACCCAGAGCATCAGCCCCACACACACACACACACACACACACACACACACACACACACAAATGCTGGGTAATGTATTTTTTAAAATGGTGTTTAGAGACCATAAGAAGATTGTGCTTAAAACAGAGAAAGTATATTACACCAGACAAGTCCCATACGCACATTCTGCTGCTAGTTTTACACGTCAGGTGAATACATGACATATTGTATTTGAGAGACGGTTAAGCCCGCAGTCAGGACAGCTGAGCACTGAATTTTACTGCTGCGTTATATGTTCTGCGAGTGTGTTAAGCCCAAATGAAGACCAAGCATCTGGGTCAGAATCAGAAAGGCCTGTCCGAGGTTCTTCCCAGAGTGGCGATAGGCTTGCCCTGGATCACCACATGCTGGCACCTGATCCCTTGGGGACCAACAGTGTGCCTTAGCAGGGCAGATGGCTGGAGTCAAGGGCCGTTTCACCGAAGGAGACACCTCGATGGTCCCCGCAGATCCGGAGATGCGTCTTAGAATTGTCTTGGTTCGGAAGGAGTTAAAGCCAGCTAATGGGGCTGCCGGAAGGATACCGGGAGCACCTTCATTTTCCATGAAACTGAGGCCCTGACTTGAGTGATTCTCAGTACGGGGGCTGGAACCAGGGACACAAACACCCAGCCAGGGTTTCCACTGATACCACAACCACAGTGAGCACAAAGCCTTTGGATGCTTTTAATCAGAGGGTTCTAACCCAATCACACCATCCATCTTCCATGCCTCAAACATAAACTGTAAAGAAGTATTGTGATCACACGTGAGAATGCTGGAGTATCCAGCAGCGTCTAAGAACTGGCAATACCTACTTATAACAGGAAAAATTTCATCGAGGGAACTGGGTACACAGGTGGTGGACAATGCATAGGGAGCAGTAAAGCAAGCCAGAGAGAGGAAAAGCTGGCGGCCACCACCTCCCTGAGGCGATAGGGACAAAAGGACATAAGTGGGAGCTGGGGCCACAGGGAAGAGGCAGCTGCTTGCAGAAGAGGGAAGGAGGTAGAAATACCCTAGCTCTTCCTTAAGCCCCACCCCCATCTCCCATCAGGGCTTCTGATTGGCTGAACCATCCCAGAAGCCAAACACAGCCCGCAGGGATCAGGCCCCCTGCAAACCCACAGATCACAGGAAAGAAAAGATCTGAGGGCACACAAGCCTAGGACGCCCATGATAGGTGCTGGTTTCTAAAAACGCTGCAAGGCTATGGTTACTATTATTAAATGTTATAAAGGAAACAGTAAGATAAAATGAAAGACATATAAATATGTTCAAAAAGTAAAACATACATTAATAAACGTATTGTTTTACAGGACAGTTAGGCTAGGTTTAATGCAACGTTGTGTTGCATACATTTTTTTTCTTTGTTATTTTTATCTTTTTTTCCCTTTCTTTATTGATTAAGGTATTACATATGTGTCCTTATCCCCCCTATTTCCCCCCTCCTGCTCATGCCCTCACCCCCCTGGTGTCTGTGTCCATTGGTTATGCTTATATGCATGCATACAAGTCCTTTGGTTGATCTCCCCCGCAACCTCCACCCTCCCCTTCCTTCCCTCTGAGGTTTGAGCATCTGATCGATGCTTCTTTTTAGTTATATCTTACACAAAGACAATTTAATAGGCTTAACAATGAACTGGCTGTAGGCTAGCAGGCACTGGGGAATGGGGAGACACGCCATTTTATGCAGAACATCTCGTAACCTGTAAACGGTACAAACACTGAAAGAAAAAGGCCGTGCAGCATGGAGTCCAAGAGCATGCGCTTGAGAGGAAGCAGTTCTGGGTTCGAATTCCAGCTCCCCCACTGAGGGCTGTGTGACCCTGCACACATATTAAACTCTCGGAGCCTTCACTTCTTGCTTCTAAAATGGCCTGATAACAGTAACCACAGCTCGCAGAGGAGCTGTGAGGACCGATCAAGATCCTCCATGGAACATGCTTTTCACTGTGCCCGGCAAACAGTAAGTGCTCCATAAATGTGAGCTGTTTTTAATTTGCATCTGTCTACCTGAAGAAGTGCATAAATGATACGTTCCTCACAGGATGGCAAGACGTGCCGTTTCCTTGAATAAAATAAATGAAGGAAAGGTTACTCTGATTTGGAAGGGCCAGCTGACTGCTGGAGGGACTAGGTTAAGCTTCACTATTTCCATGAAGAAAGCTGTTCAGAGTCAGGGCACTTTTACTGGTGAAGATGTAGAGACGTTGGAGGACTGTTGGTCAAACCCAGAGCATAAGATTTCTCAGTCCCCACCTCCCTAGTTCTGAAGCTTCCACAGGAGGCGACAGTGACATCCACGTGTGGACCGTTCACATGGAAACACCACAGGCTGGCTCTGGGCACAGGGTGAAGAGCGGGCACTGGGCCTGCCTGGTACTGTCACGCCGGCTGTAGCAGTTACCTTGACATCGGGGAGTCCAGGGGAGCCCATGGAACTGTTTGGTCTGAAATGTGGAGTCTTCCATGAGTCACAAGAGGGTCCCCCTAAAGGGTATCAAGACTATCACCCTTCCTGCCACAGAGAAACACGTACACTGCCCTCATTCCCTCGGGTTCACAGTAACTGTGAGGACCTACACTATGCCAGGCCTGGGAACAGATCTCAGGGAGCGCAGAGGCCTGTGTGCACAGGCGAAATGGAACCGTCACGTGACTAGTGCTGAGGACGGGAGGGGTGCAGAGCTACCTTGGGGGCTGGCCTGGCCAGGACAACCGGAAGGCTTTGCTGCAGAAGCCACGGCTGCAATGCTCCGAGTTCATGTCCATTCAGGCCAGGAGGTGGGCGTGCAGTGGGTTACACAGAGTTTGGAGTTGGAAGGATCTGAGGCTGAATGCCATACTGGCCACTTAGAGTCAAGTGACCTTTTTCAAATCAATATCCTCTCTAGCCTCAGTTTCATCATTGGAAAGAGGTTTAAAAATACCATCTCTATAAGGGTGCTATCCGGGTTAAATAAGACATTTCATGTTCAAGTTCTTAGTACATGTACAGTAAAACAGGAACACGTGTATTGCTTACTAAGTATCTGGCACTATTCTAAGGTGCTCTGTGTGTATTAACTTCACTTAATCCTCACAAGGACCCTATGGTGTAGCTACCACTATTATTATCTATGTTTTGTACAGATGGAGAAACTCAGGCACAGAGAAGTTAGATAGCTGTCCGTGCCATGCGCGGAGCCAGCATTTGAATCCAGGCAGGTTGGCGTCCAGTGTGCACTCTCACCCGCTAAGCTGCCTTTGTGTGGTCTCTTAGCATCTAGGCAACTCATGGACAACACAGAATCATGATGCCTGGAACGGACAAAACAAAGGGAAGGGAGGGGGCAGGAGGGATGAGGGAGGATGGGAGCAGCCACTTCAGTAAGCAGGATCCTGGGACACTGAAGGAAGACTGTATCAATTGAGAAGTTGATCAAGTGAAAATAATTTTGGTCTTTACTTCTCTCTAGAAGTTAAGAGATGCTCCACTTTTCGCCTACTTCCACAACACCGGGGATGGGGCAATTTGCAATCCTAACCCTTCTCCACTGCCTGGACCCACTGTTCCTGGGGGCAAGCTCCTCACTATTATGAAGCCCAAATGAAAAGGGAAGGGTAATGAGGCCATGAGGTGTTGGCCAACCTCTAACTCAACACAAATATGAAGCTCATGGTGGCACTACGGCCACCTAGATTGGCATCCATGCCTCTGGAAGAGAAGGAGGGGAGACCAAACTCGGAGCATGCCCCATGGAGAATGGGCTTGCTCAATGGTTTTAGATCCCCAATAACACTGGTCATCTTTAACTGTGCCCATGCTCTGAGGGCAGATGACCACCCTGCAGCTTCGTGCCGAGGGATGTAATGTTTAGTGTTGGGATGGTGTCCCCTAAGCTCCTTTTCTTTTTCTGTGCAGGTCACCCATTCTCAGCAGTTGCCCAGCTTTGCGGTGGATGAAGCCGGCACCCTGTTCGGGCTGCAGTGACTGAGGGGTGGGAGAGGGTGGTGGGGAGGGAAGGCCCAGGAGGAGGAGCCCCACACAGGGTGAGCCGAGTCTGAATCTTCCCAGGGAGAAAAATACATGAAACACAGCTTCACAATGTGGTCGTCTCTGACACACGTCTGTACAGTCCTCAGTTACCACCTCTTCCACAAAAGGAGCCCGTTTGCGCATGTTGCATCCTCTCACTTCCTAACTCTCCAGAACTTGAGTCATTTTACTACGAAAAAGCCTCTCCATTAAAAAGTGAGCCAAGGAAGTGGAAAAGGGCAAACACTGTTAAAAATTGATCAATGATCAATATATTTGGTTAAAAAGTTGGTAAAGGAGCAGGTTGAAACTAACAGTTAATGGGGGGGGGGATGTCTGTCACTTAGGGAACAAATCACCATCTACCACAACATACTCCTGTAGGCCCTGCACAATAACAGGTTACCTGGACGACGTAGCTGATTCGTGTAAACATTCAGTACACATTCAGAAGTAGCATCTAGAAGCTGTTGGTGTGGAGTTAGGACTGCCCAACACGCCATTACTTTTCCTGCTTTGTATTACTTAAAAAAAGGCAAAACTTTTATCTATTAGATGTTCTTTTCTGGGTAAACATGAAATGGAGATTAAATGTGTATTTCTGTAGAAAATCTACAGGTTAAAATACGTGACTGGGCAACTCCAAGCATTAGACGGCCTGGGCTGTAGGGTCAACAGCACGGGGCTTCAGAACAAAAAGATTTACAGTTAATAATAAAACAGTCCATAAAAGATTATGACTCTGAGTAGTGATACGTTTTGCTAAGTGCGGCTGTGGCACAGGGATCCCCACCTTTAACATCTGAGGGCCAACAGGGAGCTCGCTGCCCACGGAACAGCCGGTTTGCCACCCCTCCCCTAGGGCCACCGTGAAAACCAAAGCACCAGGCGATTCTCAGTGAGGTGGCCATAGCAACACAGAACTGAAAGGAAAAGAAGAAGGTGGACACAATATGTAAGGGAAAGGTAAGAAGAAAAAATTTGTTTAGTAATGACACAGTAATTTTTAAGGAACGACAGAAGAAGTAATTTTTTTTTCCCTTCTAGAAGACAATGATAATAACTCCTAGGACTGAATTTGGAGATGGCAAATTGAAAAGAAAGATTAAACACAGGGGGAAAAAAAAAAAGATCTTGCTCCATAATGATTTTTTACTCAGAACACATAAGGATCTACGTATTTTAGGGTGGAATGAAATTCTATTAAATGTAAGGGTTTCTGGTACATCATCCTGAGTGATATTCTGACTTCAATCCCCATATAGACAGAATTTTCTTTAATGAATAAAAAAGATGGGGTATGTTCAAGTGAAAGTACTTGAGTCTCCATCCAGCTTCCATATTTTTTCCTAAGAGCTGGGTAAAATATGTCTAAAAGAATTTGGACTACTTTTTAATATTTTTAAAATTGATTTCAGAGAGGAAGGGAGAGAAAGAGAAATAGAAACATCAATGATGAGAGAGAATCCCTGATTGGCTGCCTCCTGCCCTCCCCACACTGGGGATGGAGCCGGCAACCAGGCATGTGCCCTGACCGGGAATTGAACCGTGACCTCCTGGTTCATAGGTCGATGCTCAACCACTGAGTCACGCCAGCTGGGCTGGGTTAATTTTTATATTGCTTTGTTTTATTTTAAGGAAATGTCAAGAACAAATGATCTGACTCAGATATTTCCGAGAAGCCACATACTGTGAAAGGAGAGCCAGAAGCCCCATTCTGGGCTGGAGAAGGGCCGTGGGAGCCAACGTTACCTTTCTCTGGCTGCTCCCTGGCAGGCCGCAGTGTGGGCCACCTCACCACAGGCTGCTACCCCCTGTTAACGGGGCCTTTCTGAGTCTTCACTTAGCCCCAGCCATGTACTCAGTGCACGGAAATACTCGTTCTCTGTATTGGTATATCATGTTATTTTTAAAGAACTGAGATTCCATGTACAGGTGTTCCCCCCCACCCCACCCCCAAAAAAATGTACACACGCTTTAACAGCTGGTAGCTCAGTTTTGAAAATGAAATGTATTTTAATAAACACTGCCTTTACAATTATTCAAAGTGTGTATACACTTTTTTTGGGCCACCCTATATTTATCTAAAACCATTGTGCTGGCATTTTTAAAACTCTGACCTCTGAACCACTCAGACCTTGAGACGTCCCCAGGAGTGACACACTGCGTGACATGCTGAAGTGCACAGGAAGCACTAGTTGAAAACAATCCTTCAAGCCTCCAAAAGCCTCAAGAAGACACGGCGATAGACCAGTTATTCCAAGAGTAAATCTCTCTCGAGTTCAAAGACTTTCTGGATGTGTGGAATAGGAGGCGGAAATGGATACAGTAACTTCCATTTGGAATCTCCGTGTGTATATATAATGAAAGTAAAGGAAATGACAACAAACCGGAAATGTTTTCTTTGAACAAAACCCAGACCTTGCTAACAATAACAGAATACAGTCCTTGCCAAAAACCAGAACAGGTTTTTTGTTGTTTTTTTTTTCCTAAAGCTTTTGCAACACATCAATGAAAAAAGATGGGATTATTTAAAGATAAGGAAGAGGGGGAAATATTTGGATTTGTTGTAACTACCTTCTCAACATTTCCTTAAGGACTTTAAGGTCAGAAGAAACTTTCTAAGAAGCAGGAGCAGCCTGCATGAAAATATACTCACAATCAACAACAAAAACATTGCCACTTTTAAAAAAGATATTCATTGTTTTAAAAAGATGAAATAAGATGATTTCATTTTCACCTTAATTATCACAATGAATGCAGCTTTCTTCACTTTTAGATGGTGCTTATTTTTTCTCAAATATGACCATCCTTGATTCATTTATTTGCTAATAATTTAAAATAGAATAATAGATGCTTAATACTTTTAATATTTTTATATGTCTATATGTTGTAACATATTTATAAATGATTATATTTGAAATATACAAAATGCTTAGGTCCACAGATTTTTAAAGAATTTTGAGGAGAAACCAAGATTGTGGCATAGGTAATCACCTATACTTGCTGTCTCTCACAACCACATCAAAACCACAACTAAACGGCAGAACAACTACCACCCAGAACCGCAGGAAAGCTGGCTGAGTGGAAGTTCCACAACTAGAGAGGTGAAGAAAGCTCACTGAGACCGGTAAGCGGTGCGGAAAGTGCTGCACCTGGATGTGCTGCTTTTTAAACCGGGAGGGAGATACAAGCTCCCGCTTGCTCTGAGCTCCAGTTCCAGGCGAGACTCTGGGGGACCCAGGCACATACGGGGAGAAACTGGACTGTCTGGCATCGGGACAGGAACGCCAGGACGGCTTACTCTTAGAGGTGCTCGCAGCAATCATTGCTCCTGCACGGGGGCGGGTGTGTGTGTGTGTGTGTGTGTGTGGTGTGTGTGTGTGGGTGACCCGGGGACTTCTCCAGTTCAGGGCAGTCATTGCTGTTTGCTTCACCTTGGTGATTCCCAGAGACCCCGCCCCACCCAATTTACAACCCCACCCAAGCTGTCCGCATTGGCTTTTGCATATGAATGGCCTGTTCTTTCGCCTAAAACAAACTGCATCTGGGTCAGAGAGCCCCAGAGATTTTAAAAGAAGGCCCACTACCGAGAAGCAGCAGCGGCCTTGCTTCACAGCTGGGCCTCATCTGGGCACTTCCAAACCCCATACAAAGAGGAGGAACCTGCAGATGTCTCTGTAGCTCCTGCTAGGCGGCCCCAGACAGTGGCTGACCTTGCACCTCCTGGGAGATCCAAGAGCCAGTGTATCCAGTGGTCAGTGTGGGACCATCTAGATTACAACTCCTCAGATCCATAAGGGAGACACTCAGGGGGCAGACTCAGGGAGCACCAAAGCCCCACTGAAGCAAGTCTTGCCCCATAAGGGTGTCTCCAGCACAGAAGTTCTCTCATCGTAGACACAGCTGATCCTCACAGCCAGTTGGCCTGGAGGTCAATTCCTCCCAGTGATACCAACAGCAATCAAGGGTTAACTACAACAAGACTGTGCACACAGCCCACAAAGGGGTGCACCAAGAGCGTCCACCTCAGGTGATTGGGGAGGCTGAGCCACTGGGCCCTATAGGACACCAACCACACAAGGCCGCTCTATCAACTCAAGGAGACTTAGCAGCTACCCAGTACATAGAAACAAACACAGGGAAGCAGCCAAAATGCAGAGACAAAGAAACAAGTCACAAATGAAAGAAATGAATGAAAGCAAAATACTGGATATTGAGTTCAAAACCATGGTTATAAGGTTACTCAAGAATCTTCTAGAAACCTCTGAGAAATTTAGTGAGACCCTCAAGGATATGGAAAAGGACCAATCAGAAATTAAGCATACACTGACTGAAATATAGAATAATATACAAAGATCTAACAGCAGACTAGAGGATCCCAAGAATCAAGTCAAAGATTTGAAATATGAAGATGCAAAAAAACACCCAACTGGAAAAGCAAAAAGAAAAAAGGATCTAAAAGTATGAAGATAGTGTAAGGAGCCTCTGGGACAACTTTAAGCATACCAACATCCGAATTATGGGGGTGCCAGAAGAAGAGAGAGAGCAAGATATTGAAAACATATTTGAAGAAATAATGACGGAAAACTTCCCCTACTTGGTGAAAGAAATAGAATTACAAGTTCAGGAAGCACAGAGAACCCCAAACAAAAGGAATCCAAAGAGGACCACACCAAGACACATCATAATTAAAATGCCAAGGGCAAAAGACAAAGAGAGAATCTTAAAAGCAGCAAGAGAAAAACAGTTAGTTACCTTCAAGGGAGTACCCATACAACTGTCAGCTGATTTCTCAACAGAAACTATGCAGGCCAGAAGGCAGTGGCAAGAAATATACAGAGTGATGAATAGCAAGAACCTACAACCAAGATTACTCTACCAAGCAAAGTTATCATTCAGAATTGAAGGTCAGATAAAGAGCTTCACAGACAAGAAAAAACTACAGGAGTTCATCACCACCAAACCAGTGTTATATGAAATGCTGAAGGGTATTCTCTAAGAAGAGGAAGAAAAAGGTAAAGATAAAAATTATGAACAACAAAGTAACAATAAATACATTATCTATCAACAAGTGAATCTAAAAATCAAGTGAATAAAATCTGAAGAACAGAATAAACTGGTGAATATAATAGAATCAGGGACATAGAAAGGGAGTGGACTGACAATTCTCGGGGGGAAGGGGGTGTGAGGGGGGTGGGAAGAGACTGGACAAAAATCTTTCACCTATGGACAAGGACAATGGTGGGGGGTAAGGGCATGGGGTGGGGTGGGAACTGGGTGGAGGGGAGCTATGGGGGGGAAAAAGAGGAACAACTATAATAATCTGAACAATAAAGATTTATTTTTTAAAAAAAGAATTTTGAACCCTTCAACACCCAGTGAGATCCTTTTGCTTGGGTACAGCAATTGCTAAATGCTACCCTGGACTGTACGTGGTCCTCCTATCTCCCACCTTGGGCCCTCAGTTTCATTTCAGATGAGAGATTGTGTAGCTTCATTTCTTGTGAAGCGGACCCAGATATTAACTGTTTAGGTAGAAAAGTCAGTTCCCATTTTCATATGGACATTCCTGTCATCAGTTAAAAAAGTAATCTATCATGAAAGAAAACACAGTTTTAATGGTGCTCATGACAGAGTCCTTCCCTCCTCAATCCCAGAAACGAGGGCCCCTATTTCTGAATGGTTTTATTTATTTACTTACTTACTTTAATAAAAGTACCCAGGATGCAGATCAGTGGACATGGGGTGGAGAAGAGTGCTCAAGTTTAACAATGACTGGGCCCTGGCTGGTGCTGCTCAGTGGTTAGAGCATGGGCCCAAGCACCGAAGGGTCTTGGGTTCAATTCCCAGTCAAGTGCATGTACCTGGGTTGTTGGTTGTCTCCCCACCCCCTGTCAGGGCACATGTGAGAGGCATCCAGTCGATGTGTGTGTCTCTCACATTGATGTTTCTCTCTCTCTGTCTCTCACCCCCTCCATGCCTCCCTTCCACTCTCTCTGAAAAGCAATGGAAAAAATATCCTCTGGTGAGGATTTAAAAAAAAAAAGAAAAAAAATGGCTGGGGTGATAGTGTTTCTGACCTAATGACAACCCCGACCATCCAAATAGTAAATCCCTTATTCAAGCTTAAAATGGACACAACAGAGAAGACCTCCTGTGACCCCAGTGGGCCGGGCCTGGAAGCCCGGTCATTGATTAAGTTGGGTGGACACATTTTCAAAGAAAGAACTGTAGTGAATAAACGTGAATTAATGGCCATGCATTGGCAGGCTTCGGCGGGGGCATGTATCTACACACTGAGGCTGGCATTGCAGATTTAGTGGGTTCTAAATGGCGCTTGTGGGCAGATGGAGAACCAAGGTCACTCAGTCATTCGACTACCCCTATGAGCACCAGATTTTCTTCTTTAATTTTTGAGGTGAGGAGAAAGCTAAGATGTGTTTCTTTCTCCTCCTAGCCCATTGACATGGCTGTGCACTTGGCTGGTGCCTATCAATAGAACCTTCTCAGCGAAGATAAAACCAATCAACTATATTGTGAATTCTGTAAGGTGTACAATGGTATTGTAGAAAATATCCTTACTTTTTAGAGATGTATATCAAAGGATCTGAGAGTGAGTGTTATGATGTCTGGGATGTCATGAAAACATAGGGGGAAAGATTGGTGAAGTAAGCATGGCAAATGTTTGTTTAATCTGGGTGGTGGGATATGGTGATGCATTACATTATTCCTTCTACTTCTTTTAAAATTCTCATCATTAAAAAAATCAACAGCAACAATCAAACAAAAAGTTCAGTCCACACAAACCACCAAATGAAATAATAAACGACAATAAAAGAAAATGCACAAAAGGACAAATACAAATGCCTCCCCCTGAACAAAATGCTTGATTACACTAGGAATCGATAAATAAAATGGTTATAACTAGAAGATATAATTTTTAACCTCCCAATTGGTAAAAAAAAATTTTTTTTTAATGATAAAGCGCAGAGATCCTTGAAATATTCTCTCTCTCTCTTTCATTAGCTTATGGTAGAATCATAGATTCAACCTTTCTGAAAGTCAATTAGACAATTCACAGCAAAAGCCTGAAAACTGTGAATGCTTTTGTCAGTCAATTTATTCCAGTACCGTTTATATTACCAACAACTTGGGAAAACAAAACCAAACACAACCCTTCATACCCATTAACAGGAGGCTGATTAAGTCTGTTATGACATGCAAACACTGAATACTAGGCAAACACGAAAAGAACAATATTGAGTTATGTTTATTGACATGAAAAGAATATATTGCTAGTGAAAAAGAGATTACAAAACTGTATATATATAGTTGTAGCTGATTTTTATAGGAAAATATATGCATATAAATAGGAAGAAATTCAGCCAGGATATGCAGCACCATCTTAGCAGTGGTTGTCTGGGTAGCAGGACTGATTACTCATGATTATCTTTTAGTCTTTATGTTCTCCTGGAAAGAAATGTTATTTTTAAAATTTAAACAAGCTGCTGTATGCCTGAAACTAATATAATATTGAGTGTCAACTGTCATTGGGAAAAAAAATGAAAAATAATGTGTTAAGTTTTATGGCTTGGGATCCTTTATTTCTATTTTAAAAGAGACTCTGAGTTTTTTAGAAAGTAATCCAAGGGATGACATCGAAGGCGGTTGTAAAAGACATAGGCTGGGACTACTCCACCTAAGTTATGACCCCACCAGGATCAGTCAAGTTCAGTTGCAGAAGGCCGAAAGGTATCGAAGGAAGAGGCTGTTTCAAATATCAGAACAATAGAGCACCTTAGGAAGAAAAAAAAAATATTGGCGATTTAAAAAATTTATTTTCTTCTCTGAAAAGTACAAACACCTCCTATTTAGAGTTGTCTTAGAGGCGGGCCAACCCGTACAACCTAACACCACATTTTCAAGGAACAATTCCTGTCGCAGCGGCTGGAGCATTCATCCGCTGTGCAGCCGGGAAACTTCTCAGCACAGGGAGCACAATGCCAGGCCTTGTGAGGGCCACTGCGCCGGGGGCCGGGCCCCGAGAGCCCGAGCCAACCGCAGGCCACGGAAGTGAACCTGCATGTCCAGCTCGGCTCGGGGAAATGTCAGCCAGCGAGGGCCCTGGCTCCCCCGCAGGAGTCTGCCTTTCTGCATAAGCAAGGGCGGCGGGCCCTCGCCGGGGGAGCAGAGGACGGTGACCTCAGCCTCCCTGCAGGGACTCGGTACTTTGTCCTGTGGAAGCTCCAGGGAACACCAGTGAAATGTGGGTGCCCTCAGGCCCTGGCATCATCCCTGAGGGCTTTTCAGCCCTCCACAGAGGTCAACCCTTGAATATTTGATATCTTTCTAGTAACAACCGTGGAGACAGTCTTGAGAGCAAATCCCAGGCAAGAGGAACAAAAGTGAGGCCGGCACCTCAGCCGCACAGCCCTTTGGGTCGTGTCACCTCTGCATCACCTGTCAAAGGTGACTGGGAGAGACTCTAGGTTCCGGGTGTCTACTGACAGGGCCCTACAGAGTTACACTTTGTTCCTGACCGTCCTGAGTTATGCAAACAAGATGGGGCACTGTTGCAGGCCGGGAGGAATAGAGGCGGGAGAGCCCATGCAACACGAAGAGGAGAAAGGCACAGCCTTCGTGCGATCTTGACGAGGAGATTTGAACTGGCCTCTTCACAGTCACACAACACGAAACGGTCCTGGCAGTGTAGTCCCAACGACAACAGCTCAATACAGATGTCACAGGGGCACGAGAAAATGGCAGAGGGCGTCCCTAAGGACAAAGGGGTAGAGGGACAGACCAAAGTACTGAGAAAGGTTTGGTGAAGTAAGAAAAAGGAACCTTCAAATGGCAGCAATCCACAATGTTGTTTCAGACTTTTTATTTTAAGAAGTGATTCATTGTGTTCCGAGATTAGTTTTAATTTCTTTGAAAACTGAAAACGCAGAGGTCAGTTGAAGGGTGTGTGGCCAATGAAAAGACTCTCAAGTCAACACCCGTGTCGGGGCAGCTGCGACCGTGGCGCAGGCTGTGCCCTGCACACCAGCACCGCATTAGGGGCACAGAGACATCGCAGACATCAGAGGGTTACATATTTCCTAGGACAGTCTTCCAGTAGGTGGCAGTGTCCAGAGCGATGGTTCCCAACATGGGGCGCATGCCCCACAGGGGGGCAATTTGATTTTTAAGGGGGGCAATTCAAGCATGAGTTATCAACAGTGAATTTTTTGCATTTCTTATGGTTCTAGGGGCCTCATATACAGTATATAAATATATAGTGCGACATATTTATGCATTTCAGTTCTCTATGATATGTTTTGAAACCTTATTTCCTATTTTTTTCATATCACTTCATATTATTATTATTATTATTTTTTAACAATTTCTTCCTCAGTACCTCAACTGTCCTTTCGTTCTTTTATTTTTCTCTTTGATGGATGCCATGTTCTTTGGAAGTTTGTTTAGACCAAGGTAATGGCCTTTTAGGCTTCCTCCACATGAATAAGAATATGTCACAGGGGAGAGGGACATCAGGATTTTAGAGATGCTTAGGTGGGGCATGGCCAAAAAAGGTTGGGAACCACTGGTCTAGAGGAAGGGAACTTTATTTATCACCTGAGGATATTTTCCCATTGATCTTTTAGAGGGTGGAAGAGAGAGGGAAAGGCAGAGAGAAACATCAATGTGAGAGAAACACATCTATTGGTTGCCTCCTGCACGCACCCCGACCAGGGCCCAGGCCAGGGAGGAGCCTGCAACCAATGTACATGCCCTTGACCGGAATCAAACCCGGGACCCTTTGGTCCACAGGCTAGAGGAAGGGCACTTTTTAAAAAGTTGCAATGGCCCACCAACAGCCTTGACCTCACTAAAAAAGCATTGAATATCCTAACCAAAGGGACGCCATGAAATTAGCAGTAATTTCCATTTTTTAGAAACAGAATTCTCAGCGTATTTAATCTTAAAGCCTTAAACTGTAAAGGGTTAAGAGAACCTAAGGAGAGCAACTCAAAAACCACCAATTTCATTTGCTCCCTTTCCTGTTTTCCTAATCGCCTCCGTCTAATCCAGAGTTCTCCGTGTGCCATCTTTTACTTTTTAAGGTAATGGAGCATTGTTCTCTTGTGCCTTTCAAAAAACGTAAAGGGAAAATTGCACAAATTGAGGCAGCACATTATACTTTTACAAATTTGTGCAATTTCTATTACTGAATCATAAATATTTAAGGACATTTCATCCAAACCCTCACACGGGGAAATTCTATATTGAACACTTCCAAATGCATATGTTTCTCCGTAAACACTGTAAGTGCCATTATCTAAATCACAGAAAAATAGCCTGCATTTCCAATTTTGAAAATTGTGCAAATTAAATGTTGGTCGGCACAGCATGATATAAATCTCCCTTTCTTGGATTTTCCCCACTTCTGCTTTTTTTTTTTTTTGTCTAGCGAGGGAGAAAAGGACAATTCAGGTAAACACTTCCTTGCTTTTGGAATAGTGTGTGCCAGGTGTGAGAAGTTTTTCTTATAGGCCTGCAATCTTATATCCCCAGGGACACTGAATTATTAATGGGGAAAGGAGAACAAATAACCAAGAGAGGGTTCTTGGCAGCCATTGTTTGAAGTCCATGGTGTTACACAACATTGAGCATGTCCAATTCACCTGCCAGGAGCTATCTGACTCTGACTCTAGGGTTCCATTTTCCTATTTCGATCTTATCCTGCAC
Source organism: Eptesicus fuscus (assembly GCF_027574615.1). Lineage (NCBI taxonomy): Eukaryota > Metazoa > Chordata > Mammalia > Chiroptera > Vespertilionidae > Eptesicus > Eptesicus fuscus. Next base: position 55,691,399 of record NC_072478.1, on the reverse strand, counting down.
CTGGCTGGGTGATGGTCCATGTCAGAAGACGGAGATCTTCTTTTTATTCCATTAAACTTTGGGATCTGGTTATGATATCATGCCTCATGTATTTTCATCGACAAACGATCATAGTAGCTGGTTATCTGGTCCCTGTGGAACCCAGGCTTGTGCGGGGGAAGCAAATAGGAAAATCAGGATTTGGTTAGTCTCTTAAGGGCTCAAGCCTTCTGTTCTCATGGGTCTGGCTGGCCCGCCTTCCCATCTCCTTTGTCAGGTCGGATGGCGTTAAGAACACTCCGTCCACACACTATCTCAAAGGAGACACACGGGCTTCTTTACACTTGGATTGAATTTTCTAGACTCTGAGGTTAAACAGGCAAAGGAATGACTGTTTTAGCATTTCCAGTGATGTCTCAACCAAGGGACTGATGCGATGGAGGTGCCAGAGGAGGGCATGCACGAGGGAAGAGGGGTGAGGTCAAGGCACTGGTGAGCAGGACCCACATGAGTCAATCATTCTGGCTGCTAAGTAGGTTGATTTTTTTCTGCCTGGCTACATGGTGCACTTCAGGTAATTGTTTTTTCTCTTTTACTTTTGGGAAGATGATCCCAATTTAAGCAGTTGCGTCTAAGTTTTTAGAATTTTTTAAAAAAGGAATTCTTAAACCAGTTCTTAAAATGTCTGGGATTTGTTTCAAAATAATCCAGGGGGAGAGAAGGGAACCAAAAGGAGAGGATGGATGAAATTATATGGGTTATGATAATTGTTCAAGCTGAAGGATGAGTACATTCTGTAGTTTTGAAATTTTCTATTGTAAAAGTTAAAAACAAATGAACGAACAAAAAACACGAGGCAGAGAACCAATGATCCAGAACTTGCTAGTTATTAGTTTCAACCTTTAGCTTCACCTAAGCCTCTTTTTAAACACTGCTAACAAGGAATGCTGTCTAACATCATTTTCTCTTTCCATATCTCCCCACCTTATAACAGAGGTATTAACAAACAGCGGGATTGCCAATGGACAGTTGGGACCAGGGAGGGTTTGATGAGGAGGGAGGTGTAATCACGGCCCATGTGGGATGGAGAGTTCCCTGTAAACACATCCACCGGCTTCATGTTCTCTTGGTGCCCGGGCAGGGAAATCAGCACCCCCAAGTCTCACTGGTCAGCACATATTGAAATGCCAACCTACAGAGGGTGGCTACACTTTTCCTTAGTTCTTGCGGTTAGAATGAGAGTCAAGATCAATAATGATAAACAATTGTGGGGGAAGCCATGGGTTTATAAAGGACGGGGAGAGAGTCAGCTCCTTTCTTCAGTGCGGCCTGTCTCGTCTCTCCCCTCGTCTCCTCCCCGCCCCGGGTGTCAGACCCCATGAGCAGGAGGTGTCACGGAAGCGAGGAGCTCATGCATCCATTGGTGTTTGAAGGAGCTTGATCAGAATACTTCCCTGGGAGCAGCACCCCAGGGCTTCCCTTCCCATTATCCTTCACTGTTAAATTATGCTCCGTCTTAAATGTGCCTGGCAACTCGAAAACACGGTAGACTCTGAACTTGATTCCAATCATGAGCCATTGTTCTGTACAGTCAGAGGCTTCTAGGAAATCAAACATGAGAAATCTGATAACTAACCAAACATCCCACTAAGTACTTACAAATCTGGAGATATGAGAATGTGGAGATGATGCAGATCTTTCTGAAAAGTATCCCAAATATTACCTAAAACATAACCCATAAGTTGACCTTGTGCATGTGAAATAAACCAGGACTCAAAAAAGGAGAGAGTTGGCACTCCCCCCACCCCCCTGCATCCCTGCTATCAGTTAACTCAGATTAAAGAGGATTTCTTGGCACAAAGCAGCTTGATTCTATTTCACCTGAAGTAATGAGGTGAGAAGGTAAAAAAAAGAGGCCAATTTGAGGAGAGGCTAACTGAGTAAGTTGACAACTCAAAGGAAAAATTAAAACACACTGAGGATTTTGTAGGAAAACAATAAACCAAAAATTCTGTAATACTGATTTCTGAACACTATTTCATGGGGTAGGGTGGGGGAGGGGTTTATAGGCAGCGCCTCTTCTTTTACTTTGGGCAAAAGATCTGATTTCTTCTTGCTCCCATCAAGAGGAGGGTTTAAGGATTGCTTCATTTTTGCCCAATGGCTAAAAAACATTCTCTTCTATCCTGTAATTATGCTCTAGCTCCAGCCAAAGCAATTAAGGCTACGAGGCTAGTTCAAACCTCCTCTTCCCTCTTCCCAGAGAACACCTGAAAAGCATAAAATAACATGGTTTTGCCGCATACCTTTCTGTGATATAAATATTACAATGCAAGCTTAAAGAGCAGCAGAGGACCTCCATGGGAGGTGCTGCTGAGGTCCTGCTCAGGCCTCCCCCTCCCCCGCACCCCGTGCACTCTCCGAATTGCTGGGAGTGTGGGCTGCTCACTGTCCTCACCATCCGCGCCCCCTCCCGGGGAGGTCACAATTGCCATCGAAGTCAGGAGGGGAACAATTGAGAGCTGTTCCTGCTGAAGTCAGTGAATACTACGGGCTGCAAGGAGCTGCCCCCTTGCCTCAAGGCAGAACTTACTCTGGTGCAGTTCACCTACCAGAATTCACTGTAGGACAGAGAAGAAGCTCGAATCCAGCTACAACCACATGCTTGCTCAGTGACCTCGCCTTCCTCTCCTGCCCCGTCACTTCCCCGCAGGCTCCCGAGAGTACACTCCTCGATAAAGCCCTCCACAGCCACACTCCTCTCGGGCTCTGCTGCCAGGGAACTTGGCCCAGGACACTCCGAGAAGCCCATGGAAGCCAATGAAAAGGAACACTTACTATGTGTAGCCCGCCACCTTTCGACGTGTACCAATCTGGCCCATTTCATGTGTTTAACCCATAGACACAAGCACATACACTGAATAGCCTTCAGATTGCAGGCAGAAGGTAGGCTGCGATCTACAGTAGCCCACGTGTCCTATCTGAGCACCCCACTTCACAGAGGAAATAGACTTTCCACCGGCCAGACCCATTTCCCAGTGCAATGCACAGACCAGACCGCAAGACTCATTTCCCAGCCGTGCCCTTATCGGCGGAGACCAGGCTAACACCCCTCTCCTGTTCTGTTAGCGGGAGGTTCCTTCCCTAACACTCTGTCACCTCTGTGTGAGGCAGGCTGGCTCTGTGCTCATTATTACCGTATGGTGTGCGCTGTTCTTCAATTCCAATTCATTGAATGAAAAAGAAAACACCCCTCAGGTGAGGTTTGACTGAGCCCCTTCCACGTGCCTGATGATGCCGAGGTCAGTCCAGACCACATCAAAGAGAAAAACATCGTTTGTCTCTTGTTGCAAGAATTAAAGGCACAGAACGAATCAACGCTCCCATTAGGGAGCACCCAAGTTTGTTGAGGGAAGCCAAGTTCCTTGACTTAAAGCCTTCGCATCTCCCGGAGCAGCTCTTCCGCAGCAGCAGGGCCTGGCTTGCTGGCGCTCACCTCAGCAGCTCAGCGTCCGATGGCCAGCCGCACTGGCTGGTCCTTTCTATTTGGCAGCCTGATGGGACGCCCACTCTGGCCGACCTCCTCAAACTGCCTGAAGCCAATGGCAAGCTTCCTTACCCACAGTTGTTAGCGATATCGGCTTTCCTGAAAGTTTGGTTTTTTGTTTTTTTTAAAGCATTGTCTTTCTTCTGCTTTGTACCCTTTCTGCCCTCCTACTAATACCGTGAGATAAAACGCTGGGATTTCCTTGGTGACGGATTATCAGCCCACGGCCACAGACCTCCGTAGGAGCAGCTGCAGTGAGCACTGGTCTCCACCCGAGCAGGGCTGTCCTGAGATGCAGACCCAGCTCCCAGCCTCTGCTGGGCCACCCATTACACTCTCAGGTCCAGAAACTTCTGCCAAGAGGAAAACAATACCTGCCTCCCAAAGTGACTGTCAGGAGTAGAACACAGAAGCATAAGGGGACTCCCCAGCAAAGGACCCCTCTAGGATGTATGATCAATACGAATGCCCCCCCCCCCCCGCTCCCCTTAGTGTCCTCGCTTGCTGTATTGTTTCCACCAACCAAAGTTCTCACACAATATGGTGGTCAAGGGCATGACTCCTTCGAACCCAGTGAGGGAACATGGTTTGGGGAACAATGTTCGACGTGGGTGTTCTGAGGGCCCCCACATAAAGCACCTACCTGGTGGTCGTGCGGATGGTGTTTTCTTTTGTGTGATTGTGCTCTTTGCTCACTTTTTCTGGAAGGAGAAAGAATGAAACACATCTCTTAGGAGTGGTCAGCAAACTCATTAGTCAACAGAGCCAAATATCAACAGTACAACGATTGAAATTTCTTTTGAGAGCCAAATTTTTTAAACTTGAACTTCTTCTAACGCCACTTCTTCAAAATAGACTCGCCCAGGCCGTGGTATTTTGTGGAAGAGCCACACTCAAGGGGCCAAAGAGCCGCATGTGGCTCGTGAGCTGCAGTTTGCCGACCGCGGTCTTAGGTCACTCACACGCAACTTGTGTCTTTACGGCTTCAGCCGAAAGAGCATCACCGTTTCTCTCTTGTGGTTTTCTGTTTGTTTTCTCTTTTAAACAGCCGAACCCCCCTGTCTCATTGGTAAAGACCATCATCAGAAGCATGTAGATAGCATCCACAAAAATGTGATTAAAAACAAATCAAAGGGAACAGTTACCAACAACATTCAAGCGTGTTGTCTGCTTTTAATCAGGCCTGAGGAAGTACATGTACACACACACACACACACACACACACACACACACACACACACTTGTGCACAGAGATAGTTATTTCTACTGGATCTTTCCCCAGCTGAAAATTTCTGCTTCCCTCTGATTCAGCAGGAAAACTGCCGTTGTTGCAACTGTTCCGCTCCTGACTTCGATGGCAACCTCTGTGCGTTCTGTACTGTCGGCCCCTTTGTGAGTGGGGATATAAAAACAGCCGTAAGACCTCTGGGTGCTGCAGCCACCGAGCGCGGGCGCTGATAAATGTCACACGGGACGCAAACTATCATTAGACAAGGAGAGGTAGACCCTCCCTGCCTCTGTCTGGAGGTCCGTCCCTACCAGCTGTCAGGAATTATTTAATTAGCTTTCAAGAACACAAAAGCTGAACTCTGGCCTCCCCCACGCAGTTCAAATGTGAAGATTCTGCCCCGACTGTCACAGCTCTCAATGGCTTCTTTTAAGTGTCCAGAGAAAACCCGGCCAACTCTACAAGGGTTTCAGGTTTCAACGGCAGGGCAACTAAAAAAAAACCAACCACCTAATCTTAACGGATTTGGGGAAAAATTTCAACAAAGACGTACCACATCTGTCCCATGCTCTGTAACAAGAGTCTGGAGCTGCTGCACGCCAGTTTGCCGGGACAATTCCTTTCTGTCCACTCGCCAGTGACAATGAGGGTGAGTTTAGATTCCCAGGCAGTGTTCTTTTAGAAAGCAGGAAATCGGGGCTAAATGACTTGCCTGAGGTCACCCGGGCAGTTGTGGCAGCGCCAGGGTGAGAACTCTCAGACACAAAGTTTCGAGCTGATAGCAGACTGTGATAATGGACTCTCAGAGACGAGACTCTGAAAAGAACCTCACAAGCCCCACTTTTGCCAATTGTAACTGCTAAATCATCTTCCAGGTTATACTGTTTTTAGAGATTTTTAAGCCTATAAGAAAAAAAGCACCTTGCACGTTTTGGAGCTTGCAAAGATCTGTGTCCTATTAAGCGGACAGAATGAACTATTTCTACCACGGCAGAACTCTGCACAAAGACAGTCCTTGATTGAGAACCCGGAGGCTTCCATTTTCGGCACCAACTATAGTGTCACAGGTGTGGGGGGTGTGACTGGGCCGATGGAAGGTGGACTATCATGGTGGCACACGGATTCTAGCTTCTTTTCTCTTTCCTGGTATTTTCCTTAGCGGGGAAAACAAGTGAATACTTAAATAATGAGGCAGTTAATGGGTGCTTTAAATTTGTTATCTGTCACAAAGAGCTCATCCAACATTAGTAACAAACCTTACTGATGCAGGGACTTCAATATATAGACTTGACTGTGGACAAGGGAGGTACCTCTATATAAATCTAAATCTAATACGTGTTCGTATCATCAGTCTCAATCATGTTCAGACAATCTGTTAAGGATAGAAGTATGCAGTTTGAAAGAGTTAACAAAGGGAAAAATGTAGGTGCTAGAACTCTCAGCTATTCTATCTAGACCCTTAGCCGAGCTGGTAATTACTGCACTTTTGAATTCCAAGTATTTGAAGTAGATACAGTTGGTTTCTAGAAAACCTTCTACTAGGCTAGAGCCAGAAAGAATCCCCACTCTTCAACTTATGCTTTTTCCTTTCCTTGATATGTATTTTTTTTTTGCGAGATACAGCACAATCTCATTAATTCAGACCACACTAATTTGGAATTCATGGTAATTCAGTCACTGTTGGAGTAAACTGAAGTTTATCTTTTGCACATTAGAAGAAAAAAAAAAGGCTGTTAATCAGATCAACTGCCTAAACAAAATTAGAGGTGAGACGTGTAGCCTAGTCAACAGGGATCGTTTGCACAGGATTGAATAGAGTTCTAATTTCAAACGATTCTTAACTATTTATTAAAGGAAGTTTGGCAGGAGTTCAACTTGGCAACCTTTTATTAGCTGAGTTTGAGTTGCGGTAGGCATGTCCAAGGAACGAAATTGATTTCTGTCTAAAAACAAATCCTATCACGTGGGTCTTTTTACTTTGAGCGGCTTTCCTCACAATTATTCCCAATTACTGACATTTTCCTGCACGCAAACATACCTGACAGTTGAAACAGGAGCTCGGAAGCCATCTTCACAGAGATGTCCTGACTGAAGAGGTTCCGCTCTGGGGGCACCCTGCCCTCTGGCATCTTCTGTAAGGGTTCGGTTTTCTCTCGCCCGATTAAAGTGCTATAGCCAACATTCCGGCTGGGTGATATGGAGACATGCGAGTCCTGGATGTCAACCTCCATCGGTTCCTCTTTAATCTTCACAGCCTGGCTTTCCTTGTAGCTTTCCGCTGCAAGCAGGTGCATGAAGAGAAACAAAAACACCAGCGTTTCTTAATTTGGAACCAAAACCAGTTTTCTGATCTTGGAGAGAACAATGAGGCTGGAGTTAAGCAGCAGTTTAGAAGAGGATGCCGTGGCACACTGGACGGTAGTTGGGAAAACTATTAGTTTAGTCCATTGGGTTTCCCGAAAAAGTAGGCAACTGAAGCCTGAAAAACTAAGTGACTTGCCCAAGGCCACACAAATAGCAGCAGAGCCAGGCCTACGTCTCCTGATCTAGAACTCAGGGTCCCTTCCTCTTGGCCATGCTGTTTCCAGAACATACAGAGAGGATGGTGTCTATCTGTCTTCGCTTTAAAACTTAATTTCCATGCATAAAATTAGAGCTGGCATATTAATATAATGACTCCCCCTATTTTTAAAGTTCTGATTATTTTTTTTTTCTTTCTCTTCTAGGGCACCCAAATTAATAAAGGATAAATTCAGTTGATTCAACTGAAACGTTTACACCTTGCTGGGAGGTAGTAATCCCCAAGACCACCTAGGAAGTTAATAGCAGCCCAAGGATTAACACTTAGAAAAACAGCACTCTTACAGGTTATAATAACGATTCAATTTACGGACTGCGCTTACTTTCGTGTGACTGTTAGATGTGTGGTCTCTAGTCTGAAACACACATTCCCTTTGCAAGGCTGGAGTGCCTTTGTGTCCAGGTGTCCCTTCGAGCTAATGGCAGAATATCTTTGAAACAAGGTGAGGCAATTAGCCCAGCCATTAATATGGGTCACTTTAAAATAAGGCCGCCACAAATAAGTTTCAAATCAATCAGCATTTATCAGTAACGACTGTGTACTCAGCATTCCAGAAAACAAAAAACAAAAAGAACTCAGACAGACAGATAGACAGAGTAGTGAATTGCATGGTGACCTCCCCAAAAGATATATCTATGTCCTAACCCCAGGAACCTGTGAATGTAACCTTATTATGAAAAAAGGTATTTGCAGGCGTGATTAAGTTAAGGATCTCAAGATGAGATGATCCTGGATTATCCGGTAGGCCCTAAATCCAATGGCAAGTGTCCTCATAACAGACAGAAGAGGACAAGACACACACACAGTGGAAAGGCCATGTGAAGGCAGACACAGTGCCCCGCCCAGATGCACATGTTGAAACCTCACCCCCAGTGAGATGGTATTTAAAGGCGGGGCCTGTGGCGGCGTTTCGGTCATGAGGGTGAAGCCCTCACGAGTGGGATTAGTGCGCTTACAAAGGAGACCCCAGAGAGCTCCCTCGCCACTTCCACCGTGTGAGGACAGAGTGAAAAGTCACCTGTCTAGGGCTCAGTGGACAGAGCGTCGGCCTGCGGACTCAAGGGTCCCTCCCAGGTTCGATTCCGGTCAAGGGCATGTACCTGGGTTGCGGGCACATCCCCAGTAGGGGGTGTGCAGGAGGCAGCTGAGCGATGTTTCTCTATCATCGATGTTTCTAACTCTCTATCCCTCTCCCTTCCTCTCTGTAAAAAATCAATAAAATATATTAAAAAAAAAGTCACCTGTCTATGAACCAGGAAGCTGGTCCTCGCAGACACCAACTAGGACTCTTTGATCTTGGGCTTCCCAGCCTCCCAAACGAGGAGAAATAAATCTCTGTCGTTTACAAGCCACCTGGTCCGTGGTGTTCTATGAAAGCAGCACCGAGACCCTGAGACAGAGCCTGAAGTTATGCAGCCACAAGCCAAGGATTGCCTGGGGCCCCTAGACCCAGGAAGAGGGAAGGAAAGATTCTCCCCTAGAGCTTTCAGATTCAAACTTCTGGCCCCTAGGCCATGAGGGAATACATTTCTGTTGTTTCAAGCTACCAAGTTTGTGGTGTTTGGTGATGGATGGATGAATGGATAGATAGATAGACAGAGCAATAGGAAAAATATAAAGCAGATGTTGATCTATGGGACAGCCAGGGGATCTGAAGGGGGAAATCTCATTGCTGTACACTGAGTGGTCAGAGAAAACTATGCTTTCCTTGCTAAGTATGAGACAAGTGTAAGTCAGGGACATGTAGAGTTTATTGATTTGCAGTAAAGAAGATAGAGGAGCATTTTTAATTAAATGATTAAAATTCATATGGTGCTATCAATAAGCTCTTATGTAAGAAGGGTGCTAATTGTTCTTTTTTTCCCCCCCTTTTGACAGATTACACATGCTTCTCAGGGAAAACGACTTGTTTTTTGTCAGCAACTAAACTGCAGGCAACTGTTATACTTAATTTAGATCCCCTCCTCTTCCCCCTAACTCTGCCAAGCTGTTTTATCTCTGTCTGTCTGCGAAGCCACATTTCCTGATTCAATCACGCTTTAAAAAAAGAATACAAAGCTTTGCAAGTTACATGCTTAGCTCCCATGCCTGTACTTCCAGTCCACCTAATTCTCCCTCGAGTACCGACCACACCCCCCGCCCTCTTGGGTTCTGGTGACCTGACAGGCATCCCGACTTCCAGCTGGGTCACCCACCGCTGCACCACAACACGCGTTTCCCTCTTTGTCTTCCCTCGAAGTGCTTTTATTTTTAATGCGGAAAATAAACAGTGGGGTCAGTGTCACAGGTACATCATGATGTCTCTGAACCCTGCAAGTCACTCCCAAGCCCGAAGACAAACACAAGGGAATACTACAAAGAGATTCATTTAGTAAAAAAGTAAATAAATCTCAACAGCATACAGAGCAAAGCTAGAAAGCTCCATTATTCTTTCCCTCCCCACCCCCCCTCCACCCCCACCCCCACCCCCACCATACACACACACACATGCACACACTCACACCTTTCCCCAGCTTTGCTCCTGGATTAAAAACCACTTGGCTATTTGCACCACTGAATTTAATGAAATCGTTTTTAAAAGCTACTTGGGATAATTTCAAGTATAATTTCCATGAAGTACATTCTGCCCTTTCTTATGACAATCCTTGACCTTTCAAAAATGCATAAAACACTGGCCACTGATAACATCCTTTAGCGTTCTTAATCTACCGACGGACTCGAAACTCACGGAGAAGAGCTTTCAAACTGACATCTCCATGGGCAAGTGAGAAGCAATGCAAGAAATATTTTTATAGTCCTTGCTCTTCTAGGCATTGCTGCCAAGTGTTTTCTCGCCTTCTTGTTTTAAGCAGGGTTTCTCCACCTCAGTGCTGCTGACATTGGGGGGCCAGGTACTTCTTTGCTGTGGGAGGTGTGCGATGCACTGTAGGATGTTTATGGACAACCCTGGTCTCCACCCACTAGATGCCAGTGTCACTGTCCCCCTACTTGTGACCCCCACAAATAACTCCAGACGTTGCCAGTGTTCTCTGGGGGAGCAAAATCACCCCAACTGAAGACAACTGCTGTAAAGTTTTTTCCACACTCTAGTTTTCAAACCCCTCCTCCCAAATTCAATCAACACCCAGGGCTTTAAGGAAGGAAGAAAAAGCTCCTCAAGAGTTGTAGTTTGTTGTTTTTGTTTCTCATTGAATTTATTGGGGTGACAATGGTTAATAAAATTATATAAGTTTCAGGTGTACAATTCTATAATACATCTTCTGTATATTGTGTTGTGTGTTCACCACCCTAAGTCAAGTCTCCTTTCATCACCATATCCCCCTTATAACCTTTCCCCGCTCTCCCCGCTCTCCCACTCCCCTTTCTCTAAAGTTGTAGCTTTGGCTCCCCGTGTATTCAGCACCATCACAGCCAGGTGTGGGGCAGACTGGCCTAGGATGCAGGAGGCAGGCTGACTTAGGAGCAGGTTGTTTGCTATAGATCCCACTTGGTCCCCAGGCCAGCTCTCCCTCTTTAGCCGGGGGTGTTGGAACATAACAATGGTTGAATGAATCATTTCACTGACTTAGCTCTGATTCCCACTCTCAGGGACAGGTCTACACATCCAGGGTTTTATTCTTTTCCATCCTCCTCCTTCTCCATGCACATGATAAATTTGTTTTTAGAATCTCTTCCTAAAATAACAGGACAGATATTAATTTTACCCCAAGTGACCTATCCTGTTATTCCAAGAAAGAAATTGGCACACGGAAAAAGATGAGAAACCGTGTTAACAGTAGTTTATGCCTGCGAGGTGGTTTGCAGGTGACTGTTTATTGCAATGCTTACTTGTATTCTGTAATTTTTCAATTAAAAATATGAACATTTTGTCATTTATCTAAATTTAAAAAAACACGAAAAAAATTATATACGCCCATAAAAAAGCTGATAAGTCCTCTTTAGATGTGTTTAGAACACTGTGTGTGTAGGCAGCATCGGAAAAGTTGGTCTGTGAATCAGATACACCCTCTTCAAACGCTGCTTGGCAATGGGGGGAAAAGGGGGCAATGAGAATGCAGTAATTCTGTCTTTTCTAGCTTCATAAGCATAATGCATACCAGCCATCAAACGGTATTATTTCACTCACTAGTCATTTGGTCATTCTATAATCTTTTTCAAATGTCTACGTGTGCTAAATACTATGATATATGATGCGTGGGACACAGAGGTAAACAAGACATAGTTCTTTCCCTCAAGCAGTTTAAAACTAAATGAAAGATCAGACAAGTACGAACAGCCCTCTAATGCAAGAAGTAACATTGAAAAATATAGTGTGGGAAGAGGAGTCAAGGAAGACCATGAACCAAAGCACAGAGGTGGAATTGCACTCCTCCTGGGGTGTTCGGGGAATATTGTTGTCTGGTTTGGCTGGCGGGCCCATACTGAGAGGTGGGACTGGCACCCTGAATAAGCAGGACTCATAGGGTGTAAACATAACAGCAACTCTTACGTTTTGTCATTCATTGTCTCTTTAACCTTTTGCACTCGGATGTTGAGTGTGACTCCACATGGTTAGCATTAGAATAAAGGAATCAAGAAAAAAGCAAGTGAGTGCAAAGGGTTAAACCTGCCTGGTAGGAAGAGTTCCTCCCCTCTCCCTGGGGGAAAGCTCAGGCAGGCCCATACCTGATACTTCTTAGATGATACAAAGCCTTAAAACCCCTTTAAACAGCAAAACAGTCTTAATTCAGAATCCAGAAGACCCAATCCCACGTGATAATTCACACTTCAACTTTCCTTTGAGGATGGTCCTTCCCGCTGTCTGGAGGAGTCTACTGGTTACCTGTTTCATGGGGAGGGGAGAGTGTGGTGGGCCTCCCCCTCCTAGAGCCTTCTACCCAACATACCAGCTGCCCTTGCAGACCCCAGAGAAGGGCTAGAAGCCTAGGGGGAGGGAGGAGAAGCAGTGAGCGATGAGAAAGGCCTTACTTCACTCCCTGCTCTAGAATGTGCATGGGGTCCTGGAGATCTTCAGTCTCTCCCCTGCACTTCCCTTCACCTGACTGAACTCCCTTTTGCCGGGGTCACTCATGTCTTCCACTGACCCTAGGAACACGCCTGTTCACTCCCATCTCCTGTTGGGTTGAAGGACCATCAATTCTCTCGGCAGCCCCACTGGACAGCATTTAAATCAATGCCCACAATGCCAGCCCTCTTGTGGGAACCTAGTCTCTGTTGGGGACCCAGGAAACAGTGCCTTTTATTTGACCAGACAAAGAGGGCAAGCTCAGGCCCCAGGCAGCACACTCGGCCACCAAAGCGGCTGGCCACCCCGTGTCTCACCGTCTAGATTTCCCAGGCAGGCGTTGGGCACCAATCCACCAGGCTCCCCAACTGAGGACAGCACAAGGCAGACTGCTTAGATGTGTCCTTTAAGCCACGCTCTCTAGATTTGGGGTGAGCGGCTGGTTCCCTGCATCCATCCCCTCTCTTCTGCAGTGGGGGAATTGCAGCACAGTTCTCTCCACAACCCCCTTGCCCCAAACTTCAATAACCTCTTGCTTTTATATTCTCTCAACTTGGACAAGAGGTTCAAGAGTTTGTGTGGGGGGTGGGGTGGGGGATAAAAGATACATAACATGAAATCTGTCATTTTAAATAGTTTTAATTTTAAAAATATATATTTTTATTGATTTCAGAGAGGAAGGGAGAAGGATAGAGAGATAAAAGCATTAATAATGAGAAAGAATAATTGATCAGTTGCTTCCTGCACCGTCCTACTGGGGATCGAGCCCGAAACCTAGGCTTGTGCCCTGACTAGGAATTGAACTGTGACCTCCTGGTTTATAGGTCTATGCTCAACCACTGAGCCACGCTGGCTGGGATAACCATTTCTAAGTGTGCATTCCATGGCATTAAGCAGATCCCATTGTTGTGCAGGCATCACCACCATCCACCTCCAGAAAGTTTCGTCGTCCCCAAATGAAATTCTACCCATTAAACACTGTTTCCCATTTCCCTTTCTACCAACCGCTGCACCCATCATCTATTTTCTAACTCTGGCGAGTTCTTTTAAAAAATATTCTTCTGCTGTAATCTTGATGCTGAAGCCAAGTCTTCCATTTGACATACTGTTTAACTAAGAGTGTCAGATTATATTCCACAGAAATAAAATTGGAGAGGTAGGTAGGGGCAGATGTGGGCTCTTAGGGCCTGGGCCCAGCAGCCTGCCCTGATCGGGGAGGTGTGCACAGGGGGGGGTGTGTGTGTGTGTGTGTGTGTGTGTGTGTGTGTGTGTGTGTGTGTGACATGGTCAGGGTGCATTTCAGAAGGAATGGAGGGAGCACATTGTCTCATCCAAGCATGGAGATGATGAGGGCCTGACCAATGGTCGTGAGGACTGAAAAATGCACGAGACAGGCCAGAGGTTGAATGGGGAGGAATTGGTGGCGGAGAATCTGAAGCGAGAATGAAGGGACCAATGTGGGAGAAATTATGAAGAAACTTTGTACACGGCCTGCATAGAGGGTAGTGGGATGGAAAAAAATAATTCTATGACTTTGAAGCCTTGAGATTTGGAAGATGGTACTAATAGGAGTAGGAATACAAAAAGTTGGGTTGGGGGAAAAGACAAAGGGAAATTTTCAGTTCTGTTTTGGTGAAGTGTTTATGATTCCTGCAGGAAGTGGGCTTCCTGATGGCTCGTGGGCAGCAGGAGACTCCGCAGCGACACACCGAGCAGGGGTCATCTGAATCCGGGGTCTGGGTGGGGTCAGCCAGTGAAGAGCACGTGGGCAGGTGGAAGTGTTACCTTTACTCTTAGAGTGGAGGAGGAAGAAAAGGAGCGAGAAAAAGAGGTGGAGAAAAGAGGTCCATCATGGTGTGTGCCATGGCACCCCAGAGAAAAGGGGAGAGGTTTACAGGCACCCCCACAGGAGCCTCCTGCTTCCCGCCTTCCCTGACCCCCAGCACCGCTCCATTCCCGCCCTTGGGTTGCGGTCCCCTTACCATATGCCTCCCCTTAGTTTCTGTCCCACAGCAGCCCAGCCCCAGGGTGTCCCTGCGCTGCTCTCAGCACTCTTCCACGTGCCTTCACGCTCCCCCAGGCCTGAAAATTCCCACTTGCCTGGATGTGCCATGCGGTTGCTCACCTTTTCCCCTTCTTAAATATTCTATTCAGATTCCAAAACTCTTTCCATGTCCCTCTGTGAGCAGCATTCCTTTATCTCTCCTGACTGGCGCTCTCCCTGCTCTCTAACCTCCACATTGTACTGACCTTGCATACTGTGGTCACCGCAATGATCATTTATGGGTTTGTTTCCCTCTGGACGGAGCTCTCCGGGAGAGCTAGATGCGTATTCATCTTTCATCCCCAACACTGTACAGGGCCTGGCACATGCAATATGCTTAGTGCACGTTAGTCACCTGAAGCATTGCTGGCAGCAGGCGTGCAATGCTATGCTCCCTCTCCTGGTCCCCAGTCCGCCACAGACACTCACACATGCTACAGGACAAAGCACCAGCAATGCCACTGAGATAAACAGTAATAAGTGGCCTCTCTCTCTGGACTGCTCACTGTCACAGTCCTGAACTAGACGTGTTTTACCAAAATGAGATGCTTCAAACAGCCTCTAGAACAGTGGTTCTCAACCTTTCTAATGCCACGACCCTTTAATACAGTTCCTCATGTTGTGGTGACCCCCAACCATACAATTATTTTCGTTGCTACTTCACAACTGTAATTTTTCTACTGTTAATGAATCGTAATGTAAATATCTGTGTTTTTCGATGGTCTTAGGCGACCCTGCTAGCGGTTCTCAACCTGTGGATCACAACCCACAGGTTGAGAACTGCTGCTGTAGAGCCTAAGACCATCAGAAAACACAGATATTTACATTACGACTCATTAACAGTAGCAAAATTACAGTTATGAAGTAGCAACGAAAATAATTTTATGGTTGGGGGTCACCACAACATGAGGAACTGTATTAAAGGGTCGCGGCATTAGAAAGGTTGAGAACCACTACTCTAAAAGCAATGGCAACTATGCCGTGTGGGGACAGCTCACTTTCTAGAGGGATATTCCTGTCAATCAAAAAAGTTAAAAATCTTTCCTCTCCAACCTGCCGTCCTCAAAGACACAAAGTTCTTGGTTGGGCATACAAACATTGTCCAGGTATAAAACAATCCCTGTAGGCGCCGGGGTCATACCTTAACACCCTGTGAGCAACCGTGCAGGCTGAAGGGAAGCGAAGTGAAACAAAGGACCAGGAACAAGAAGTGAGATCACACCGCAGCATCCTATCGCAGGGCCTGCCATCTGGTAAAGGTGCGCGGCCTTCTCCCTTCGTTTTCTCTTACTTGATTCTGCCTTTGCCCAAATCGAAATGGAATGAAGAGTTGGGCTGGGTTTCCTTGGTGGCACAGGGAGAGGCAAGGATGCAGGCCGAGCTGGCAATGCTACTCCACAGAAGCTGTGCATCAGAGCTGGTCTCAGGTGGGAGCGAAGCAGCCTGGGCCGCAGCCTTCCCTCACCCTACGGGGGGGCTGTGTCCCTCACTCTACATGCTATCACAGAACAGCAGCACATGCAAACCGAGACACATTTCATGCTCTTTAAAGGACTGGATTGTTGTGTGCTTCCCCACGGGGGTTATGCAGGAAATTTCATTCTCCTGTACGGTGTGGCCCTTGGTTCATCTACGCTGTGCTCAGAGCCCAGCGGTCCCCAGTGGGGAGAGGCTCCCAGTCCCGCTCTGAGGAATGAAATCCGAAGCTGAGCCTTTCCCACGGGGGCTGCCACACTGCAGAGGAAGCACAGGCTCTGGTCAGTTGCCCACTTGCCCTAGTAGACATATTGGTCATCTGTTCCTGGGGAGAAAGTGAGGAAACTTTCTCCATGGGAGGAACCAGTGGTGAGGCAGACTTTTCTCTGGTTCTTCTAATATCCGAGAACCTTCAAGAACAGCATTTTCCAGCCCCCTCTTCTTGGGACAATGGAGTGGGAGATTGATTCCCTGGAGTGGACAAAACACATGGTCTGCAGGATAACAGGCACAGTGGGCAGGGGTGCTAATGGTGTGGGATAGGGAACTGAACTTTCTTCCTCCCTGAATTAAAAAGAAAAAAATAGTATTCTTCAACAGAAGAGCCCACGAATGACCTCCAATGCACAACACACACACACACACACACACACACGTGTGCGCGCGCGCACACACACACACACACACCCCATTTACCCAGAACTGAGCAAACCACGAGACCAATTCAATGTCTAAAAGAAAGACAAACACAAATTTGCACAAAATTAAATAATGCATTAAACAATCATTTAATTACTGGTAAATTAAATCATCTTTCCAGGTAGTAAAACCAGTCTTCACAGTAATCTAAACATTAGGAGGATTCTGTTAAAATGATGAGGCTAGGTTTTTTGTATGCCCCTCACACACACACACACACACACACACACACACACACACACACACACACACATCACCTTTCTGATTCCTGAAACAATTATAAGATACTTTATCAGACTTGACCTTTTGAATTGGATCACCAAAATTATTAATTAACCAGCGTTTGCCTTCTATTATCAGTATACTACCTGGTGACTTAAGAAGGAGAAATAACAAACATTGAAGAATCAGCTATGCATGCTAGAATCCACAATCAGACAGAAGTAAGCAGGGGGTCAACTTAGAATCAAGTTCTTAAAAGCACACAATGAGCAGCCCCAGGTGTTCCATTTCACTAATTGTTCTGAATTTGCAAAGAACAAATATGCCCTAAAAATGGAACTTGAACTTTAAAGGCAATAAAGAGTTAGTGAGATCTGGAAGTTCTCTTTCAGGGGTCCGAGGGACATATTTTCCATCAGCGTGAAGTACTAGATGCTTTCTTCATCTGTCGGTTTTTATGTCAGTCTTCATTCGCATCCCCTATTCCAGCAAGCAATGCCCCGGGTCCTTGGCTGAGACACCCGGGCCTTTGCTAATGTTTTCAGACTGGCCACAAAACCGGCCCAAGGTTGCAGCACAGGTTTTGGACTTGATTCTGGGTAAGATACTGCCTAGCGTGAAGCTACGTGGGAGGTTCCTGTGACACAAAGGAAGGTCTCTCAAATAATCACAAGTCAGAATATCTCCATTACATTTCACTGTTGTCCCTTTCACTTCTTTCCAAACGACAATCAAGAGTATTGGGGGTCCTGGGAGATCAGCTTCTGCAACCAGCCGTCATGTGGAGGGGCTCAGGCATTAGCCGTTGAACTCTGGGTCTCGGTGTTAATGTCAAACCTCTCCCAATCATCTTGTTTTCTTTTCATTTGATGATTTCACTGGAAATTAGCTAAAGAGGTGCATTTAAACTGTATGTCTGCCATTTGGTAACATTCCAAATGATCTCATTTTTTAAAAATTAACCTATTTTCCATCTAATGTCCAGAATATACTTTTCTTGTCTCACATTTTTAAAAAAAGAAATAGGGTCAATTGAAGTATCTGATCTAACCTTAAAGCTATTTAACATCATTATCCTTTGCCATTTAATAAACCTAAGCCCTGTTCACCTCATTTGTTATGATTAATAAGCCTTCCTCTATCTTTCCATGAACTTGAATGCTAAGGAGGGGTGCGCATGTCGGTTTTAAACAAAATTCCTGAAAGATTCAATAGAATTCCTGCTGACATAAAAAAACTACCAAAAAGCAGGGTCCATCTCTTGTCAAGTGCCTTTTGCACAAAGAGGGGAGAGAAGTGCAGAGGGGGTCCTTAATGCCTAAAGAGAAGAAGGAGCAAGGAAAGAGTTTTATTTCATTATTGAGAGGTTTACAAAACGTTTAAAGTATTTTCCACTAACAGGTGGTTAAAGGGCTTTAGTATATGCAGACAAGTTTAAAGTACTTTTCTTAGGTGGTGCTAAATCTTACTGAGTCATGTCACAAGGGTATGTATCTCTGTTGAGACATCCTGACGACATAGCCTCCATTGGTCGATGTTCCTAGCAGGCAGGGAAGGGCCGTAAGCATGGGGCAGAGAGCAGAACATGCCTGAACAACAGAGACTAGGACCCAGGCACTCACAAGAGGGAGAAGGGGGTTCTAATAGATGGGATGGGAGGAGAGTGCAGGCTCCATGCAGCAAAGGGCACGGTGCTGTTTGCCTTCGTATCCCTGGTGCTCAAAACGGGGCTTGGAAAACAATAGGAGCTCTATAAACATTTGTTGAATGAATGCGTAAGCGAAAAAAACAAAACCGAAGCAAAAAAAAAAAAATGAAGATCATAGAAAATAAATGGAAAGATAGAAAGAGAAGTAAAGGAAAGTTAAAGTATAGGGTTCACTTAAACCTCAACAAATCTTTGCACACTTTTGCCAGAAATCAAGGCAAAAGTATGATAGCCTAATAGCCCATGATGAATGAGCCTTTGCCTGTGATAGGGCCCCATCCCTAGTACCATGCCTGTGGGAACCCCTGGACTGAGGGTGGGACCATCCGATGGTGGAAAATGATCTCTCTGGCTCTTGATTTCACCTCATGATTCTTGGAGACATGGAGTACATGAAGTCTTCACAGAGTATTTTGGCTGGGTTTCAGCCTTCTTTTCCAAACTTTTTTTTTTTTTTTTTTTTTTACAATCAAAGCTACTTACAAGTATGGTAAGTGACTCATTTTAATTCCCCTTCCTCTCTCTGTTCCTGTGTCCTGTCTAGAGCAGGTGGTAAAGAGCAAAAAAACAGAGGGAGAGGTCACCAGCCCTCACCCGAGAAGCAGGCCCTCACACTTGCACACTCGCTGTCACACAGGATGACTACTGGAGGCTGTGGGAGTCTCCAAGAAAGCGAGACACAGTCAGACAAAAAGAGCTTTCTAATGTGAACAATGTTTCAGGAGAAAACGTTCTCAACAGTGCTTGCATGGGACAAACAAGGGGCAAAAGGTTTTCTTTAGCACAAGTAATGGAAAGAAGATAACCATCTGTCTTGGTTAAACTATCCTCCTAGTCCCCAGTTTTCTTCTTCAGTCCCTACAGCTCTTTTTAAAAAAGGTAGAAGAAAGACAAGTATTGTCTACATACTACCAATAAGTTGGTTAAATAAGCATTGATGAATTCCAAGCAAAGGTTCCCATCAATATTCGAAGACACAGCGAGGGGTGATGATTCCACTTTCAGAGTTAGTCCCCCCAAATCACTGTCATTTCACAGTTGGTCCTCATGAACCCTTCAGCTCTGCTGACGGTCTCTCTCCTTCTCTACTACAGGGCATTAAGTGTACATTGGGCGACATGTATGTGGACCCCAGGAAGCCTGCAGGAAGCCTGTCCACATGAATGTCCCGGCTCCAAAACAGAATTTCTGGGTGTGACAATAGGGAAGTGTATGCATATATTTAACCCTTTGCACTCGCTTGCTTTTTTCTCGATTCCTGCTATCGATGCTAACCGTGTCGAGTCACATTCGACATCAGAGTGCAAAAGGTTAAGTGTTTATGGGGATAAGGATGGTGGTAGCAGGAAGTAAGCAAACATGTTTGTAATTTGTTCTTTACACCGGTGTCCTCATCACCTAATTTCAGACCTAAGATAAAACGTGGCGGGGCCATGTAGGGCCAATCACCTCCCCTATTTCTCCAGTGGAGGATGTAAATGATACAAGCATGTGGCAAACCATGGAAAACCAGGGAACGTTGTGAATCCAGCTGCTATCCCATACTTAGGAAATGGTAAGTCAATCAACTCCCAGCACAAACTCAGGATGGTTTAAACATGGGGAAGCTATATGTGGGTGGAGAAGACAGAAGAATTATTAGGAGGGAAGACCAAGGTCCCTTCAGAAAGAATGCCACAGGTCCTGCCGCTCTGATAAAGAAGAAATACCACTTTCCAATCCTGTGTCTTCCTGTAAGAACAACAGAAGCCATAGGGAGAAATAGTTCCTTTTCTGAAAGTGTGCCATTTTTGGACACTCCCCTGCCCAACGAAAACGAACGGCCCTGTCATCCCCAGGTGCGCACACTCTCTGAGGGGACGTGGCCACAGCAAACGGGCTACCTGGCCGTGGGAGAGGAGTCCCCTCTCCAGAGGTAGGTCTGCGATACCAGCCGGTACCCAGGTGGGCACAGGATCCATGGGGGTTAATTATACATGCAAATGTTCCCCTTCTTTGACATGAGTAAGTGAAAGGTGAAAGGTTAATTAAGAAGAAAAAAACACTATGGAATGAAAATGTTTTAGATCTCTCGCTGAGAAATAGAATAGTTGTGCGCTCCCCTGCAAGGCCATAACTGTGGTAACATTATGGCCGAAAAGGCTAGAGTGGTGAAGACGATTTGAATGCATGGATAAGGTACACAGCTTCTACCAGGCAGGGAAATTTATCCTCTGAGTGAAGAATGGAATAGGATGTCTGACTGGTTACTCAAATTTTTGCATCCACACTGCAATTGGATCCCTCAGAAAATAAAGCTTCTTCTTTGCGTTTTAACCATCCAATAGTATTTACGAATGGCCTCTCTGCTAGTGCCACAGTTTATCTTGTAAATAAGATAACACCTGCCGTCATGTACACCAGAAAACAGAAAGCCACGCAGAAATAACCGGAGGGGGGCACACCATCCCCACTGCAAACACATTTCCTAGATGTCATTCCTCTTGTGCTCAATATTCTAAAGAAGGATCTGCAACTCCCCCCGCCCCACCACACCCTACTCCACCCCTCACCCCCTACCCTACTGCCCTACCCTCAACCTTACAACTGTGCTCAATCCCCTCCCTCCCTGGTCCAGCCAAACAGAAAAGGGATCTCTAATGAAGGTGGCGTGTCCCCGGGAACACAAGCCAGTACAGATGTTCGTGGCTGTATTAACATACGCAGCTATGCAACAGGGAGATGATAAAAAAAACAAGAGCCCTTTGAGTCTAGCCTTTCTGAGTCCCAGCCTCCGTGTGGGAGGCGGAGGAAGCTGGGTCAGGAAAGCAAAAGGGTGGCCTGAGGGTAGAGGGCTCTGAGGGGTGAAGCATGCAGGGTCACTGGCCCTAGGGTGTGCTGGCCAGCCCAGCTCCCACAAGAAGAGGGGAAGCAACCACCGCCCCTCAGGTGTGTGGGTTTGAGGACCGGCAAGCTGTGTGTGAGGTTACAAAGCAAAGAGAGGGTGCTTGCTTCCTAGTCAAAGGGTGAGGGTAGCTCATTTGTGGGGGGAAAGGAGAGCCTGTGAGAGCAAGTACCCTCCTCTTTCTGGGAAAAGAACGGCCCTTCAGAGCTGCATCGGCTATTTCGGACTCCAGCTGCCGAAACGGGCAGGTGAATAACACGCTGTGTATCCTCTGAGCTTAACGGGGTCTAGACCTTCAAGAAAAGAATTCTCTGGATACATAAACGTCACATTTTTATCTTGTTAAAGTGACTGATTCCTTGTTTGTATAAGGTACAGTTTTTACACCCCAAACATCTTCCGTTCTCGCTGAGTTTTTAAGTGCTAAAAAAAGAGTCTAATTCCTTACTGAGATTGAACTTTCCCACATATCCTGGGAGCTGCTGAGGATACACATGGCAATGAGGAAAGTCATCCGGCCAATTAGTTGTAAGCCCATTGCTGGTCACATTCATCATAAGTCATTTGAGAAAACTGGCATGCAAACATTCTCTGCCATCAGCTGAAGCACAGAACGTTGCAGCAAATTTATATATCAAAGGGTTAACTCTACTAGGGAGCTACTCATTCAATAAATTAGGCTTCGTAGTGTTTATATATGAAAATTAAATACTTGCTAATAGAAGTAAAGACGGGCTTTTAGTTTAATATTAAACAAGTCTCCGTTTTTACCTAATTTTTGGAATTATGGAAAATGCAATGATTCCATAATTATCACAAGCAACAAAATAAAAGATAGATAAACTGAATTATATCAAAATTGCAATGTTTGTATGTTTTTTTTGTTTGTTTATTTTTGCTGCAAATAGTGCCACCAAACAAGTGAAAAGAAAATCAGCAGGATGGGAAAAAATTGCAATGTTTGTGTGTTTTTGTTTGTTTGTTTTTTGCTGCAAATAGTGCCATCAAACAAGTGAAAAGAAAATCAGCAGAACGGAAAAAAATTGCAAGTCATATATCTGATAAGGAACTGATATCTGGAATACATAAGGAATTTTTACAACTCAAGAATAAAAAGACAACTCCATAAAAAAGTGGGAAAAGGACTTGAATAAACATTTCTCCAAAGAAGATATACAAATGGCCAGTGAGCACATGCAAATATGCTCCACATCACTAATCATCAGGCAAACGCAATCTAAACCACAAAGAAATACCAGTTCACACCCAGTATGATGGCTATAATAAAAAAGACAGACAATAACAAGTTTTGGCAAGAATATGAAAAAAACACTGGAACTCTTACATGGTTGGTGGGGATATAAAATGGTGCAGCTGCTTTGGGAAACAGCTTGGCAGTTCCTCAAAATGTTAAACATAGAATTACCATTTGACCCAGCAATTCCACTCTTAGCTATCTACCCAAGAAAAATGAAACATATGTCCACAAAAATACTTGACAAATGTTCACAGTAGCAAAAGTTGGGCAACAGCCCAAATTTTGTTCATCAACGAATGAATCAATGAAAAAAATGTGTTAAATCCATTTGATACCATGTATAAAATTAATATTATATATATATATATATTCTTGTTGTAGCCATTGCTATAATATCCAATAGAATAATATCCAGCCATATAAAGGAATGAAGTATTGATACATGTTACAACATAGATGAATCTTGAAAACATTATGCTAAGTGAAAGAAGCCAGCTACAAAAGACCACATATTATATGATTTAGCTTCTATGAAATGTGCAGAATAGACAAATCTACTGAGATAGAGAGTAGATTAGTGGTTGCCTAGGCCTGGTGGTGGGGAGGTGGATAAGAAATGACTGCTAACGGGTATGGAGTTTCTTCCTGGGGTGATGAAAATATTCTGTAATAAGATGTGGTGATGGTTGCACAACTCTGTGAATATACTAAAAACCATTTAATTGTATATTTTAAATGAATAAATTTGTGATGCGAATTATATCTCAATAAAGATGTTTTTTTAAAATGAGAAGGTGCTTGTGCTTAACAATCAGTCTAGAAGTTCCCTCTAAAGCATAACAATCTAAAATATATACATTCTTAGAAAAGTAGAGTACTGGGTTCAATAAATTTCTGCTCAAAAAAAATTTAAATAAAAAGAAGTATTTTTCAATTTCAGACTGATTAGACCAGTGGTCGGCAAACTGCGGCTCACGAGCCACATGCGACTCTTTGGCCCCTTGAGTGTGGCTCTTCCACAAAATACCACGTGCGAGCGCACACGTACAGTGTGATTGAAACTTCGTGGCCCATGCGCAGAAGTCGGTTTTCGGCTCTCAAAAGAAATTTCAATCGTTGTACTGTTGATATTTGGCTCTGCTGACTAATGAGTCTGCCGACCACTGGATTAGACTATGCCATGTTGACAGTCTTAAACTCTCAACTGCTTCAGTACCGTGTACTTGACAGTGTGATAAATAGACAATATTAATAAAACAAATAAACTAAATACTTTTCTACTGATGGTTCTAAATTGCTCTTTAACTCTTTCACATAGCTTTGCTAATACGTCACCTGCTCATTTTAGGAGTGAGCTTTGCTTTCAGCTGTACATAAGGAGGCAGAATCACAAGGAACTAGATACAGCTAGGCCTCCTGTGTTCATTTCACATAATTAAATGACATGAGTTTGAAGTAGGCAAAGGTGAGATGACATTAATATAAAACTGAAACAGCTATTTTCCATCCTTATAGATTATTATTGAAGTCCTACTGCTTATAAAGTTTGATAGATTACAAATTTCCAAAGGAGACATACCAAATGGAACAGTGGAATAATGTTTGCCCTGAGAAATCATTTAGTTAAAATCTCTAATTTCTCTTGAGGAATTCTTTAGAATAGAAGTGTCCCCGACATGGTCTTTGATTTGTCAGGGGTGGGGGGAAGCTTCTTCCTCCTAAAAGAATGCCAGCCTTGCCCAGGAATAACCATGTAACTTAACAGCAAAAAACCCACTGAAAACAGTAATATTATCTGAGGCTCATAATCAACACTCTCCTAACTTATTAGGTACATGTGCCCTTCTAAGAAAGGTTCCCAGGTACCATTATTTCATAATAAATTAAGAAAGATCTCCACTCAAGAGAAATGGTTCTTTTTAAAAAGTAAAACGTACATTCAATAGAGATTTGCTCTCCGTCAGCTTCAACCTAAGGCATTCTTTGCAGATGGACAAACTTATTTCTCTAGTTAACCACTGCCTCAGCTCAGTGCTTCTGGAGACTTCGCTGTCAGAATCACTGGTAGGGCTTGTAAAAACCACAGGGGGTCAGCCAGGTGCAGAGTAGGGCCCAGGAATGTGCATTTCTAACACTTGGCTGTGCTTCCCAACCTGTGCCGATGCTGCTGGTCTGTGGACTGTCCGTGGAGAAGCACCGCCTCAGACACACAGAGCTGGGGCTGGCTGGGCAGGTCTTCTCTGAGATTCGACCAGAAAGGAAACATCACCCAAAGGCCAAGACACATTTACATTTAACATTTAAATACCAGCAATCACCATAATCTGCTCCTCAACGTCTGTGGTTCATACTCATTGGCTATCATCCTGGTCTCACACCACCCTCACTCTTGCCCACCCAGGATGTTTCGATCCTATATAATAGCACCCATGTCTGCCCAACATGCCCTTATCCCTAGATACAGGAGTGTCCACTGGTGGGCCCCGATCAGAGTGAGGCAATCTGCTGGAATTTGGAATTGGGACTAAGAAATGCATGCCGAGTTGCTCTTAAATATATATATATATTTTAAATATATATATATATATATATATATAAATATATATATATATATATTGATTTCAGAGAGGAAAGGAGAGGGAGAGAGAGATAGAAACATCAAGAATGTGAAAGAATCATTGATCAGCTGCCTCCTGCACGCCCCTCACTGGGGATTGAGCCTGCAACCTGGGCATATGCCCTGACCGGGAATTAAACCTTTTAACTCCTGGTTCATACACAGGTTGACACTCAATCACTGAACCACACAGGTCTGGCTAGTTGTTCTTTTGAACTCAGAAGCTGTTGGCATCACCACTTTCTACCATGTGGTTGGGTAACAGAAAAAGTCCATCTGTATGTGCAGAGAGAAGGAGAAATGATGTGGAGGGTGAGGCCTCCTGGGTTCCATACAGTCCTCGGGCCCCTGGCTTCAGCGGACAACGGAGTCCCTGCCCTTGGGTTCGCTCCATAAATAACCCCAAACCTCCGTCTTCTATTAAGTTCCCTTCTTGCCTAAACTGGCTGAAGAGGATTACTTATTTACAACCAAAAGAGCCCTAATGAAAACTGTTAATCTTCAGGTACTTCTCTGCTTCAGTTCACTCAGAGATTATATTTACCTGAAAACTTCATCCTGCCCAAGTTCAACTGCTTCAACATCCCTCATAGCTGAAAGCCCGCGCTTATTTAGCTGATTCCCTGAACTCCGCATCACTATGTATTTCAAATCCAGGGTCCACTCGGATTCTTCTACTAGAGGCAATTATCATTTCTATTCCTCTCAACACTAGGCTGGGATAAATGAATATAAATCAGAAATGAATATAAGTCCATTTGGTGTCCTTTTTTTGCACACAGAAATAAGAAAACCAATAGACAGATTTCAAATTAAGGTCTGGATATGCAGTTTTACTTACCATGTTGGATAAATTTAAATGTTTGGTTTTTTTCAATAATGTTTCTGAATAACTCTGGCTTTCCAGCTACTTATTTTTGTGGAATTACATTTTTAAATCACTGTTACCCGCTACTTCCAGGTACAATCACATACGTGGTACATTTTATATACAGATCCCCATGTAAGCCCGTGGCTCCCAAAAGGGAGAAGAGAGCCTGACTTGATCTCTTCAAGTATAACAGAGACAACGCAGATGGGGTTTGGCGTCCTTTTCGGCGTTAAGTCCTATCTGTGGTAACACATCTGTTCCGTAAGTTGGCAAGGTCACTAGACCCTGCAAACCCGGAGTTTAATAGTGTGACTTGATTCCCTTAGTCTGTCGAATGTCATCTATCCTCTGTATTGAACTTCGGCATGTTGGCCTCCTTAAGTCAAGACTTCTGGGAATTATCTTTGGCAACTATACGCTTAGCAGAAAAGTGTGATCGTTTTTGGCTGCCTCGTGTCAGATAACAACAGGTAGTCGCACGCGCCCAGTGGTTTCCCCGGGAGTGGCTTGCTTTCTTTACGGTAATCAATGTATCTGGCCCAGCTGTCAGGCACTTGACTTCCCAATTAACAGCTGACATAGAACTCGAGCCACAGGAAGGAAGAAAACTCAGATGTCCCCAAACACGCAGCTAATGAAAAATGTAGTCTAGTCTCTAAGCATCTGTGTTTTCCCCCATGAAATGTAAATGTCCATTTGGAAAACAATATAACTACAGAGGTTTCTCCACATAAGGGAAGTTTCACATGATATTTGACTGGGCCACGGGCCCAACATCCATTAAGGCTTTATCATAAATTAAAATGGGAATTGAAGCAGCCAAAATTATTGACTAAGTCCCTCTTAGTAATTCCATGAAAAGACTGAAAGGGCCTAAACTACCACAGATCACAGCTTCCATCTCCAGGAAAAATCCTTTCATTCTACATTGTAGCTGTTCCTTGGGTCCAAACTGAAAGAAGGAAAAATATGTATGACAATGACCGCCCTTTTCTCCCCCGACTCCTCCTGACCAGAAGGGTTTTCCCCCGCCTGACAGGATGCCAGCAGTAAGGCCTGGGGTCTCATGGGAGGTGCACCCGGAGCGGCCCTGACTCCCCTGCATAGATGCTTTGGGACTGAATGACTACCCTTGTCCATAGAGGGACAGGACATGCCATGGAAAAGGGGGTCTGAAGACACTGACAAGTCCTGTATTTGGATGTCTTTTAAGGAACGAACATTGAAATTGTTAAAGTTACAACCTGAGGAAAGTCAGAGCAGCAGGTTTTTCCTAACACCTTCCTCCTTCTGAGAGCGCTAATCTATCCATGCTAAGAAACGCCCATGTCCACCTTAAACCTAGTCAAGGGTGAGTCTCCTTTGCCTTGCGGCTTCGGAATGATGGCCTTTGTGTTTAAGTCACACGCCCATATTGAGGACCAGCTTGGACCTTCCTTTGCAGGGCACTGGGGAGCAGAAGCACGGAGCTCCAGGTGCCAGTCACTCACTGGAAGCATTCCCCTGCCCTGGCTTTCTCCTGACCAGACAGACATAAGCATCTGGAGCGTAGGGACCAGGGTGCATATTTTTGTTTGAACCAGATCTCTTGCACTTAGAATGCTGGGAAATTTTTTCAGGGGAAAAAATAGTTATCTTCGTCTTCAAACACATTTCCACTTCCACACCACAAGGTAGGGCAGATGCCCTTTGGAAAGGCAATCATATCATCCACTCAATGATTGTTTAACCCACAGCACGTGGACTCAATAAAACTCAACATAAACATTTAGAAAGGCCACTTCTGTCCACAGATGTCATCAAATGTGCGTGGCTGCATGGCCATATTCCATTTGAGGGACCTCATTAACTAGGAAATGATTTCCTACTTCATGACTCAACGCTCATCATCTGAAAGGATTAAGATAAAATGCTTTTCCTGAAAAAACATCTTCCTTGAAATCTCATTTTTGTATATTCTCTTTCAGTGCCATCCCAGCTTTCTCTGCTCACAATACTGGCTGCACAGCAACAGAAATATTATACACTAGAATACTGAAACAGAAATATTATACACTAGACTCTTACCATCAGGAGGGGGAATAGTCACTGGTAGAAGAGTTGAAGTCCCTGCAATGTGAAAGCCTATGATATGGGAAGGACTCCGAGAGCCGGGTGGCCTCTCTGAATTGACTGAAAAAACAACAAACAGATTCCTCTCTGTCACCAGGTATTTGACACTGAAGGGAGGGTACAACTGTATGGAAATATGTTTGCTTGAATATCATGTTTTTAAACATTCAGCTTTCACCAATCAGCACAGTCTTGCTAAACCTCCCATTTATAGGGGAAGCTACCATATCATTGCCAAGTTTAGAAAAATGAAGCTACAGTAGGATGTAATGGTGGTATTATACTTTATCTATAATAAAGCACGCTCCCCTGAAGTCCCAACTGGCAAATACAGGAATTTCAACTGTTCTGATACAATGACTCGAAGTAAATCACTATTAGGTTCTTAACTTCCAACCTACTGGTCAACCAGAAACACAGTCAGATTCGCTTGGGAAATTACACAGGGAAGGACCCCTACTGTACAGCCTGCTTTCATCCTCCCACCACAGCAAGATACAAACTGAAAACAACTTTTGATTCATATTAGCATTTTGAATATTGTTTCTGAAAATTATCTTTAAGCAGTTGTGAACTAAGAATGTGGTATGACTGGGTAAGTATTATTATTGATATAACCTTTCTTTCCATGTTCTGAAAGTCACACCTTTGAATCTAAAAGACACTAAATGTTTACCTGGTCCGAAGGGGATGGGGCAGAGAAGAGGTTGGGTACATAAATTTCAAGTTACTAGTATAATCTGTTTTGCCAATATTTGATAGGCTGGGATTACATTTAGATACTAATTTAAAAAGTCATTCATCTTAAGGACTGAGATTAATTATTGCAATATCCCATTATGAAATGTTCTATTTCTAACATCTCACGGCTACTCTATGGATAATTACTTCAAGTGTCATCTCAACTACTTATCAGGTTAAGAAAAATATTTTCAATGGTTCTTAAAGAATATAAAGTATAAATACACAAAAAAAATGCAGGGTCCTTGGAAAAGAAGTAGATAATCTGATCAATTAGCAGAAGTGCTTTGACTGTCACTAGAATCCATTTAAAACTATGACCTACAGCATCTTAGAAAGCAGCAGTGTTTTCCAACAACGTGCAGTCATATTTAGGTCACATTTAATAGGGCAGATATACAGTGAACATCCGAAAACAAACTCATACATACAACACAGGAATTTAAGGCAAGTGATCCATCACCCCTGAATTCACCGAAATAACAGTGACAGTGCTGCCATTAGGCTAATTATGAGCCATGCAGGAAGCCGCCCGGTTGGCTCCCAAATGAAATGAACAGACGTGAACATTTTAGAATAAAGCAAGTACCTGATAGTTTCATGAGAAGTTCAGAAGCTGCTTTGACTGACATGTCCCGCCTTAGCCCACTCCCCTTCCCTTCCTGGGCCTTCAGCGTGTCCTCAGAGATGCTTGGGGCTGACACTTCAGATTCCGGACTGAACACATAGCTGGACCGAGGCAAGGAGGCGCTGAGGGTCTCCTCTTCCTGGGGCTCCTCTTTCACTTGAAAGTTAAGATTCATGGGCTCCTTCTGATTTGCAGCTGTCAAAAGAAGAAAGGGATTATATATATACACAGATATAAAAGGCCACTCCCCTCTTAGCTGCCCCCAACTTAATGAAGTATGGATGCACGATCACACTGTGCTAACAGCAGGAGGGACCACAACCTAACCAAAATCAGCTGCGCCCTGGGCACAAAAATACAATACACTCCGTGAGCGAGTGGGCTTCTGAATCCTTCAAACCTATGGTATGTGAAAACGAGCCTTTCTCTTTGGTTTCCCTCAAGGTCTTCTTTCCTGTCTATGTGGCTGCCTCCCTGGCCTATTTGCCCCCTCCCCACCTAATCCCATTAGAGAATAATGTCTTCAGGCAGTTATTCTGCCATAAAATATTGAATATAAACACGAGTCAGAGGCAACACCCACAGCGAAAACCTGGGGTGGAGTGTAAGGTGAGGATGGAGAATTTGCCAGAAAGAAAAGCTCAGACTAGAGAAATACTGCTTTTATTTTGTTATAAGCCGACACCACTGACCCACAAACAGTGGGACGTGCACTTGGCATTGTTTTTTGGGTCCACGTCTGTAGCCCAAGTCATCTCTGAGTCCACAATGGGTATTTCTTTAGAGAAAACTTATTTTGGAATAATTTCAGATTTGCAGAGAAGTTGTAAAGATGGTAGGAAGAGTTCCCACATAATCCTTCACCCAGCATTCCCGATGTTAACATCTGACCTAACCACGATGCATTTGTCAGAACTGAGAAATTCACATTGCTATGATCTAAACTCCAGATTTTATTTAGATTTCACCAGTGTTTCCACTTATGTCCTTTTTCCATGGTTCCTTTTTAGCATGGTTGGTTGGTGTGGGGTGTGCGGTCAGGGCAGAGCTAACTGGCCTATTATGGGATGGATTCTGTGGCTTGGTTACAGCATACCACTAAGCTACATACCACTCAGGAAAGACCAAGAAGGAAGGCAAGCATCCTCTACTACCACTTGCAACGTTCACAGGCATCCTGCTTCCCGTTAAAAGGCCATGTGGTGGGACTTTTAGGTTGGTTATATTGGGTGTGTCTGTCTTTTGAGAAAGAAGATCTCATCCTGATATAGACTTCTTAGTAACACCTAACAGAATGAGCCTTAAGCCCGTTCCTGCTAAATAAATAAAAGGAAGAAAAAAAATACATCCCCAAAGCAAATACCTATTACCCCTTGCCCACCATCTGCCCCAGTCAATACACAGACACAAAAAAAGTATTTCTTTCTACCCATGCCCCTCTAAGAATATATATTCTGGAATCACAAGTTCATACTAGCATATTTGGAAACTGGAGCCCAGAGGCCCAACATGACATTTGGAAGTTTTGCTACCAGAAAGAGGAAGAGCTAGGACTGAAACCTAGTCCATGGGATGCCCATCTGGCGTCCCTGACCAACCTCCATCACACCACTCCTCCACCTCTGGTCCCTGTGTTATAACAACACTAATGTAACCTGACCTCCAGGTCTTGGATAAAATACTACCTTCTCAATGAAGTCTACCCTGTTCAAAATTGCAACCCCTCCCCAGTACTCCCAGTCTCTCTTACTCTACTTTAATCTTCCTTTTCTCCCTAAAATATAGGGTGTCCCCAAAATACATGCACACACTCTGAATAATTATAAAGGCAGTGTTTATTAAAATACATTTCATTTTCAAAATTGAGCTATCAGCTGTTAAGGTGTGTATACATTTTTGGGGACACTCTGTATTTATCATCTCATAACATACTATTTAAGATTGAATTGTGTCCCCCTCCCCCAAATCCATATGTTAAAACCCTAAACCCCATTGTGACTGAATTTGGAGATAGGGAGGTACTTAAAGTTAAATGAGGCCATTAGGGTATCATAATCCAATATGACTGGTGCCCTTATAAGAAGAGAGACAAATGTGAGGACAAAATGAGAAGGTGGCCAACTTCAAGCCAAAGAGAGAGAGAGGCCTCAGAAGGAACCAAACTGGCCAGCACCTTGATCTTGGACCTTCAGCCTTCAGAACTGTGAAACATAAATTTCTACCGTTTCCATCACTCAGTGGTATTTTGCTATGGTAGCACAAACAGACTGATCACATAAAATATAGTTTTCTTATTTATTATGTTACTCTTTTGTGGTTTGTTCTTCATGAAGGCAATGATCTTTGTTTTAACGCTGATGGATCTTGAGTGCCTAGAACAGTGCCTGGAATGTAGTAGGTGCTCATTATAAATATTTGTTGAATGAGTAAAATACACTGGCCACAAATTAGTGACATCAGATGGCACTCCACTATTCCTTGTGGTAAACAAAAGTTAAGAATCTCAAAATATTCTACCAAAGGCAATTAGAGGTGCTTTCCCGGAACTGATCATTCTTTTGGGCATAAAGCCTTGGTTATAAAGTAAAAGCTTTGCTGCCTACACCACGGCACTTACTGAGGTGTCTTTGAGTGATCACTTATACTCTGGCTTTACTAAGAGGGGAGTCCAGACATCAAGGAAAGTGCCTAAAATGTAGCCATTTGGGGACAATGCCATCAGAATCTGAACCAAAGGGAACAAAGTCCGGTCTCTAGAGCAATCTGCAACAAGTATGTATTCCCAACCTCAACCAGGAAGGCAGCTCCTATGAAGACTGTTTATTTAGCGCATTTCTCCCTTTCAACCACTGCCTGGGGGTTTCGCTAACCA
Organism: Eptesicus fuscus; assembly: GCF_027574615.1. Taxonomy (NCBI): domain Eukaryota; kingdom Metazoa; phylum Chordata; class Mammalia; order Chiroptera; family Vespertilionidae; genus Eptesicus; species Eptesicus fuscus. The sequence goes on along the minus strand of NC_072478.1, from coordinate 55,658,927 downwards.
CCTCCTAAAGCTTCTCTTGCCCTAAGCCTTTCTTCCATAAAATCCTTTCCCAAGAGCATGCCAGTTAGTCACGACAGAGCAATTAAACAGTGTATGGTCTATTAAGTCTGTGACTTTGATTCTCTGGGAAGGAATAATATAAAGTGAATGGTTAGGTATTTTTAAAAGTGCTTCAATGCTATATCTTTTATTTTAAAACTTTTTAAAATTCTAAGGTGAAGCTAGGGAAGATAAGAAACTACTGAGGTCCTGGAAGTAAATCCCAGTTCTAGAGAGGACACAGCCATCATGCTGAGGCTCTGAAGGTATAAGGAGCTTCTACATGCTACGTAACACTTGAGGGGGAGAACGATATTCAGCACTTCTAGTACAACCCAGATTTAACAGAACTGCAAGGACACTTAAAACAACAACAGGCAAGCAGGATGTTGCTGATTATAAATTTGCAAGTCTTTCTACCTGGTCTTCATTCTAACAAGACTAGCTTAAAACTAGTAAAGTGCTGGGGAAATGGAAATAAAGTTAATGACATGTCATAAAAGCATGTGGGAGACACTCATTTGCTCAAGTTTTCATTTCCCAAATATTTGGGCCTAAATAAAAGGTGTAAAACTAGAAATATGAAAGTTATCCTGCTTTCTTTCAATTACCAGAAATATTTACACTGAGAGTAGTATATAAAGCCTGTATTTTAAAATTAATACGGCTAAATAATTACCATTGTGGTTTTTTAAATTATTATTATTATCCTCAGTTGAAAAAAAAACAACCCATTCTCTTTCTACAGAGAAAGTTAAAATTAAGGGTATTTTCTTTGGGACGTAGGGGGGATTGCTAAGGGGAAAGCAATCCTATCTGACTCACTACATAGTCTTGACTTCATTCTTTTTTTTTTTTTTAATATATTTTATTGATTTTTTTTACAGAGAGGAAGAGAGAGGGATAGAGAGTTAGAAACATCGATGAGAGAAACATCGATCAGCTGCCTCTTGCACACCCCCTACTGGGGATGTGCCCGCAACCAAGGTACATGCCCTTGACCGGAATCGAACCTGGGACCCTTCAGTCCAACGCTCTATCCACTGAGCCAAACCAGTCTCGGCAGTCTTGACTTCATTCTTACTAACAGAGATTTGTGCACAATGACCTCAGTTTGCAAAGGACTTTCCCAGCACCTGTCTTGACTTCTGCGTGCATATCCTAAAGCTTCCAGATACTCAACTGTTTTTAAGATGATACCATAATATTTTCGTTTTTTCATTTTATTTTTGTCATATTATTTTAGGAATTATTTATTGTTTTGAGAAAGTTATCAGAATCCATCAGTAACTCAATGCAAGAGAAAAATTCAGAAGGTAAAGAGCTATTAATGATGCTGTTGTAATAACCTGGTTATTATTTAACAGGAAAGGAGGAAAGGGAAGGTCAGACAGACGCATGCCAAGCAAGGTCTGAGCGATGTGGGAAGGTGCTCGTCTGTCAATCACAGCTAAAAGCAAGTGAGTGGCTAGGATGGGTGTGACCACTGCAAGAGAGCAAAACCGGAATATTCAAAACTTCCAAACAAAGGAAGTTCCTTCCTTCTCTCTCTCCTGTCTCTCACGCCCTGGGTTCCTGGCTCTCCTGTGGCAGGGGGATGCCTCCCCTGTGCCCACATGGTGCATGGCCATGGTGGGCTCCACACATGGGCTAATGGACTTTAATGAGCTTGGATGCTGAACCACACCCGGCTGCAACATGGGATGGAAACTCCGGACACTGGCCTTGTGTCTGGCTCTGCTAGAACCCCAGCTGCACCTTTTCCAGGACTGGCTCAAGGGGTGGGGGGCTTTAGAACCTGAGAAATTTAACCTCATCCAAACAAAGTCTTCTCCTACATCCCATTCTCATCCCAGCGACGCCACAAAAACCTCCACCTCACTCTGAGTGACAGAGGAGCTTGATTCTCGAGTAACATTAGAACCTAATCTGTTATCTCCTTTTTTCTCTTTTTTCATGTTTAAATTTTGAATTTTTTTCTTCAGATACTCTGCTTTGAACACACTGAAGAAGCCCCACTGATCAAGAGGCCCCTTCTCTCACTGTTCAAACATTTTAGGAGCTGAGCCTAAATGATGCTATCTTACGTTTACACATCTAATGGAGGTGGACTGCCATTGAGAAAAAACAAGCTAGCTTTTTTAGGATTTATAGAGGATTCAAGATAAAGGCTAATATGGGGAAAGAGTGGAAGCCACTGGGATAAAATGACTCCAAGTTGCTAATTCTAATAGGCAGGCGTTGATAAGTTGTAAAAGAAACGCTTCTTTAAAGTAAGGTGTCATCAATTCTCCTAAAGATTTCTCCCATGACCCTCCCCCCGACCTTGAGGAAAATTCTATATAACTTCCATAAAGGCCATAATTTGTTTTAATAATGCATATAACTAGCATTTGAATAGTTACTCAGGAATTGATCCATCAATCACAGAAGATAGGGATCATTATTATCTTCATTTTAGAGGTGAGGAAACTAAGGTCATAAGAGGTTAACAGACTGACCCTGCAACCCCCCCCCCCAAAAAAAAAAAAAAATCACAGAACCTCTAGACTCCAGGGCTTCTGACTGAAAATGCACCCAAGCTCTCCTCCTTTCTCTCCAAGAAAACCAAGCTTCTTGATGAAAGATGCTAACCTAAGAGGTTGGACTGTGGGCCTTAGAAAATAAGTGATATGGAGTGAACTAAACATCGTACATGAGAAAGGGGAGGGTGTGGTGCAACCTGAAGGTGAGGGACGTTTTCTGAAAGGAGAGAATTTTGTGAACATTTGCCTAAGAGGGTGGAAGAGGAGAAACCAACTGCAACATGGCAGCTTCTGTTCTGTCCTGCCGGTTCCCTCTGGTGAAGGAAAACATTTTCCTTGAGTTTAATAAGACGGAGCTCTCTTTCAGTTCAGAGTCTAGCAATTTTGCAAATTCTGAGCGTTACATGAAACAGCTAGACCAATGAGAATTTTATTTACTAACTCACCCTAAAGCAGAGCCAAAGACTCTCAGACTTAGAAGGGACCACAGATCAGTGGTTTTCAAACAGCGCTCCAAGGAACCCTAGGGTATACTTCAGGGGTTCCAAAAGTTTGCTTCAAATGGAAGATTATTTTAAAATTGGTTTTCCATTTGGTTTGAAAATTAATATAAAATTTAATTTTAAAGTGTGCACCCCAGCTGCATTATCCAAGATGTCAATTAGAGACCACTAATATGTTAACTTGTGTTGATAAGTTCATCTGGAGATCACTAAAATGTTAACTTGCAATGATAATTTATAGTAATTGAGTTTTATGTATGACTTGTAATGCAGTTTTTGCTGCTCTCATGAAAGTGTTAGAGTTCTAATAATCAATCATGAATAAGGAAATGGTTGGCCATCTTTCAAGAAATTCACACCTGGGCATGTGTATCCATGTAAAACTACACTCTCAGCGTACACCTAGAGTCTATGGGCATACCTTAAATCAGGCTTTCTCAACCTTGGCACCACTGACATTCTGGGCTGGATAATTTGCTATGAGACTGTCTTGCACATTATAGAATATTTAGCAGCATCCCTGGCCTCTCTACCCCAAGATGCCAATAGCACTTTCCAGTTGTGACAGCAAAAAATTTCTCCAGACATTGCCAACTGTTCCCTGGGCACACTCCTGGTTGAGAACCACTGCCTTAAACTCAATGCCAGGCCAGGTCTAAGTGTACCTGCTTTGGTGAAGCTTCTGATGGTGGCTGACAGGCTTATGTAGATACAGAGAGACAGCTGGCTCTGTCATTTACAGAGAGTACACTAGGTGTTTACTTGCTTAATATCTCTGATCAATCCTCACAACAACCCTTTGAAGTAGGTACTACTGTTGTCTCCATTTAGCAGATGAGAAGCTGGGACTAGAGATGAAATAAATTTCCAAATAACAGTTCACTGACTAATAACCAAGTAGTTAATACAGAATGATAGACGGCTTTAGTGTGTATTGAACTTTGCAGATGTTTCCTATCTGCCCTTTATTATGATGAGGAATGAGGGCAGTTGCTAAATATTGTCAACTTTGAAACAAAATTTTATTATTATTATATTCTTCTTTCAAGTATCTGAATACATTCCAGTAAAGGGATTCTGAGATTACAAGGTGAATTCCTTGAAATCTGCCCTCATTTACCACATTTCCCTGTGTAAATGGTGTTTCTCGAATCTGCAATAAGCAAAATAAACTTAGAAATACACCAGGTGCTTCACCTAGTAGGCTCAAGACTTTACCTGATCATAATGCTAATTTCACGTTTTGTTACCCAATAGCAACTGTTTTCTTAATTATGTGACTTTTTAAGTAAATAATTGTAATAAATGTGAACTTAAAAAATAAAGTTATATTTAAAAATATATGTTCTATGTATTTTATATGTTGAGTCTGCTCTTAAGACTTTTTTTTTTGGGGGGGGGAAATGGGTTTACTGTTTAAAATACAAGCCAACAAAATAAACATCATTACTGTTTTCCACCCCCTTATTTTACAATAAGAAAACCAAGGCTCGGAGGACGATTTGGCCTTTTTAAAACCACACAGCTTGTTAGCGACAGAGCCAGAATCAGAGCCCACCTCTCCAGATCACAAACCAAAGCTGTTCCCTTGTAAGTGTATGAAAGTACGTATGACCAGGCTGGGAAGCTGGGCTTTGTTGACAATTTGAGGTGTTTTAAGTGAGAGAAAAAAATAAATAAATAAACTGCCTTCTAAAATCATAAGGAAAGGCAAGATTTGATTAAATAATAACAACAGTGCAGTATTACTTTTAGATGTTAAGCATATTATATCTAAATAGAATGTTCAAAACATTAACTAAATATTTTTAAGCCTTGCTCTCCAATAAGGTAAACTACTTAATTTGCCTTAAGTAGTTTTGTAATTGGTGTCTAGTGACGTTTTAAGCATCTCATATTTTTCATTAATGCCCACCTGAGCTAATACTTGGCCACACTTCAGGATCTATGTCCCAAACCCAAGACTACACAGGTCATCAACGAGGGCCACTGCAGTTACAGTCACGGTGACAAAGGAAACAAAACAGCCCCTGGAGCGGGGTCAAGGGGAGTGACAATGAGCGGGCCTCAAGAACGTTAGCATAAATAAATAAGGTTTTTCTCTCTGTACTTAACTACTAAACCCAACACATAGGAGCAAAAGTAGCTATTTGCAGTAATCCACTTAACAGACAGGATATCTCCCTTGTCAAAAGCAGGAAGGACAAGTCCTGGAAAACCCATCAAGCCGGGAGTGAATGTGAAAGAAAGCTGTACGTTAAATTCATACCATTCAACCCAAAGAATGAAATGCATGAACAACAAGAAATGATTGGAGATCAGAGAAAAGGAAGGCTAAAGATTGGATAATATATTTCCAACACTTTTCAGGAAAGTTGGTGACCATCTGCCCCAAATGACATCTCCTCTTGATTGCTACGCTTGTCATTTTCCATTATTATGCCGACATTCTGGTTTGTTCCATCCGTTTTTTAAGCGATGTTTGTTACTACAGAACACCCGGAGAACCTGCAGAACTCTGGGCTGAGGTAGACCGTGAAGTGTCCGTAATGATTTCCCTCCCTGACAGCCCTCCCTTTGCAGTGAGACTCTGCAGCTCCTCCCATGAAGAGGTGGAGTCGGTGTTTCCACTCTTTGAATCTGGGCTGGACTTGGGACTTGCTTGGGTCAACAGAAGGTGATGGAAGTGACCTTGGGCCAGTTCTGAGTCGAGCCTCCAGAAATCTTGTGCACTTCGGCCCGCTCCTTGGAACCCGGCCCAGCTGCGTGTGAGTGAGCCTGGGCTAGCCCACTGACGGACAAGGGACCCTGGGAGCAGAGAGCAGCCATCCCAGGTGAGGTCACCCTAGCCCAGCCAGCCCCCAGCCACGCGGGCCATGGACTGCAGATGGGGAAGTCAGCCCAGGGGAGACCGGGAGCAGCATCCCATTGAGCCATGCCCAGATTGCCAATCCATAAAATCATAAAGGAAGAAAATGGTTATTGTTTTGAGCTGATAAGCTCTGGAAAAGTGTGTTCCTTAACTAACTGTGTGATGGACTCCAGTTCCTAGACCTGGCGCTACAAGCTGAGGTCCAGGAACATAAGACATGAGAACCCCAAGGTACTCACACCCTGTGGGGCTCCCTTTACATGACCTGCTTACTTTCTATAGACCACACTCTACTCCATCTCCTTTCTTACAGCATATGGAGGTGGCTGTGAATCTGCAAATCTTTTTCAAGTGAAGTAATATCACAACCTCTGAAAACCTGACTTCCAGAATATGAGTAATGGAATATTTTTCTTATAACCCATTATGGAATGCTCTGTGGATGATACAAAGATAAAGATGTTATAAAAGAAACATTCCCCCCACCTCCCACCTCCCACCCAGCAACTTGAAATAGTTGAAAAGCAAGACTAATATACAGCAATAGAAAGAACTAGTCATAATACAAGCACCAATCAGGGTGATAAAGACTCGAAGTATCACTGGAATTCACAATGGGGGAGAGCACTGAAGACCAGAATAATAGGAAAGGGTTTCACTCAAGAAGTGGGAGCTATTTTTGGAAGGATGACCAGCGTCTGCAAGGGCCAGGCAGTAGGGGGAGAGTATCACAGGGATGGGGCCCGAGGTTGCTAGAACTGCTCTACAAAGATACAGGAAGAACCACTGTGGGTCAGAAGTGCATTAAAATAGTTATTTTAGCTTAAATCACATTATTACTTACTTTTATAAAAGTCCCCCCTTCCCATTTTATCGAACAGGAGGAAGACACAGGGGACTCCACAGTTCAAATGACCGGACCCCTGAGCCACAAAGGTAAAGGCAGAGAAATGGAAATGAGAGGGCTGGGTCTGTGAGCTGGTGCAGGCTGTAGACATTTTTCTAGAGAAGGGGGGAGAGGGTTACTCAGTAGACAGGAGCAGGTGGGGGCATAACCTGATGCAAGAAGCGTTAGAAGAAGGGTCCTCCAGAATGCCTTGGAGGGCCTGGAGGTGGGGGGCAGCTAGGGTGGAGAAGGCGTCAGGGAGGGAGCTGGAGTGGCAAGCTGTCTAGGTTTGAGGTGACAGCCAGGAAGGGTTGCACCTGTAACGGTGGATTGTAGGTCTATTTTGAAGACACAAAAAAGTTTACTCAGATTAGCAACTGAATTAGCATGTAGAAATGATGCCATGGTTTGAAGCCAAGGAAAATAAACAGTGAAGCAGACGGAGGTCAAAAGACAGTTTGCTCAACTGAGGAAAAAAAAAAAAGGTAATAGCGAATAAAGTGGTCATTTGCCAAGACCTCGCAATTAGGATCTTTGTTCTGTCCCGTGGAGCTGAAGCCTTTAAGCCTCAGCTTCCTCATCTACAAAATAGGTTAATATCATTGACCCCACAGGGCTGTTGGGAGGATTAAATGAGAAACTACATGAGGCTGTGGGCACAGTGCCTGGCTCACTGTAAACACAATTGATTAGTAATAATGCTTATAATAATAGTAGATTAGTAACAACAGCAGGAAGCAGAAGAAAGTGTACTTCTCAGGGAAGAAAAGAATGAACTGGATTCCGTTTTGCAGAAACGTAGACTTTGATAAGTTTTCCCAGGGGTCTATCAAGATAAAAAAAATATATATATTCTGTGGGCAATTCTAGAAAATGGAGTACTCTGTCTACCACGGTGAGGAAAGATCTGGATTCCAGTCTTGACCCATTTACAGGATGTACACCAAGTCCTAGTGTCCTCATATACATGCTTGTTACTAGACAATGTATTTGGAAATACAATAGAAAGCTCTACAGAAATATAAATTGGCCTTATTGTTACTAATCTATTTGCATGAAACAATTAAATAATACCTAAAAGTATTAATGCCGCTTCCAATGACACCAAGCATACCACACGCATGCTGGGGACCCTGGCTAACTACAACCAAGGACAGAGGACAGAGCCAGGTTCCGGTGTCGCCGCTTCCTCAGTGATTTGGGGTGTAGGCAGCCTGAGGGAGGGAACGCTGAAGCCAGGCCCCCTGAATTAGAATCCCAGCTCCACCACATGTTAGCTGTGTAAACCTGGGGAAGTCTCTTAATCTCTCTGTTTCTTCGTTTTCATCTGTAAAATGGGAATGCTGTCTTGCTGCAGGGTTGCTATGAAATTCACATGTGTTATGGAATAAAGTAAACACTATATAAATGATTGTTAAGGGGAGGAAAAAAGAAACAATGAGTAAATGCCACAAAATCCCCATCTATGGTTGGGGACCCATCCAAGCTTTCTTGTCATGCTACCTGCTCCTTTCCGTGACCCAGATCAGCCCTGGTCTCATCGAGTAGCAAGTTACTGGAAACCAGGAGGGCATCCTACTCTCCCTCTCACAGGACTCACCACCAGGTTCAGCAGTAAAATCCAGGATTTCAAAAGGGCATCGGGCTGCCTGCGTGTAGATAGCCCCTACACGCAGCTGTGACACCGGGAATTTTAGGCACATGCTCAGTGAGCGCCCAGCATGAGAAAAGCGAGGCGGGGTTAAAAAGAAGGGCCAAACTGAAGATGCAAAGGAAGGTTGTCCGAGATAAACCCACTGGGGAAGATACCTAGGCGTGGGCGTGGGAGAGCCACTGGCACTGAAGTCAGAGGGCACAAATGGCCCAAGGATGGCATTTACTTGAAAGAAGGCTCCTTTGTTCAGATGTTTCACAGAAAGCCAATCAGAGCCACCAGGCAATAAGGATGGCCGGGTTTACTGGGCATCCCCATTCCTCCTCCAGCAGCACAAACCAATGTATCGCAGCACAGGGGAGCAGCCAGTCATAGACTAACCATATTGTAACTACAGGCGCATAAAACTGTACAAAATAGATGGAGGCGGCAGAACAAAGGTCTATGGGACGCAAATACATTCACCAGTTCCCACTCATTTATACAAGAAAACCTTTGCTGTTTATGGCTGCGCTCCTAATACATTAAAAATTCGGCTTGTGCCTATATGTAAGTCCTGGTTAAAATTACTTCAGCCTTAATTTTATGAAATTAATAGAATGTGGGAGGTTGTATAAAAAATTATTTTTGCCCGCTTCCAAATTAAAAATAGTTGAAATGACTTGTATCTTTTATTTTCGAAAGCCAGAGACAAAAAGCTGTTCCCAGCCAACAACGGAGGTGCCAAGTTTCTGTCAGCTCCTCGGTTATAATTTGGAGAGCTAGAATTCAATTATGTATCTTGAAGAGTGTAGTTTTCAGAGAGAGACATGATGTAAGGCCAGAGCAGGCAACTGTTACTCAGGCTTCAAGTAACGACACTCCCAGCCCCTCGCTGTTCCAGGAGTCTTGAGACTTTCTAGTTCTAACTAGAGAACATTGAGATGCTTCTTCTAATTCTGGCATGGGGCCCCACGAGGAGAAACACGGGGTTTCATGACCATGACTCACCCAGGCCTCTCATGCACGTCAACCTTGACCTACGGTGAATGCCTCAGACCCAGCGCACACCACGCCCCTTTCAGGTCTGGGATACAGAGGAGGGAAGAGAGCTGCACCAGGTAGCAGGTTCCTATTCCACATCAGTGGTCCTCAGGCTTGGTCACATGTTAGAGTCATTTGAGAATTTTAAAGAGAATACCAATGATTAGCCCCTATTCTAGACCAATTAAATCATAATTTCTGGGAGTGGGGCTAGGCCCTGGTATTAAAAAACAACAACATTGTCCTAGCTGGTTTGGCTCAGTGGATAGAGCGTCAGTCTGTGGACTGCAGGGTCCCAGGTTCGATTCTGGTCAAGGGCACATGCCCGTGTTGCAGGCTCCATCCCCCGTAGGGGGCATGCAGGAGGAAGCCTATCAATGCTTCTCTCTCATCATTGATGTTTCTATCTCTCTCTCCCTATCCCTTCCTCTCTGAAATCAATCAAAATATATTAAAAAACTAACAACAACAACAACATAAAAACTCTAGAGTTCGAACTGCTGCTGGATGCTGGATCATGGGGAGGAGGCCCAGAAGAGCAGGAGCCTGCTCTGAGGTCAGGTGAGCGCCTCTCCCCTGTGCATCCCAGGTCACGAGAGCCCTGGATCCCCGCCCTGACATGCAGGGGCCTGCATGTGCCTTCTGGCTCCCAAGAAAGATCTATGCAAACACCCAGGGCCGCAGCCTCCAAGACCTGCCTTCCAGGCCGAAACCCTGCGCAAAGCTGACAAAATTATTTTTTCTCTGAGCCCGGAAAGCCAGGGGCAGGGGCTGCCCCGTTCTCTTCCCTGAATCAATTATGGTGCTGAGCCTGGACAGCTTCGGTCCCAGGGAGCAACATTAATCTTGCAGACCGAGGAATGTTAAGTGTGGGCTCGGGCAGAAGAAGAGTTAGTTGATGATCCGGAGAAAGGATTTGATTTCACAATCACATACGCTGGGAAACGTCAAAATCAGGGCGGGGGTGGGAGGAGGATTTAGAGTCCGTTTAAAAGAGCATTCCACCCTTGTTCTTTAATCCCACTGGGTTCCCTTAAGTCATCTTTATGCTCCGTTTTAGTGGAAGGAGCAAGAAAGACTCCCCTTAATAACCAAGCAAGAAAGAATCAAGTGTTTTCCCTCTCTCCTTTGGAAACAAGTAGGTGTGTCCACGCTTGAATTTGTCACTGTGCTCCATTTCTGCAGACAGTGATGTGGCTGGCACCGGGACTCGCAAACTCCGTGCCCACAAACAGCTGCACCCGCCGGTCCCAGCAGGTGCACGCGCAGAGCCCAGCTAACACTCATTGCAAGAACAATGGAGCCCTTATGACGCCGAGGGACAAGGCCCGATGTTCACCACGGCTGCACTACATTAGACGAGGGAAAGAGCTAGAAACTCAGCCTCCGTTCTCTGGGGTTGGGCCTTTTGGTCCCAGGATCAGAGCCTCAGACACAGCCAGGCCCAGCAGCTATCAGTGATAGGGCTCGGCCCAACGAAGAGTTAGTGGTATTAAAAAGCAACAACAGCACACAAAATCCCTCCAGAAAATGTATCCCCTTCCTTTTAACACATCTTCTCCTCCGGGGGGCTGCATTGCCACAGTCACCAAGTTTACATTCACATCCAAATATGCACACACACAAAAAATTACCGATGCATCTCACTCCCCGGTGACTTTGTAACAGGTTGCTAGGTAACAGTGCACACAAGTCAGGTTTCAGGACCTTTAGTAAGCCACCATAAAATCGCTGCATGGGCCTTTTGCATAAACAGTGTGCATTTGTTATCTGTTTTCTCCTGCCGATTGATCGGTCGGCAAATACTTCGACTGCCAAACCGTAAACAAGTCCCCATCAATAGCTAGCTGAGAAAACAGATCACAGCATGAGGCTTTGGTGCACATTTTTACCCCAGCCTACCAACTGGCTTCTGTGCTGGGGAAGCTCCTGTTTGCAATTCTGGTTCCCAGCAGCCCCGGACCTTACTTTACCCTCCCTGAGACTGGGCTGGAGCTAGTTAGAGCCGGATGTGGGGCACCCGGGGCTGAGATGAGCAGGAGTGGTGTATCGTACCCCAAGTATTTTACCCAATCCTCCCTTCATCCCTTCCTGCAGCTCTGAAAAACGTCCTGGGGCGGTGGAGTAAAGGGAATAACCCCTTCCTAAGAGTTACTCACCCCACTTAGTTTTCCCGTTAGTAAGGAGATGTCCGCCCCCCTATCTAAGCTAGGCTAAGTGAAGATGCCATTTGCACTAGAAGAACCCAGAAAAGGGGCCCCTTGTGCTGTACTGTCGGCGGGAGAGACCACCAAGAAAGGACCAAGGATGCTCCGGAGGGGAAAACTGAAGTGTCAGCAGCAAAAGGGGCACTGGAAGCTGCACTCCCCTCCGCCCCCCTCCCCCCCCCCCCGCCCCGTTTTAAAAAATGTTTCAATATAAAACCCAAAGTCCCTAAAAGCTCAGTTTCCCCTAGATGAGCTGGAAGAGAAGGGGGGAGTAGAGAGCCCCCTGTCCGTCTGTGCCGCAGTCAGACACACCGTAATCCCTGGGACTTGATTGTGCCCGACATAGGACTGCCTCCCTCCCCTGGCTCGCACGGCAGGTCTGGGTGACCCACGGAACACTCTCTGCTCTCTTTTCCTCCGCAGCTCATTTCTGTGACGCCTCATTTCCATCCCCTACCTTTTCTCATTTCTTCCAACTAGTGTCGCGCGCTCCTGAGGGGCAGAGATCTGGGGTGACGGGGACAATCCGAAAGACCTGACTGCGGTGTCCCTGAGCACGGGGTCTTCAGAGTGACGCTGAACCTCTAATGCACCTGGCAATGACATTTAGTGAAACGCGACTCACAGTCCATTTAAAGGAAGACGGTGACCAATTATTCTCCATTTAAAAGGCTATTGTCAATCTCCAAAGAGCTGAAATGGCATTTGGAAATCATCCTGGGGACTGCAAGACAGAACCAATGCTCAGCCGACCTTTCCCCACCCTCCACGTCGCCTTTAAAATTTAAAATCATACTTTAAAAAAAATGGAATGAGAAGCAGCGCAATCCCAGGACACGTTTTTCTCATTCCAAAAGGGAGTCGGGAAAAATAGCCTTCCTCAACGTTGCACCCCGTTCTACTACACAACTTAAAGAAATTGAAAACAAAAACAACAAAAAAATAAAAGAAATATCACATATAATTTGACGGTCAAAGTAGTATTAATCAATAAGGATAATTTTTTTTTACAACTTTTACTCCATATTCTTTTCAAATGGCATTGGGGCAGTTGGAAAATAATTTTTAAAAAATTCTAATTCCACTTTATTTGAGGTACCTAGAGTAGTCAAATTGACAGAGACAGGAAGTGGAAGAGTGGTTACCAGGAGCTGGGTGGCGGGAGGAATGGGGAGTTATTGTGTAATGGGAAGGTGAAAGTGTTCTGGAGATGGATGGTGGTGATGGTTATACAACAATGTGAATGCACTTCATGCAAAAGAACTATACATAAAAAGGGCCGATTTCATGTTGGGTATGTTTTACCATAATAAAATGTTTTCCGCTGGAAAAACATCTTAAGATAATCTTTATCATTTAATCAAATTTTCAAAGTCTCTACTTCCTAATAGTCTCTGTACCTATGTCCTTAAAAAATCGTTTAAATTAAAAACAAACAAAAAACTTGAATAATGCAAAATGAGACGTACCACACAAGCATAGTAAAGAACCCAACGCAGAGACAGGTTACATAGAGGCCAAGGTCACACAAAGAACTGCCACCAACCTGGCTCACCATTGACCCTTCCCCCACAACGAGAGCCCATAAAGGAGAAAAACCAGAAGGACATCGGCAATCGCTGCTGCTTCTAGACCCCAAACCACAGCAATGCCTACACCCAAAGGACTGGGGAAAAAGTCAAGAACATGTATGAAGGTGCTGACCATTAGAATTTAAAGGGACCTCAAAATCACCTAGTCCTACTAGTTGATTTTACAGATGAGAGCACTGGTAGAGAAGGAGAGAGAGAGAGAGAGAGAATGAATACAACCCTATTCAAGTACCTGACAGCTTCATGAGAAAATCAGACGCCATCTTAACAGAGATGTCCTGGCTGAACAATGCTGACGCACTGTTGGCCACATACTCGGAGGGGTCTTTCAGCTTTGTGTGGTTGGCCGGCCTGTCGGCAGCATTCAGGGGAAAGGAGGCTGGCAGGCCGTTATCTTCCTTGGGCTCCTCCTTCACCAGCAAAGGCGAGACGCCAGCCCCACCCTGGCTAGTCCTCTCTGGAGTGCTGGCCGGCATCATGGTCCCCACTAGCTCTGTCCCTCCTGCTTCCCTGTGCTGCCCCAGGCAGGCACTGTCACTGAGGTGGGGCGATCCCTTGACATCTGGGTCTGGGATCTCCTCCTTCACCTTGGCTTCTGTCCTCAGGAAGTGCTGGTGGCAGCGCATGTGGAGCTTCAGGCTGAAGTGGCGCGAGGAAGTGAAAGGGCACAGCTGGCACTGAAAGGTCTCTCCCCGGTCCTGGTGCTGATGAACCTGGCGGAGAAGCAAGAACAGTGAGCCGTCCACCGCGTGCTTACGGGAAACGCCTGGCTGTGGGTGCACCCTCGTCATCAACTAGTCTCCGCACCGGACAAAGGGCTGGCCCCGGGGAAAATAACCAGAGGGGAGCATCTCATGACAGCGCTCCGAGTGATGAGGTCACCCAGAAAGATAAAGTGGGTCCATGTCGGGGAAGAGTCCGCTAATAGAGCCAGGCTCACGATGGAGGTGCTGTCGCCCGTGGAGGCCGTCCAGGGTAGAATCCTCTTAAGGGTCTAGTCATCTGATCTCACTCAATGTCTTCAGAGAAAATATTATAAATCCAGCAGAATGCACACTTACCTAATTACTAGTTGGGGGTCAAAAGAGGTCACCTGTTACATAATTCCTCTCAATGATAACGCTTTGCGTGTTCCCAATGATTGTCGCCCAGAGAATGAGTGATGTTTTGCAAAAATAATTTCAATTTTTCAAAATGCTTCTCTAGGTAATTAAGAATGTGGAAAATAATGGCTCCAGGGTATTCCCATTTCATAGACAGTGAAATTGAGACCTGGGATTGAGTGGCTTGAATAAAATGACAAGTGAAGAAAGTCAAGTGGGGTGTGGGGAGAACCATGGTCTGGTCCCCACCAAGGATTCTCAGCGAGACGAAGCCAGTGTTTCCCACCTTGGTGACCCTGTGCTCAGATCCTGAGATTTGCAGTGAAAGAGTGCCCGGCCGGCGTGGCTCAGTGGTTGAGCATAGACCTATGAACCAGGAGGTCATGGTTCGATTCCTGGTCAGGGCACATGTCCAGATTGTGGGCTTGATCCCCAGTAGGGGGTGTGCAGGAGGCAGCCAATCAATGATTCTTTCTCATCATTGATGTTTCTCTCTCTCTCTTCTCTCTCTCTCTCTCTCTCTCTCTCGTCTCCCTTCTTCTCTGAAATCAATCCTATCCTATATAATAAAACCCTAATATGCAAATTGACTGACCGGCGGAATGACCAGTTGCTATGACGCGCACTTACCACCAGGGGGGCAGACGCTAAACTCAGGAGCTGCCTCCTAGTGGTCAGTGCGCTCCCACGGGGGGAGTGCCGCTCAGCCAGAAAGCCAGAAGCCGGGCTCACAGCTGGCAAGCGCATCAGGCAGTAAAGAGCGAGGAATCCTGGACTGCGAGAGGGCGCAGGCTGGCCTGAGGGACCCCCAACCCTCCCCAGGGCATGAATTTCGTGCACCAGGCCTCAAGTAAAAATATATTTAAAAAAAGAAAAAGAATGCAGGCTTTGAAATCTAGTTCGTCTTGCTTGCACGTCACCTGTAAAAACTGAGAGGAGCTTTTTTTCCTTCCTGTCACTCCCAAATTTAGAGCTTGAAAAAGCAAGGAAATCATCGCATGGGCCCGAGCCAGGCTCCGTCCGAGCTGGCCGGTGCTCACAAGCTTGTTAACTCCCCCTTTCATCTCTGCCAATGCCTCAGCGCTGACCTGCTGCACCCTGCTATTTCAGGACCGGCCCTCCCTGCGTCAAAACTGCCAATGGTGTAGATTTGGGCCAAATGATTTGGGGAGTTGCGTGCCCCGGACAAACAAGTCAGGGGTTGGAATTCAAAACCAAAACCAAACTGACACCCCATCTGTCAGGGGTGACCCGAGTGGGATTTGAACCCAGGTCTCCTGAAGGTTAAAAGCCAGTTCGTTAATCCACTGCACCACCTGGCCCCTCGGCGGAGGCTGCCTTTCCAAGAAGGCAAGTTTTACTACAGCTGTTTATGCATTCTGAATGCAATCCAAAAGTATTATTCACCAGCCAAAACATACTTTTAAATAATGTTAAGTGACCAACAAAAGCAAAGAAATGAAACGTTAATGGTGAGATCCTGTCGCCACAGCACCCCACTGTGGCTTTTTGAAAAAAACAACAGAAGAGATTCTGGGTCCCCCAAAGCATGACTTTCTCAACAGAAATCACCACATTAACTTAACTTCAGTGGCAGCAAAGCCTTGCTCACGAAAGCCTTTCCCTACCAGGTCTGGGGGTGGGGGCGCTGGGCTGGGATGCCACACTGTCAACACTGTCACACCATCCCTGGCGGCGAACACCATCACCCCTCTCTGCTCTTTTTCAACAAAGGGACTTCACTCTGGAGCTGATGGGTTCATTTGTCTTCTCACTGAATCGTATGATTTCCCTGCCACCTCTCCACTCAATTCACGCAGAAGCAGGCACCCGGGGTCAGGTCACCGCCCCAGGAGACCCTGGCAGGTGCTGCCCACAGCCTGCCCTGCAACCAGGTGGGAAAGGTCACAAGGCAGAAAGCTCGGGGCGTCCCCGGGAGAATTCCATTTCCGAAGTGTCCTTACATCTACTGACCCGGGAGAGGACGGGAGCAAACCCAAGAACAGAAGCCCCCGAAGCAGCTTCTGGGAGAAGGAAAGGCACCGGGAGTGAGCACAGGTTCTGGAGCCGAAGGGGAGCCCGGCTGGAAAAGAGTCCGCATGCCAAGTGTTTTACCAGGCGGCCTTCCCACCTGGTCCTGGCCTTGCTGCATTTAGTTGTGGGGAAATGTTAGTGACCGTTTTCAGGAAAAGCAGTGGATGTGGACTTGACTTTCTCACTCACAATTCTATTTGAGCTACACCCTCCCAAAGGGGCTAGGGGCCACATTTGACCTTTTAGCTCCAACCTCTCCAGACCAAAAAGCGCATTCTGTTACCATTTTTATTCTCTTTAGCTTAACACGGACTTCAAAACACACTTGTCTGAAGCATGTCATTCTTTCCAGGCCACATGGTGGTGTCCTTACTGACTGGTCATTTTGCACGAAAAGCACATCCCCGCCCTAAGGGGTGGGACGTGAAGGTGCTGTTATATCATTCGGTCCATCTTCTCAGTCGGATGAATAGGAGGAAACCTTGGGAAACATCTACTCCACTTGGGGGACCTGGCCGGCCGGCAAGGGCTTACCCACGCGTCCCAACTCCTTAGAAGGCAGGCCCGGGACCAGCAGAGCTAGGTGCCCTGACTCTTGTCCACTCTCTTGCCACTCCTTCCCCCATGTTCTTTATCTTAGCAGTCCTCCTCACCTTTTTCTGTCCAATTTCAGCTTATGAATGTCCTATTTAATCCCTGTATGCTCACTCATCCAGGAAAGTTGTAAAAGACTTAATGGAAATCTAAGATAACCCCGAGGAAGCTGGAGGCATTTACATCTCCTTCCGCCGCTGCTCATAAAAACACTTGCCCGGTATACTGAAGGGGAAAGGCAGGCTTAGGAAAACACACAGTGCCCCGCACCCAGAACAGGCTAACACTATATGTGTTGAACAAACAAAGTGGAAACCCTTTTTTTTCCCCCTTAAATAAATCCATATAATGAATATAGAAAAAGATGCATTAGAATTTCACTAAGGGTTAATTCTATGTGTGATGAGATTATGGGTCAATATTATATGCTTTTCATTTATTGGTTTTTCCTAATTCTCAACATTAAAGATATATCATAAAAAGAGAAAAGCAATGAAATTCATTTTAGAGAAATGTTTTAGTCCATGTCACTAATTTATTTCTAAATGTAAATGTTAATATATATTCTGATGGCTTTCAGGCAATAATTACTATATTAGCTACATTTACCTAGTGTTTCTCCACCCTGGGCTCTGTGTTAAGTGGCTCATGTCCATTATCTCGTTTAACTATTGTAACAACTCCATGAGACAGACCGCATGATTAGTATCTCCATGGCCAGAAATGAAAGCTTGAGAGGTTAAATGATTTGCCCAGAGTCGCACAGCTACCAAAAGTCGTGGAACTGAGATTCTAACTAAGGTTCTTATGACCACATGAGATCTTAATCTATAGGCTATGCTGCCCCCACTTCTTCGGCAGAAATTGTTTTAGAAAATCTCTCCATCTTTGTAATCTCTGGTCAAGGCAGCTGAGGCTCTCTCCTCCTAAAACCATAGCCGTCCTGTTTCCCTGTGGACTCTATTTTCAAAATGTAGCCAAATTCAAGTACGTCCAATAAATAAAACCATGAATTGAATGAAGAATTAAAAAAAAGAAGAGAGAGGCCCATGAGTGAGGTGTAGAGCAGAGAAAAGAAACACTACACCGTTTGATAAAATTAAACTTGTATGAGCCCTTCTCACACTTCCCTTATCAAAAGCTCAGTTGGAGCTCAACAGGTTAGGACACAATGAGTGTGAATAAAGTAGTAATTTCGCACACAGCTTTATTGTACTGGTTATTGATTTGTTCTGAAAGCCTTCTAAGACCCCACGACCCGCAAAGCCCTCGCCACTCTCATCAGTAACACTGTCATGGCCGACTGTCTGTATCATCAAGGCACCCAACTCATCTCCCTGTAGTTTCAGGGTCAGTAGTTCCTGCTCTCGAAAACCCAGCTTTTTTTTCCACGGGTTTATAAATAGGTTGTTTTAAGTGACCCTGAGCTGAAACCAAGCTTACAAGGTGTCAGGCAAGATGCAAGTTTTCTGCTCACTGAAGCTTTAAATTTGTCAGACCTGACTTCTGAACGCAGCGTAGGGCACAGTCACGAAAACAAATTTTAGTTTTAAAGACGTTTCTTTTGAAGTCTCATCCCGCTAACGAAATCCACTTTGCAGGTGTAAAATATAAGATTTTACTTTGGGAAGAGGTGATGGAGGATGAGGAGGGTTAAAGTAAAAACTAAGCAGGCTCACTAAAATTCAACCAACCAGAACGCCTGGTTAAATGGATTCTGAAGATGAAGGGCATGCCACTCCCAGGAGAAATAAAAAGGCAAATGATAGAAAACAAATTACACCATGGATTTAATTTTTTTTAATCTTCTGAGCTATTGCCTAAAGTCAATAGAGGTTCTGTCTGATCATACTTTGTCAGAGCTACAATTCTTAACAGTGATTACTAACAAGATTTAAAATAAAGCAAATTCTTAATTATGTACATACACTATACTTCTTATGGCAGGGAAGTAAGAACTTTATAAACAACGTCAACAGTCAAACCATATTGAAAATATCAATAAAAATGACTTGTTATTATTAAGGTATTAGATGATAGTTGTTGAAATTACATACCTATTAAAGAATATTCCTGTGTCAGATACTTTACTAATATTATCTCCTTAAATACTAATAACAGCTCTTCTCAACATTATTGTTCCCATTTAACAGATGGGAAAATTAAGTCTAAGGGCTCATTTGCTCAAGGCCACTTAGCTAGATAATTGCACAATAAGATTTAAATGTGGGCCTATCAAATTCAAAAGCACACGCTCTTTTGATCTCATGAGTTTCTTCCTTGAATTTCAGACAAAACCCTTAGTATTGATGGAGTTTGCTAAATCTTAGACGACTAAGTTTTCCCCCATCTCACTTGAGTGACACGTAGACTCTATTTAATGTCTATTACAGGTGCAAGCCAAACTGTTTTCAATAGGACATTGAAAACAAAATCCTTGCATGTTGGGTAAGTGTGTTCTTGGGAATTATGACAGCTTAAACCCTGACAGCCTTGGGCAGGACTCAGTCTTGTCAGGAATAGCCCTGAGCCCTCCACAGGGCTAGCTGAAGCCCAGGTGTTCTTTAGTGTCCTCCCACCTCCTATAAGGTGTTTCTGGGTGTTCCTCTGGGTTTGTAAGCAGAAGAGGGCAGTCTCGCCAGGAAGGGGAGCCGGTCCAAGCACCCTCTCTTTGGGCACAGGTCCAGTAGCCCTTCCTGTACTCTCTCTGCCCCTCCAAGCACCCCAGAAATGCATCACCATGCAAGGCCAGGTTAGGCTGCTGCTCTCCAAAGAGGGGTGGCTCTCCACCACATATGTTATTTGGATATTGAAGCTTCTCTCTGTTCCTGGTTGTAAACTGGAAACGAAGACCTTCACAGGAAGACTCTTTGCAAGGTGCTTCATTTCCCTTGCATTCTACCTTGTAACCTTGAGCACTGTCATCCACAAAAAGCCCCTCTCATGCTTGGAGGTACCTGCCTCATCGGAAGGGCTGTCTGCGGCTGGCTTACCTTCATGTGGGATTTGAGATTGTCCTTGCGAGCACACCGGAATGGGCAGAGCGGGCATTGATGACTTTTTAAACCTGTGTGAATCACCATGTGCCGCTTCCAGTAGCTCTTCCTTTTTATAACCAAACCACATATTGGACACTGGAAAGGCTTTCCGCTTTCCTCTTCTGAGGCTTGGAAGAAAGAGAAAGGAAAATTAAGGAAAACGAAAAGGCACACTGCATCCAGCACTAATTCACATGCATTGCTATATAAAGAACACTAAAAATGACTTGATTTTTTTCCCCCTGGCAATCTCAAGACTTTATCCAGGAGGTTTTCTTGCTGCTTTTCTTCAGGAACAAGCCCACATTCATCTCATGACTTCCATCTGGGTTCCATTTTTCAAAATCTGACTGCCCTGCCTTGTGAAAGTGTAACTTCCGAAGGTCATCCCACACTTAGGAAGACATCTGCAAAGGGACGTCGCTAGGCCTGTCCCTTGCTCAGCCCAGAGTAGCCTCAATTCAGGGACTTTGTTTTCTGAAGGAAGCTGCCAGACTCAAGTCCATCTATGGATTCCTGAACTTGGAAAATGGCAAGAAATAAAGACAAATCAAACGGGACAGAGAAGAATGCACTGTAGCACAGCAGAAACCTAATGGCCATCGTCAACCTCACACACCGACTCCGTGGAGGCAGATGTTAGGATCCCTACTGCTGACTCATTTAGTTATGGCCTGAGCATCTGCTGCTGCCAATTTAGCCATCGGGGGGTCTTAAGGTCAGGGTTTTACCCTCTTATTTCTGCCCCTCTGGCTGCCACTAACAAGATGCACTGCCTTCCCTGCACTGCCATGGGGCCCCACTGCCCACTTCAGGAAAAGCTACCAACCAGGCAGTCACACCTGCTTCAATTTTTCAGAAAAGCAAACCAACCAACTGGTTCCTCCAAGGAAAGCTAAGCTCACTCTCTCCTCCAACATCTCCACAGGGAAGGGGTCTGCTGAGCCACTGAGTTGCTACCTGTCTGGTCTACCAATTGATATTGGTCAGGGCCACACCAGCCTTGGCTTTGGGAAATACAAACCATCAAAGCAGGTAGAGTTCAGGCCTCAAACTTTCCTTTCTAAATCATGAAGGGTCAGAAATATTTGCAAAAGGTTACATAAATTATAATATGCTCATAAAATATGATCTGTGAAGCTATATTTTAAAAATGAGATATGTCTATAGAAGCTAATATAGAAACATGCCCAAGACATTAAAGAGTTAGTGGATAAAGCAAGACATAAAACTATGTCTAGGGTGTTTCTATTTTTGTTTTCTAGAAAATGGGAATCAATTGCTGTTTAAACCATGAGGTGAAAGGTTGACAGGGAACTTTACAGAGGATGGATCAAGCTGACAACACATACAACCACTGATTAATCTTAACATCACTAAAAAGGAAACAGACATTGTGCGCCTTCTGATAAGCCATCTATGAAATATTCTGACAAAAATTTAATCAGGCCTCTATCTAACTAGCAGCTCACTGGAAATACAGGTGATTAAAACAGCCACATGTTAAACACACAAAGGGGACGGAGTCAGCCAAACTCGCAGTGTGGGAAAGTCTGCAGGACAAATGACACAGTCTCTTCAACAAGGAAATGACATTTTAAAAGAGCAGAGGTTACGGATGAAAAGACACTTAAGACACTTATAAAAAATGCAAGGTGTGAAGCTTATTTGGATCCTGGCTATAGAATGATAAAATAACACTTTTGAGATAAATTGAGGAAATACTGATTATAGCCTGGGTGTTCCATAATATCATGAAGCAATTGTTGATCCTGTTAGATGTGATCATAGTCACTATGGCTATTTTTTAAAGTCCTTATCTGTTGGAAATACATATGGAAATATTTACAGGCAAATGGATATGATGTCTATGATTTGCTTTAAAATACTTGAGCAAAAAAAAAAGAGGGTGAGTAGGAAGAATGGGTTGAATAAATGAAACAAACAAAAAAAGGACACCCTTTCATGTGTATGAAAATTGTCTGGAAGCATACCCACGAAACCATTAAACAGTTAAACTCTGAAAGACTGGGGATTAAAAGACAGGAGGTGAGGGAAGGAAGCTTTCACTTTCATTTTATAGTCCTCTATACTATTTGAATTTGCTTAATGCACTTGCTACTTGTATCATTTTAAAGGGAAATATTCCCAAGTGTGAGCTTTAAAATAATTTTATATTTTTCATTTAGTCAACTGAGTCCCCACACGCAAAGAGCCACTTAAAATAGATGGAACCAGAAGGGTTCTGGAATAAAGCTAGGTCATTCCAAAATGCTGTTTTACTAATACACTAATCATAGGCCATATTGCTTAGCTTAACCACGTAACTTGAAAAAGACTCCTCTGTCTAAAAATATACCCTTCAAGCCTGGAAACTACTTGTGACATGTTCCATCACGAGTATTTCCTCTTCCGACTGTGGGACGGGCGGGAATGAGGGTTCCTTCCACTCCAGGAAAAGCACGCCTCGTGAGCACCTGTTTTTGTGAACCCACCAGGGCTCTCCTGCTGTCTGTTCCTGTTGACTGCTTCTGCTGACCTGGAGTCCTACCCCTAACTGGGCCTCTCGTTTTCTGTCCTTCACTGTCATTTCCTTCACTCTGGTGTCTTGATGGCAAAAACCACGTGTTGAACAACAGATTGGAGAGGAAAGACTGAATCAGGCTTCTGGTGAGATTATTGTCATAAGCAGGAGGAGAAGGGACCGATAATGATGTGTACTTGGGTTATAAGAGAATATCAAAGTAGTGAGAAAGAGGCACACAAACAGGCTGCCACCAACCCCATCTTCAGTAAGTACTTCCCACGGCATAAACCCTGAACTGCCTAATTTTACAGAGTTGTCTGGGAGAGGAGAGAAAAACTGAGCTGTCCTCCACTGACCTGAGGTTTCATGGCACATCACAGGAAGGCAATAAAAAGGCATGAAGTGACAAAAGGAACGCAGCTGGTTTCCCTGGACACCTTGCCTTGCCTGACGTGACCACCCCCAGCCCCCATCCTCACCAACTACTCTATTTTGCAAATGCAGCTCAGAGTACACTGCATAAACCCTGCATATTAATATTTCACGTAAATCTATTTTATTTTGGAGCTATGCTTCCTAAGTTTTAACGAATACCAAAACACATACGAATCATGTACCAATTAGGGTATCCTTGGACTGACGGGGGAAAAAATTAGAACAGCCCCAATGGAAAGAAACTAACCCCAAGTCATGTGGTCAAACAGCTATGCTACTACAACTGTTTGAAATTTTTAACTGGTCAGGGCAAGAAAGGAAGAAAACAATCCAAATGGTAAAAGTAACTAGAAAACAATGATCCATCTTCAAAGTTGGCCAGTAATCTCCCCTGATAAGATCTGCATTTTTATTTATTCAAGAAAAAGGATTTCATGGTTCAGTAGGATGTCCTGCATGTGCATATGATGGGAACTACTTGGAGAAGGGAGGAAGTGAGGATGTATTCTATTTCGTGTGCCAAACTATTTTCAAGGAGCTGACAGCTGTTTCACCCAAATGTACAGCCTAAGGAAATGTGACCACTTCCTCAGAATAAGCCACACATTCTTGAGGCAGTCGGATTGAAATGTTCAGGAATTTACCTCGTTTACAACTGTCTGATAAACAATTTCCCCCCAATATATCTCTAGCTAATTATTATCACAGCAAACAAAACTAAATCCCATCAGATGCTAATCGACCCAGTGGAATGGATAGCTGCTAATTTGTTACTTTGAAGAAAACATGCTCTCTTTATAGGCAATAATATTATTGGAATAAAGGAGATAATAAATGTGTGTGAAATGCCCGTCACGCAGTAAATGGAAGCTATTGGGAGCAGCTGTAATAGTAATAGTAGTGACAATAAACTCTGGTCATGCCCTCCAAAGCAGAAAACTCACCATTAGAGCAGACGTAAATTTAAACAACTGGCATCACATAATAAATACGTAGCTCAGGGCATGGCCCGACATGGTAGTTTATCCCTGGAGCCCAGAGGAAATACAAGAGCAAGGGTCCGTTGTGGTGCTCAGGTAGGGTCTGGCTCAGCCCAGACAGAATTCTGAGGGCCAAATTCAGCTTGGCAGGAAACCAGAGAGATGGAGAAGACAGGAGGAGAGAAGAGGCTGGAGGGGGGAGCTGGCTGGGGCAAGGCTGGAAGTCCTCATCTTTGTGTCTCCAGCATCCAAAACAGTGCCGGGACAACATACAATTCCGTAACTGTGTGTCAGGCTGTTAATGAGATTAAGTGGAAAGGGCTGGGTCAAGAATATGGAAAGAGAAATGAGCACTGGGCATGAAAGTAAAAGATACAGGAAGCTGCCAGTAAGTCCCAGGGCAAGTGGGGTTAGCCCAAGAGTGCTTGCCTTTCACACAGGAGCCAATACACCTCGTGAATGGACGGTGTATAAAGAGGGGCCTGGATCTTTGTGTACTTACACCTCGACCCATTTCCAAAGTGAACCTGGAGCAGCTTATATGAAAAATGCACAGTGTGATGACATTGTTAATAAAGTACAATGATACATGTTTAAACTATCTGCAATGGACCAGATCTGCCCAAGACAGAAATGATCTTGTAGGAGGTTTGAGTGTGAATTTTAAGAAGGAATATATTTAATAAAATTTTTTTGTTGAATTGTTTTTGTTTTATTTTTTAGTTGATGGAATTAAAAATAAACAGAAAGTAAAACAAAGGAATTTTTCAGCAGGAAGGAGTCCTGAGGATAATTCCCAACCAGCTCAGTTTAGAGATGAAGAAACTGAAGTGACTACAGAGTGGGGGGGGGGGGGGGGGCGCAGAGGGGGGCACTAGAGCCAATCTTTTCACTTCTGTTTGGTGCTCTACCCTGTTGTCTGTCTGTCTGTCTATGAACGCACAAAGCAACACCACCAATACTTCATTGGTCTAAAAAGGAAAAAAAAAACCATAGTAACTGACTTGCTTTAATTTAAGGAAGGTATTTTTTAAAAAAATAAATGTGATTATTCTGTAGGCTTTGCAATTAAACTTTCTCTTGTTAGATCCTATGTAACAATTTGCAGAAAATCAAGGTACTTTGCAGGTGGGTAGTTTTTGCATACAAACCTTACCACACGCATAGAAGGAGGACAAGACGCCAGCTGATCCCAGGTGTGCATAATCCAGGCATCATCACCATCTTCACTCTGGGCCTGCCAACCCACCAGTGCACACCTGTGTAAGGGGACCCATTCCCCCTTCCTAACGGCAATATACACACGGATTTAATATCTTTTCATAGAATTTTGTGGGCATGTCTCTCAAATGCTATTTTAGGGAAGTAAAAAAAACTATGTTAGCGATGGATACCACTGTGTTTATCTGCTGTTTATGGGCATTGATAATATCAGTGCATATTTTAATAACTGGTAAGTATTCGATAAAACTCAGAAGTCAGTATCTAGAGGCAGTCTCCATTTGAGTCACTGCAGAAATATAATTGAGATCAGCGACAGATCTGAATCTTGATTAAAAGTGAATTTTCTAAGCAAGGTCCTGCATGCAAGCATTCCCAGATTATAGCCAGAATAACCATGAACCTGAGAGGAGTATCAGAAGAGGTTCCCTCACTGTTAGGGGTCTCCATGCTTTTGCAACAATGTTAATAACATCATGTAAATATGACAGAAAACAGCAGCCAAACACCCCCTGTCTACTGACCCAAGAAGTAGTCTGAGCCTTCAGATGTATGAGACCAGCTTGCTTCTAAGCATGTTTAGATTTTAGGCAGAAAATTAAGATGTTTTTGGAGACCCTGTCTCTGAAAGTCTCCTTGTTATTAAACTAGGAGCCTGGCATTCTGAGAATCTTGTTGGTCTTCCACAAAAAAACAAACAAAACAAAAAAAAACTGTCTTTAAAATAAAAACCATTTATTTTTTTTCTGAGCTGCAACAGAACTGTAGCTTCAAAGAGAATGGAGTCAATGTGTGACATTTATCTTTAGAGCAAACGGACATAATCTTCCTTCCATCGTGTCCCCTTTCAGAGGAGCAGTGTAGCATGTGCCGGGGCACAGGGGCACATGAAAGAAACCTCCTCCTCCAGTGTCACGTCTGTCTTGCAGAGGGAACGGCTGCTGAGGAGTGGATTCTTTAAGGAATTAAATACACCATGACCTGGCAACAACCGAATCCTATTCAAAAAAGAGGAATAAGGCCGGACCTAAAAGACACTTATTTTTTTTCCATGGTTTGGACTTCCCTTGACCTGAAGAAGGGCAAAGAAATGCCTGAGTCTAAATTACTCAATACACTGGCTTTTCTAGCACATACCTCTTTGTAACTCTAGAATTAACTTGATATGCCCTTTTTGCAACATTTTGAGAAATAGCTTGGAAATGGAAGCCCTGCTTGAAGTCAGGATGGTGTGTAGTTTATTTTTGTGGATTTGTTTTGTTTATTTAAGTGATTAAGCAACAGAATCAGAATTTTCTTCTTGCTGTGAGAAATCAATCCCACCTATCTCTTTTGCATTAAACTAAGATTTCTTTCTAAGGTAAAGGGGAAAAAAAATAGAATGTGAAATGTTTAGAAACATCTCACCACATCCCCACAAATGCTTTTTAGGTAAAGCCAAGTGACATCCGAATCCAGCCCCCAGGTTGCCCTGAAACCAGCAGAATAGTGTATAAAGGGGAGGCGGGGGGGGGGGGGGTGAGGCAGGTAGCAAAGACACACTTTCCCTTCTAGTCCTCAGATTAAAAAATCAGTGAGCCAAGTACCACTAACCAAATCATCTCTCCATGATATAAAGATAAGCAACAAAGTTAGATGTTTTAGCAACGCCTTCTCAGCCCATAATCTGGTTAGGATGCTGGGAAGGGATGGCATTCGCTTCAAATGAAACGTGCACGGAGATTCAGGATGCGTCCATGTGGATGCACGGGGCATTTTTCGAATGACCATTTCCAGAGCCCTTGTGTTTTCCTCTGCAGTGATCTCTCCTCTCGCGTGAGTTTGGCAAAACGAATGGTTTTTTAATGCTATGACTCCATCAGTGGAGCGGCTTCACCAAGCCTTGGATTGTGAACAGAGGCCTGAAAACCGGGACCCAGGCAACAATCAACAGCCGAGCCCCAGTCCAAGCGGTTCCTGCCTCTCCTCCTTCAATGTGAACATTTTAAACATTCATTGATTAAAATATTAAGTGTTTCAGCAATAGAATAAATTCAGTAAGAAGAAAAGAAAAAATATATATTTCTTATAGATCTCCATATTGAATCCTGCTGAGAGAAGCTCATTCAGATGCTGGCATGAACTCAGTGCATTTAACCCCACGGGGAGCTCATGGCCTCTTCCTTATCTTTATATGCATCTAGTCACTGGAATGAAAAAAGTCATACCTCACAACTATTGCTGATTATTCCCAAGACATTATAAAATGACAAAGCCACTAGTTTTTCAGGAGGCACAGTTTTATGCTACCTTTTTTCCAATGCTTCAGTCAAATGAAGTCTATTATTCATTTTATATAAGCTTTTCCAAGTAACTAATGTCCAGGAGGATTTACAGTGCGAGCACCATTAGGCCGTGTATTCGATCACCAGCTGCAGAGAATATTTATAAAATTACGTATGACGTAGAGCCATGCCTCTCTTTCTGCTTCTACCCTAAAGAAAATGTCCATAAACCAGGAGTGACTGATTCCATGGCAAGACTGCCCAGCTCCCCCTGCTCTTCTCCTTGTTTCCAAATATTAGCCATTTCTCTCCTTATTTCACCAGATGGCAGGTGAGAAGTGAGGAGAAATGATGCTCAGAACTGATAAACACTTCAGGATTTTATCGACACTTTGGAAACTCTGGCGTGAACCACTTGGATGGCTTGGAGTCATAAAAGTTCCAGAGATCCATTTTCCTCGTTGTATTCTGCTGTTTACACAAGTTTTAAAGTAATTATAATTAGTGTGTATAGCTCACTCAGCAATTTAAATGGAAATCTGTCATAAATGCGCCAGACTGATGTTAGCTGGGATCGTTCAGTCAATTATTTGCCATTCTCAACACTCTTCATCAATGCGGCTGCAATAATCAAAGCCAGCTAGACACACAACGGCAGTGTTTACACTGCTGAGGACACACAGAGCCTGCTTCCTGTTCTTGTCTGGCAGGATATCCTCGGGAGACCTCGGAAACCCCATACGTCCATCTCCACGACCTTATACTTACCGTGCGCACAGCTGAACAACAAACCAGTCCAAGAAATGATGTTTCCACTGTGAGGACGCAAGTGACTAAATGCCTCCCTCAGATGAATAACTCCCTCTATACGATAGCAACTTCTCCTTTGGAAAAGCTGTCCCCACGAGAAACGCTCATGATTCAGATTTTCCACATGCACATTCCTTCAGACTCTGATTGGGTTGGAAGAACATACAGCACTGGCAGGAAATGCTTTGATTATGTCTGAATGACAATACTCTTCAGAGTTTCGTGGATGACAAGAAATTATACCAGGGCAGGATCAGTGAAAAGCGCTTAAATTCCACAAAAAGGTAATAAGAATGCTAACATAAAAGTATGCAGTGTGATAAATTAGGGCAGAGGAGTTACTGACTGTACAAAAGCCCATTTGTGATGGAGGCGGCGGGAAGGATGGGCTTGTCCAAGGTTTCAAAAGCGGTTCCCCCCCACCCATGTTCAGTGATGCCACGCAATTCATGACAAAGATGCTTTGATCTCCCCCATTAAATATGTCTCGTGCGGACCTAGCCTGAACTTGGTAATGAAAAAAAAAAAATCACTTCTATGAAAGGGAGGAGAGTACTGTATCTCGCTAAGATTATTCATTACCTTTCAAAAATGGAGCCATTTGTGAAGTCTTTGTGTCACGCATGCGGGAAAACCACTACCCTGCTCAGTTACAGCACTTTGTTGTGCGCCTGCTTTTTCATTCCCGCCACAGATCAGATGAGAAACCCAACCGAATAAGGCAAAA
The DNA here is from genome assembly GCF_027574615.1 of Eptesicus fuscus. Classification (NCBI taxonomy): domain Eukaryota; kingdom Metazoa; phylum Chordata; class Mammalia; order Chiroptera; family Vespertilionidae; genus Eptesicus; species Eptesicus fuscus. The sequence continues at coordinate 55,629,893 of NC_072478.1, read as the reverse complement.
AAAATAAATAAATAAAATAAAATAAAATAAAATAAAATAAAACATGTTTTCAATGAAATAAGAAGACTTAGCAATCGACAGCCAGGAAGACGAACACGGTGACTGAAAGAAAAGATTCCATACCTGAGTTGGAGGGCTTAGAAACTCTTCCCTTGGGAACCGGGAGTAACAATAATTCCAAGGATTGTGGCTGCGGCGGCGGCGGCGGCGGTGGAGGCGGCGGCGGGGTCACCTTCTCTTGCATCTTCTCTGAAGGCGGTGGCGGTAGGGGGTCCTCGGGCACCAGGGACGACTTCTCAGCCAGCAGACTCCCCGCAGCCCTGGCTGCGACCTCCTTGAGCAGGGCGGCCGAGGAGGTCATGGAAGCCAGGGAGAGGAAAGGGCTGGCCGGAGGGGGGTGCTCCTGGCCGGGAGTCAAGCTTCTCTCGCTGACCTTCTTGGACAGGGCGGCCAGGGTGGAGCTGGCCGACTGGGAGCTGAAAGGGGAGGAGAAGGACTCGAACCGCAGGGTCTCCTCGGCCCTGGCGAGAGACTTGTCCTGCAGGACGGCGTTGGCGGCAGCTTTCAGCTTGAGGATGGCCGAGTCCGGGGACAAGCCGCAGGTGGTGGTTGGGCTGGGCAACCACTTACCTTGGTTCCATAGGAAACGGTTGCCCGGAGTGTATTGGTCATTCTGTTCCTGCTTCTCGGCCAGCTTCCTGGCCAGGACACTGAGCTGCTGGGCGTGGTGGGACGGCGGGGAAAAGGAGAGGCTGGGGCCCACGGCCACCGGGGACTCCACCCTGCCATTGGCCGTGGTGGTGGTGGGGGTGGGGGGGGGCGGTGGTGTCGAGTTGGAGGGACCCGGCCTCCAGCAGCCGCCTCAGGTTGCTGCTCAGAGGTTTCGTGGAGCCCGGGGAGTCGTCGTCGCACAGAGAGGACAGGCCGGGGGACAGGTGGTCCTGGCACGGCAGGGAGTCTCGCAGGACGTCGCCGTCGAGGGCCACCAGCTCCAGCGTGTGACTGCTGGGCGTGGCGCTTCCCAAGGAGGTGTCCGGGGAGGTGGACTGCTCCTGCATCCGGTCCTCCAGAGACAGCTTATAGTTCTCCTGGACCTCGCCATAGGATGCTTCGGACGGAGTCTCGGAGGAGTTTCCATACCAGGGCTCTCCTTCACTGAGTTCGCCCTCCGCCTCGTCCTGCCTACTACCATCTGGGGGAATGAAGAAGACCGGGTTTACTCCCCCAGTGAGCAACAGGCAAGGCGCTGCCTCTTCCCTTCCACCCCAAGAACCGCACGAAAGCCCGCAGCGGCCTGGGCCAGAGCGGCAGGTGCCGAGTCAGACAGCCTTGGCCTAAGGAAGAAGGTAAAATGCTGCACGGGCAGAGGGAGAAACACACCCACGTCCGACACGCGTTACCCTTTCTGAAAAGGATGCCCGATCCGTGGAGAGGGAAGAGGAGGAAAGAGGAAAAGGGATCTTGGTACAGAAGCAACTGCTATTTTCAGTGACACGGGGAAACGGGAAGGAGCTTGTACCCTTGTGAGAAAACCAGCGGGATATCTTTAGTCTCGAGTCAGAACGAGAGAGGCAGCTGGCAGAGTGGGGAAACGCTGGCTGTGAGACAGACAGTGCCATAAGCCGCTTCCCCACTTCCTAACTCCGCCACCTCAGGCAAGGCACTTAGCTGGGTTGCTGTAAGATGCAATTCTTTTTTTTTTTTTTTAAGTTTATTAAAAATGTATGTATTTTAACAACTTCACCCAGTTCTTATGAAGCTTGAATCAAAATAAACATGTGACCACGTTTTGAAAATGGTCGAGTGCTATATAAAAATCAAATCTCTCTGGCAAACACTATTCACATGACTGATTTCTTAAAATGACCGTATCTGCCACATTACCCATGCTACTTGGTTGAGAGTCCTTGATTCCCCTCACCGACATGTTGCCACCTTATCCCAGGCAGAGATTAGTAATTCGGCCCCTCACTCCACTAAGAGTCCCCTTTAATTATTTTCTATCCATTAATTTATCCACCCACTTACTCCCACTCTCAGTATCCACACCCACCCACCCACCCACCCCTGCCCCAAGCACCTGTCAGCTGGGACTCCTTGCCATTTCAGGAGCACTCATGTGGTCTGTCACTTTTCTACTTTTGCTCAAAATATTCCTTCTATCTGGAATGCCTTTCCCCAGAAAACCTGAATGTCCAATTCTGCTCATCCTTCAACACTCAGCTCAAAGGTTTCTTCCTCATGATTCTCCCCAGAACTCTCAGTCAGAATCAATCTCTCCTTCTCATTCATTCACTCACGTATTCAACTAATAGTTATGGACTACCTGCTGCATGCCAGGCATTGTTCTCGATTCTTCTAGATTGAACAACATTGAGCAAAACAAAGATCCTGCCTTCTTGGATCTTACATTTCAGTGGAAGGAGACAGCTGTTACACAAAGTTAATAAATTATAAGTCATAGAGTAAGCCAGAGAGTGACAAGTGCTTTGGAAAACATAGAGAGCAGGCCAAGGAGGGTGGTGGGTCACGGACAAGAGGTGAGGTGCAGTTTTAAATAGGGGGTCAGGGTGAGGCTTCACTGAGGTGGCGACCTCGGAGCAAAGACTGGAAAGACTTAGTGAGGAGTGGTTCATGCAGATCTCTAGGAGAGTCCCACGCAGGGGGCGTCACTGTGGCAAGATGCGTGGCATGTCCATGGAACAGCAAGCAAGACCGTGTGGGTAGGGTGGGGTGAGTGGGATTCAGAGCAGTGGGGGAAGAAATCAGAGAAAGAGGAAGAGAGAATTGTGAAGGAGGCTGTGCATGTCAGTGGGACTCTGTCAACTACTGAAAAGGTCGTGGGCATCTGGTGAAATCAGGAACCACTGGAGGGTTTGGGGCAGGGAGTCTAATGACGCGACTTACATTTTCAAAGGATTGTTTTGGTGCCATGTGGAAATTCAGGCATGAGGGTGGGGGCGGGGGGGCAGCTCAAGGTGGTACAGGAGGTGACAAGCAGCTGATTCTGTGCCTATTTTGAATGCAGGGCCAACATTCCTGTGCTTTGTTTATTTTGCTTTTACATCACTCTTCATTATCTGTCTGCTATTGGTTTATCTTCTGAAAGGTAAGTAGTGGTGTTCCTTGAAGGCAGGGATTTATTATCTACATATCCCACTCTGTGCCCAATGCAACGCCTGGTTCCTAGCACAGTTCAATGAATGTTTAGGGATTGAGCCAGAACCCCTCACTGTGCCAAGTTTTGTTATATAACATGCTGTCTTTTCTGTATAGAAATAGCTAGAACTGGGAATGCATGAACTACAAGCTAATACATTGATCTTCCCGTGCTATCTGGAGAAGCAATGTCACAAATGACAAATTCTCTTTCACTAAAGTTTTACAACTCTTTCCTGAGAGTCTTTATTAAGTTATCAAGAAAACGTAAAATATCAAATGAAATTTGCTGGGGAAAAGCAGATAAAATTGAATTTTCTCTTTTAAAAACAGCCTGGTTCCTTGTGATTTGCCACATTTCCTTCTTCCCACTGGATTTCAGCATTCTTCATCAGTCCTGAATCCAGCGGGACCCTGAATAACTCCTCTCCCCAGTGGAGGTGCCTTTTACCGAACACCAAGCAGCCCACTCCATTTCAACAATCGGGCTAATTTTTCGTTCCTCTGGCAAACCACCTTTCTTGATTTCAGATCAAACATCTCATCCTTCAGGAGAATCGATGGGACTATGATTTAAAAATCACTACAGTGAGAATTAGCTGAATATCTCCTTGAAGAATCTCTTCTTCAATCTTTATCAATATTCGCTAAATGAACTAACATAAGAAAACAGAGAGATTCAAAAGTAAATACTGTCAGATTATATTTTTGTCCAACTAGAGTAGCTCCGGATAGGCAAGACTGGTCTGGAAACTTTGCTATAAGGCAAAGTTATATGTAAGATCAGGGCTTTGAGAACCACAAAGAATGACAGTCACATGTACAGACCTGTGATTTTACTGAGACTTTAAATATTACCAAAGTTACCCAGTTGGATCAAAGATACACAGCTATTTAGTGCTACTGCCCAAACCAAGAACCCAAATCTCTCAACATGGGGCTCAGCGTTCTCTACCAGACGCACTCTGAATAGCAGCTTCTTGTGAGCTCTGTCTGCGCAGCTCCACTTGTCCATCCTTCCACCCTCTTGAAACAGAAATCAGCAAGAGAAATCTCTTAGATAAGGACAGCGTTCACTCTATCTTGAGATAAACATTTAAGAGGTAAATGCCCATTATTTCTTATACCCTTATCTCTCCATCCCCTCTCTGCCTCTTCCTTAGTTGCAGTTGGTCAAATATTGATTCAAATGCCTAGAGAATTCAGCAACATCTATTGGCAAAGCCCCAAAGGCAAAGCCTCATTCCGACCTCCTCCGTGTACACCCTCAGCGTGCAAGAATATTCCCCCTTCAACGTGTTGAAACGGATAAGTGTGTCAAAAACTAAAGAAGTTGTCAACTCCCTCTAATCCTATCCAACAGTGATAAGGAGATCCGAACATTCTTGAATGATACAAACATCTGATATCTACATTTAAAGCAACTTTCCCAACCTTGCCAAAACACAAGCCCCAAACAAGCAAACAAAGCATTCCTTAAACAGACCAGTTTGTCTCTAAAATACCGGGATAGAACCTCAACCACCCATTCTTCTGTTCCTTTCAATCTCGAACACGGAGATACCACTCTCCTCTGGACAAGAAAACTCGGATATGTAAAGAATATTTGAAAACTCATAATACTCTATTAATCGCTTTTCCGAAGATGCCGCTATTGAAATTGAGGTTATTCGAGTAATAAGCCACCAAATAATTGTAATGCATGGCCTAGAAAGAGCCAGGCCAGAAACCTGCAGAGAAACAGATCTGAAATTATTCTGGCATCACCTGAGGTCAAGCGAAAGGTGGGGGAAGCTTTCAGAGAAATGAATGCAGGAGACACAGGGACGTGCAGAGGTGAGAGAAAAATCGTAGGAGGTTCAAACAAATATGCTTGCAGTTCACGAAACAGCAGCAACAAGGATTTTCTCCCACAAATATTCATTTTCCCCCCTGCTGGGCTGCGCTCTGTTTTCCCGTTCAGTTCCATCAAGCAGGTGGAAGTCTGCATTGGTCCAGTTGCGGGAGCTCCCCTACAGCAGGGTCTGCAGGGCCCTCCAGCACCTTGGGTTCTCTCCGCTGGGAGCTCAGAACAAAGCATTCCTGCAATCTAGGAGGTTAATTTGTTGGCCACCACAAACTTTAGAATAAGCCAGGCTTGACTTGAGTTTCCTGCACAACCTGAGAAGCCCCTGGGCAGCACACAGCTCCCTCTCCTGTCACCAGCATGGCCCGGTGGCGCGCAATCACAGAGCGCTGGGAATGCTCCCTGCGCACACCCACCCACCGTGGATCTCACAGCTTTCCCAACTGAGGCTCCCTCCCGGGGAAGCCTCTCAACAGCTAATGTAAATAGCTTCCTTCTAAATACATTATTTTTAACCTCCAGATAGGAAGCGATTTCCGTGGCTAATTTTGCAACAACCTCTGCGTCTCGCAGCCAGGTTCACACTCGTTCCTGTCAGCTTTACACAACGGTCTGTTTTTGTGTTTTTCACTTTGAATCAGAAACTCAAAGAATTAAGAATAGAAATGGTGCAATTACAGAATGAAAATACGCTGAATAAATTTTGTTTCCATGCAGCAGCAATTTCTCCTTTGGGGGAAACACAACAAAATTCTGCTACCTAACACATTTATTTATAATTCCGTTCCCAAGTAGAAACTCAGTAACTCAATATCCACAACTCTTGCTGCATTTTTTTTTTTCCAACTCACTTCCTTTTCGGTGTGAGAGTTATAATCAGATGCATTTATTTGGACCAATACTAATCTAAGATCCTCATTCAGAAAGATCGGACAGAAGGAAAAAACATAAGAAAGAGATTTCTATTCGTTTTCGTGCCTTTTGGCTGAGGTTAAAGCAAGTAGAAATGGGAGGCTAAAACCCCCACTTCTGTGTCTACCCATAAACCACTCCCACCAGCCGGTGCACAGGAATCTACCAGCAGGTTTGGAAGAGAGCAGGCTCAACCAAAATTTCCATGCAGTTTTAAACAGCATTTATTGGTTTGTAAAGTTTAAGGAGCTGTGCATGAAAGTCATTAGCAAAACCAATGCTAATAATTGTTTTCATGCAACAAACATTTACTGAGCATTTACTATGTTCAAGAAACAGTCCTCTGCAACAAGGACACTCGGAGGTACAGCAGTCTCTGGCCCAACAGGTTATAATCCACAGGAGTGCGAGGCTTGCCCAATCCTAGGACGCACAAAGCAACAGGGCAAGGGTTGTGTGTGCACAGAAGAGGGTGCGATTAATCCCAGTGATGCAGGTGGCTATGAAAACAGACCTCGAAGGATGGAGATCTCAACAGATGATATTGGAATTCACTAAGAAGTGGGCTTGCTCCTTGCAAACCATCAAACCGGAAATAGTCCAGCCATTGAGAAAGCTAATATCTAGGTGATAATTGTTGGATAAATCAATGTAAAGAAAAAGTTTTTCTATTCCTAATTCTTTGCGTTTTAAAAAGACACCGTCCATTGATTTGCTAAGGGCAGATTTTATCAATCATCTTACTATGCTTACTAGTTGGGAAACCATTGGCTTACAAAGACCAGAGGCAGGACCAAGAGTTAGTCATTTTGCACTCCTGCTCAATGCCCTGCCCATAGCAGGGATAGTATTAGGGCTCCTGTGGTTGTAACGGCTACCAGGAAGGCAGGAAGCCATGGCTGATGTCCTCAGTCTCTTATCAAACAGAGAGGGGCACAAAGAGTTACTAGCAGCAGGAGGATGTCAAAGCACCCTCAAGGCACTCTCTCATTTGCCAGTAGTCTCTTCCCTCAGAGCTTAGCCTCATCCTCTCCTTTCCTTTCCTAGGAGGCTGACAACCTGGCTACACAGGTTCTGGACTTTCACTCTCAGTGACTTACCAATGGAGAAAGGTCCTTCCCCTCTGATTGGCCTGTGAGAGGTCATGTTCCGCTCCCTGGTCCTATCACTGAAGCCAGGGGGTGGGTTCTACAATTGGCTTAATGTGGGTCACAGAAGAAAGGAGAAGGAAAGAGGCACCAGGAAGACAAAAGCAGTGACCTCTGTAATGTTTAATAAAGGTTGAGTATGCTGCATGTCAGGCTGTTCAGAACCAATTTTATAATTTTAAGCATAAAACATATCCTCACTTAGGCTGGTTTTACCTGCCAAGTTTTAAATTGTCCCTTTGTAGCTTGAGAGCTTTAGCACATTTCCCACCGCCCCCACGCCCCTACACATCAGTTCTGCCCGAACCTAAGAGACCTCTCAGGGGTCGGGGCTCCAAGCCCACAGTCTGAGTTAAACGCACTAATCGCTCCACAGGACAAAGCCTCAGAGATCACAGTTATTGAAACATCGATGCCCAGGGCACCCAACAGCTTTCTGTGTGGCCAGGAAGAAAATTTAAGAACTGCTAGTTATTTAAAACTGCCAGGGTGGAGAAGACAGCCAGATTCCTGTCCCCAGTCCAGCTGGGGAAAAGGTGCCATGAGGGCATGGGGCAGTGGCAGGGAGTCTGGGGAGGACGAGTGCCCGCAGCTGAGAGCGCAGGGAGGGCTCCTGGGTCCTGATGAGCATTTTGCACACAGCAATGTTTTCAAATTGTTGTTTTAAAATGTCCACGAGTAAAAGAGAGGTAACAAAAATGAACACATCACTACTTGTCTTCAACGTGAGTTGCAAACAGTATCTGAGCCAGTTTTAATATTCTCATATAAAGCTACTTATTAGTCAGATCTTCCAGTGGCCAAGGAACTACTCAGACTCCTCCATCAAACTGCCCATCTCAACATCAAAGGCAACTCCTCCATACTTACTATTGCTTAGGCCCAAATCCCTGCAGTCAGCCTTTACTCTTCTCTCACTGTTACACTCCACATCTAATTCCTTTGCAAATCTGGTTGATTCTACTTTCAATACACATTCCAAATCTTGTCGTTTTTCACCATTTCTACCACTGCAACCCTGATATATAGCACTACCATCTTCACTTGGACTGTGGCAGTAACCTTCCAACTGGACCCCTTACTCACGATTCTTGGCCAGCAGCCATAAGCTTTCAAAAATATGTCAACCCAGCTGGCGTGTCTCAAGCGTGTCTCAGTGGTTGAGCATCGACCTATGAACCAGGTCACAGTTCGATTCCCAGTCAGGGCACATGTCTGGGTTGTGGGCTCAGGCTCGGTCCCCAGTGTGGGGTATGCAGGAGGCAGCTGATCAGTGATTCTCTCTCATCATTGATGTTTCTTTCTCTCTCTCTCTCTCTTTCTCTCTCTTCCTCCCTCTCCTTCTCCCTCCCTCTCTCCCTCCCTTTCTGAAATAAGTAAAAATATATTGTTTAAAAAGTCAGGTTCCACTACTGTCATCAGTGGTTTCCATGTCTCTCAGAAAAACATCCAATGCCTTTACCTTGACCTCAAGGCTCTATATAATCTATATCCCTCTGAGCTCATCTCCTATATAAAGCAGGCTCCTGCTTCAGGACCTTTGCACTTGCTGTTTCCTTTGCCTGAAATCCTTTTTACCACCCCCCCCCCCCCCCAAAGTAGCCACATGGTTGATTCCCTTATTTCTTGAAGTCTCCCCTCAAACATCACTGTGTATTAAAATAAAAGCTCCATGAGAGAGAGGGTTTTGTAGTTTGCTGCTATTTCCTTAGCACTTAGAATTGTACCAAACAGAGAGCAGATGCTCAATTATTATTTAAATGTATGAATAAACAAGAAGAATGGGCTTAATCAACAGAAAGGTAGCACTTAGTACTGGAAATGAGAACTATTTTCAAAATTACAAATGATAATTCTATTTTTCTCATGTGAGTCAAACACGGAAAAGGAAAAGAGAGTCTGTTTTGCAAACTTTCCTACCAAAGGCTACCTAGTGGCCAAGAACAGTGAATTGCACCCCAGGGGAAGACAGGACTGAAGCTGATGCCCCCTCCAGGGAACCCCAAATTTCTTTTGAGTTTTAGTTTAACATTTGAAGGTACTTCTGCATTCTATACCATAGCTATGCTTGTCCTTACTTAATAATATGGGGGTGTTTCTCACAAACCAGGTGGGGAGATTTATTCTCAGGGACGGGGCACCATGTTTCTCTGGATGCCCACCTGCCTTGGAGAAACATGTACCCTATTTGGAGAAGCAAGAATGCATGAAAAGTACTTGGCACAATGTCAAAGCTCAATAAAGGATGGCTGTCATTGTTACTATGAGAAGACAGATAGTCCTAGTGCTATTACCCCCATTTCAGAGAGGAAAGTTGAAGCACAGAGGATAACTTCCCAGGCTGCACAAATGATCTGCAGGATATCAAGAACTGTAGTCCTATCTGTTGTGTTTGTTATGTGAATCATTTTACAGACAGAAATGCCTTGGAGATCTAGACCATATGGCTCATCTCTAAGCAGAGGCTGAGAAAGGGCCAGCGATTTGACCAAGTCCCATTAGCTGATGTACAGGCACAAGTCAGGACTGCAGCTCAGATGCCCCAATCCAAAGGCCAGTGCTTCCACTACTAACTCAGGATGTAATCATCATTAAGTGGATGAATGGATTCTAGAACAAGGCTGGAACATAATGGGCTCCCAATGAACATTTGTCGAATAGATGAACAATTCTGCATAAAGCACTGAAAATATAGCTTCTATACGCAGGTATATTTTAACATGCATAAGCAAAGTTGATCCTCACAATAATTTTATATGGCAGACCATCTCTCCTCATTTTACAGACCAGGAAACCAAGGTACCAAAAGGTTAATAGCCTACCTAACATAAACATTTACTGAGTGACAAAGCCAGGTTCAAACCCAAATCTTCAGAACGTCTAAGAGAACATGAGTAGCTTGACAAAAAGAGTAATTTTTCAAATAACCAAAAAATACCAAAGTGCCATCAACATTTTAAAATTTCATTTTGATGGGCTTTAAAAATGCAGACACACCCAACCATGATGTGTTAAACATGATTATTATGTTTATAATACACAGATGTGTCTTGGAGGCTCCTGGGACTTTTCAGCAGCTTGCCCCCATATTAAGTGGCCCCAAGCTCCTGTGTTTTAAGTTACTGTTCCTACTTTAATAGTCCTTTTGCCCTCTTTTTCTCTATTATGCCCTATGCAGAGCCCCTTCCTTCTACATGTACGGCTTTCTGTCTGCCACAGCTGAGATAACCATCACCAGGCTTACTAACACTGTGTGCAAACTAAGGATGAAAACCTAGTGTCATGAGTTGAACTGTGTCCCTCCAAAAGAGGGTGAAGACCAAACCCAGGAACCTGTGAATCTGACCTTATTTGGAAATAGGGTCTTTGCAGATGAGGTCATTAGGGTGAGCCTGCATCCAGTAGGACTGTTGTCCTCATAAAGGGGACATTTAGACACAGAGTCAGACAGACACACGGGGACAACGTGAAGATTGGAGTTATGCTGTCACAAGCCCAGGAGCTGCCAGCGGCAGGGACAGTGGCCTGCAGCAGGTCGCTCCTCAGGATCTTCAGAAGGAGCTCGCCCTGCTGACACCTTCATCTTGGATTTCTGGCCTCCAGGACAGAGAGACAATAAACTTCTGTCGAGTAGTTTAGAATCTGTTTGAAGTCCCCCAGTCTGTGGTGCTTTGTTATAGCAGCCCCAGAAAACAAATATGCTTAAGTTTAAATAAAGGCCTAAGGCTTTTTTTCTGGGTTTATTCGCCTCTGGATTCTAAACTGTAGTTTTTGTTTAAGTTGATTATTATTGTATAAAACTGGCCACACTGCTGCTTGGAGTGAAGTCCTCCGTGGCTGGAAGGATGATGAGCTGACGAATAGGCTATTTTTGCCCATCTCTAAACTTTAGCCAACTTTCTTTCAAATAAAAGACTTTGAAAAAGATGTTAAGCAAGATAGTCTTTTATTAGAGCTACTTAAAAATCTCCAAACAATATATATATATTCATCACCACATATGTTGTAGCAAATTAATAAGAAAGGGGCAGTTCAATATATAGCACGAACACACTGGCCTAAATCTAGAGACCAAATACTGGTTAATCCACGGATTGAGCACTTGCTCCCTCACCCTTTCATGCACCTCCATGTAACAAAAAGCATATAGAATCTGTCCCCTCAAGCAATCAGAAGTAAATTTACCATGGCCACCATGGCGTTATCAGAAAAATAGTCTGCTAAGGCTGATAAATCGGTCGATTATCTGCTTCCTTGACTTTTATTTCCTCTTGTATAAATGTTTTCATCCCACCATTACCAATACCTGTTATAAGATGAACAATAAATTACTAAGCTACTGAAGTCACCAGGAAATGCTTAATAGATCAAAAAAGAACTTAACAACAACAACAAAAAGCCCTAATAACATAATAATGCATTCTGTAGTCTAAGAACAGCATGCTATCGGGAGAAAAATGGCTACTTATTGAAAGCGTAGAGTATGCATACAATGAGACATTCCTTCCTGGGCACAATTACCAACCACTGACATCATGCACCTTGTCATGAAACACTTCGTGGTCATCATCATTCACCTGCCAATGGAAAATTTCACACAGTGAGTCCTTTATTTACTAAAAATACGTGTATATCCAAAAAGCAAAGTGCCCTGGGGGATAAGAGATTTAGCAAGGGAGAGGAGGTGAAATTGCCTTTTATTTAGTGATTAAATACATAGAAAACAAAAGCTGCAGAAGAAAGGGGACGAGCTCCCCACCCCCCACATATTCGGAGAAGGATATTGGTGCTTTGGAACTGTGAACGTTTTTTTTTGGTTATGTACAAGAATCTGTGACACCAAAGGAGACTGATTACGAGGACAACCCTAATTCAAAGTTAACTTCCAACAGTGATTTAGGCCAACAATGTTAACCTTCACTCTGACCAGGCTTTGCGCCAGGGCTGCTATCAAGTGGTCCAATGTATTCTGATTGGTTGTCTCCTTCCAAGGGCCGGGGTACCCTGAAATCTGGCTCTGTTTTCTAGTGGTCTGTCTTCAAGAGCGATGCTCCGGAGAAGCAGCCATTCCACTGTCCAAGAAAGCTCCATGTTTCTGGAAGCACACGGAGTGGTCAGGAGGGTAATCGCTCTACTGCTGCTTCAGATGAAAGCTCAACCCCAAGGTAAATGCTCAAAAAGATAAATAAAAAGTCCCTCTGGCATTGCATATGCATGCCCCAAAGTGACCATTTCTTGGGAGTGACCTCTTATATCATTGGGACATCCGTTCCTCTTCCTAACTTTCGGGGTCTAGCAAATGCCCTGATGCTGTACTTGAACACACCACTTCCTTTCCATCTTACAGAACTGTCTGCAGTTCTCCGCAGCCACGTCTGCCACACAGTGTAAGAACTTAGCTGGCTAGCCTATCCTCCACCAAAAACGTGTACTGGAAAAGGAGGATGCAAACGTATTGGGCAATTTAAAGAAGTTCATTTGAGAATACAAGTTTGAAAAGCCTTTTGATATAAATGTGCTCAATTTCTCAGGTTTGGTTGTAAACCTACATGTTTTGAAATTCTTTAGAGAAAGTAAAATTCTTTGAGTGTTTCATGGTGCTATCAGCAGAGGTGTGCCCTGTAAAGCAGGGTCAGCAGTCTTTTTCTATGAAAGGCCAGATAGTAAATATTTTAGGCTTTGTGGGGCACATACAGTCTCTGTCCCATATTCTTTGTTCTTTGGTTGTTGTTTTTGTTGCTTTTTTTAAAAAAAAAATAACACACAACAACCTTTGGAAAATGTTAAAACCATTCTAAGCTCAAGGGGCTACACAAAAACAGGCCATAGTTTGCTGACCCCCGCTCTAAAGAATAGGTGCTTTTCTTTGTAATAAAAGCAGAATGGTGCTTTAAAACAGTATTGGAAATTCAGATACATGGCAACAAGTTTCATCATCACCTTCTTAGTGCAGCCACTTGTGTGAGTCACTAAGCACCTTGGTGCCTCTGTTTCGTGACCTACACGATGAAGTGTTAGAACAGATCGGTGATTTACAAAACAAACCTCAAGGAGCCCTCATGGCTCTATAGATCCATCCCTACTTCCCACCTTCGCGCACACCTCATCAGCCCAGAGGCTTGGATCTCGTCTACATATTGGAGCTCTCCATAAAGGCAAGGCTTCCACTATTTATTTTAGTTTAGTTTAAATTTTGAAAAACACTCTATTGGATGACTGCAGAAATTCTTCTGGTGCTAACCCTCTGCGAATCCAGTATTAGATTATTGATGTCTTTGCAATCACTTTATTGGGACATGTCAAGGAAATAGAAAATGATGTAAAATCTTATATTGAAATATTTAAGGAAAGAGAAACAAAAGCAAGAAATATGTTTTTCTAGAGGCCATTTAGATGTGTAGAAATCTACCAGATAAGCATATCAGAGTTCCCAAGCCCCACCTCTGTTATGACAGAGAGTTCATTCTTGCCCCTCTCGGGTAAGAGCTGTGGGGAAAGCAGGATGGTTTCACAGTGGAAGAAGCCCTGCACTGAGACTCGAAGACCTGGGTTCTAGTCTGAATTTAGAACTTACCAACTACAGAAGTCCTGATGTTTATTTAACAAAAACCGGAGAGCCTACTAAATACTAACCCACAGAATGGGAGTTAGGAGGACAGCAATGAACCAGACAGATGTGGAACACTCTGCCCCCATTACTCGGATCCCTCATCCATAAAGTACGGTCAGGTCATAGCACCTGCTCCTTCTCCCATCCACAGGTGGTCCTGCAGAGATGGCAAAACAACTGTAAACTACAAAGCACAGGCCACATAAACCAGAAAAAGTACAGATTCTTCTCCTTTTAAGTACATGCAATATATGCAACTTCAAGCACTTCCCAATTTGATAAAATAAGATCACAGAAGTTTCAGCACCAGACACTCCCACTCAAACCCTACTCTTCCTCCCCACAGACCCACCTGACATCTCAAAGCCTTTCTCTTCTTTATAGAATAGGATGCTGATACCTGCAATTTCACAGGGTAATTGTGAAGGCAAAATCAGAATTATGTATGCAAAGCACCTCACACAGAGTTAGCACTTAGTAAATAGTTTCCCCTTTCCCTCCCTCCCAGGCACGTAGAAATCTCAGATGAAAGAATACTTTAAGTAGTAGGGCTTACCTCAAAATTGCTGCTATTGCTACCCAGCTCTATATCATAATCACCTCAACCAAAGAGGACAGGAAACTTCTAGCTGTTATGACCATGGAATCCAGATGTGGAATATGCCCAGTCATCAGGAAAATCTTACAGTCTTGGCACAGTTTGAGGACAGAGAGAGAGCAACAGCCAATAGCTGAGGGGAAGCTCTGCAGTCTGGAATGTGCCACAGACTTCCAACCACAGAAGTTCTCTCGCACTGAGACTGTGGTATCCCCCTGTGGTGGAGGCCATGGCCTCTGCTCTTCTCGGCAAGTCTCCCCCAGGAGCACATGACTTTCTCCAGTCATCTCTAGGCCACATCCAAGTGAATGTCTGTGGCACCATTCATCACCCCTATCCAGCCCAGTTGTACAAATTAGGCAAACCGTGTTCTCATTTCTGACAGAGGTAGACAGCAGGAGATGTTCTCCAAAGTCTTTTCTACCCCTAAAACTTTCTAATTCTGTGACCCATTTTTAACTTCAACCATTCATTCATTCATTCAACAGTGTTTAGGGACTACCTCCTATCTCTTTGATTCTGTGATCCGTTCTTAATTTCTCCTTCCATTTATTTAACAATATTTACTGGCCATCTCTTATACACCAGGTACTGTTATGTGCAAGGATATACAAAAATAAGTAAGAAATAGTCCACACCCTTAAGAAGTTCACAGTCAATGAGGACACAGATGAATGAGTTATTTTTAATGCAGTATGGGAGGTGTTATGAGCAACCTATGGGAACCAGAGGAGGGGATGGCTACTAGTAAGTGGTACAATGATAGGTGAGGAGGGGAAGCAAGAAGGCTTCTCAGAGAACTGAGTGTTGAAGGATAAGTAGAAGGTTATCAGGCAAATCAGATGGGTTAAAGGCATCCCAGAAATAGAGAAAAGAATATAGGCATGGTGGTTTGCAAAACAGATAATTCAATATGAATGAAATACAGAATGTACAGAAGGGCGGAAGAAAGGGGGCTCAGATGATGAAGTATCTGTCTACATTTTACTAAGAATAGCACACTTGATCCTTTTAAGACATGTCTAAAAGATCCTAAATAAGTATTATCTGGATTACATGAGTGTTTTAGAAAGACTACTGTGAAGACTGGATCACAGAGGCCCAGTGGGAGGCGAAGGGGAGGGAGGTGAGACTGAGGCAAAAAAAAATCTCAATTTTTATGGGAGAAAATAATAGCAAAAACTGAAGCAGTGTTAGGGAGTGGGCACAGTGAATTCTAGAGATATTCTGGAAGTAGAATCACTCAGACTTGGTGATCAATTTGATGCGGGAGGAAAGGAAGAGGACGGCATCTAGGATTGTGCCCAGGTTTCTGTCTTGGGTGAGGGGGTTAATGGCTGATGAGAATAGCAAGCAACCCAGCAAGAGAACACAGAGGACCAGGAATATTCTTGGCTTGCCAGGCCTGAAAACTGTAACCATCTCGTATATGCAACTATGCACCCTCCAAGATAAATCCTGCTGGACACGTGGTGTCCACTGGAGGTCTCCTCTAACCAGGGTACTGGGAGGTCATAGGATAAACATGGCGCATCTTTACAGACCAACAGTGTCACACACGTTTGTGGAGAAGAAAAGTAACTTAACTGATGAGTTTATTTGAAAACATGACTTGTATTTTAAAACAGATATAGAGTAAAATGCACATTTTTCATCCTAATTTACAGACAGAAAAGGACTTCTTCAAAGAAACCTCACGGAAGCGGAAAACCCTGGTGAGGCTAAGGGGTTCCTGTCTTCAGAGTTCTCTCCTCCTTTTCCGTTCTTCAGTGAAAATATTCACGATGTGGTGTATTATAATATTATCAAGTAAAACTGAAGAAATACAAACATAGAGACTTGACATTTCCATTCCTATGTAGACAGGTTAGTTGTTTCTCTAAGTGTGGTCTGTGGACCCCTATGGTCCACAGGAAGCCACAAGATCAAAACGTATTAACATCAAGATGTTATTTGTCCTTTTCACTCTGTTGACATTTACACTGATGATGCTAAAGCAATGGTGGGTAAAATGCTGACACCTTAGCTCGAATTAAGGTGGTTGCACCAAATCATACTAGTCATCGTTGTGTTCGCCACCACCACATACTCACAGTAAACACACACAGAGAAAACAAAATAACCTGACCAGTTTGACTTACCAATGTCTTTGAGGAAGCAGCAGTAAAAATTACTAATTTTATTAAAGACTGACTCTTGAGTGAGCATCCTTTCCATATTATACGATGTAATGAAATGTATGCATAAAGCACTTCTGCCATTACTGAAGCCTGGTGGTAATGAGAGTTGAGTTGGGAGCTGACCTTGCCACTTTTTTTCACGAGGTATCACTTTTAATTGAAAGAATAACTGACAAACTATGGTCATTCAAATTTGGGTATTTGGCAGACTATTTCTTGGAAATGAATAAAGTAAGGCTGAAACTTGAAGGAAAAATTGACAGTACTTGCAGCCAATGACAAAATTCAATCTCTCTAGCATGAATTAAATTTTGGAAAACCCATATCCTGCACTGTGAACTTGACAGCTTCCCTATACAGACTTTTCAAGTAAGATCAGTGTTGATGTTAATAAATTTTTTTACTATTGTGTAATGAAATATGTCAACATTTGGTAGGTCTACATAACTCAATGAACCAATATATTTCAAATGACCAATGTATGATGATCCATTCGAAGTCAAGATAGACCAGTAGATTTTAATGTAATGGAATACAAAAAGTTCACTGAAATTGTTTCATATTTCACATTACAACTAAGTTTATAAAGCTACCTCTTTTTTGAGTCTTGGCACAGTGGCAAAGGATCAAAGAATAGCCATAATTATCTGAAAAGGCTATTACATAGCTATGTGAAGCCGGATTTTCTTCATATACCCCATCCAAAACAACAAGTCACAATTGACTGAATGCCGCGGCAGAGATGAGAATCTAGTTGTCTTCTATTAAGCCAGACATCCAAGAAATTTGCAAAAATATAAAATAATGCCACTCTTCTCACTAAATATTTTTTGGAAAAATGAAATTTTTAAATAAAAATATGCTATTTATAGTTAACATTAAATGGTTTATAATAATTATTTTAATAATAAAAATATTTAATTTCTTAGTTATAACCTCTAATTTGTTATATAGGTACAATGCATATACAAAAAAGCTCTTTGCAGTCCTCACTAACTTTTAGAAGGCCCTAAGATCAAGATGTCTGAGAACTAGTGTCAGAGAAATTTACCCTCAGGCCAAAGTGATATATATGTGCATGTTCATAGCAACACTGTTCCTCACAGCAAAAAAAGGGAAATAAACCACACATCCAATGTGGTAGATTTGAACAGTACAATACTAGAGAGCAGTGGAAATGAATGCATCATAGCCACATGCATCAACATGGACAAATCTCACAAAGATAAGTCAAATGAAAAACCAAGGTGCAGAGTGCATGCTGTATGCTACCAATTTTATAAATTTCAAAGACAAGCCAAACTAAAATAACAAAGCTATTGAGAAAAAAACAATGGAAACAATAAACAGAACATTTAAGAAAATGGGAACAGGTAGCAGAAGAGTACAGGACAAGTTGGATTGTGTTGGAATTTTTAGATTGGGTGATAACATTCACAGATGTTACTTTAACCATTATGTTTCATTATATATGTATGCATGTCAGCTACATTATTGTTTGTGAATAACACATACTTTACAACCTTCTAAGGGAGCTTCCCTTGCCAAAGGAACCCAAAGAGGTAAGGAAGGGCCAAAGAGGGGTAGGGCAAGCTCTGGCAGAGGGTCTGCAGCACTGGCCTCAGAGAAGTCCATCACTCGGGCAGGTCTCTTCCACGGACACCGAGGGAGGTTGTATCCACTGCCATCCATCTGGTTTGGTTTTTCAACAGCCCTCCCTACTTAAAAATGCCATTTCTCCCTTCATCCTCTATTTTATATTTTTATCACAAGGAAAGAAACTACCACATTTCACAGATAATTTTGTGTTGTATCCAAACCACTAAATTTAGCCATCATAATCTCTTATCACCAGAGCCAGCTCCTACTATATTTTTCCTACCTTCTATCCTTACATCACCAGTATGACTCCCCTGGTTCCATAAAGTTTCTCTCTTAGTGTCTCCTGCATACTTTTGATCTATTTCAATCTCTTCTGGCTAAAGCCATTTCTTCTGTTTGGAATCTTCTCCCTCTCTTCTCGGGATCTAAATCCATAATTTCCTCGGGGATGCTTTAAGTATCACTCCTCTCCAAAAACCTATTACCCATCACTCTTAATCCGAGTTGCCTCGAATATTTACACAGCTGATTCCTATTATATTGTTTCATACTTGTTGGCATATTGATTTGTACTTATCCTCTGTGATTGTTTTGTGTCAACATTTGAAAGAACAGTCAGCAGAGATTGCATCCTCAAAACTTTTTCGTAATGAATGAGCACCAAGTAAAGCTACAACTCTCAGCCAATCAAATCCTCACTGCTCTAACGGTGACAACACGAGGGTTGACATACACCCTTATTCTCAAAAGGCTTTCAATTCATTTTATTGAGGTAAGTTTTCTCCTGCTGTAGGAAAAGATTTCCCACTTTATAATAAAACCCAAGAAAAGCAGCATTTGCTTTATTGAATTCTTTTTCATAATTTTAAACAACTTTAGAATTCAACATTTCTCCTCCCTATCCCACCAGTCATTACTTGAAGTCCTTAGAAAATCATCCTTGGCAGGTGGTTGAGCCAGCTTCTTAGTGAACACAAGATCTTCTGTTTCATTTGGGAGCAGTTTTACTTATTAGACAGGCCTTGACTTAAGAAAGCAAAGTTATCTTCTCTATAACTTCTACTGTACTGGTCCTAATCTCTGTTTTCTGTTCAGCATTTGTAAATCTATGAAAATGCTTTTGAAGCTGAATTTTAATTGTTTGTTTCCATCTCTTTTTCCACACACTTGTCTCTGAGCTCCTTGAGAGCAAGGACTCATTTGCTCACTTCAGCTCTACAGACCCCTAGGCCCTGGCACAGAAGCACTCAGTTACTCCTGCATGAATGAATCAATGAATCAGTCAAGTACCAGTTATTGGATACAAGCTGAGAATTTAGATTGAACAATTCAGAGTAAGTTTCTCCCCTTTTTCACTTGATAGAACTTCATATATTTAAGTGTAGTTGCCATGCATGGTTTTTCTCCACTCTAATGCTTATCTTCAAATTTAGCACTCCCAATTGCCTCAATAATTGATTCCTCATATGATGATTTCAAGAGCTCACACATTCTAGTTGCCTTCCTTCTGATGAGTACTTTATCAATTTCCCCCCTTTTAATCAGGACACCCAATCTGGGCTTCAATATTACACATGTGATCTAATCAGTTTACAAGACTTGGTTTTGAATTTAGTACTTAAGTTAACTCATCCAACTCTGCTAAAATACATCCATTCTTCAAATAAAAGTTGAATTTTAAATGTTGCTTGATGATGCATAGTGATTATCTCTGGGATATTTCCCATTTTAATTTAAACATTCCTACATAGCTTTCATTATTTATACTAAGCAGGTACTGCTTTTTTTTTTTTTCATTAAAAAGCCAATACAGATTTTTTAAAAATAAACTGGTAAACCAAATTAATACCTGTGATTTGTATGGTTTCAGCCTTATGGAGTACACTTAACTCGTATTTTAAATACTTGTACTTATTTATTTTCATTTACATACATTTCCTCACCTATCAACAAGTATTCAAGTAGCCACTGGTATACAGAACTTGAAACTATCTAGATTATGAAATTTCTCTCTTCCTATAAATGTCAGAAAGAAGCTCACTATAATTTGATTTCCCTCTTTCTTAAGGTCAGATTAAAACCCAGTCAGTTATTATTTGAGGTCTGCTTTCCCCTCGAAGGGAGAAATCAGAATGCACGTTTCAGGAATATCTCCTAAAGCAGAAGGTGTCTCCCACTTCGCTCCCTCCCAAGTACAGCTGTGTTTCACGGTCTAGAGGGCTGTTGGGTTAATTAACAAATAGGGCCAAACAAGCACAGATCAGAAAACAACTCATAATTCTAGGCCATTACACAAGGCAGTGGTCTCCGTACGGAGCACGTAATTCAGACCCCGGACAGTGCCATTGCATGTGACTCTAGTCTATTGCCCTCTGCTCAGTCTGAAGTCAAAATCCGTCTCTGAGGAAGAAATGTCATTGCTGTCACAAGTTTTCGTGAATCAGAGCAGTGTGCTCCACCAGCACCTAAGGGGTCCTCCTGTACAGTGGAGGGTCTCCAAGAGGAGGTGCAGCTGGGGAAGGCCTGTCCCTCAGGTTGTGGGACCCCATGAAGATTTCACAGACCTCAGAGATGCAATGGGCCTCAAGAGACGGTCCCTCCAGTCCTTGCCAGCGCTGACCCTGGTGCCACGGGCTCAATTTTTACTTCTGTCCAATTGGTTAGAGGAGCCCTTCCCTGTCTGCCTCATAGACAAATAACATTGGTGAAAATGCTTTGTGAGCAATGAAGCATAATATAAATACAGAATGCGGATAATGTACTATTATCCATTTTACAACATGGCACTACATCAGCACAGAGAGGTGAAGTGACTTGCCCAAGGTCACAAAGCTAGTGAGAAACTCTAATGTTTGTGGTGGGAGAGGGGGACAGACCAGACTGGAGGCTGTGTCTCATGACGAGTGCTAGTCCTTCCCTAAGCCTCTGGTTTCCAATCGGGAATCCATTATTCAGGTCCATGAGCTATTTTTAGGATTTTAAGAGTCTAACAAATTATTGTTAATAAGCGGCCCAGGCTCAACCTTACGTCTTTCTTTTTGGCTGAAATGGCATTAACCCAGGGTGGGTAATCTGGGAGTCCTCCGACGTGTGTTCAGGAGTCCTCAACCCTGACTATCCATTAGGATCACCCGGGGAGCTTTAAAAGAATGCCCATACCCAGGCTCCACTTTGGGCTAATGAAATTTAAATCTCTGGGGGTGTTTGCATTTTTTTTTAAATCTCCCAGTTGATTCTAATGTGCAGTCAGGGTTGAGAACCACTGGGTTGGGCTGATGTGATCAGAAACTGATAGGAAGCAATAATTGTCTGTGATTAATCACACAGTGCCATTAAAGCAATCCTAGTGAGGACCTTAGTCGAAATGAATTCACACCTCGTGTGTATCAATGTGGCTGGCATTTATTGCACACACATTTTGTGCCAGGCACGAGTATAATATAAATATCTATATGTATGAACTCACTTAGTTGCGATACAACCTACAATGCTTCCCCATTTTACAGATGAGAAGCAGGCAGCGAACTGCAGTAACTTGCCAAGGTCACGGCTACAAGGTGGTGCAGCCAGGATGTAACTCATGCATCTGGTACCAGGATCTTAATCCCATATACTTACTGCTTCTTGGTACAGACACAGAATGTGGTTTACAATGCCTTAGCCTTGGTGATGAATTAAAATACAGAATATTGGGGAATGTAAGACAGTTTCTAATCCAAATGCCTGCAGAGGCCAGAAGGTAAGACACACAAGGGAGACGGGCAGGTGTACGTGCAGATGGGGACAGGCGGCAGAGGGGTAGGAACTGTGGCAGACTGACGAACACATGCCCGGGGAAGGGAGACAGCCGCCACCGGCTGCAGCAGATTGCTGCCATGTGGGGAGGTGGGCCCACTGCTGCTGGCTCTTCCAAGTTTTCAAAAGAAGCTAAAATTTTTATTTTTATGTGAAACTGCCCATTTCCAAATGCTTTCTCAAGCTTTTCAACATACATCCACAGGCCACTAGCTAGTGACCGCTGATATGATCTATCTCACACACACAGCACACACACAAACACACACATACACACACCTCTCAATCCTTCATCTTGGATTGGTTTTCTACAGTTAGAAACAGCACACCATGCCTTTTTTCCTTCATGCAAAATTTCAACTGTTATCTACACAACACATGGAAAAACCAATATAAATCCCCCCCCCCCCCCGGTAATTTTAATCAGTGGACTAACTGTTGAATAACTAAATAAATAAACATTTATTAAATACCTAGTCTCTCATTTGAATCTCACTGTAAGACTGTGAACATGGATTTACTACCCTCACTTTACAGGACAACCCAGTCATAATTCGCATGATTACTATACAATTTAGGTACAAATCATATACACAGGAACACGTTCTGATAGTAAAAGTCTAATGTAATACTGCTGGCCTATGAAACAAGTATTAGTCAAGCCCTATTATAACAGCCTTATAAAAGAAGTTTACCATGCCATATTATTCCTCATCACCCCAATTAGATATATGGAAAATGAAAAAAATAAAAAACCCAGAAGTCATCAAAAAGGTCTGGGTCAGAAATGACTGTAGTTTAATCACAATCTAAGCCAATAGAAACCTATTTCATATACTTAATAATAGCTCCTTCTTCTTGAACTCCTGCAGTGCAGCAGGAACCAATTAGGCATGGTTTGTATGTGTACATAATATTGATATTTATATAAGTATTCGATCAATCCTTGCAATAACCCCATGATATAGGAACTATTGCCACTATTGAAAGATGAGGAAAACAGAGGACAGGGAAGCTAAGCAATTTGCCCAAAGTCACCCCGTTAGTTAGTGGCAGAGCTGGGATCTGAACAGCCTGGCTCCAGAGTCTGTCCACTGGACCACCACACCATGCATTTAAAAAGCATGTGAGTCTCTGGTTTTACTAAGTGGGACCATATACAGTAGACACAGTGAAAAGAGGGTGAAGTCACATTATATTTTCTCTCTCCCGCTGCAAAACAGAAGCTTTCTAAAATCCACCACCAGACAACCTAGGACCCTAGCACTATATAATGTTAGAAAAATCTATCCCCTACACAAGTACAGTAGCTTGTTTTGAAAGCCCAGAGAAGCAGAGCGCAGCTGATCATGTAAAAGTCCATTCCCCTGGCCCTCTCTGGTCCCTCCAGAAGGCCAGCTTCTCCAGAGCACGCAAAATAGTTCACCCTGAGATCCCACCTCTCTCTCACTCCTTGCCTTTTTTCCTTCACTGCACACTTCTAAGGGGTTCTAACCATTTTTCTGAACCATGTAGAAATTGCCGCAAAGAGAGATAGGTATCATTTTAGGGTCAGCTTTTTCAGGCCCAAGCCTTGGAGAAGGCCCATGCATTTCTTCCTTGCTGGTACAGAGCACTGGGCTGAATTGGGACTTTCTTTAGAAACAGAAGCAAAGAGTACCTACGCCTTAGTCATTTCAGAACTCTAGAAACAGAACTTGAGTGGTGGAGGGTGTTTTTTCATAAGAAGGGAATGGCCGGCTGGAAACAATATCCTTTTTAGGCGCACGGAATCTGCTGCATTGAACAGAACCCTGGGTCAGCCTGTGAAAAGCAGAGTTGCTACAGGCCACATGCTGATCTCACACGGTGGGCGTGTATCACTGCACACTTTATAAAATTAGCCACAGTGCAGCCTCTGTGTGTGTCTGTGTGTGTACGCAGTGAAGCTGACTTTGAGCAAATAAACAGCAATCTGCACCCATGCAGCTAAAGTCTGATTTCAATTTATGAAACCACCTTGCAGCTACAGCAATTCTGTCCCAAGGTAGGTCCCTGGGGAATGAGAAGAGTCATCTGAGAGGCCCTTGCTTCAGCACCTAGTCATACTCTATTCTCGCATATCATAAAAATGCCATTTACAGACAGAGGATAGAAATGCAAAACTTGCTCCTAAACAGAAGGGGAAGGCAGCTAGAAACTTCAGCCCACCAAATCTTCTTAGCAATTTCTAAGGTCTGTGCTTTGTACATTAGTTTCTTATGAAACATGACAAAAGAAATTTCAGCTACGACGAACCATAAAGTATTTGTACACTTGGTCCTATGAGTTACTGAGCTACACCTAGCAAAGGAAGAAACAGAAAAGAATGCATCAAAACAGGACCCAGTACCTTCATTTACATCTATATCTCTAAAATGTGACTCTAGAGCACCTTAATTAAGCCAGAATAGTAATGAAATCTGATGGGGGATGGGGGGGGAACCAGCCACATGTCCTTACCATAACTAGGCCTGATCTGGATTTATTTCCGATAAGAGAAAACTCAAAATCTATTCTTTCACCACAAAGCCCATGGTCTTGTAAAACCTTACGCTAGAAAGCCTTTAACGCCCCCAAAAGTCCTATTTTGTAGGTCACACTCTCATTATCTTGTTCTGGGATCAGTCTGATGAAATTATAGAGAATGACTAATGCATCACTCGGAATGGAGAGATCAGCTCCAGCTTGGTGTCTGTGTTTCTGTCCTCCTCTCCTAATGCACCCAGCAGTGATTTTTAAAGAACAGAGAGGCAGGATGAGGCAACTTCAGCAAGAAAAGCTGCGATGCACTGAATTAACTTACCCTCAGGAAGATGCTGCCCTTTCTTTAGCTTCCACGGATGCATTACGGACCAGTCACAGAAACCAAGGGAGCTTTGTACACCTTGGCAATTTGGGCTCCACCACCATTTCCTTCACACCTTGGCACCTTTTGAGTCCAAAGACACCACTTTGCATATAAATGACCAGAGTCAGTGATACTCGATGTGGTTTTTCTCTTTGGTGAAACTAAACTCATTCGGACAGGACCTGAACCCAAACTACTGGGATTAGCAAATAAGCTAGTTTAGCAACCCAGCCGGGCGCCATACATTTCGAATCCAATCTTTCCTACGAGGACATTTTGACATTAATAGGACTCCTTGTATTTTAAACCAACTTTTGACCCCAGGAGAAGCCTGCCTGGTTACTCCAACACAACACCATCCCTTGGGTATTTCCACGGCCTTTGTCCATCTAGTTTTATAAGCCTCGAAAGACAGCGATTTTCCACACCTCTCTTGGAACTCTCCTAATAGAGGCCATTCAAAGACTCTAAAACTCCAAATGCACAACGAGCTCTAACCCTGGCCGAAAGCTGTCCAGTTCCTATTTCTCCAGCATGATTTATTAACACTTTGTGCGGGAGGCTTGTCAACGCACAGCAGCCGTGTCATCCCCAGGGCGAGATGGCAGCACGTAGATAAATTAAAAATCAATTTTTTTATTAGAAACTATTTTGAAGCATTAGAAGGAATGTGATTTTGAGCTATCTTTCTTATTTTAACAGGAAAGCTCAATGGACCCTACTTACTGTATTAGGAATATATGGATTTCTTTTTAGGAGAACAAATAGCCATTATTGCCCAGTATCAACTCAGCCTGCTACGAGGCACCTCAGAATCATTAGCTCTGGCTGACAGGAGCAGTGAAATACTTTACTACTTCAGATTTGACAATTTTCCCTGTGGTTCCTGTTATAGTTATAAGGTATGGCCTCAACACTGAAAAAAATTAATAAGTAGAAAAAAGAGTTAGTTTTTCTACCTTTCTCTTCCATCAGACATATAAAGACTCCTAAAAATATAAAAACAAGGGATCCGGTTGCTTGCCAGTCATTTTGCTTCCCAATTTTACTAGATTCCCAATTTTACTAGAAAGCAAGGGAGAATTTTAAAAGTTTTGTTAATGAAGAGCACAATAACCTGTTCTGGTCTTAACCCACAACAGAGTAAACAATGAAAATACTAGACTAACAAAACAACCGTTTTATTAACTTTTCCTTTGTGCGTCCCCTTGAGCACGGCATCAGGCTGATTTCCACTGGTAAACAGAATAGGATGTAAACTCATACACATTTCTGGTAAGTTGAAGCCAATGAGGAAAACTTGAAAGTGCAGATGGCATCAACGGAAAAAGGATTTACAGATGCAACCAACACAGGAGAAAGCCCTTCCTTACCCTTTCCCTCAGTTTGTGATCCCCAATGTAATGCACTGAGCCCCAGCCTGGCCAAAAGTCACAGACAGTATCAGTTTCTCTCTGTTCCTCTTTCTTAGGCTGACATTTTTAAGCTATGCAGTTCGGGATTCTGCGAAAGATAAGCACATGGTATAGCTCCAAGGACCTCTAGGATAGTTTTTGGACATAGTATTGGACCTTGTAAATGGAAAGAACTTTTATAAAAGAGCCATCAACAGCAGCAGCAGAGTCACAGTTAAATCCCAAAATGATAATGACCACTCTAGGCCAAGAAATAAAGGCTTTTTAAAGCCACTTCTCCAAAATAATTTAGGTTTAACAACCTTTGTTGGGGGTCACCTCCAAAAGCTAGGTTATAACTTCTTTTTCATTTTTAGCCGGTAGGATCACCATTCAACTCTATAGAACAGGACTTTTTGTTTTTCTGCATATGTAAGAGGCTCATATAACTTCTCTCTCTCTCTCTCTCTCTCTCTCTCTCTTCAGAGGCCCAGGAGGAAATGACTGTGTAGAATTTTAAATCAGAAACCTAACGCTTAGGTTAGTAGTGTCAGGTTAAAGGCTCGCCCATCCCCAAAGCTAATTCAGTTCTGAACAGTCCCATGGGTGTTCAGTTGAACAGAAGGAGCTAGGAAACCTTAGCAGGCCGAAGCCCAGCCTGGGGAATTGCTGGGACTCGGTGCCAGGGGCCGAGGCTCACCCCAGACTTGGTATCAGATAATACCAAGTGCTAGTCTGGACTTCCAGGACTAATCTACTCGAGGGTGGAACTTCCAGGTTCCCTGGTGTCTGTGCTGTGGAGTAGGACAGTGGCCTTTGTACAGCCACACTGCGCCTGGCTGGTGTAGATTTAGTAACAGGAAAATAGATTCAACACAGAGAAAGAGTCTATTCGCAGCAATTACGTATGGGAGGTGCAGAGACAAGGCAGGGGTCCTCGGATAAAGTGGAAAGTATTCCAAATTTTCTAGAGATTCCGATTTCACAAGTTTCTTTTTCTTCTTCTTCTTCTTCTTCTTTTTTTTTTTTGTATTCTAACTTGAACTTCTTAAATGTGTGTTTATAGGTTCTCTAGATTCTTAAAACCTTATATCAACAGTGGCTGTTCACCACTTTTGTATTTCCTCAGAAGGGCTCTTGGGTTTCAAAAGCAATTTTCCCTACCTAATTTCCCCTCCAAACCTCCCCCACCCTCCAAATTACACACACATCAGTCCTTCTAGGGTCAAATTTTAAATCTGCCCTTAGATAACTCCTTAAAACCTTGGGATGACTTCTTTGATCCCCAGACTAACTAAATTTTAACTTTGAAACAAAACAGTTCTCCAGGGAAAGAAAAATCCTTCTTCCACACACATAAGCAAACAATAAAGAATTTAGCCTTAGAACCAGGATTTTAGGACTACAATTATTTTCTACATTAAATACCAATTAACACTATCTACCAAAGTCAATATTTGTTACTTCTCCACAAACTGCAAGTTTCTTCAAGACTCATCGGCACTTAGCAAGCCTTGGGTTACTGAATTGCAAAATACACCATTTGCCCAGAAATGTGTCTTAGTCCCAATGCAAATTGCTTATAAAACATGTGTAAAGCATGCTTTAAACAAGCAGCACACACCCACAGAAATCCATTCAATGCAAAGGTAAGTGAAAAAGCTTCTCAAATTAGGCTCCCCTTTACAAACTGGAGGGACATTTACAGTATCTCCGAAGCTAATTGCTTCTTACTTCAGTAAAAGTGGCTTTATGTGACTAGAAGAGAGAGTTGATTTTTTTTTTTTTTTTTAGTGCATAACAGTATTCAATTAGAGAACAGGGTGGGAGAGCCCACTCTTAAAATATAACTTAATCACCAGGCACCAGCGCGCAGAAGAGGTCCAAGCACACGAGCTAAAATGGAGCCTGAATTTCCTCTCAGACTGAAAGGGTAGTTGCAGGAGGTCAGGGTCAAGGTCACCAGCAGGGCAGGCTGCAGCTGCCCGACCGCGCTGCACACAACAGAGAGAAGGCGGTCCATCTCCGTCACTGCCTAAACAGATAAATCCCTTCTCCTCTCCTACCCTGCCTCTAACCTCGCCAACATTTTTTTTTTTTTTTTTTTTAAGCAGGAGGAGACGAGAAGAAAGGAAAATGACCAAATAACCTCACCGCCCTGGTCTTTCGCACACAAACTCATCAGCTCCCAAAGTTGCCATCTAAGGGCAAGTTCGCAGAGAGCACTGAAGCCCATTTTGTCCGGGCAGGGCAAGCCTCCCCCCCCCCGACCCCGCGGGGAGTCCTGCCTCCTCTCCTTCCCTCCGCACACCCCTGCCCCCGGCCCCCCGCAAAAGAGCTGGGAACTGGGGCCGGCCGGCCATGTGCACGCACACACTCTGCCACCAACTGCTGCGAGTTTTTCTGTGAATCGCAGCGCAGAGCCTCCCAACTCGCCCTCCCCGACTCCGCCGCCTTCTCTTTCCTCGCACGAAATTCCCCTACACACGCAGCCGCTTGCGAGCGATTTTATGTGCATATATATTACATATGTGATATTATCCTCAGAACCTCTAGCGGGCAGGCGAAGAAAGGACTGCACAGGGGCATTTTTTTTTTTTTTAAAGGAAGGGGGGGGGGGGGGGAAAGCACAACCCAAGCTCTGTGCGCCGACTCCAGCGCGCCGGGAAGGGGAAAGAAAAGAGGAATGTTTGCGGAGAGGGCTGCCCGCAAGTGCCCTTGCCCGCCACTTGGGCCGCGGCCCGGGTGACACGGAGCCGCGGGGGCGCCCGGCCCGAGCCACACGCGCCCCCTGCCCGTCCCCGGGGCCAGCACCGCCGCGGCTATTTCGCGAGGGGGAGATCGATCGCGCTGCCTGTCTGCAGCGGAAACGCACACGCTCACACACAGCCGGAGCCCGAGACACCATAACCTTAACCCTTCCCCCACCCTCCGTGAACTTCAGGTGACCGACCACGTCGGCCTGACACCCGGGCCGCCGGGCGCTCCGACTCCGCTCCCGCCCCCGGCCCGGGTTTTGCAGGCTCGGACTCCGAGCAGCGCCAAACCGCCGAGAGAGGGGAGCAGCGCGGGAGGGGGGGAGAGAAGAGAAATTGACCCTCCGTCTCCCCGACCCCTCCCTCTGGCGCCTCCGGCGTCCCCTCCTCCCCGTCACCCCGCCCCACGCTGCTCCCCTGCCCCCTCCTCCCTGCATTCAAGGAGCCGGGCGGCCCCGGGGGATATTTTTAGTCGCTTCTTTCTCCTTCACTTTTAGCTTTAGCAGCATCTCCGAACACTCAGAGCGGAGAAAGATCGGGGGGTGGGGGCTGGAGAGGGAGTGGGGGAAAAGTTAGGAGTCTCGCAAAGAAAAGCCGGAGAGAGGGCGGAGAGGGGCCGGGGTGCGGGTGGAGGGGGGGAAGGGGACCGGGCCGTGCCGGCGGGTGTGCGCCTCCAGTTGCTGTGTGTGGCTGCAGCCGGGGAGGGCTGGGATGCACTTTAGTCCTGGACTCTGCACAGCTCGCGGGGAAGCGGGGGGGTCTGAGCGCCCGAGTCTCGCCCGGCTCCGTCTGCTCCGACTGACCCCGCATTTTATTGCGGCCAGGAGCCCTGCTCCTCCCCTCCCCTCCGCTCTGCAGGGACCTCGCGCGCCGCGAGCCGCCCTGCCTCCTGCCTCCGCCTCGGCGCAGCTCCCGCACCCCACATCCGCCCGCCGCTGCCCGGCCTCGCCCCCCGCCCCGCGCCCCGGCTCGCCCCTTCGCCTCGGCGCCGCGGGACCGGCCGCCCCGCGGCGCGTGTGGACTGTGTGTTTGTGTGCGGTGCCCCCACACCCTCCCCAGCCGCTCCCGCCTCGCCCGCCCGCCCCCGACTCCCCTCCTCCGCCGCCGCCTCCTCCACCTCCGCCTCCTCCGGCTCCTGCCCCAGCCGCCGCCGCCGCCGGCTCCGGGGCCGACCCACCCCGGCGCAACCTTTAGCCGGAGACGGACCTCTCCCCGGATCCCGTACCCGCGGGCGGCCGCGCGCCCTCGCCCCGACACCCTCCAAACGCCATGTCACGGCCCCCCGGCCCTCCGCGCACCCCGACCCCCGCACCCTCAGGCACTGGGATCCACCGGGAATTTTTTTTTTTTTTAAAGATTCCAACCTCTCCCACCTCCCCTCCACCCCCCGATTAACACACACACACACGCACACACACACACACACACACACACACACAAAACCCGGCATCCACACTACTCCCCTCCTCCTCCTCCGGCCCCCTCCCCCCAGCAACCCGGAGTGAGGAGGGGGAGGGGAGGGAAAGGGGGGAAAAGCTCGATCTCAAGGAAAAAAAAAAAAAAAGAGGGGGGCTGAGAGAAAGAAAGAAAAAGAGAGAGAGAGAATAGAAAGGGCACGGGGCTGATCATCACCAACATGGCTGCCTCGGCAGAGACCTAAACGAGGAGTAACCCGGGCTGTGTCTTTGTCAGTTTCACCTCTGTAACCCTAAACTAACGCCGAAAACAACGGAGGAGGCTGCGGAGGGGAAAGGGGAGAGGCAGGGCGAGAAAATGGCACGAGAGGAGGTGGAGAAGGGATGACTTACGTGAGGGAAGGCGCTTGGGCTGCTCCTGCTTCCTCCTGGGCATTTTCCCCCTTTTCTCACATTCTCCTCCTTGGTTAATGGGAGATCAAATAAACCCCCGTGGGGGCCGAGAGGCAGACACGGGCAGGAGCGGGGAGGTGGCTGGGGGGCGGGCGGGCGGGCAGGGGGAAACCCCTTCTCTCCGGTGTGTACAATGGGTTGAAGCTTGTTTCCTGGAGCCAGAAGAGGGGTTTTCTTCTTTTCTTTCCTTTCTCTCTCTCTCTCTCTCTCTTTTTTTTTTTTAATTTTTTTGGTCGTGCACCTGGCTTGTCCCCCGAGCGTAATATTCTTCAATGGAAACGGATCTGATAGGTGTGAGTGTGTGTGGGTCCCGGGCTCGCGCGTGTGATGGGAGGCACGAATAAATGAGCGCCGGTGCGGCGGTGTCTATGGCCGCGCGCTGTGTCTCCGAGCCCCTAACACTAATGTCGGGATCAAAGGGCAGCGGCGGCGGCAGCACAGCTCACAGCTCGCTCTCGCTCTCTCTCTCTCTCTCTCTCCCTCGCTCTCTCTCTCTCCTCTCGCGCGCTCTCTCTCTCTCTCTCTTTCTCTGTCACACACACACTCACACACACGGAGGCACAGACTGAGGGAAAGAGCGAGAGAGCTAGACACACACACACACACACACACACACACACACACACACACACACACGCAGCAAAGAGGAAGGTGCCCTAAGGCTCCCAGGGCGGACTCAGCCAGGGATTTGCAGCCGCTCAGTGTGGAAAGAATGGGGGACGCGCGCGCGGGGGTGGGATGGAGTTCTTCGAATTTATCCCGCTAAGTCGCCAGATCGAGGGAGGGAGGGCGGGGGGAGGAAAGTTTTTCCCCACTCTTGAAACGATTGCTGCATTATCCTTACTGGTTTTTAAAAAGGGAAATAGATTTGCCTCTTAACTTTCTTTTGTTTATTAAACTGCATGCTCTTCTGCACAGAATTCTTCAGGGTGTTGTCCCTTCAAAGAATGGCTCTCTTGCCCCATCCCCTTAAGCCTCTGGAGGTGACAGTCTCCCATATACTCTTAAAAACATTCTAATAAAAATAATGTTTTTTTAAAAAAAAAAACTAAAAAGATAACATATGGTGAGATCAATAAGTCGGTTGATGGAATAAGTGCCCCGTTGTGGAGTGTCCAGTGGAGTTGAAACTGGAAAATGCTGCCTAAATGACAATTACAGCTTCTTGACAAAGGGTGGGGGGGAGGGGGGCGGGGGATAAGATTAGGTCACCCCTGATGGTTGGCTTAACTGCTACATGATACTCCTACAGTGCACACAGCAATTTTGACTTCTGAAATTTACCTTTTTCCCTATTATAATTCAGGTATATGAAGCTTACACTGAAGCAATTCCAGTTTGCATTATGAGCCCAGCATAGCCGTTTTCATTAACTGATACATATTTTCATTACTTTACAAATCACACATCTTTCTTCAAAGAGAGACATGAAGGGGAAAATAGAATAGGATGGGTCTCACTCTAGCACAAAAGGTACTTGGTGAAAGAGGACTGTTCTCTTTGTGACTTGGAGTCGTTTGGATAAAAGTTCACTCAGAGGTTGTTAATTATTTAAACTCCAAAACCTGCTACTATAATTGAAGTAAAAATGGTCTGAAGAAGAGTTGTTTCATAAAACTCTCTTTGTAAGAGGAAACTTTGAACTTAAGCAGAATACATTATATGTCATGAGTCAGATGCAGCTACAAAAAAAATAAAAAGGTGCATTATTTAAGTACGTCTTCCCTTTTTAGCTTTTTAAAAACTCTGACTCATCATCTCATTATGTTAAATATTTTCTTACCAATTTTAAAATAGACTTTTTTTTTTATCAAAGAAGTTGGAGGCACGGGGAATGTACAAAACATTAAAATGACACTTATAAGCTTACATGGATAGCTAACGTCTCTTTGAAGTTCTGACTTAATTCTCACAACTCAAGTGGTGTTAAAGACAGCCACGCGGCTTAAAGCCCTATTGTACCCCTTCAAAAATAACAGCAAGGCTTTATATTGCACACTTTTATTAGAGAAGCTTAAAAGTGTTGTATCTCCCCAAAGATGTTTTTTTCATTAATAATGAAAATCTCAGGATGACACCCTCCCTGACCACTCCCTAGAAAGATCCAGCTTCCCAAAGACAAGCAATGCCATCTGAAGCAGGTATTGAAACACCTGCTTGAGTTCAATCTAAAACCAATGCAGAAAAACAGTCAAGTTTAAAGTGAAGCATCATCCTTGAACCAACCCTTCCTTGAATGTTGGCTTAAGTAAACCGGTCGTTAAGTCTCCCCATGTTTCACCTTGAAAATTGTGACTATGTTCCAACTCAGATCAAACTCAAGTTGCCATGACTTTGACTATTGTCACTAGTGTTGGACTTGAAATTAACATATGGATGACAAATCCAAGCCCATCCATTCCAAGTAGACTGGCCGCCCTGAGCGTGTAGGATCTTGAAACCCAACACCGAGTAAGCGGAATGCTCGCGACACCCCACCATTCTCCCTCGGAACCTTTGGCTAGGAGATGGAGGACTATTACTCCGCGTAGACACACCACCTTTTCCTGAATTGCTATGACTCTTTACAAAGCTTAGTACACTGTAATTGAAAACACACTTCAGGCCTTTCCTCAAAGTAGAGTACATTTCCTGCGACCTTTTAAAGGCAGGCAGGCAAACGCTGTCAACTTTTAATTATATAGGTGTTCTAACAACAGCCAAAAGCATTATTAAATTGAGTTTATTCATACCTCTACCTCTTTCCAAAAAAATCATTTGAAATAGTACACAACAATAGAAAATGGAAATAAGGACAGAACAATTTCTGTTTAAATCTCAGCTTGGTATCTCTCCGCTACAAAGCACGCTTCAAGGGCACCGGTGCCTCACCCTCAATTGCTATATGTTCAGGGAACACAAACTAATTTTAATGTTCGACTAACCTAAAATATTAGGGAGATAAATAGCTGGCAGCTGCTACAATGGATTTCAAAACTGAATGAATAAATAATTTGGGGAACGTGTGCCTTTTGGATGCATGCATCCATGAGCCATTATCTTAGATTATTGTTGACTGTAGTCATCACATTGGAATATTCTATTTGATTCACCCCCACACCCAAGCTTTTAAAAGGAAATTTTATCTTAATAATTATAGTGCTCTTCACCCCTATCTTCATCACCTCTCAAATGTGAGATTAAAATAGAGTTTCTCAAAATGTCTAAGATGTTTCATACATGCTCATTCGCACACAAGTGAATTCCATCCTAGCCCAAGTAATGCTCGAGTTAGGTAGACACTTCTTCTAGAATGGTATGTGGTCCGGGGAAGGTCCTTGAGGTCAAAGGTATTTGCATAATAGCATTAAGATGTCATTTGCCCTTTTATCTGTGTTGACATTGACACTGATGATACAAAAGCAATGGGAATAAAATGCTGTACCTTAGCTCTAATCAAGGCAGGGGCAAAAAAAAAACACACGTATTAATAGTCACTCTCTTCTTTACCACCATGCATTGAGAGAGAGAGAGAGAGGAGAGAGAGGGAGAGAGAGGGAGAGAGAGAGAGAGAGAGAGAGAGAAGGAAGGTTTATTTAAAAGTATCCTTGCCCTGGCCGGGTGGTTCACTTGGCTGGAGTGATGTCTTATACACCAAAAGGTGGTGGGCTCAATTCCCCATCAGAGCACATACCTAGGTTGTGGGTTTGATCCCTGGTCATAGTGCGACTGGGAGGCAACTGATCCATGTTTCTCTCTCCCATCAATGTTTCTCTCTCTCTCTCTCTCTCTCTCAAAAAAAAAAAATCAATAAAACATATCCTCTGGTAAGGATTGGCGGGGGGGGGGGGGGGGGGGAGAATGTCCTTGATGGAACAGTAGAAATTAATAACTTTATTAAATCTTGACCCTTGAGTGCAAGACTTTGAAACGTTATTTGTAACAAAATGGTAGGAACATATAAAGTATTCCTGCTGCGTACTGAAGTCCATTAGTTGTCTCAAGGAAAATCTCTTCTGAGATCGTTTCAGATAGCTGCTTTTTTTAAGGGAATATTATCTTTACTTGCAAGATTGACTGACAGATAAACTGTGGTTCCTTGCACTTGGGTATTTCTCAAAAAAAAAATGCATGAAGTGAGTCTGTAACTTCAAGAGAAACAATTTTTGGCAATGATAATGTCTGCAGTTACAAATGAAAACTAGAATTTTAGATAACTGGTATCCATCACTATGAGCTTAACAGCTTCCTAAGACTTCTCTGATGAGATTCATGTTGATGTTAATGAATGTGATTTTCTGATACTTTATCAACATTTTTGAAGAACTGCATAACTGAGGGAACCATTTTTTTCCAAATGACCAGAGCTTGATGTTACAAAAGCCATGCTGTAGGAAAAGATCCATTCAAAGTACAAGGCCAACTAATGGATTTTAATGTAAGAATATTAAAAGTTCATAGATATAATTTCAGATTCCACTTGTCAGTAACTTTTAAGAAACTCCCACTCATCAAATTGTGGTGTAGTGTCAAAGAAGAGTATCCACAATTATTTGAAAAGGTTTTAAAATACTTCTCCCTTCCTTCAACAACATATCTATGTGTGGCTTAATTTTTTTTTCATGTAAGCCTTTAACCAAAGCAACATATCACAACAAATTGAATGCAGAAGCAGACATGAGAATATCTGTCTCCTAGTAACCCAAGCATTATAGAGATTTGCAGAAATGTAAAATAAGGCTACTTTTCTTTCAAAAAATATAATTGTTTTTCATAAGAGTGTATTAACTTGTGTTTATTATTATTATTTACATATGAATTGATAAGTAAATATTTTTAAAAGCCCACAGCTGTAACATAGAATATAGGACATATCAGACATAGCCCACATATATGAAAGTTCTTTGGGGCCCTCAATAACTTTTAAGTGTATAAAGGTGTCCTGATTCAAAAGGTTTGAGAACCACTGCCCTAGAAATTATTGAGATGCAGTGAAAAAGAAAAAAAAGAACATCTATGGATGTTTTACTAGAAGTCTTGAAATCCAATTGTAAATATGATTACACTTCTAAAATAAAGCCGCCTTCGCTCTGAGAACTGAGAGCTGGTTTCCTGTGCCCAAGTTTGGCTTCCCTTATGAGACACAGAGAGGATGTATTAGTCAGGGTTCTCCAGCGGTGATATATTCTCCAGAACCAATAAAACTGTTATTAATTAGTTACAGGGATTTGTTCACGAAGTTATGGAGGCCACGAATTCTCATGATCTGCCATCTGCAAGACAGAGAACCAGGAGAGCAGTGGTGTGTAATTCAGTCCAAATCTGAAGACCTGAGAATCGGAGGGTTGATGGTGTAAGACCTGGTCTGAGACCAAAAGCCTGAGAACCAGGAACTCCAATGCCTAAGGACAGGAGAAGATGAATATCTCATCTCAATCAGGGTGAATTTGCCCTTCCTCTGCCTTTTTTGTTCTAGTCAGACCTTCAATGGATTGGGCGATGTCCACCGCATTGGTGAAGGTGACCTTTACTCAGCCTATGGAGCCAAATGCGAACCTCTTTTGGAAACACCCTCACAAGCACATCCAGAAGTAAGATGTTGCTGGCCATCCAGGCGTCCCTTAGCACAGCCCAGATGACCAAAAATGGAACCATCACAGAGGAGACGTAGGTGGTCAGCATGTCCTGTTGGTACAGGTTGCCCAGCCATGCAGAGAGGCTGGCTAGTCTGTACAGAAGGCCCACGCCTCTTCCAGCCTCGGACCCTTTAGGAGAATAAAACCAGTGAGGGTCTCTCTCTTTCCCAGGGCCTGAGCTACTGCCTCAAGAGTTAAGACAGGGACACCCTTTCCCCCAAAGCGCTCCAAGTCTGACATTTTAAATAATGAGTGCCTGTCCCAAAGTAGAGATATGGGTCTGGCGTCTCTCCTGGCCTGGACCTCACGTGCTGTAAATCAGTATCTGGTGACGATGACCAGCCATCATTTACAGAGGGGGAGGCTTTTGCTGTAATCTGTACTTGTGTTCTTAGAGGCCAGGGCCTGGCTGGGATCAGCAAGTTTTGTTACAATTTGGATAAATCATGCCTTCAAAAGTAGTGGATGTACCAGCACGTGACCAGACAGAGAACCTGGCAAAGGAAACACTTCTGGCATTTTGGGTTTCTTTCACCCAAATTCATGTGCTTGGGTTCTAACATCCTCCTACTAGTTCTTCAACTCTATAACATCTCAGAATCCAAGTTGCATTTAGATGGTAAGTTCCCCATCACTGTGGTCCTTCTTTTCCTCGCCTGGTCCTTCCTGTCAGCTCTAATGATGGCATCATCCAGTCCTTCCTTATTTATTCTAAGACCTAGACGAAATTCTTGTCTCCCAAGCCTCATTTGCTAGAATTCTTAGCATCTCTATCAATTTAGATTCCCTGCGTCATTTTTTGTTGTTGTTGTTGTTGTTTTTTAATCTGCATGGATGAAAACTCCCCTGAGCAGCTGCTCCCCACTTAAGGCATTTTTTCCAACTGATTTGTCTGGTCTCTTCATGTACTTCTTTGCTGCCTGACCCAGTCACCCTCTGACCTACCTCAAATCATACTGCAGTTTCCTCACGAGTCCCCTGTGCATTGTGGCTTCTCTCACAGCCCCTCTCTCGAGCTGCAACCACTCTGATTGAGTTTCGTGACAGTGTCTATCTTTCCCTTTGTCAAATCTGCTCCTCATCCCCTTCACCCCCCTTTGAGGCACCCACCCAGGGCATCTGGGCAAGGTTGTTTACTCAACTCACATGCTAAGCAACTCTTCCTTAGATTGCAGCATTGTGTGGCCTAATTTAAGAATAACAAAGCACAAAATCATCACACACCAAGAATCATGATTTTTGTTGATCAGCAAATAAAATGGGGGCAAAAGCCAATCAAAAAGCTTCCTGTGGGTTTTTCTTAAACTCTTAGCTCCGTGATTCCTATCTTTGCCATCTGGAGTCACGCCAGTCTGCCTCCCTCCATTTTTGCCAGATCTGATGTACTTGAATATCGCATGGGAGGTAAAACCAAGTTACCTTGAGCTCCAACTGTGTCTTTTTGGTTCTTGAGGGGTTGGCTATGCCTTTTTATTGGATTAAAAGTCCTTTTATATAAAATAGCAAATGATAACGCCTTGAGTTAACTAGTCTATGTTCCCTCTTTTCCATCATTTAATCTCATACTTTAATAATTCTAATAAGAAAGGAAAACAGAGCTTCAAGTGAGAATCATGGAACTTTATGACCAGAAGGTGCTGGCAGATCACTTAGGTTAGCCCTGGTATTTCACTGATGGGGAATTGAAGGTCCTGAAACCGTGGTCCTCGCTGAGCTCTGACGAGTGAGGCTGCTATTCCAGAAAATTAGAGCTGAAACCTAAGATGATGTAAAGACATACCTGTGCATCCTAATGGATTTAAACAAACCAATTTTGCAAACCAGAACTTAGAAGCATTTGATATAGCAACATACAAAATTAGGGAATTGAAGGCTTTCAAATATTGTACACGGAAAATTCAGCATAGATTTGATATTATTTTACTAGCTTCTGGAAGGTTTTTTTAGATGGGAATAAAGGGTAGCTATGGAGCTAGAGAAAAACCTTTAAAAATTTTTAAAATCACAAACCACAGAGATAAACTCTATGCTACGTATATAGATACTATTGCTTCAACATTGGAACCTCTTAACAGAAAGTAGGAGAGGGGAGGTGTTGCATCTCCTGAGCAGAAACCTTAAAGACATTTCAAAATAAAATGTTTACATCCACCTGCATGAAAAGAGCGCTTCTGCAGCCAACGTCAGCTCCATTCCAGTGTGAGGCGGCGGCACACTTAGCCCTGGCCAGCCGTCTGACAAAAGTCTGTCAGTGGGGTTTGTAGTTACCTTGGAAGGATGTCAGTGTATCAGTGCACATCTATTACCTTTAAAGCACCAACCCAGTTCCCGACAGCAGGTCAACAGGGTCATTTTCACAAGGGAAGGATGGGCGCTCTTACAGCAGCAGCTTCTGAGACCTCACCTTCCTCTGCGCTGCAC
The DNA here is from genome assembly GCF_027574615.1 of Eptesicus fuscus. Lineage (NCBI taxonomy): Eukaryota > Metazoa > Chordata > Mammalia > Chiroptera > Vespertilionidae > Eptesicus > Eptesicus fuscus. The sequence goes on along the minus strand of NC_072478.1, from coordinate 55,591,120 downwards.
TCAGGAGTCGCTGTCAGAGGGAACAATGGGGAAAATAGAACTTCATGAACTGTTCAGGACAAAAAAAAAAATGATACCCACTAATGGTTCAAAACAACAGGAAGGAACAGAATGGGTAAACTACAATACACATACTTGTCCTGGGATCTGAACACAACTGGTCCAGCGAGTGTCTCTCAGTAAATAGCCCCTGGTGAACGGATTAACAGTCAGTCTGGAGACGCTCTCCTGGAAGGGCTGCCCTGCAGACACGGTGTTGTGTGAGGGCCTCACAGACCAAGGCTTTTTTGGCACCCATCTTCCTCCCAGAGAGCACAGAAGCCTGCCTGCCACGGGCTTCCTTCTGAAGATGTCCTCAAAACGGGCAACCAGCATCGCAGGAATGACACTTTCTAAAGGTCATGCCTCTAGAAATGTGCACCCCGGGAGGTGCAAGCTCTATTTGTGCCAGGCTGGCTGTTGTTTTAGAGAAAGGTTAGGTGGCTGACTGCCTTTTTTTTTTTTTTTTTTTTTTACATAATCCAACCCCTCGGAGGGTTTGCTGCTGTGTAGGGTGTCCACAGGAAGCTTTGCTGTAACTTTTGTATAATGTAAGTGTTTTTGTTTAGCACTGTTTCTGTCTGGTGTCCACACAGTTACATACGGAAGCGGGGAGAACATACTGTCTCCGCCAAGGTTAACTCATACAAACCACATCTCTCTTCACTTTATGGCTGGGGAAAGCGAGGCAGGGCCCAGGCACGGAATTGCTCAGGGTGGTGTGGCATGAGACCACTTTCACTTGGGGCTGTAGACGTGTTCGTTCTATGAGTGGTGTTCTCCTTCAGCCCTGGTGACCTCCCTGCGCCCATCAGACACAAGCCACAAGGAGCAGTAGGGCCATGTATCATGCCCCAGAGGCCGAGAGACTCCAGCTTTGTCTCACAGGGAAGGAGTAAACCCAGATGCTGTGAACTCTCCCCAGGAAATTTTACTTCCAGTTCCCCAAAAGGACAAAAGATGAGCTCCCACGTAGATATCAATTGTTACGTTATTAAGGAGAGCCAAGTAATCTCTAAAAGTAACCAGCACAGAGACAAGCAGACCCCGAGGCTGAGTTTCCTGGGCTCTGTTGGCGTTGCACCGTGCAGGTTCTTCAGCCTTCGCCTCCCCCAGGTCCCCTCCCTCTTCTGTGCCCCGGGAGCTAACCGCCAGTGACCACATCACCCAAGCTCCCTGGCTGGCTTGACACACAGATGGGTTCAGCCAACAGGAACTACTGTAGGAGGGAAAAGAGATATTTCTTCTTTCCTCCCTCCTGCTTGGAGGCCTTGTGTCTGGCTATAGCTCTGTCCCTCCATGAATTCTTGGCCTCAGGACACACGACTTCCTCCTCTTGTTCCGTCAGCCCTAGAGGTGGTAATGGCCTGCCACCCTTGTGAGTGTCTGGGTGCCTCATCAGCCCCCGTTTGTTCCCAGAACCTTACCCACACTCTGTAAGTAGTTCCTTCCTTAAAGGCTCTGCCTGCGGATCATCTGAGAAGAATTCTGTTCACTACCTGGACCTACACTGATCCAAGCTCTTTTCACTCATTCACCAAATATTTAATGAGTGTTGTTCTGTACTGCACAAGCCACTGGGGATGCCATAGTTGAGCAAATAGAGATCTTATCCCTGAGCCTGTAGCGTTTGCAGAACTCCAGGGCTTATTTTAGTTAACCCTTCTTTGTCATTTCCCACAAAACTAAAATGGTTGGGTTTGTGGGTTTGTTTGTTTTTTTAACCTTTAAAGTACAGAAATTCTCCAGGCCAGCTGAGAACTCTGAGAACAGAGAATGAGGCTACGCGAGAAGTAATAATAGGCCCCCGCCCAATTATAGACACGTAATTAGTAAATCCTCCCCCACCCTACTCCCACTTTTCCCATGGACTGAATTGTGTCTGCTGAAATTTCATATATTGGAGCCTTCCCTTCCCCCCAACGTGATGGTATTTGGACGTGGGGCCTTTGGGAGGGAATCAGGTTTGCATGAGGCCATGAGGGCGGTGCCTTCATGATGGGAAAACATGCACACACGTGCACACACACTCCTAGATGGTACAGCCTACTACTCACCTAGGCTATACGGTGTACCACTGTCATATTTGCAATATGCAGTCTGTCGGTGACTGAAATGTTATGCAATGCATTCCTGCATATGTACCTATATATATCTGAGAAAGGATCATGTGAGGACTCAGGGAGACACAGCCATCTGCAAGCCAGGAAGCGAACCCTCCCCAAAACCCGACCGTGCTGGCATCCTCATCTCAGATGCATAGCCTCCAAAACGGAGAGAAAATTAATTTCTGTTCTTTAAGCCACTCGGTTTATGTTATTTTGTTATGGTCGATCCAATTAACTAATATAGTAGGTGATTTCAAAAACCAAAACCAAGAGAATCATTTGCCCAAAGGAAAGTCTTGTTCCCCCAGGATCTAGGACGGTTCCATGCTCCGAACAGCATAAGCAAAACTGCCCAGGCGGCCAGTGTTTTTCTCCAGAACCAGACTCTTCTGTCTCCACTGTCCTTTCTCCTGACCCCATTGCAGTGTGTTAGGTGCCTGTGTGCACTCTCAGCAGCACCCAGAAATAGCCACTGTGCTGCCCACCAAACCTACCCTTTCCTGATCAGTGCGGACCATAGTCCTTCTTCATTCAAAATATAACTGCTCCTCCCCCCACCCTACTCCCACTTTTCCCATGACCACCTCATGCTTTTATCCCTCCCAAATCATAGCCAATGGAACAATAAGAACTATTTCTTTCCCCACTTTTATTGTCCATATTATTAGACTATATTGCTATTTTTTATTTAAAAATTTAAAAACAATAAATTTATTAGTTACTACATGCCCATGTCTTCAGCAGTACAGGTAGCTTGTTCTGTGTGTTTTTTTCTATATGGATATATATAAAGTTGCGAGAAAGTACAGCATGGCCGTCTTTCTGGAATGCTCCTTTCATACAAATGTATTTTGGGGGAAAGTTAAGCAATTTAACTTTCAAATAATCTAAAACACATACTTTTAGGGAGCTAGGTTTGGATGTACCATGCACCTTGGTTTTTCTCCTGGAAAATGGGGGTAATGGTAGCACTGTTCGTACCCTGTAAGGTGGGCCTGCGATTTCAATGGTTCTTGTGTGTCAAGCCCTGAGCACAGCAACTGCTCCTGATGGCATGAACTGTGCCCTGAGGGCCAAACTCTGCGTGCATTTTAAGTAAAAATGCAAGGTTTCAGAGAAATTTTGCCCGGAAACCTTTTCTGGCTCCATCCCTAGATTCCCAGAGGAGGAGTTTTCATTTTCTTTGGCTACTAGAGGAAAAGTTTGAATATATTACCTCTGTTTTCTGGATTCCCCATACTTTACCCCAGAGCAGTGACTTTAATAGCAGAAACTTTAGGCATTGTGGCATTCATTCAGTTATAAATTTCACTTATAAAACATTTATTGAGGTTTTCATGATTTGATTTGTTTTAAACCAACCTATTCTCCCTCCTCCACCCCCACTATTGTGCCTGAAACAAAATAAATGACCCAGTATTATTTGGCATTCATCTGACATAAATCATAACCCACATTGGATTACTTTCAAGTCTACATTATGGTCCTACAGAAAAGTATAGTTCTGAACAAGGACTACTCATTCCCTTTTAACACTTCTCTGTGTCTAAAACAGATAAGCAAGCAACATTTAAAAAACAAAACATGCAAAACAAAATTTATTTTATAAACCTGGACTTTCTCTGAGTTCAGAGGAAGATTTTTATACCAAACAAAACAAAGCCCACATATACAAGTTTTGATAATGTTTAACCAAATCTTAGGTTGGAATCTTACCCTTGAAAGGACTAAAGTCACAAGACAAGTCGAGTTGTCTCGATACGCTGTGAATGAATGAATGCTTTTAATTACAGGTCTAAGTACCTGTGTCACTCTGTTAGTTACTATGGTTGAAACTGCATCCAACTCACCACAAAGTATACTTGATACATAATAATAGCATTGCAGGCATAATAGTGGCCAATATCTTACATCCCCTATGCTTTGGGTATGCAGTATGAAAAAGTCCATGGTCCCTGCTGTCATAGAACAAATATCTTCATGTCTAGTCACGATCCTATTTGTAAAAGGCTCTACTGATAGCTCTTTAGACTTTACCCATTACTTTTGTTTAAAAATTAATAAAACAAAATAATCCAGTCTATGAACATTGGGAAAATGATAAATGTGATATTGTCTCTTATTTCAGATGCTTTGGTCAAAGAGCTTGTATCTGATTGAAAGCTCTTTAAGTACATAAATCACCTAAATTTCACCAGTCATGTATAATTGAGTAGCTTGTCTAAATGGACAACAGGAGCTGGGGAAGGGCAGGGAGGGCACCGCCTGTTTCTCTACTCCAGGGACTGTGGACCCTTTAGTGGATGTCTTCCCATCGTTCAAAAGAAGTGGGAAATACAAATTTTATTGAGAAATCTCCAAATAATGGGACATATACAGTATACCAAGCGAAATACATCTGAAGGTCAGATCTGTGGATCACCAGTTTACAATCTCCCCTCTATACATGCATAACTCCCGGTTATTATAATGTATACTCTGATCTCTTCTTACCTACATTGGATCAAAAGGTAAGTAAGGCCCTCACGTACTGTCATGTGTCATAGATTGATAGACTCTCACTTTTGGAAGTGGGTTATCACTCTAGTCTAGTTTTCCACTTGATTATTCCCAGTAATGAGGCAGACTCTAGCTGGACAGACCTTATTGTGAGAGAGTTCTTCCTTAGAGTCAGTCAAAATCTATCACTTCCTTTCACACCCATTAGGATGGCTATTATCAAACAAACAGAAACTAACAAGTGTTGGTGAGGATGGAGAAATTGGGACCTTGGGCATTGCTGATGAGAATGTAAAATAGTGCTGCCAATGGGGAAAATAGAGAATGTAAAGCAGTGCCACCAGTGTGGAAACCAACATGATGATTCCTCGAATAATTAAATATAGAATTAGCATATTATCCAGCAATCCCACTTCTGCATGTATACACCGAACCACTGAAAGCAGTGACCCTATACACCCATGTTCATAGCAGCATTATTCACAGTGGCCAAAAAGTGGAAGCAATCCAAATGCCCATTGGTGGTTGAATGGTGGTATTTACATACAATGGAATGTTAGTCAGCCTTAGAAAGGAAGGAAATTCTGACATATGCTACAACATGGATGAAACTTAAATACATTTATGCCAAGTGAAATAAAGCCAGACACCAAAGAACAAATATTGTACGATTCCACTCACATGAGGTACCTAGGGTAGTCAAACTCACAGAGATAGAAAGTGGAATGATGAAAGCCAGGATCGGTGGGGAGGAGGGGATGAGGAGTTATAGTTGAATGGATACAACACTTCAGTTTGGGAAGATGAAAAATTTCCGGAGATGGATGGTGGTGAGGGCTGCACCACAATAAGAATGTGCTTAATGCTGCTGAACTGTACACTTAAAATTGATTAAGATGGTAAATTTTATGTTATGTTTATTTTACTACAATAAAAAATATGTAAAGAGATATCTGTCATTTCCACTCTCTGCTCTTTCTTCTGCCTTCGGAAGCCATCCCGCACAGGTCTGCTCTTTTACATGACTTACCCTCCGAATATGGGCAGAGAGCAGCTCTGGTACTTCCCAGCCTCCCTTTCCGCGTCTTTGCTGCCCTCCTCCGAGTCCTCCCAGTCCCTCTGGGTCCTGCACTCAGGCCAGGACATGGCGCGAATGCACAGGGGAACGGGAAGATGCCTCTCTGCTCTACGTGCAGACTTTCAGGAGGCTGCCTCCCAGGGCATGACTCAAGTGTTTTCGGTTTTATCTCATTTTCTTCTGTGCCTCCAGTATCATGAACGTGGCTCATTATTTGCGAATGACAGATAACCTCGAAGGAAAGAAGCAGAGAAAAGGAGACACGCAGGACTGTTACTGCCTCATCAGACGTCGTCAAAGCCGATCTATAAGCACTACTTTAATTCCTTCCTGAGTTCTGGAACTGCACGGACAGAACTGAATTTCCACTGAAATTAACCTGCACTTTAAAAAGACCCTAAAGGGACTGTCTGGTTCATGATGGGCTTTCCCGTCTGTCAGAAAAGAAGAGAGACTCTGAAAGATGCTGAAGCAAAACCTTTTTCTTCCTCTTCACCTTGCCCCCACCTTTCCTGACACTTTTACTACTGAAAGGTAAATGTAATCTTCTCCTCCTACCTTTAGTTATCAATAACAAGCCAAGTCTGTCCTCCTTCCCGGAATGCTCTCCCTAACCCTAAAATACAGGGACCCTTTTGCATTATTTCCATGCTGGTATTTGCCCATACAGGAGAATGCAATAAGAAGTGGTTCCTAAAGGAGCTCTGACAAAATCCGTGAGCCCTTTTGACCTCACAGACTTGAAGCTATCCCGACTTACTTTCTTCCAAGAAGAGAGGCAGGAAAAAAAAGGCTTCCTTGCTCAAACAGCCAGCTTTGCAAAGGTCTGGGGGATGCTGGGAGTTCCCGTCTTGCCGGCTCAGACTCCGGTTCCGCTGGGTCATGTTAAATATGAGTGTGCACACAAGAGAAGGCAGGTGACCTCAATTGTCTCAACAGGATGTAGGACAGCGAAGGGGCGCTGCAGCAAGTGGCCCGGGCCTTCACTATTAAGCGCTTTAAATATCACTGGTATTAGTAAATGAGCAGCTACAAGCAGTGTCATAACTTTATGAGCTCACAACACAATGTGACAAATCTTTCTTGAAATATTGGTGGTGGCTGAGGGATTCCTGAGTGTGCAGAGTATGGACATGAGGCTGACGAGCCAGCCAGAAAGGTCATTTGTCGCTCAGCCAAAGTCCATCCATGGGTAGGAGCATTATTACTTTTCATTATTCACTATAATGACAATGCATGCTTTCATGACATTTGAATATTGCCAAGTGCCTCCACATTGTTCTCGGCTATTCGACCCCACAATGGAGCGGGTGGAAGGTCAGAAGGAAACCAACGAGCTGTAGAGGCCACAGAGGCTGATCTCGAGACTCGCGTGGAGTTGGTGCCCACGAGCAGTCATTCATTTATATTGCTGAAAAGTGAAAGCGTCGATAGTAGCGTCTTGCTTGGAATGGCCAGAAATGTTCAATGTGCTCACTGCAGACTTCAAAGTGTCAAAAATTCTGAGCACTCAGGTGTTTTCTTTGCTACCCCTTTCCCTTTTACTACCCACTCCCCAACTCCAAACTCTAAGCCAGGACCTGAGGCTCGCCCTGTGCCTGGGATAGCTCTCCTACACTGATTGGCCAGATTATTATGATCTCTGAACACATAATAATCTGGCCACTCAGTATATTCTATATAATAAAAGGCTAATATGCAAATTGTCCCCTCAACCAGGAGTTCGACCAGCAGGCAAGCCGGCCAACTGCCCATGTCCCCTCCCGCTGGCCAGGCTGGCTGGACCCCACCCATGCACGAATTCATGCACCAGGCCTCTAATATATGTACTGAGTGGCCAGATTATTATGCGTTCAGAGATCATAATAATCTGGCCACTCAGTGTATATTCCTTCCTTATCTAGTATGTAAAGAAAATACGAAGTGTGCACAAAGGAAGAAGGACAATTGGTTCTTGCTCAAATATCCGATTTTATGGAGGACCTCAGAAAGACCAAGCCATGGGGCAGCCGCCAGCTCTCCCATCCAGGCCCTGCTCGCGGTTTTCCGTTGCTTTTGGCATTTCCCTATGCTTGTGCTCACCACCTTGCTCTGCAATTATGCAAGGTTGCTGGGACTGAGGCTTTGTATCCCTCAGGCCTTCTTTTTTATTTTTTTAAATTTTCTTGTATTGTAGTAAGAACACATAACATGAGATCTACCCTCTTAACACCTTTTTAAATGTACAACACAGTACTGTTTTCTGGAGTCACAGCAGATCTCTAGAACTTATTCATCTTCCTCAACTGAAACTTTATGCCCATTCATTAGCATGTCTTCCCTCCATGCCCCTCAGCACCTGACCACCACCATTCCATTTTGGGAGTCTGTATGTTTTCCTATTTCAAATACCTCATATAAGTAGAATCATGCAAATTTTGTCCTTCTGTGACAGGCTTAATTTACTCAGTATAATCCTCAAAGTTTACCCATGCTGTGACATATTGTAGAATTTCCTTCTTTTTTAAGGCTGAATAATATTCCACTGTACACATATACCACATTTTCTATAGCCATTCATCTGATGATGGACACTTACTTTTGTAGTTCCTGGCTATTGTGAATAATCCTGTAAAGAACATAAATGTGTTAATATCTCTTCTAGATCCTGATTTTAATTCTTTTGGACAAATATCCAAAAGTGGGATTGCTAGATCATATGGTAGTTCTAGTTTTAATTTTTTGAGGAAGTCTCCTGCAGTTTTCCATAGTGGCTGCACCATTTTACATTCCTACCAGCAGTGTGCAAGGACTCAAATTTCTCCCCACCCTCGCCGCCATGCTAACAGGTGTGAGGCGATATATCATTGTGGTTTTGATTTGCATTTCCCTGATACTAGTGACATTAAGAATCTTGTCATATATCTGTTGGTCATTTGTATGTCTTCTTTGGAGAAATGCCTATGTAAGTCTTTAGCCTATTTTTAATTGAATTATTATTACTTACTTTTGAGTTATAAAATTTCTTTATATATTTTGGACATTAAGCCCTTACCAGACATTTGGCAAATATTTTCTTCTATTCTATCAGTTGCCTTTTCACTCTGTTGCTTGTTTCCTTTGCTCAGCACCGCCTGGCTTCTAAGAGCAGGTACTGAGCACTCAGTAAATTGTTGCTGAATCAAAAGTGACTGAATAGAAAGAAGAGAAAGATACAGAAGATTCGGTAGATGTGTAAAGAGCTTATGTTTCCACAATGGGTTGCACAGGATTCATGAGGAAGGCTTCAACAAACTGGGGAGCCCTTACCAGGGAACATTGTCTGAGAGTACAAGAGAATCATTTTAGTGTGCAAAGGAGAGCTTATACATATAGCAGCCCACTAGCAACAGGTCTCTGAGTAGCAGGTACCACTCTTCTGGTTGCAAAATTCTCTCTTCAGGAAAAAAGAGACCTAATAGCTCTTTGAAAAGTCCAGGGATGCCCAGCTGGCGTGGCTCAGTGGTTGAGCGTCAACCTATGAACTAGGAGGTCACGGTTCAATTCCCAGTCTGGGCACATGCCTGGGTTGCAGGCTTGATCCCCAGTGTGAGGTTTGCAGAAGGCAGCCAATCAATGGTTCTCTCATCATAGATGTTTCTCTCTCTCTCTCCTCTCCTTTCCTCTCTGAAATCAATAAAAACCTATTAAAAAGAAGAAAAAAAAAAGTCCAGGGACAGGTTTGCTGCAGGCCTTCTGGGAGTCAGAGCTCTACCAGCCCCATTGGGCTGTGCTGTTCCCTCTTCTCAGCTCCTCCTCCTGCTGCCCTGGCCTTCATCAAAGCCTCCACATTGTAGCAAAACAGACGCACAGCTCTAACCTCTCTCCAATCCAGCAAGGAAGAAAGAGGTTCTCTTTCCCAGAAGTATCTGTTGTGTCTCGCTGAACTTTATTGGCTTTGATTCCGTCATCCACTTACCTTTGGCCCAGTGACAGCACCTCGGAACAGTGCGATGATGCACTGACTGTCTGAGGCCGGGGTCACCTAATAGGATGACGCATGGTGTGTGTGTGGCGGGGGTAGGGACAGTGGGATACCCCCAGCCACAGGGAGTGAGGAGGAATGGAGTGGGGTTCCCCTGACCACAGTTACAGGAAGTAGGGACTATGGATGCTGAGTGGCCAAAAAATAAAAATGTCCACTCCTCTTGGCTCCAGAAAGAAAGTGTAATGGATTGGTCTGGAATCAAAGGCCTGGCATTGAACTAAGAGGTTGCAGGGAAGTATGCTAAGTATTGGATTCCCTAAGGACAATGAGAAAAGATCATTAGCCAATATGGAGGAAAATTAGATTCTCTTCTTCACAAATCTTGTGTCCTGTTATGTAAGCAATTCCTATGATCTAAGGACTACGGGAGGTGTCCGTTTTATTGCAACATTAAAAAAGGAAAAGAGGCAGGGCATTAATTTTGTTTTAATGCAGCTTTGGCCTTGAGCCACGGGTGTGGGTGTGGGTGTGGGTGAGCAGAGAATCACCTGTCTTCATGAAAGGGAAGGGAGCTGTCCCCTGGGGAAGCTGCTGTATAGGCGGAGTAGGTGATTTTAGTACAGCTGTTCTAACCAGATTATCTTAAGTAAGTCATTTCTGTGCCTCAGAGAAGCTGAGTAAATGCCCGATGACTTCCTGCCTGGGCTGAAGCGTGAGGCAGGAGAGCTTGGTAGATGTCTCATTTCATTGCATCTTATTTTATTTAGTACAAAGAGGAGGTGGGTGGTCCTCCAGCCCTGCTAGGAGCCAGAGGCCACTCACAAGAGCAGACTTCCTTCCTCCAGGCCATGGTCAGAGAAGAGAATGTCTGTATCCCTGGAAAGGCCGCCCAGAACTGAGATGTCTGCTCACCTCTCCGTCTGCTCTATGGCGAAACCCACTTAAGACCAGAGCAAACAGACGAATGCTCCATGCTCTTTTCTTCAACACTGTGCACAGCTGTTCCCTGGAGTAACGTGTCCCATTGAGCCATAATTGGAGTATTTTGCTTCTTCCAGAGGAAAGAGAAAAAACACAAAACAACACAAATAAAATAAAATATTTGATTCAATTCTACCCTATTTCATTGCCATACTTGTTTTTTCAAATGAAAAAAACAAGTACTTTCTGTCTTATACTTAAAATATCACTGTAAAAGCAACAAAAATTAAAATTCAGTAAGTGTGCTCCTTTTAAAGAGGGGGGTGGTGTGTTTTATGCTGAAAAAAAATAACACCAAAAAACCCAGACACAAAAAAACGTTGAAATGATGCTAGCTAGTTCTGTTTTGTTTTGACCAACTAAACTGTCACAAGAGGTTTTACTTCTTCTGCTTCCTTCCTTCACTTAAAAGAGAGAGTGTGCATCTTTGATTAGTTGACTAGATTTATGCACTACATACTGATTTCCTCCTCCTTGGACTGGTGGCGGGGGGGAGTCTTTAGAATCTTAGACATGGACTTCTAGTCTGATATCATGACTTGTGCATCAGTTATTAAACCCAGTGAGCCATCTCTGACACAAGCCTTTCTTGTCTTTCACTTTCACTTTGTTTTACTCCTTGTCATTCCCTAATCTTTATCCCACCGTCAACATCACCTCCTAAAGGAACCTAAGAGATGAAGTGATGGCTTCAGACTCAGAAGCAACAGGACATAAAATCTTGACACCAATCCAGATAATGCAGTTAACATCCATCTTTGCCTTCCCTTGAATGAATGAATGCAAGAATGAACGATATTCCATCCTACATGCTAATGTTGAACTTCCTCCATCCTGATAGTCCACCAGTACTGCTATTCCCACGTCCATTAGCAGGATTTCACTGTGACCTTTTACCCAAATGCATTCTTCTACCATCTGCCTTTTGCCACAGGGAATTCCCTCCATCCCATTTTACATTTTTAATTTGGTCCCTTATTTCATCAGTTTAACTGAAACCTGAATTTCTGTCCCTATGTTATTCTCTTACCTACCTTCTCCAACAGAGGCCACTCTCTTGCTTAGGGGCTGAGAAGTAGGGATCCCCTCCCTGAACTCTGCTAATTGCAGGCAACATTTCGACCAACTTCTCTTCTGAAGTTTGCCATTCACTTCTGCCAGCCTCTTTTCATTTTCTCCATCATTTCTTATCTTGCTAACTCCCATCTTCCCCAGTGACTTCAGATCTGGGCTCCACATACTGCCAACATCCATTGGTGTTCACATCAACCATAGCACAGCCCTTCCGTCTCTTGACCTCTTAGCAGGATCTGAGACAGGAGATGGTCCCGGACTCTCAGTTCCTCAGATCTCCAGCGCCCGTGGGTGGGCACAGTAAGCCCTCCCACGGCCTGAAACTGCTGCTGGGTCTGAAACTAGAAGCTTCAGGTTGAGTTCTCTCTCTGCCGCTCATGATTTGTGTGAGCATTGGGGAGTCACCTCACTTCTCAGAAATTTAAAATCGGTAAGATAATCACACATCTTCTAGACCGATTGTGAGGATTCAGAGAAATGATGCACATGTAAGCATAAAAATACCATGCAAATGTTATATCTTTTCACTTCTGTTAAATAATATGACATTTTAGAGGGAAAGGACCTGGATGAAAGGATAGAGCTACAGAGGAACGAATGCTTCAGGACAAAGGTGGAGGGGTGAGGTTGGAACTTGGAAAAGGGCACCTCCTTTCCTGAGAGAAGAGGGAGGGAAGGAAGGCACTGTGAAGACACACATTCTAAGCTGAGGAGGGTTAAATGGGGGCCTGTGTAAATCTGATCTCTTTGAACTTCTCAGGAAAGTTAAAAATCGTGTTCTTTGTCCAAACTTACGTGACACTGGGAGCTGAAGGCTCCTGGACAAGGTTTGGGGTAACTTTCTTTTATTTATTAGTGTAGTGGTGGGTGCGGGGGAGGGGCTGTTTGTGAGACAAGTGGTGAGGGAGATCCCCAGGAAGTTCCCTGGGGCTGAGCAGGGGAGCAGAGTCTGGGAGGCAAAGCCATGACTAAATATGATCCTTTTCTTCTTTCTTTCATTTCCCCATCTTTCTCAGGTCCCCATCTTTCTCAGGTCTCTTCCACGCCCCACCCCACCCCCAATAATTGACCATAATACAGCCAGTTTTAAAACATAAGTCTTAAGACGTGGATTTACTGAATTCAACATTACTTTACAAGCTTGGAAGTTGAATGTTTTGTCTTTCTTTCTCTCTGAACAAAGAAATTAATAATGAAAGTGTTTTCCATTTCATGTGGCCAATAATGATTTTTTTAAAAAGTGGATTCTTTGTTACTCTTGTAGGGGGGAAAAAAAATCTCCCCAATCTAAGACGGTTTATATAATGTTTACATTGTATAAATATAAGCCCCATGTGACATTAAAGGCTTTTCTTCAATATTCATTTACTATGTAGTGTGTCATTTTCACCTTTTGTTTCCTGTGCACCTTTCTTTCCGGGGAGTCAAAATCTCTCTTCAGATCACCTTTCCCTTGGGACTAAGAGCATACAATTGTTGGATCCCCCCAAAGGTCGCCTGCCTAGTAGCTTGTCCCATAGCCAGTGCTGTCCATGAAGAGGAGGATTTAGGTTCAAAGGGTGAAGCCCGACTGCCCCATGCTTAGGCTGCTTTGAGTGGCTGTGATTATTTTCATAAATAATGGAGTTCCTTAAAGGATTGCTTTGGCCCTCGTACTGTAAGCGAATCCCTATTCTCATGACCATGCCCTCACTACTTGTTTATTGTGAATACCTTCATACAGGCACACTTTTTCACAGGTTCTGGAACAATCATGGCCATATCTCTACCTTTGGCCTACAGCAAGTGAAGGATTAACCCTCTGCCATTTCTCGGTTTATTGAAGTCTGAGCCATGAGATCATTTCTAAAGTTGAGTTTACTTCTTTAGCTTAGTTGTTCAAGGTAAATTTATGACATGCTCAAATAACTTGTAATCTCCTTACTAGCGCACAATACTTTAACCCTTTGCACTCGCTTGCTTTTTTCTCGATTCCTTTATTCTACTCGGGATTTAATTTTTTAAATACCCCAGATTTTACAAAGCGTGGCAGTAGAATAAAAAACTGGAGTTTCTTTTCATACAAACTTATTTATTTGGATTTTTTTATATTTCAAATTATTGATACATTTAAAGGGTATAAAAAGAGCTGCTACCGATGCTAACCGTGTCGAGTCACTCTCGACATCCGAGTGCAAAAGGTTAATTGTGCATAGAGGCAAGAAAATTGTATGTAAGTATAGAATGGTCTTAGACTTTCAAATATTGTATTTATCTTCTTTCCTATGGCTTTAAATATCAACCATCAAGTCAATAAGCCACTATCCGGTATTATTGTTCAATATGCAAATATATCTTCATTCACCTGGCATTTCCAATGGCCATAGATTTCATTGAGCTACTGGGTTCTGTGTTGAATTCCACATTTGCATAGGAAAACAGTTCAAGACATTAATGATATGCAGTTTTGAAATATCCAAGCTCAGATGTTTGGATAAATCCAATCCATGATTTTCCATCAGTTTGTATTCCATAGCCATCTCAGGTGGTATCAAAATGAATGGCTGAGTATCAGAAAGTTCAGCAAAACTTTTCGCATTGCCGTGCATTTAATCTACCACATTAACAACACATTCTCCTCAGAATTTGATAACAGCTTTTTGCTGCCACCTCTCCCCATCATTATTTCCTGCAATCTTCTGACTTCCAAGTGACTCTCCTGCCTTTGTAGAGTAATTGGAATTTTGATTCGCTATCTTCCTCTTCACCCCAACGCCTGCCATCAGGGTTACTTCAGTGTCCGTGTGAGCACCGATTGAACACCTGACCCCACAGTTCCTTAATCCCTTGTAGTCCAATGACCTTGATCTCTGTCTCTCCAAACCTCCACCAAGACCAGACCCTAAACATTGTTATCATCAAGAATCACCCCACCTTTGAAACTCCACTGTTCTCCTCTTGGACCATAACTTCCTATCTTTTCAGCTCTTGTTCTCTTACTTTGTAATTCACCAGGCTCTTTTCTCAGTCTTCTTCACTCATGACACCTCCTCTATTTCTTGATATGCCTGTGGTTTCCTTGAGCTTGGTTCTCTTCTCTTCTTGCTCTACATTCTCTCCTTGAGTGAACTCTTCTACTCCATTGGCTTCCATAACCTTCTATGTGTTTACGACTCTCTTGTTTCTTTTCTATAACCCTTAGCACCCTTCCAAGAATCAGAAAAACATTTCTAGTTACTTAGTCATAAAAATAAGTAGCATTTATAAACGCATTACTATGGAATAGGCAGTGTTTTAAATGCTTTAAGTGGGTTGACTCATTTATAACCTTATGAGGTAGGTTATTCTTAAGTACTGGTTTCATTCAATCTAAAATGCCATTACTATGTGATCCAGTAATTCTGGCCCTGAGTGTTTTGAAAATAGAGACTCAAATAGCTATTTTGTACACACTATTCATAGTAGCTAAAAGGTGGAAGTAAGAAGGTGTCCATAGATGAATGAATGGATAAACAAAATATGGTATATACCTACAATGAAATATTCAGCCTTAAAATATAAGGAAATTCTGACACATGCTATAATGTGGATGAACCTTGAAAATATTATGCTAAGTGAAATAAGCCAGACACAAAGGTACAAATATTACATGATCCAACTAGAGTATTCAAATTCAAAGAGACAGAAAGTAGAATGGTGGTTGCCAAGGATTTGGGAAAGAGAAATGGAAAATTATTGTTTAGTAGGTACAGATTTTCAGTTTGGGAAGATGAAAAACATCTGGAGAAGAAAGGTGGTGATGGTTTTATAATAATAAAAGCGCACTTAAAGTCATTATTTTAAAAACCTCACCTGAGGATAAGTTTTTATTGATTATAGAGAGAGAGGAAGGGAGAGGGAGAGAGCAACATCAATGGGTTGCTTCCTGTACACACCCCAACTGGGGATCTAACCTGCAACCTGGATATGTACCTGACCAGGAATGAACCCACAACCTTTTGGTGTACAGGACAATGCTCCAACCAATTGTGCACTTAAAAATGATTAAGATGGAGATTATTAAGCTGAGTGAAATAAGCTAGTCAGAGAAAGATATGTATCACAGGACCTCACTCATATGTGGAATCTAATAAACCAAATAAACTGATGATCAAAAATATACCCAGAGTCATAGAAGCATGAACAAACTGTTGAACCTCAGAGGGAACTCAGGGGAGGGTGTGTGGGAAGAGATCAACCAACGAACTTGTATGCATATATGCATAACCTGTGGCCACAGACAATGGGGTGGTGAGGGCCTGGAAGTGGGGAGGACAGGAGCAGGCTGCAAGAAGTGTATGGGGGGAAAAGGAGGACCTATGTAACACTTTCAACAATAAAGATTTAAAAAATAATAATTTTAAAAAATGGGTTAAGATGGTAAAATTTATGCTATGTTTATTTTCCAAAGTTAAAAATTTTTTAAACTTAAAGAATATAGATTGCAATTAAAAATGGTTTAAATCGTTTTTAAAAAGTATATTTTTTATTGTAAAATACATCACTATTTTATGTACCATTAGGGAAAATAGTACCATTTACTTAAAAATAGCACAATTATTTCTTATTACTTAGAAAATTTTTATTTTATATTTATTGAAAGAGCTCTATTAGACTTATTTAGGCATAATTTTTCTTAGGTATCATTCTTATGTATATAAAAGTAAAGGAACTTAATCTCAAGTGTATGCATTTTTTGAATTGCTTTTTAAAGTGAATATTTGATAACCATGATTTCCCACACAAAGTTGTCCTTCCTACTACCCACAGCATTGGTGACAGAGTATTTTTATAAGAACGCCACTTGTATTGTCTCTGTATTTTCTTCCAAGACACTGACACTCATCCTGCAAGTTTTGATGTTGACATCTTATTGATCTAACCAGGAAGTATCAATGGAAGGTTTTGATGACATGAGGGCTCATATTTCTTCCTCAACTGGTCTTTAAATGATTTGTTGCCTGAAATGTCAAGGACATGTCATTGTCTAGTCATGACACCAGAAATAATAATCACATCACCACACTTCCTAACAAGCTTATCTTTAACTGTTAATAGACAAGTACATAAATGCATCAAGAACAAATATGTGGGGTGAGTTGTGTGGGATTCGTGGAGGACTATTCCAAAGGACATGTAGGCATTTCCACTTCTTTCTTTCCTTGTGCTCTGGGGGATTTCCTTTGGCCCAGGAGCAATCCTCTTCCCTTCAACTTTCTTTGAGAGGACCTCTTATGTCTGTGAATTCCTGTCCCATACAGGCTAAGCCTTTGCTCAAGCAATGTACCCAATGCAATTAAAATGATATAACATAAATAACTATGATCACATGTACAGATACAGAGACTGAAACAACTGTCTTGCGACTGCAGCCTGACCAGTAGCAAGTGAACGCTCACCTTTAGAGAGGTTACAATGAGTATCTTCAGACTTCTGTTTCTAGGGACATGGAGTAGATTAGACATATTTTCTCTATTCCTTCTGTTAAGTATAACTAAAAACCCTGCACACTACAAACAAACACAGCTAAAAAAAACTTACCCTAAAGGATGGCCAAACAAATTTCTCTAAACAGAAAGGCAGCAATAAAAGACAGAACCTTGGAGGTAAGAAAGAGCATTGTAAGCAAATATATAGGTACACATAGCAGGTTTTCCTTCTTGAGTTTTCTAAATTATGTTTGATGGTTGAAACAAGAATGATAATACTCTCTGATGTGATTCTAACTGTACATAGAGGAAATTTTAAGATTATATATATATAAAAGCTTAAGCGACCATTTGACTGATAGCTATGACGTTCACTGACCACCAGGGTGCAGATGCTCAACGCACAGGCATGGAAACATGGTACAAACTAATGAATCTCAGAGGGCAGGGGAGAGGTTTGGAAGAGATTAACCAAACATCTTACATGCTTACACTGGACCCCACCAGTGCACGAATCCATGCACCAGGCCTCTAATCTATATATATAAAGAGCCAGGGTCGTAACATTCAAAACGAACGAAGGCACAACAGAACACCAGGTTGCATACGCAGCAGGCGAGCGGGCTGAACTGCTGACCTCTCGGAGAGAAAGAGAGGCAGGGATGATTAGCAGCAGCAGTGGCTGCTGGTGAGGCCCGGAGAGAGAAGCAGGGTGATCAGACCCTGCTTCTCTCTTTGGGCCTCGCCAGCAGCCAAGCCTCTCTCTCTCTCTCTCCCAGAGTTCAGCAGTTCAACCCGCTTGTCAGCAGCCTGGGGCAGCTGCTGATCAGCCCCGCCTCTATGATCAGGCCTGGAGATAGGCCTGGAGATGCTGACTGGCATAGAAACCGACCAATCAGAAACTACTCTGGGTGAACTGCAAAGGCAGAACCTAAGGTGGGGGCTGAGGAGGGGTTTTAAGGGCAACAGCTGTTTGATGTAAGGTATAAGAAAGCGATTCAATTTTTTAATGACCGGTTTGGCAGTATAGTGCATATGGCTGGCCATCAGTCCAGATATAGAGATTATGTATTTTTGTCTGCCAAGAGCATCTCCTCCTCCACCTCCCCCATTTAAGCAATCCTATCCTATATAATCTATCTATACTAATAAAAAGGTAATATGCTAATTAGACTGGGTCGACCGGCCATCTTCCAGACGTCTGACTTCCTTCTGAACAAAGCCATGGTGGTGGGGGCCGAGGCAGAGGCAGTTAGAGGCAATCAGGCCTGCAGGGGAGGGCAGTTTGGGGCAAGATCAGGCCAGCAGGGGAGGACAGTTAGGGGCAATCAGGTAGGCAGGCAGAGGCAGTTAGGGGTGATCTGGCAGACAGGCAGAGAGGTTAAGGGCAATCAGGCAGGCAGGGGGGCAAGGTAGGAGTGATCAGGCCGGCAGGGGGGCTAGGTAGGGGCAATCAGGCTGGCAGGGGGGCAAGGTAGGGGTGATCAGGTCGGCAGGCAGGGGGGGCAAGGTAGGGGTGATCAGGCCATCAGGGGGGCAGGTAGGGGCAATCAGGCTGGCAGGGGGGCAAGGTAGGGGTGATCAGGCTGGCAGGGGGGCAAGGTAGGGGTTATCAGGCTGGCAGGGGGGCAAGGTAGGGGCAATCAGGCTGGCAGGGGGGCAAGGTAGGGGTGATCAGGTCAGCAGGCAGAGGGGTTAGGGGTGATCAGGCAGGCAGGCAGTCAGGCGAGTGGTTAGGAGCCAGTCATCCTGTATTGCGAGAGGGATGTCTGACTGACGGTTTAGGCCTGATCATCCCCTGAGAGGTCCCAGATTGGAGAGGGTGCAGGCCGGGCCGAGGAACCCCCCTCTATGCATGAATTTTGTGCACCAAGCCTCTAGTTATATTATAAGCAGTAAAGGGTAAAGGGCACTACAGGGAGTTAGGATTTTAATACTTCACCTGACCTGGTAAAATGAAGACATCAGTGCACTGATAAGTTATGTATACACAGTGCAGTACCAAAAGCAACCTCTAAAAAGGCTTTACAAAAAGATACACTCTACACAAAGCATATCAAACTCGCGGCCTGGTATGTAAGAAACATTTTAATAAAAATTTCATAACTTAATTTTTACAATATCCTGTTATACATAATTATTAATGACAAACTACAATGCACAGGCACGCCATTTCTCTCCACTAATACTAGCAGCAAATATTTTAGCAGCTGATTGCCACATCATTAGTCTTGTGCTGACTTGTTTGGTGTGCGCAACAGGAAATATTTCACTTTTGGAGAACAAGAAAAATAGGTTTATTTGTGTTACACTTATTAATTTGTACAGTTATTCAGTGTCTGGTAAATTAATATTCAAGAAAAAAATATTAATTTTTATTAAAATGTTCTATTATTTTATGTTAACAATTACTCATTTATTTCAGCCCTTTGTATTCAGCACGTCTCTATCAAAATAAACCTACGTTTATTTTTGTTTTTTGAAGCTTTTGTTTTTTTGCAGCCCACATAAACTTAAACCTTGTTTTTTTTGTTTTAAATATATTTCCATTGATTTCAGAGAGGAAGGGAGAGGGAGAGAGAGATAGAAACATCAATGATGAGAGAGAATCATTGATTGGCTGCCTCCTGCAAGCCCTCCACTGGGGATTGAGCCCATATGCTCTGACCGGGAATCGAACTGGTGACCACTTGGTTCCTGGGTCGACGCTCAACCGCTGAGCTACACCCGGCTGGGCTTAAACCTTGTTTATTTGGCCCGTGTTAGCCTTTGATTTTGACATGCTTGCTCTACACACTTCAGATGAATCAAAGTGGAATTCTAAAAATATGTTTAAGTAATCCACAGGAAGGCAAGTAAAAGAAGAGAAATTAAGAATAGAGAGAACAAGTGGAAAACAAACCAACAAAAATGCCAGACCATATACGTTTATATGTTTGCATGTCTGTATATACATCAATACACTCGGTAGCTCTGAGAGAGCCTGGGACAGTGATACTTCAATGATATGAGCACTAGCTCCCAGAATGTGGCTTCTAAATAACATTCTTCGCTAAAATGAAACAAGGCTCCTTACAGAAATGACTGATTTTAGAGCTGATAGAAAAAGTACAAGATGGGCCTGAAATATCTTATTTATGGCAGGAAGCAAGGAAGTGTTCAAAGAATGATAGAAGCATGTCAAAGGGACACAGAAACCAGCCTGAAGGGGCTTCCGCTGGCCAAATCTGGGACAGTTTTAAGCACATCAATAATGATAGTAATGGATTATAACCAACTAAATAAAGAAATCATAAATCCATTCTGATATAAATTAATGAATGGAAAAATTGAAAGTTTGATGAGGAATAGCAAACTTACTTATTAACATTAATAAAAATAGAAAAGTGAAGAAAACTAGCAAATACCACTTTAATCAAGGGATCAAAGCAACCATCATTAGTAATGGAATAAATTGAAATCATGTACCATCTGATACAATGCAATAAGAACAGAGAATCAGTTCTTTCATTTTCCTGCCCAAGATGCATAACCTGAATTTCAACACAAGGAAGCATCCCACAAGCCCAAATGGAGGGACATATAACTAAATAACTGACCTGTAATCTCAAGAGAGACAAAAACAGGAAAGGCAAGGAAAGACGGAAGAGCAGAGAGACAAGGGGACCTGACAACAGCATAGCTCATGATTCTGAACAGGATCCTTCTGTTAAAAATGATTGAAGGGGCATTTGGCAAAACTTGACTAAGGATTGGATGGTAGTAACCTCGCAAGTTGATTTCCTAATTTTGTGGATATCTTCTGTTTATATGGGAGAATGTTTCTGTCTGTAGAAAATACATACTAAAAAAGTAGGGGGACATCAGGTCAGCAACTTAGACATAATAGGGTTTAGGGAATGAAAAGGTTTTATTTTCCTTCCTATTAAACTTACAGCTTTTCTGTAAGTTTGGGATATTTCAAAATTTAAAGAAAAGCAAACGAGGAAAAAAAATATTGCCACCTGGTTAAACCCCAGGTACTTTAAACTTAGCATATCTCAAACAGAAATGATCACCTTCCAATCTGCACCTTTTCTGATTCTCAAATTTGGTGAGCATTGTTTTTACCTAAGCACTTATTAAAACTGAAAATCTTGAGTTCATTCTTTTAAAAAAAATTTTTAAATGATTTTTTTAAAGAATTGATTTTTTAGAGAGAGTGGAAGGGAGAGAGAAGAGAGAGAGAGAGAAACATCGATTTGAGAGTGAAACAACTTAACGACTGCCTCTTGCATGCTCTCTGCCCTGACTGGAATCGAACTGGCAACCAACTGAGCCATATGGGTCAGAGTGGGATCATTATTAATAGTTCCTTCTCCCCTACTCCCATTTCTAGTAAGCTTTATCTATTCTGACTCAGAAATATCTCTCAATTTTAACCCATCTTCTCCATCCCCATTGCCACTGTTGTGGCCTGCTTCCTGTCTTTGACATCACCAGTCAGTCTTCCTGCCATCAGCCTCTCTCCCTACAGTCCTGCCAGCAATTATCTTACTACTAGAGGCCCAGTGCACCAAATTTCTGAACGGGGGTGGGGTGTCCCTCAACCTAGTCTGCACCCTCTCCAATCTGGGACCCCTTGGGGGATGTCCGACTGCCAGTTTAGGTCCAATCCCTACAGTCACCCCCAACTGCCCTCCCCTGCCAACCTGGTTGCCCCCAACTGCCCTCCCCTGCTGGCCTGGTCACACCCAACTGCCCTCCCCTGCTGGCCTGGTCTTCCCCAACTGCCCTCCCTTGCTGGCCTGGTCACACCAACTCTCCCCTGCTGGCCTGGTCACACCCAACTGCCCTCCCCTGCTGGCCCAGTTGCCCCCAACTGCCCTCCCCTGCCAGCCTGATCACCCACAACTGCACTCCCCTGCCAGCCATCTTGTGGTGGCCATCTTGTGACGATGTTGCACGAGGGCATCGCACGATGCCACCTAGGTTTTTATTATACAGGATAAGTGAAACTTTAGATATCACCCCCCCTGTTTACTGGTAAAGACATCGTCTGGATGACAGGGCATTTAGGATATAGTCTAGTATTGAAGAGTAGCTTTCAAAGTCTTTCTTAGCCACCTTATCTCCTGCCCCTCCTGAAAAACTACAACCTTCTCAACTTTCCTCAGACATACCTGCCCTTCCTGAACTTGTTTTTATGCATGTTGCGCTACCCTGTCTAAAATGCTTATGCCACCTCTAAAGCAGGGAATATAGATAGGAAGGCCCACACACTGAATCTGCCTGTGGAATATTTTGTCTGGCCTACACAGGTTTCCAAGAGGGTGAATGTGTATCCTTAGGTGATGCCTTCTCTCGGCATAAAGCACTCCACATCTGGGAACTTCACACATTCATTTGAGTTGGATCTTTCAACACTCATTTCTCTTGAAGTCTTTCATGACTTCTCCCTCCTTAAGGCTCCATTCATAACCCTAAGTATCACCTTATAGTGAAGTCTCTGTGCGTGTTGCTCAATTCTGTGAGCTTCTGGCAGGATGTGCCACCATCCTAAATTCTATGGAGGGAAGCATGGATGCCCACTGGGAAGCATCAGTTAGAATTCAGAAGAGATCGTTCCTTATTGGAACATCTGGCTTTTTTTTTGGAGGGGGGGGGGGGTGGCGGGGGTCAGACCCAAGCTGTACCTCTGTGGTATGTAGACTCTTTTGAGCTAAGGGCAACTGGAGCTTCAGGCTCAGTAGAAACTTCTGCCCGTCCCTTAACTACCAAGAAGAACTTGAATTAGGGGCCTTACCCATAAAAAGAGATTATCAGAGATAATCTATAAGGCAGGGCAAACTACTAATTACTAAACATTTGCTGTCCCTGCAGTGACCTTCGGAAGCCGCAAGGTGCCTTACCTCATCCCAGCTCATTTCCCTTTATGTCTTTGAACCTCTCATGCATGTGGGGTCTCTGACTCTCTCATGTACCAGGGTTCCCATACATTTGTGTGTGTTAAATTTGGTTATGCTCTCTTATTAATCTGTCTCATGTCTATTTGTTACTAATCCAGCCAGAAGAACCGTGAGGGTATGGGGCAGGTTCTACCCCTCTCCCCTACAGTTCCAACAGTATAAGTTGGGCACTTACTTTCACATGGTCCCAGATCAGACGTCATTTAGAGGAAAGTTGCAGGAGGAAGTGTGCTCTGATAACTTATTTCATCTTCTTTGGGAGTGGTGATCCTAAAAGTGATCCAGAACTGCATCTTTTGTTTGCATATATTATGCTTTTTGATTGATTTGTAATGCAGAATGCAAGCTTCTTCTTAACTTTGGTGCTGGCTGATTCCATTTGTTTCAGGTCCACAAGCCTTGGACAGAGAGCAAGCAAACGAAGAAGCACTATCACTATAGACAGATAATATATATTAATGTGATATGTATATATAGTATATACCTACTAGAGGCCCGGTGCACAAAATTCGTGCATGGGGGTGTGTGTCCCTCAGCCCAGCCTGCACCCTCTCCAATCTGGGATCCCTTGAGGGATGTCCAACTGCCCGTTTAGGCCCGATCCAGGTAGGATATATTAATATATTATACAATATAATATAATTAATATAATATATAATAATGGAATGATATCTATATCCTATCTAATAAAAGAGTAATATGCAAATTGACTGTGCCTCTGCCACACCCACCAGCCAATCAGGAGCGAGTATGCAAATTAACCCAACCAAGATGGCTGTGGTCACTGAACGAGCAGGAGGCTTGGCTCCGCTGAAGGCTACAAAGTTTCAATTGTAGAAGATAAATAAATCCCAGATACCAGGGCCTCTGCTTGGGTCACTGGGGGGCGTGGCCAGCCTGGAAATCACCACAGGCCCCTCACCCAGGCCGCCTCATGCCCCAAGGGAACCCTCACCCTGATCCGGGACACCCTTCAGGGCAAACCAGCCACCCCCCACCCATGTACCAGGCCTCTATCCTATCTAATCCTATCTAATAAAAGAATAATATGCAAATTGACAATCACTCCAACACACAAGATGGCTGACCCCATGTGGTCAAAGATGGCTGACCCCATGTGGACACAAGATGGCTGCCACAAGATGGCCAGCAGGTGAGGGCAGTTGGGAGGGACAGACCTGCAAGGGAGGGCAGTTGGGGGCGATCAAACCTGCAGAGGAGGGCAGTTAGGGGTGACCAGGCCTGCAAGGGAGAACAGTTGGGGGGGACCAGGTTTGTAGGGGAGGGCAGTTAGGGGCAAACAGGCTGGCAGGGAAGCAGTTAGGCATCAATCAGGCAGGCAGCAGAGTGGTTAGGGGGTGATCAGGCTGGCAGGCAGAAGCGGTTAGGGGCAATCAGGAAGGCAGGCAGGCGAGCAGTTGGGAGCCGGCAGTCCTGGATTGTGAGAGGGATCCCAGATTGGAGAGCATGCAGGCTGGGCTGAGGGACACACCACCTCCCCGTGCACGAATTTTGTGCATTGGACCGGAAGGACTGATCAATCAGTCTCTATTATGCACACTGACCACCAGGGGGCAGACGCTCAAAGCAGGAACTGCCCCCTGGTGGCCAGTGCACTCCCACAGCCAACCTCCCATGGCCCCTCCCCCCGGCCAGATAACCTCATGAGGTCCCTCCCCGTCTGGTCAGCCCTTCCCCCCCACATAGGCCTCCATGGCTGGCCAGGCCAAGGGACCCCACCCATGCACAAATTCATGCACCAGGCCTCTAGTATAATATATTATTATATAGATAAAGTCATAGATATTATTATATTTACATTTATATATATGCTATTTCAATCTAGCAGGGCAGAAAACATATTTCTGTAACAATAATTTAAAAATCTTTTGGTTATGTGAGTCAACATCAAACTTTGGCTCAAATAGAAATGAGCAGAAGGATTTTCATGATTCCACCAATACTGTGTGAATGTTTACTTATTTATTTTTGGATTTCAATGGTGTTCTCTCAGTGCACATTTTTAGAGGGTTTTAGAAATTAAGAAGGACCACAAGCAGACGAACAGAAATGAGGAAACAACACAGGTACACACCAGGTGGAGTCCCTGAGTACATTCATAGTTTTGTTTGCTCCCATCAGAAATTAGAACTCATGGAAGCCAGTTACCACAGGGATGGCAGGCAGATGCCAGACACATGTGGTTCCCTTTAAGAATGATCTTCTGTGAGGTGTTCTCCGTGCCTCTGACAGTCCTCTCAGTGTGTTCAATTCCCGGATCCCTGGGATGAACGCATGCTCCTTGACTCCATCCTGCAGTGGGAAGAGGGAGGTGGGTTAAGAGAAGGGGCGTGAGAGGGTGTGGCTTTTGTATTAATCAGAAGTGGCACTCTGTTCCTGAACCAGATCCCTTGTCTGTCTACAGAGAAAGCTACAAGTTTCTAAGTCAAATTCTGGTGATTATCAATGTTAGAAAACTTTATTTCTTCGTTCTACAGCTTTTTCTTAAATAGAGTTGATAGTAGTGAAAAGTTTCAATTTCTCAAAATCTAAGAAAAATGTATCATGCCATTAGGGATGGTGGTGATAATCCAGATGGAACAATCATTATAGACCTTTTGGTGAGAAATAGGTTTATCAGCTTGAAAATGTGGAGCTCAAATAAATATAATAAGCCTTGTCTGTCCATTGGTTCTTTAAAAATACCTGGCAATCTGGGATGTAAACTCTGGTGACCTCTGCCTAGAAGCTCATACTAGGAGCCCTTTAACCTGGGAGCATGGATGACCAACCTGACTTCTCTAATTTATGTTCGATAGACCGTGGTTCTGAGATGCCTCACACGCAAGATATCCCATCATTTAATGACTTTTAAAGGGGAAAGACCCCCATTACACTTAATGTGCATATTGATTGTATGATAAATTCTGATTTTAGAAATTTTGTAAAGTGGCAGAGAGGAAGGGGAAGAAGTGCATCTTCAAATTGGGGTAGAAACATGAATACTTGGAGGGAATTTGTTCTTATCAAATTGGTTCAACTAAAAGATGGAATTTAGCTGAAACCGGTTTGGCTCAATGGATAGAGCGTCGGTCTGCGGACTGAAAGGTCCCAGGTTCGATTCCGGTCAAGGGCATGTACATTGGCT
This sequence comes from Eptesicus fuscus, assembly GCF_027574615.1. Taxonomy (NCBI): domain Eukaryota; kingdom Metazoa; phylum Chordata; class Mammalia; order Chiroptera; family Vespertilionidae; genus Eptesicus; species Eptesicus fuscus. The sequence continues at coordinate 55,564,852 of NC_072478.1, read as the reverse complement.
GCGGGCACATCCCTGGTAGGGGGTGTGCAGGAGGCAGCTGGTCGATGATTCTCTCTCATCGATGTTTCTAGCTCTCTATCCCTCTCCCTTCCTCTCTGTAAAAAATCAATAAAATATATTAAAAAAAAAAGATGGAATTTATTTATTTTTCATTTTATTTTCCACGTGTTCATTGCTGGTATGTAGGAAAGTGATTGACTTTTATTTTTTAAAAAAATATGTTTTTAGAGACAGAGGAAGGGAGAGGTAGAGAGAGAGAAACATTGATTGGTTGCCTTCAACACACACCCCAACCAGGGATGGAACCTGCAACCTGGGCCTGTGCTCTGGCCAGGAATCAAACTGGCGACCTTTTGGTGCACAGGATGACACACAGGCCAGGGCAATGGCATTTATTTTAAAGACATAGGAAGATCTCCTAAAATCTAGTGGCAGGAGGTATAGGAAAAATTCACAAGAACCAGGCAGTCACCAAGACAAGGACTTTAAGGGCTAGTGCTATCTTCTCTCTGCATGGCTCTCCAGTTCAGCTTTCTGCTGACCTCCCCATTTGCCACTCCACTTCTGCTCCCCTGGATTTCAGCTTTGACTTTTCAGGATGCCAAATTTAGACTCAATTTGACTGTTTCCTCTTGCTCAGAGACTTATTCTTAAAGTGTTCCAATCACAAAATTCATTAGGAAGAATCTGATTGGCTCAGGTTGGGTTAGGTATTCCCTCTTTGTCTAATCAGGTTTGGTCATGGCGTTTGAGTCATGTAATAAAAGTATGGGCCGCCCTGGCCGGGTGGCTCAGTTGGTTGGAGCATCGTCCTGTACACCAAAAGGTTGCAGGTTCAATCCCAGTTAGGGCACATACCTAGGTTTCGGGTTCAATCCCTGGTTGGGTCATATGGAGGCAACCAATTGATGTCTCTGTCTCTATCTCCCTCCCTTCCTCTCTCTCTGAAAGTCAATATATATATATTTTTTTTTTAATATGGGCACATTGACTCACTTCATCAGGGTATGGGTGGAGCTCAGGTCTCTGAAAATGGGGAGGGAAACAATGATAGTTGTCGCATGAAAATCAGAGATTCATAGGGAATTTTTCAAATTCATAGATTTTGGAGTTAAATGAAAGGTGATCATAAGCTCCTTGGCTTATATGAAAAAATGACCAAAATAGTTATATTTGCTGCTCACCTAACTGTGTCTGTTATTTTAAGTTGTGAGGCTCCATTGCCTAGGCTATAAGCTAGCTAGCCTGCCATCTAAAATGTCAGGTATTTAAAGATACAGGACATTGGGGTATGTACTATACAATTCGTGCGACAGTTTTTACTTAAGATTTTAATTTAACGCAGAACATACAGTGAAATAGGGTTTTTCTTACACTGCTTGTGGGAGTGCAATTGTCAGAATCCTTTTAGAAAGCAATTTGGAAATGTGTATCAAAAACCTTAACGCCTCCATGAGTTTATTTTGAATTTGAGGCTTACTTGAATTGGTTACATAGTGCTCAATGAGAAATTATTGAGAGATTAGTTTATATATTTTTAATGTTTTTTTAAAATATAATTTTTATTGATTTCAGAAGGAAGGGAGAGGGATAGAAAGAAAGAGAAAAATATCAATGATGAGAGAGAATCATCGATTGGCTGCCTCCTGCACGCCCCCTACTAGGGATCAAGTCTGCAACCTGGGCCTGTGCTCTGATCAGGAATCGAACTGTGAACTCCTGGTTCGTAGGTTGATACTCAATCACCAAGCCACTCCGGCCAGGCGAGAGATTAGTTTATACTTTATTTGCTTTTTCCATCATGTCCTTTCTAGCTTTTCTGTTTGGCTTGTCTTCCTATGTATGGCACATCAAGCTTATGTTTGAATGACTGGAACAACATTTGTGAAAGCAGGTTAAAATGTGTGCATGCCATTTGTACAACTGAATAAAGATAGCATGAAAACGAAGCTTTGTGTCCAAGTTGGCCTGTGAACACAGGTTTATAATATGAGCTTTAGGATGTGATGACTGAGGGCAAACTTGGAGGAAGGGCACTGATGAGAGGCTGAGGTTTTATGTCCACTCCTGAGTGAAATTCCATCCCAGAATTTTCTTGGTCTGCTTCAACTCAACAGCATCTGCAGCCAGAACTCACCACCTTCCTCAACACGCAAAGGCCTGTCTCTTTCCATCAACACTGGCTTTTTGGCATCAGTTGGAGAGAAGGCTGTGTAGTATAATATTTCTTTAATTCCCTAGGCCAGTGGTCAGCAAACTCATTAGTCAACAGAGCCGCATGTGGCTCGCAAGCCACGGTTTGCTGACCACTGCCCTAGGCTTAAGAACTCCTCCCCTTCCCCACTCATATCTTGTGGTATTCTACCTACACCAAGCTGTTCTATGGAATTCCCATTTGCAAAGACTTCCAAGAGCAAGATCACGTGTCTGCCTCTCTGGGGCTTGTAAGCCAGGAGATGTTTTTCCTTTCCCAGTTTTATTGCGATATAAGTGACATATAACATTGTATTAGTTTTAGATATACAACATGATGATTTGATATATGTATATATTGCAAAATGGTCACTACAATAAGTCTAGTTAACATCCATTGTTTCACATAGTTATAAACTATCTTGTGGTGAGAACTTTTAAGATCTACTTTCTTAGCAACTTTTAAAATCATAGTACAGTATAATTAACTATAGTCACCATGCTGTACAGTATATCCCTACGACTTATTTGTCATATAACTGGGTGCTTGATGTTTGTACCTTTTGATCACGTTCATCCATTTCTCCCATCCCCTACCCCCTGATCTTTGGCAACCAGCAATATGTCAGCAGGAGGTCTTACAGCAAGATGCTGGGTGTCATTTTACAGAATGACACAAAGGTGGTCTTTAAACCCGGAGAGAATTTGTCATCACACATCCCCGCTGCACACATCGAGGTGTAGCTCATTCCCTGTTTTCTTTAGGACTGCTGTTCCCACGGTGGCAGTGGGGATTAGTGGAGGCCGCTATTCTGCTTCCTCCCGGTAGACAAGCTCAGGTAGATTACCATCCTCACCTATGGTTTGTCAAGAATTAGACAAATCTACATTGAAATCCCCATACTTTGAGGATGTGCAGACAACATACATATGCATGGCAATAGCATTTTTATTTGACATGTAGAATTTAGATGCTTTTAACACTAGTGGAAATTCATTGTTAAGTAGAACTCAGCATTTGACTGTGAAATTACTTAAAATAACTTAAAAATTCAATATTCACTGAACTCAAGAGTTTTTAGTGGGTTTCTGAGATTCCAACCAAATCTTTAACAACATCTGTTAAAGTGCCAGCTGTTTTTGGCAGGTTTGGCGTGATCTAAACAAGAGCATCTTTTACTAAACACTGCTACAGATCTCAGATGTGCCCTTCATTTCTCATCAAGATTCTCATACCTATTTGCTACCCAAAAGCAGGGGTGGGGCACGTCCATCCTGTAGGCAGTACAAGGCTGCGAAATCATTTGGCCTGGCCTTGCCAAGGCATTAGGGGTGAGTTAATTAAATGTTTGACTAAATACAGCAGGCTAATTTTTAAGTGGATAATTTTGTATGGCCCGAGAATGATGCTATAAATATCCAAATGGCATTTGGCAGAAAAAAGGTTCCCCACCCCTTCCCTAAAGCAAGTTAGATGAGTTTGGGGGGTTGAGAAGGATTTGTGAGGAGGAATAAGAAAAAGAAGGCAATGATTTTGTCTCTGTTGGTTACTATATTAAGCTCCTGCCAAAATCATCATAAAGGTGGGTTCTTGTAGTTCAATTTATACTCAGTGTTTCAACTGTAATTCTAACTCATTTTCTAGGATTTCCTGCTAAATTGGAATTTTCTAAGAATTAATGATAGAGTAATAAGATGATGGCTTTTTTTGATCTCTAGTTAGTTCAAGGCCTCAGTGTGCAGAGTTCTTTTCTCCCAAGGCTAAGGGGTAATTGTAGGCTTATCTCCCCACTCCAGACGCTATAGGGTTCCGGGAAGCCTTGGCCTTGTGTCCCTTTGTCCAACAGTTCACACAGAACTACACACAGATCTGGCTACTGGGTCGCGATGCAGAATGTCAGCCTGCCAGGATGGCAGGGAGACTTCCTATTACCCACCTGTTTTTGTTGTCAATTCCTAAGTTCAACAACAAAGGGAAACTTTTGCCCTGTCCCTGGACCACATTCCTTCCTGGAAGTGAGAAAGCTGTTGGCACTAGTACACACATTCAGAACAAGAGCAGCTGGCTCTCCTTGAGCCTCTGATAACTTAAGGTATGAAAGGTGACCACAGAGCTCTCCTTGGGATTGCTCGGAGGCACTGAGGCAGATTTGAAATTAGTCCCTTTTTGTTCAAGGTCAGAAAAAATGTTATATAAAGAGGTATCTTGGCTTATAGAAAGAGATATCTAATGCTAATGCTAGATACACATGTCAAGTAGCTTCAACCCTACATTCTGCATTAAGAGTTACATGGAAACAAACCAGAATCTCATATTCAGTATGCCGTGTCTTTCAGTCTTGCTAAAGTAAATAGTTTTGGTAAAGGTAAATGTTTCTTCTTTGTCGTGGATGCACCCACTGACAAAGGAAGTGCCAGTGGTCAGCCTGGACAGTTGTTAAACACCTGTAATGTCATTACTGTCACCATGCAAAGTCCTAACAGAGAATATTAGATTTTTATCTTAACTGCTTGGTAAGCCACATAAATAATTAGAATTTAAATAAATGTATATTAATGTTTACGGCTAACGAAGGTTTTTATTTATTTTCTGTTTATTTGCTTGAGTAGCCATTTTTCTTAGATAATCCTATCTAATAAAGAGGGAATATACAAATTGACCATCACACCATCACAAAGATGGTGGCACCCATAGCCACAAGATGGCGGCGCCCAGTCCCCTCAGCCCCGCCAGAGTCCCCCAGTCCTTTCAGCCCTGCCGGGGGAGGGGTGGCAGGTGCATGGTGCGGCCGGACCTGCCCTCAGCCCCCCAGCCACCCAGGGCTGGCCTGAGGCATAGGCAAGCCTCAGATGTCAGCTGCCCAGCCACCCAGGGCCACCTGAGGCTCAGGTAACCAGGGCCGGCAGAGGCTTGCGCTGCCAGCAGTGGCAGCAGCAGAGGTGTGATGGGGCGTTGCCTTCCCCTGATTGCCGAGTTGCCTCCCGCCCCTGAGGGCTCCAGACTGTGAAAGGGGGCAGGCCAGGCTGAGGGACTCCCCCTCCAGTGCATGAATTTTCATGCACCAGCCATCTAGTATTTTATATGTAAATATAAAACACCTTTTTTTAAATTGAAAGTATTTAAATTCTGGAAATGTTAAAATTAATGCTTTCCTGAGTTTTATATGTTTAGCCATTTTTTTAGTTTTATATTTTACTTAGCAGAAGAGAACTCAACAAAGTTCTGCAAAGTGTTTCTTTAACTTGCAATTGGCTGTGATTATATTTACAATGCTTACTTTCTCATCAGTTAGATGCATTAAATACTATTGTGTCAAACTGTTATTCCTGGCATTTCAAAGTAAGCATGAGGTCGAGAAGAATAGAGAACACCAACTAAATTTCTCATCAGGAATCTAGCTTCCTGCTGAGAATTTCTAGTTTCCCTTTCTCCTTATGTTCATACTTCTGATTTCCAAGCATTAAAAAAGGGAAATCACATAGGCAGATACGATTGTCCGAATTTTGCTATTATCTTTGCTCATGGCCTTAAAAACACTAAAAGTGTATTATTCTATAACATAGTGGATAATTTTGTATAGTAGAGGCTGACTATAAGTCTTTTTGGTTTATATAAAGAGAATAATTTTAAAATAAGTTATAGTGTAAGTCCTGAACTTACCCTCGGTCTGAATCGTTGATGATATAATTTTCTTACAGGAAAATAAACTGCCATGACATCTCATTTCCAGAGCTCTCACTGACTACTGTGCTTTCCAAACTTGGATGTCTGAGTGTCTTTAAAAATGTTTAATCATCATAATGCATAAAACAATGTGGGGCAGTCTGACATTGTTTGTCTTTGTGTGGTCGGAAAAAAATACAAAAATAAATTGTTTGTATAGTGCTGAAAATGGAGGTTGGGATTAAATTGACCTAAGGTTAATGATAGGATGAAGATCAACTGTCAAGTAGCAAGCAGATGCGATAGCCTTGGCAATAATTAATGTTGAACAATGACTGGAGTTCAGATTCTTGTAATGAGAGATGAGATGCTGCTCTGACTGCCCAGAAGTCAATGTTACTTGGTTTCCTACGTTAGGGGTAAATAAGAAGGACTTCCTAGTAAAAACAATGTAACTGGACACAATGAGCCTGCACTGACCCGGGGCTCATGGGAGACATGGTTAGTATATAGAAAGAGTTTATAAAATATGCAGCAGCCAATGTTTTATGGAATTTGGAACCTGAGTGAGGGGTGGTGTGGAGAGCCTGTGGAGCTAGGGAGGTATTTAACTGTGGAAAACAGACCAAGATTATGGTTTCAGAATCCCATATGTTGACTATTTTCCTGTCATAATAATGAATCTTTTCTCAAATCCTTCATTTTCTGAATGGCACCATGCTTCCCTTAATAGATCATCAGTTGTCCTTGCTCTAATAATGTAGTACATTAATATATCATTAAAGCAGCAGATGTATACGAGTACTACATTATCAGAACAAAGCACTCTGGTGGTGGGGTAGTTCATGAAAGATGGCTCCACCTGGGGCAGAACAGGTCCAGAAGCAGAGTCAGTTCAGCGATAGGAAAGGTGAATCTGTGGCAGGTGCTCATTGGCATCTAATATTTGGCTCCAGCTATAGGTTGTGACCTGAGTGTGATGTGCATTCCTGTTTCTGTTGGGCCATTGAATCTTCATGAAAACCCTTGGATAGGATGAGTCTTATTTCTGAAAAAGAAACAGAGTGGAATGAAAGCTGTCTATGACCGAAGACCGTTTGTGGGCAGTGAATTGTACAACACCGTTTTGTTTCTAAGAAGGCAAATTCATCTGTCAGGGTGGCATTTGCTGACACCGAATGGCAGCTGTATTTGCTTCTCCTGCCATCTCACTACTAACATCATCATTTTCTCTCAGCACTTGATCAAGTCCTTTAACCTGGGACAGGTGCTTTCAAAATCAAACATTGGATCTATAAGTAAAGAGAACAAGTTTTAAGGATGCTCAATACCTCCAGGAAGAAAAAAAAAAGTTAGAGAAAAGCCATACACTTAATCTAAGATGGTCATATGTTGTTGTTGTTTCTTTCTGCAAGAAACTTTACTGTTTCCATTTGGTCCAAGGCCTGGGAGAGGGCTCCAGGGTGTTTAAAAGAATGCTTGGTGGCTGCAGGGAGAGGCTCAGGCAGAAGCCAGACACCAGGCAGATGCAGAGATGCAGAGAGGCCCCTCCAAGGCCTCTGGGCTTCAGAGACTCCTACTTGTGCTTGAAAGTGAGCCTTTCTTTTTTTTCTTTAGGCACGGGAATAATTTTTTAAAGTTTTCAATTTTATTGATTTTGAGAGAGACATTGATATGTTGTTCCACTTATTTATGCATTCATTGGTTGATTCTTGTATGTTCCCTGATGGGGGATCAAACCTGCAACCATGGCATATGGGGACGATGCTCTAATCAACTGAGCTACCTGGCCAGGGTGGAGGGTGAGACTTTCAAAGAGATACTTGCCCCGCACAGCCTGGGGGCCAGCCAGTCGGCAGAGGTTAGTCAGGTGGTCACCCATTTTCTTGATGGGTTTCACCTCCTCATCCAGGAAATGGTTCTGCAAGAAGTCACAGAGATGAGGTCTGGGCAGGCAGAACTCAGGGCATGCAGATCCGAAAGGTCTGGTTCAGGTTCTTCTCCCAACCATGCTGGCTTCTATGGTGTCCTGAGATTCACTCCACTCATCTTGGGAAGTCTTCTGGATGTCCTGGAAGAGGGTATGTCCACCGCTCTGGTTTAGCATCTTTAAGAGATGTGTAGGGGCCCTTGCGCTTCTCCTCACTTCTCCTTGGCCAGTTCCAGGGAGAAGTGACCCACACCCTCCAGAGCCACATCGGGGAGGTTGAAATAGAAGCTCAGAGAGAGGTAGATGTGGGAGGCCCACAGGTGCAGGTTGGCCAGGTGATTGGTAGTGGCCTCTGCTTTGATGGAATAACTCTGATGAATTTGGGAGCTCATGGTTCCTTGGCAAAAGGAGGTAAGTTAAAAAAAAACAAAAAAAAACAGAGTTGGCTGGTCTCAGAGGCCAAGGATGGCTGAGATGATTCCAAAGGTTGAGACTGAAAATGAGGCTGGAGGGTGGTCAGAGGCAGAAGGAAGGGGCATCTCTCAGTCTTTTTCATCCAAACACTGTTGAAGCCAGAGATAGGTCTGGGTGAAGGATGGTCATATGTTAGTTCTGCCACACCTGGCCCAGAGAAATGGTGCCCACACAGGAGCAAACCTGGAGGACTTCAGTACTTGCTTAGTGCACTTTCAGATGAAGAGGGCTTTTTCATTAATAGTTTGTTTATCATCATCTTCATTCTCTTGATAATTGGTTTAGGAATTCAGGATATGGGGAGGGTTGGACCTACAAAGCATTCAGATCCCATGTGGGTATGTTGATAGGTTCACCTGCAGATAGGGCCATGGCGGGCGCTGTGATCAGGGTTGGGATTTTTATGGCAAAACCCAATCACATTGTTGCCATCGCTGTGCAGAAATCAGAGTTCTTGTTCACTTTCACCCTTTACAGCTTGGCCAGCAAAAAAATCTAAGGAAATGAACAGCATATTTTTAATAACTCAGAGGCAGACTGGCTAGAAGCAGCAATTGATGCGAAGATTTCCATTAATCAAGGTGTGGGTGAGGAGGGGGTAATATTTTCTAGGTAGTGACCTCTTCTATTTGAATGAGCTTGAGAGAAAGGTTAATGATTTAAATTCCTTCTCTTTTTAGATCCTCTCACAGCAGGAAAGTTATCCAGCCACTCCCCTTTCCCAATCCTCTAGAAGAAAGCAATAATCACTCTTCATAAGAGCCTGCAGCAGTAGCCAACACCTTGAGAAAATAGCCCCAATTTAGAAAATGGCATTCACAGGGAGTTTTCTCTGGCACTTGAAGAAAGGATGTGGGAGTGTCCAAAGGGAGAAGCATATATACTTGCTAATTGTGATTTTATAATAATTGTTGTGAATCTTTGTCACATGACTTTTCCTAGACTCTTGGTATGAGATGCTTGTAAACTAACTGACCATTTTCTAAGTGGATGACTTAGATGAACAGATGGATCTGTCCATTAATGGACTGACTATCTCTGAAGAGAATGCCAGCTATGCCAGGAGGAAGTGGTGGAAGGAGAGCACGCTGTTGTTTTACTAATTGTAGTTTCTTGCCTGGAAGTTACAGAGCAAAATACACGAGTTTTATGCCTGAAGGAGAAGGAACTCTGAGCAAGACTAATTGCAAAATGCTAACAACCTTAAGTCAGAGACACAGAAACAGGCTTGTAAGAACAATTATCCCCCACGTGAACTTGGGTCCTGCCGTGTTTGTGTTTGCCAGTGACCTTGCCACTGTCACTTTAGTACTGGATGATATGAGAAGCGACTGAGTGTCATCTTTTACATTTCACCAGAAGACTCAGTCCCCACAAGGCCTGATATATCCAGTCCCTAAGGTATTATAGATTAATTCACTGATTTTGAATATTTTATAAAATGCACCCATCAAAAGGGCTAGAAGCATATATCCATCAATTAAAAATTAAACAACCAAGACAAAACAAAACACACACACACACACATACAAACACACACACACACACACACACACACACACACACACACACTTAACCATGCCATGCATTACCATGAATGTGCCATCAAAGGAGACCAAGGAAAGATAAATACCTTACACCAGGCCTGCTAGTAAAATACGTTTATCTGCCCACTTAATAAATGTTTGTTGACATGTAAGAGCCTATTTCTATGTGGTCCTGTACCACGTACACACTGTGTGCCTTCTCAGAGCTTACAGTTTAAGATTCTTAGACAACTGAGCAGAGCCCACGGAGGGCTCCCAGGCATGCTATCCTAATAGAGAGTTACTTTTTTTAAAAAATATATATTTTATTGAGTTTTTACAGAGAGGAAGGGAGAGGGATAGAGAGTTAGAAACATCGATGAGAGAGAAACATCGATCAGCTGCCTCCTGCACACCCCCTACTGGGGATGTGCCCGCAATCAAGGTACATGCCCTTGACCGGAATCGAACCTGAGACCCTTGAGTCCGCAGGCCGACGCTCTATCCACTGAGCCAAACCGGTTTCGGCTAGAGAGTTACTTTTAACATATAACAAATTAATATGGGTGACTTAATATGGTTTTCTCATATCACAATCCCAACTTGGAAGACAGATGAATTAGACGGCTCACATCGTATGAGTAGGCAATGACGGGCAGATATTTCCGAGGGGAGTGCAAATTGTTTCCAACTTCCTAGGGCAGTTTGGCAGACTTGAAGCCTTGAAATGTTTTATTCCCTTTGGCCCAGAAATTCTACTTACAGGATTTTATTTTAAAGAAATAGTCATGGAGATTGCCAAGATTTAGCAACAAGAATATTCATTTCAGTATTGTTCACAAGAGCCCAAATCTGTAAACAGTTTTCAAAAAAAAAAAAAACCACCACAGGATTATTTCAATCTCTTATGGAACAGTCATACTGTGGAAACCAATCAAGTTCCTACAAAATAATGAGGAATAGCTAATAGATGTTAAGGTGAAAGAAGTATGCTTCAGAGCAATATTGCTGAATCATCCCTTTTTGGTTAAAAAAAATGTATAATACAAATATACATGCATACTCTAGCACAAGACTACTCTAGCAAAGAATCACATCCAAAGATGATAATTATCTCTGTGTGATAATATTATAGGTGGTTTCCATTTTATTTTTGCTTATTTGCATTATCTTCACTTCTAAACTGATATTTAAAACTAATAAAAATGTAGTAAGATGGGTGAAAACAAGTGTCAGTAAGGCCTGGGATCAAACATGGTGACAGAAAGACTTTGGGTGGTTAGCACACAATGACGTATACAGATGTTGTATTGTAAAGTTGTACACCTGAAACTTATATAATGTCACTAACCAATGCAACCCCAGTACATTTAATTAAAATAAAAATATAAACAGAAGGTCAATGGGGGCGGGAGGGGAAGGAGATATATGTACCACTATATGTAATACTTTAAACAATAAAATAAAATTTAAATAAATAATTAAATTAAAATAAAAAACAAACAAAAAAGAAACAAGGCATTTTCTCCGTATACAGTACGCTTTATGGAAGTTTCATAAAATTGAGCTAGTGCTATATAAACACATGGACAGTCTCACTGTCTGTTCAAAATTAGTTTAAATCCCCTTCCTCCTCCAGTGGACAAAAACCTTCATCAGGAATCCTCACTATCAGGGCTGGTGGGCTGCGCGGCAGGGAGCGCGTGTTCGCTCTGCGCGAACCTCCGCTGTTTACCTGCGTGGGAACCTCTGCGAAAGACCCGATGGCTCCTCCTCTGTTATTCAAACATTCGCTGCCGTTATACTTTAAAGTCTTCTTTCTATTCTGTCTACAATCCTGTAACAAGGTCACCCCAGAGTTTGTTTAAGTGGTGGAGCTGTCAAACACGGAAGCTTCGGAACAGAACTTCGGATGCGCCAAATCTCGGTTGAGGAGGCCACACAACCAACAGGATGCTTGCTCTCTATTAATTCAAGAGAGAGCACTTCAAAATATTAGAGAAAATGCGGGGGAAATAAAAAGCAGTTCTAAAGCAAATATACATTACAACATTTGCAGATTTATGCACTCTAAGAGGGCATTCCCCCTCCTGCACACACTTTATAGCCGGTCCTCTGGGGAAAGCAGGCTTGAATTATGTAGGTTTGGAATGACATGAGGTCTTCAGGAATACGTTCCTTGCATAAAATGTAACCATCTTGCGGGGGGGGGGGGAACAGGGAGGGAGGGTGGTGGTGGCAGAATAGAGGGCAGAGGAGGTGCTGAAAAGAAGGTGACATGAGTGTAGGGTTTTAGAAGCCTACTCAGCTCAGAGGGTGAATTGCAGGGAAGAGAAGCCGGGATCTGGGAGACAACCGCAAAGGGCAAGAAGGAGTTCTGAGTGGCTTTGCCTGGACCAGGTGGCCTAACTTGCATGACCTGCAAGACACGATTTCTTCTTGACAAGAGAAGAAAAGCAATGGAGACGTGCGTGGAAAGACTCTTATTTACCGATTTGATTTTCTGCCTTTTTATTGTTCCAAACCGAAAAATGTTAATTATGAAAGCAATGCATGCTTTATAAAAAAATAAGTTCAAATAATGAGGAAGTGGGAAGTCCACCATCCAACAACTCCCCTGCCTTTCACCATTAAAGTCTAGTCCTTAACCATTTAGTTAGGACCTTCTGGATATTTTTACACATATAAAAGGTCATTTTATATCTACTGTTTTGAAACTTGTGCCCCCCCTCCCCCATTCAATCATATGTTGTGGATATTAAGACATGAACCACCTTATCCTTTTAAAAAAATTATTAAACTTCATTTTTAGAGGAGTTTTTGGTTCACAGGGAAAGTGAACAGAAAGTACAAGTTCCCACATTGCCCCTACCAGGCATATGACTCAACCAGGGCAACCTGAGTCCTGACCTGGGAGGTTTTGCATTGCATAGAGAGACGGGGGCTCTGCAAATGGAGCCCCAGAGCTGCCAGCAGGTGCGTCTTCTGTGTGAAAGCTTTGGCTGGTACTCATGATTTTCGGTCCTGCATGGAAAGGGCTCAGAGGTCACTACTGCATCCCAACAACAGGTGGAAAGCTGAACAGACTGAAAAATCAGCAACTCTCCTGAGATCTGTAAGAGAGGGGAGGACACAGGGCAAACCACTGCACTGAATATGGGGAGAATCAGACGTGCAAATGCAGGGAGTCACAGCTTACAGGAGCTGAGACTCACCAGGGAGCAGAAGCCTCGGGGGGACCAGTGTCAGGAAGGGAAAACCTGACCTGTGATTGAGGAACTGCGGGAGGCCCACAACTCTGGACAGCTGTGACAGCCGGAAATGCCAAGGGACACTGTCACAGGGAGACCCACCCCCCCATACTTCTGTGAGTTTTACCTCCAAAAACTCAACGAGATCCCCCATAGTAAATATCACAGAAAAATTGTCTCTTTCTTCCTGCAAAGGGAGGGAAAAGGGACGATTTTGAAATATACTAGAGCACTCTGTTCCTTTTTAAAATTAAATGTATTGGGGTGGCATTAGTCAATAACATTTTATGAGCTTCAAGTGTTTAATTCTATAAAACGTATCTGGCCCTAACCAGTTTGGCTCAGTGGATAGAGCATTGGCCTGAGGACTGAAGGGTCCCAGGTTCAGTTCCGGTCAAGGGCATGTACCTTGGTTGTGAGCACATCCCCAGTAGGGGGTGTGCAGGAGGCAGCTGATCGATGTTTCTCTCACATCAATGTTTCTAACTCTCTATCCCTCTCCCTTCCTCTCTGTGAAAAATCAATAAAATATATATTTTTTAAAAATATCTGTATATTGCTCACCACCCAAAGTCTAGTCTCTTTCCTATTACCATATATTTGACCACTTTTACCCTCTTCAACCCCCCTCAACTCCCTTCCCCTCCAGTAGCCACCACACTGAGTCTATGAGTTTTGTTTGTTCATTTGTTGCTTTCTGTTTTATATCCCACATAGGAGTGAAATAATATGGTTCTTGTCCTTTTCCTTCTGACTTATTTCACTTAGCATGGTACTCTCAAGATACTACTCAGACATAAGAAAAGATGAAATACTGCCCTTTTGTGACAACATGGATGGATCTGTTCCTCTTCTTCTTCTTGCCGCCCCCCTCTGTTGCCCCAGAGACCCCTTTGTCTCTCCCCTTTCCCCCCATTTCAGAGCTTGCTATCTGCATTTCCCCATCTCATTACATAACAACCAATTTAACTCTCCTTAGTGGAATTTTGCTCAACAAAAGTGCCATCTCTCTCTAATGACCCTCGGCAGAAGTTCTAAAATTTATTTTTTTTCTATATCTGCAGGATCAATTTCTTAGGCAGGGTTTACTGCACCCTATAATCTGTGCATTAGGAGTAGAATGTAGTGGTGAAGTGGGTTTTTTTCCTTTTTATTGAATTTATTCGGGTGGCACTTGGGTGTGGAGTGGTTCTTTTTCTTGGTACAGATGGAGAGAAAATAAAATGATTTATCCTAGAAAAGACAAAACAAAGAAACAATTTAATAGGTTTCAAATGAAAATGTACTAGCATCTTGAAAGAGGAGAGTGGTAACCAGCTCAGATAATCCTAAATATATTAACAATATTGAAATGTATATTTGCCCCGTTGACTTGGCTAATTTTATAATGAGTTTGCATTCTCCTTCATGTTGAGAATATACTAACTGAGTCCAAAAAGGAAGTGGCACTGTGGTGGTGTGTAGCATGACATGGGAACTTAACCTAGGATTTTTTTTTTTTAATTCCATGAGGTGGATAATTAAGAGCTAACTATCCATGAAGAGATATTATATAACAATTCTTCAATCCCAGGAAAGACAGAGTGGGGTGAAGGAGGAGGAGGGGGGCAGGCGGTGAGAAAGCAGAGGGGATCAGCCGGCTGTTCTACTTCTTTATATTTGTGCGGTTCAAATTCTCTGTCATCTCCGCTGAGGGTCTTTCCTGCCCTTTTAAAGAAGACTCACAAAGTCTTTCCAAAACAGTTGGTGACATCTTAGTTCTCTCTGCTGGAACTGTGTATCTAGAAGCTGGTAGCCCAGTCTAGACATAATGGCATTCTTCAGCCAAGGCCAGTGTTCCTCGGAAAAGCGTTGAGCCTCTGAGAATTAAACAGGGACCAGGTTACTGTGTGCTGACGTCCCCCTTTTCATCTCACATAAGGTGTCCTCCTGAGGGGGCACACAGTGCATGTACAACTGGAGGAAAAGAAGGGCAAGAAGAATGAGAGGTATTGATAAAATCCCCCTATGAGAAGAATGACGATGATAAAACTCCCAGGTTGCAGGGCTATCCAAGACCCCATTTCAGGCAACATACTTAGCGCCCCCACCCCATGTGTCTGCTTGGTGCAGGAATGAGTTGTCCAGGGTATATCCAAAGTTCAGCTTAGCGTGGGCCTGAATGCTGGCTACTCCATCCAAGACAGCAGAATTTCTAGATTCTACACAAATTAAAATGAAGGTTTACCTTGAGGGAAGGGAGGCAAGGGGATTAGGAAGCTGGGTGGAAAGAAGGGAGTGTGGAAACCATTGTAACGAAGTGTGACCCATTGTGATGAAGGCCACTGTCAAGGTCCTCACTTTGGTAAAAGGTGGTGGGCTCCTAGTTGTTTCCGATACTATTAAAATAATTAATTAACACAATAAGCAAAATCAGGTTATGCATCAACCTGCAATGATGAGAGTGTGTCACAAATCAAGGAATAGCTCAATCCAACGCTGAGATCCTGAGGATAAAAGGAAAAAACGAGTGACATCAATTTTCTCCCATGGCAGTTTTAAATTCCTGACCCACATTTAAAAACTTCAGAACATTTAAAGGAATTTAGGAGGGAAGAGAGCACCATTGATTACGGTAGGTGACCCTCACCACAGAAAGTTTGTGGGTTTGCTATTATACCCATTTCACAGATGTGAGAGCTGAGGCTCAGACGTGCTCAAGGTCACAGAGTTAGGAAATGGGGTCATCAGCTGTGTAACCTGGGTCTGACTCCCAAACCTGAGCTCTCCCTCCACCGTGGCACACTGCAGGCCAGTGCACCTGCGGAGACTGAGTCCTGGGTGGGCAGGGAAGCCATCACTCCACTCCGTTGGGTCCCAGACAGGTTTGTGGACAGTGTTTGTACGTTTATAACCATCCTTTAATAGGGCGAAGCACAAGAATAATAATAATCCTGCTCCACGCTGGGAACAGGCTCAACATGCCCGGTTTCCCAGAAATCTTTGTTTTCCATAGTCAAAATGCTTTTCCTAGAAACCAAGTTTTATAAGTTTCTAAAATTAAACAATATTAAAACTATGCTACATTCTCATCTATTAACCAAAACGTCAACAACAATATAAAAAATAACAGCCAAGCCCCGTTGGTTGGCATAAGGCACTCTCAGGACCTGTAAGAAGAAAATAAGGCGACAAACAAGGCTGGGCACCCAACACAAGGTCACGCGACCTCTCTGCCCAGGACCACAGGTGTCCTTCAAAAGAGCCAATCGTAGGCCACTATTGGGCTTTGAAATCCATTTAGTAGGTCTCAGCTACTTTTTTTCCCCCCCAAAGAATAGAATGGAACATGGAATCAATCAATAGAGTGAGGGTAAGTATATTTTAGAAGACATTTGTCTCAGTCACACAGGTGTATGTGTGTGCTTCATGTGTGGGCCTTGCACATGGATGTGCGTTGAGATGTGGGTTTCTTACTGTGGGATGTGGTCAAAGGAGCTTGAAGGCTCCCTGTGTGACCCCCTCAGAACATCTGTGGACCCCTTTGAGGTGTCCATGAACAGGTGGTCTGCGGCAGGAATATGGGAAAGGGATAGCATTGATAGCCACAAAGGGCCAGCAGGGCCCATGGCCTGGAATACCGGATGTCCTTGACCAAGATGCCTGTTGCCCTTGAGTTGTTCTTAGATGGAGCCTGTGAGCCTGCCCCGGGACCCAGGAGGGCAGGTAAGTCAGATTTGCTCACTGGCCTTAGCCCAGTGCTTAACAGATTCTCAAGATGGGAATGGAGTGAGTGAATGTGCTCTTTGCTCTCTCCTTTCCTTCTCCCAAGACAGTGGTCAGCAAACTGCGGCTCGCGAGCCACATGCGGCTCTTTGGCCCTTTGAATGTGGCTCTTCCACAAAATACCATGGCCTGGGCAAGTCTATTTTGAAGAAGTGGCATTAGAAGAAGTTTAAAAAATTTGGCTCTCAAAAGAAATTTCAATCATTGTACTGTTGATATTTGGCTCTGTTGACTAATGAGTTTGCCGACCACTGTCCCAGGGTATCCAACACTGCTTCAAACTCACCATTATTCCTCTAGCTGTGTTAATATCTCCCATCGGGTTACTACGCTCAACACGATGACTTTGCCCATCTCTGCACCACACAATATCTATCGATTGTGTTGTTTAGCTCTTGGAGGACAATTTCATTTTCCTTCATTCCCGATACCAGGTTCTTTAGGGGCACATTTCCCTATAGCTGTCCCATGCTCACCATCTTATTCCTATTCTACAGTCACTTAAGAGCAGAGTCAAAGGTCACGGGAAAAAAGTTACTGGGTGTACTGGTTGAACCACCCCAGTCAGACCATTAGTGTTTCACAGAACTCATCAGAGAAATCCAAGTCTCTATAAAATCCTACATCTATTTACACCTCTCACAGCAGTTGTCTTGCCCAAGAGAGGAAATCATTTCCAATTTACACATAGTAAAGGGCACCTTCGGGAAATTTCCTCTGGGGCCCAGAATTTAATCTCAGCACTAGGTTAGTACTTTTCTTTGGGTGGCTCCTGAACCTAAATAAGGGCAGAATACTCTCTCCACCGTCACTTCCATAATTGCTGTGAAAAGCGTATCTGGTGGGGCTGCTGCAGAAACCCAGTGGCGTTAGATCTGCTGCTTGAAAACAGAGACGCCCAGTCCCACCCACTCCAGCCCCCGCTATTAGATCTGGTCACTAAGGAGCTGAGCAGGGCAAAGGCTGGTTTCTCTGCCTTTTCCTCTCACTTCTTGTTCTTCCACTGCTTCCATTACCTTCCCACAATTAACCCGGGCTTTCCCCTTCCTTTCCTCCTCTCTTTTCATGTTCTCAAAAGACAGGCTAACTTTCAAAGCCTTTCTTTCTCTCCTCACTCCATCCACATCCCCTCAGCTACTCAAATGCACAAAGTTCACCCTCCAGCTGCTAAGAAGACAGTGCAACTTTCCCAGCTGGGAATGGAGGCCGGGAAGCCAGGCCTTCTGCGGCGGAATCCCAGCTGCCTGTGAGAGTTTTTTTAACTGCGGTGGCCTCAGTTTCCACATCTGTACAATGGGGATGATGCTAATAGTCCTTACCCCAGAGGGTTATTATAAAAACCAAACGAGTTAATACATGTAAAATGCTTAGAAATGTTGCTTACTTAACACATGTTTGCTGGGGCTAGGGGGTATACCACCCAAATATGCCACAGGTGGATAAGAATGAACAGGAAAGTGAAAATGGATCCTATTCTACAATCTGTCCCCATAATTGAGGGTGGGGGCTTGGCTGTATGCCTGTTTCTTCTTGTAAAACACCCGTATATCCAACCCTGGGTCTGCTCTTCTGTAAGCAGAACTCAATCCAGATGTATTCGCTCATTTTCTTGTTTCCATTTGCTCAGATTTGCTACCATTTTCTTTATGCAGGGTGAAAAACCTGGTCTCTTTTGTGAAGAAATATGCCTGGCCAGTTTTTAAATAGTGTTTATATTAGCGACTACTTGTTTATGCCCATGAGATCTATAAGCTAGATGACTGCCCTTGCGTCATAAAATTCAAGTCCCACAGTAAGGGCGAGAAAAATGCCAGAATAGCATGGGAGAGAAAAAAAGTAAACATCACCAACCCCCCAGCAACGCCCCCCTCCCATATTCACTCTTTAATTACAGAACTGTACTTATGTACACAGTTAGGTAATTACATGTGTAGACGTCTTGTCTCCTCTAGATCATAAGCTGGTGTCTGTTCCGTATTATGCACCCCGGCGCTCAGAACGGTGCCTCTCTGCTTACCCAGGGGCGTATCGGTACAGTTTGCTGACACACTGAGGTTGTTTACCTATGTTAAGCTAGTTTTATAAATATAGAGTCCGTCAAATTTACGAGTTTTAAATGACAAAATTTAAAAGAAAGAATTGAAGGAAAATGAGAGTGGTTTGCATTTTTCTAATTATATTTCCTACAGAAAGATCTGAGAGTCATTTTTAAGCATACTCTTGTTTTTATATGCACGTGGAAAGGTTAGATATATGTATAGTATATGTAGCATATATATGTGAGGCATTTATAAATGTGAGGTCTTTGTACACACACACACACACACACACACACACACACACACACACCACATATACACATATACTATGACCTAACATGTGAATTAAGCTATTGTAAGTTCTTCCACAAGGAGAAAATCATGTATAACCAAAATTACCTTAGGAAATTGCATATGTCACTTGGGGCTCCATGCTTAAAAACTTAAAACTAAGGTTTAGCTTCTTTTGTTTCTATTTACATTCTTTCTGTGGCCTTCCTCTCTTTGGACATTGGAATCTAAAGTCTAGTTTGAAAGGGGGTTCATGTAATAGGGTAAAAATTTTTTTCCTTAAATTAAGATTCATGAAAACTAAATACTTTTAAATGCAACTTCATGGATTAGTTTGCTCTCCATTTCTACTCGGTGATCCTGACTGATAGAATTTCTTTATTCAAGACCCTCTGCTGAAGAACACCCTTGTATTAGTCAGGGTTCCTCAGAGGAACAGAGCCAATAGAAGATGTGGAGATGTATTATAAGAACTTGGTTCCCATGATGATGGAGACTGAGGGGGTCAAAGTGTGCTGTCTGCAAGCTGGAGGCCCAAGAGAGCCAGCGGTACAGGTCCAACCCAAACCAGTGGCCCAAGAATGGGAGGGGGAACGGGCATCGGGGTGGGTGCTGGTGTAAGTCTCATGCTGAGTCTGAAGTCTGACAACTAGGAGCACAGATGTTCCCAGCAGGAGAAGATGGGTGTCCCAACTTAAGCCAAGAGAGCAAATTCACTGTCCCTCCGATTTTTTGTTCTATTCAGGCCCACCCATATTGGTGAGGATGATCTTTTTACTCAGTCTAACGATTCAAATGCTAATCTCTTCTGGAAACACAAGTACAGACACACCCAGAAATACTGTCTTAGCAGCTATCTGGAATCCCCTAGTCCAGTCCAGTTAACACATAAAATTAATCATTACAGCCCAGCCAGTGTGGCTCAGTGGTTGAGTGTCAACCTTGAACCAGGAGGTCACGGTTCTATTCCCAGTCAGGGTACATGGTTGTGGATCCCTAGTGTGGGTCATGCCTAAGGCAGCTAGCTGATCAATGATTCTCTCTCATCTTTGATGTTTCTATCTCCCTTCTCCTCTCCCTTCCTTTCTCTGAAATAAATAAAAATATATTTTAAAAATTAAACATTACAGCCTTCAAAACTAAAATTATTATTAGAAGTTCTTTCCAATTTTGCAGAGAGATTTTTGTTTTGCTGCGTGACTCTCAGACATGCCCAAGGCTTATATCATTTCCATAGGAACAGAGACATGGGTATTTCAAAGGGCAGACTGTAGTTAGGGCTGTGTCTATGCTATGGTGTCTCCATATTGACCTGCCGGGGATCAGGACTTAGGATCTCAGTTTCACCGACATCATTTATTAACCAAGTGACTTTATATGTGCTCCGAGTCACAGTGGGAGCTCTCAATGTAGGACAGTGGTCGGCAAACTCATTAGTCAACAGAGCGGCAAACCACGGCTGATCGCGAGCCACAGTTTGCCGACCACTGGTGTAGGATGATGGGTGGCTCAGCTCGACCCATTTCTTGTTTCTGAAAAATAATTCTAAGCTCAAAATCTATAGCCACAAGCCAATTGGGTTATATTCATACAAGGGCAGCCCAATTTCCTTCTATGTTATCATTTCTTTAGAAAGTCAAAAATAAGTTGCTATGCGTCATCACCAAGCACAGGCAAATTGGTGTGGCAATTACAAAAGAACATATCTCTTAAGCAAGACCCGTTGCCCACTTATTTTTCATAATTTAGTAATTTTTTATAATCTTTCATAATTTAGTAGGGCAGAAATTACCCAAAAGATTACCATCAAATTATATCACTGACTTTCTAGCAGAGGCAAATGGAAAATTTTAAATTTTTACTAGATACGGGGTTACAAATTGGGAAATTACTGAGGAACCAAGGGAAACTTATGTACCTGTTCCAAGCAGAGAGATTATAATAAAATAATTTTGACATTTAAAAAAAGAAAGAGAATCAGTTACATGGCTGAAGTCAAACACAGCAAGATTCTGCCTAGTTCTTACTCCCAAGGAGTCCCTTAGAACTCACTGCATATTTTATAATTGAGCTATTAAGATTATTTTGAATAGTGAGGTTACCTGTCATTGCAGGTTATTTTTTTAAAATCTATATTTATATCTAAATTAGATTAATGTGATATTAAATTTTATTTCTATGGACATATAGGTGAGAGTCAAGCTGAGAACAACACAGGCCATTGTGCCTGGCCCAATTTAATAGGGAAACGCATGAGAAGGAGTTAGGCATCTCCAAGTCAAGACAGTAGCTAAATATATTACTGCTTCATTTCTAAGCAGAAATGAGTGGTCCTTTGCGTATACAATGACCTGTAAGATCAGAGGATGAAAAGAGTCCTTGCCCATGGAAAGAGCACTCAATGACTTGCCGAATAATAAAACTGCCTGCTGTGATAATCAATCCTGAGGGCCTTCCAGACACTCATTTTATCTTAATTTCCAAATAAATTTTTGGTGAGCACCTCCTGGGTGCTAAGAGCTATGGGAGATAAGTGATTCACTGGAAAATGACTCAAACGCTCATCCTGTCTGCAGTGTGCTCTCTCTGACGTCAATAGGAGGACCATGCACCTGTTCCAATCACTATGACCAAAGAAGAAAGTGGTAAGTGTATCTGGTAGAAGTTGTACAACAGTGGTATTCCACTTGTGCTGCTGTGGGAGTTTGAAGGGACAAGAGATCATATTTTAATGGAGTTAAAGCATTAAGTCATCTAGGTGGATCACCAAATTGACAGGGGTTAGATTAGTTTACGGGTAAATTGTTACCACCCTCTATTATCTTCAGTAGTGGTTTCTAAACATTTTTTATTGTACAGGCCAAGAATAAATACCATTCTGAGTAGCAACTCCCAAGCATGTGTATTTATATTTTGTTTAATACATGTATTGCTGTAGTAACACATTACATACATCCTGACATACACAAAATACATATCCTATCTAATAAAAGAGTAATATGCAAATTGACCATCACTCCAACACACAAGATGGCCACCCCATGTGGTCAAAGATGGCTGCCCCCTTGTGGATACAAGATGGCCACCACAAGATGGCCAGCAGGGGAGGGCAGTTCGGGGGGACCAGGCCTGCAGGGGAGGGCAGTTGGAGGGGACCAGAACTGCAGGGGAGGGCAGTTAGGGTGATCAGGCTGGCAGGCAGAAGCAGTTAGGGCAATCAGGCAGGCAGGCAGGCGAGCAGTTGGGAGCCAGCAGTCCTGGATTGTGAGAGGGATGTCCGACATCCCTCAAGGGGTCCCAGATGGGAGAGGGTACAGGCTGGGCTGAGGGACACCACCCCCCTGCACGAATTTCGTGCACCGGGCCTCTAGTCTATATATATAAAAGCCTAAGTGACAGTCTGACCGTTCGACTGTTTGACCATTCAACTGTTTGACTGGTAGCTATGATGCACAATGACCACCAGGGGGCAGGCACTCAATGCACAGTCATGGAAACATGGAACAGACTGATGAATCTCAGAGGGAAGGGGGAGGTGGAAGGGTTGGAAGACATTAACCAAAGATCCTATATGCACATTAGAGGCCCAGTGCATGGATTCGTGCATAGTAGGGTCCCTCGGGCTGGCCTGCGGGGATCAGGCCAAAACTGGCAGTCTGACATCCCCCGAGGGGTCCCAGATTGCGAGAGAGCGCAGGCCAGGCTGAAGGACCACACCGATGCACGAATCTGTGCACTAGGCCTCTAGTATATGTATATTTAATCCTCACCCAAGGATATATTTGATTTTAGAGAGAGAGGAAGGGAGAGAGAAACATCAATACATCAATGTGAGAGAGAAACATCAATCAGTTACCGCCTGTATGTGCCCACCAGGGTATGTTCCCTGACTGGGTATGTTCCCTGACTGAGAATCAAACCCGCAACCTTTTGATGCATGGGATGATGCTCTAACCAACTGAGCCACCCAGACAGGGCCAGAAGATACATATTTTTAAAGGATGAGCTAAGTTTAAAGTAAATAATACTTGAAAATATTTATTAATATTTTCAGGGCATAACACTTTTTTTCGTGAGAATGCGAATTTTAATCAGCATACTATGTTAGTATATGTTACATTATTTTTGAAAACTGTAGTTCAGCATCTTGTGATGTAGAAATTCGAAGGTCTCCTTCTGAGTTCAGTTTGTTTTGCCATTGGTCTTAATTGCGGTCATCGTTGACAGAAGACATTCCACAGACACAATATAAACACTACAGGTGCACCTCAAGTGAAATTTAGGTGTATGGCAGCAGACGCACCTCTATATTTCTGGTTGTCTTCTTGGTTTTCAGTTTGGCTGGAACAATTTCTTGTTGGATCCTATTCGATCGCCCTTGTTTGTACTGAGCGGTGTGACTGGAGGAACCTTGTTCTGGAAACATGAAGATCAGCTCTGCCTTTACCTTGTTCAATTTTGCTTGCCTTAGTGAGACCTTCAGTCAGAAGGCTGTTTCCCTCCCTTACAATATTTTTAAGTCATTTGTATATTTTGAGAGAGCTAGTTTACATAAAATTAGATACTATGATCTCTATGTCCACATGTTGCCAGGCCTTGGGAGAAGATGCGGAGTGGGCTGCCACAGTCAATCCTCCCCGCCCCCCACCAGGTATAAATCCCCTGCTCCTCCTTAGCAGTGTCCCATATGGCCAGCGAGGCCTGACCATCGGACATCTCTACCGAGTGCTGGTGCTGCTGTCAGTCCAGACAGTGAATATTCGTTATGCATATTTCCCTTATTTTTAACACAATGCATGTGTACATGTTCCAATACTTTCTTCTCACACTCTGGTGACTGCATTGAGACTCCTGCGAGGTGCACATCACACCCGATTTGGAGACCTTCAAACTAGAAGACAGGCTCTCCCCTCCCCTGGAGAGGCAGGGGACCGGGGAGGACTGGGCATCCCTGGATGGAGCCCTGAAGCGATGTTCTTTCTCTGGCAAATAAAACTCCAGGTGCCAACAAGGCCAGGTGACCATTATGTTGCAACTGCACCTTTTTGTTTTTCTTATGGACCTTTCTGACAACAAATCAGATGTACTCTGTGCTATGCTCCAAGTCTCTCCGAGTCTTCTTAAACCTGTGCCGGTAGATTCTTTAGAGTGACGGAATAGAGCTAGCTCTCCTCCCTCCACAAACCAAAAAGTGCAACACAGAACAGGAGGCTCCTACTTGTTCACCGTCAGCGTTAGGGGCTTGATGAGCAGTTTTCATCCTAAATGCCACATATCTGTGTTTGTAGATGTGTCAAAACAGATGTTCCGCATTGTTCTTTTCTTCCTTCTCAGACTCAGAATGAAACACTGCCCTCCCTAGGGTTTCCCTCATTCCGAGGACAGCCCCCAGGGCCCAGTCTCAGGTCCTTGATAATAATAGACCTAGTCCCTCCCTGCTCTTTCACTGCCAGAGAGGGGCTGCCTTGGCCCCTAAACACCAGCTGTGTCCTCAGCTCTCCATACGCCATCAGGTAGAAGGTCTAGAATTTCTACTGGCCTGAGAAGGTTGGTGTGACCCGAAACCCCCAATTCAGCTCTGAGTTCAATTAGATTAGTTGTTTGGCATCTTCCAAATGGGCACAACACCTAAACCCATGATTATTAACCTTTTGGGGGTCACCAACTCCTTTGAGGATATATGTAACATTTCATCAGGAAAAATGCTCCAACGTAAATTACGTATAGAATTTCAAAGGGGGTTAGTTTATATCCCACCTGAAGTTCATCTTAAACTGGATTTTTTAGAAAAACTAAATTCATGTCCTTCAAACAAACTCATAGTGGAACTGATTGTTTCAGGTTTCTAATTTTTATTGCAGTTTTCCCCCCAGGAGGTTAGCTTTGAACAGTTATACAATGTTTATGGTATGTCTATTTATACTTCCTTAAACAGCCAAGG
The DNA here is from genome assembly GCF_027574615.1 of Eptesicus fuscus. Taxonomy (NCBI): domain Eukaryota; kingdom Metazoa; phylum Chordata; class Mammalia; order Chiroptera; family Vespertilionidae; genus Eptesicus; species Eptesicus fuscus. The sequence continues at coordinate 55,539,778 of NC_072478.1, read as the reverse complement.
ACTGTTCATTATGGCATAATGTTTACCCTTAAAGACATAGTTATAAAGGCCCCTGCTTTATAATTTGGTTGTCACTGAAGTCTGTGGCCTCTCTCCTCGTCTTCCTCACTAACAGAACCCTGATTTTGTTGGGGTGGCAATGAGCCCAGCTGAAAATCCACATTTCCTATTCTCCCTTGTGGACAGAAGTGGCCATGTGGCTAGATTATTGCCAACACTGATTTAAGGAATGTTCCTTAAAAGAGGCTGACTCAGCTGGGATGTGCTGTTTTGCCTTCCCTGCTCCTCATCTATTCTTTCTTTTTCTTGCCCAGAATCCAGATGCAATGGGTGGAGCTGCTGTAGGCATATTATAGCCAGGAGGCAACCTTGGGAGCAGAAGCCATGCTCTCTGCAGATGGCAGGTTAGAGAGTGAGAGGGACACTGAGAAATGCTTATAACTTCGAAGCTTCTAACTAGCCCCAGGCGTCCTTCCTTTGGACCTCTGGTCTTCCAGTTACATGATCAAAAAAGAAACACTGACCTTTGCCAAATAAATAAATAAGTAGGTGTGTACACACACACACACACACACACACACACACACACACACACACCACATTTCTTAATACAAACCTCTTCTGTATGTATTTTTTAAAGTCTATGAATGTTAAATAGCAATATCTTCCTCCTAGAAAAAACCGATCATTTCAGCAAATTCAGCAGTCCTTTGTAAATAAGTTACCAAACAACCTATTTGTAAATTATTATCGAAAATATGTACTGGTGTTCAGCGTATAATAATACATTCTTGCAAAAATTCCCGGCTTAGAAGCATTAATGTCCCTTGCTGTCTCCTCCCACTTCCCTCTTCCCCAAAACCTACTTTCTAAGAATAAGCACTGGCACCAGTTTCCTGCTGTAACAAATTACTGCGAAGGTAGAGGCTTAAAAAAACAACTCCACGCATGTATTATCTGCAGTTCTGGGGGTTGGAATAACAGAATGGGCCTCACTGAGCAGATATCCAGGTGCCACTGAGTTCCTTTCTGGAGGTTCCAGGGGAGAATGCATTTCCTTGACTCTTCTAGCTTCTGCCCACATGCCTGGCCTCCCTTCCAAAGCAAAGCCAGCAATGACCCTGACATTGACTCTCACATCGCATGACCCTGACATTGACTCTCTGGCCTCCCTCTATCGAGTATGAGGGCACTTGAATCTCCTGCATAATTCAGAATAATCTCCCTACCTCAATATCTTTAATTTCATTTTTAAAAGTTCATTTTGCCATATATTCACAAGTTCTGGGAACTTTTCTATAGAAAAAAAAGAAAACCAAATAAAAAAGGGGGGGGGAGGAAATAGAAGATTCTAGGCATCCCTTCTAAGGCTAACTGAAATGAAAAATGAAAGTAGGAATTTCAAAGAAACACTCTCATCTGTTTACATTGTTGTCGATGAATGTGATATTTTTACAAAGCAGTCGATATTCAGTTGTGTTCAGTTTAGCTCTGTAGAGAGAGAGAGAGAGAGAGAGAGAGAGAGAGAGAGAGAGAAAATCCCCTTGTCCCAGGCCCACATACCAAGGAAAGCCCATGTGAGGGCATAGCGGGAAGGTGGCTGTCCACAAGCCAGGAAGAATGCCCTCACCAGGAACGGGATTCAGCAGCACCTTGACCTCAGATTTTCCAATCTCCAGAACTGTAAGGAATACATCTCTGTTGTTTAAACTACCCAGTCCATGGCATTTTGTTATGGAAGCCTGAGTAGCCCAAGACACAAAGTGACAAATTCAACTGAAATGGCTGATGTTCATGTAATATTGTAACAACTCTAAGAAGATTAAAAACAGGGGAGCATTCAATGAAATATAAAACAAAACCTATTAAAAAAAATTGAAGCAAATGTCCAAAATTGAAAAGAAAAAAAAAGTTAGGAACTGTCAATCCTGCAGTGTGAGATAAGAGCTGTTCACTGAGATCTTGCTTTTCTCATTGGGGTAAAAAGGTCAGGGCAGTCCTAGGAATCACTTGGGTGTTTTGCGAACATTGAGAGAACCTCAGCAATATGCTCGCCACTGAACCTGGGAGGAGGTGCTCACCCACTTCTGTAATGTGTAGCCAGGCCAGTGGTGGTTAGCAAGTGGCTTTAGTCAATATCTGAGGGATTTTGTAAGTATCTGATAAAACAACAACAAAAGTAAATGTGGTACATCCCCCAGAGCTCTTGGTTGTAGATACCAGAAACTCCACTGGACTTGCCTTGAGCATGAAAGGGGGATAATGTGAGAGATATTAGGGGGCCTTGCCAAATAGAGGGAGAAGGGAGACCACCAAGCCCCAGAAGGCAGTGGAGGCCAGGGAAGGGCAATGGGGACCTTGAACTCTAGAGTCAAGGCCTTGACCTTTGTATCCCCAGTCTCTGCCCCGTGGCTTCATCTTTCAGGCCAGCTTTCCCCAGTTACAAGCCTGTTTCACTAGAAAAGGAAGGGCTTTCTCTCCAGCCCTAGCTCCACCTGGAAACTCCTGGAGAAGGCCTCTAATTGGTTTAGTTGCCAAGGCCTCTGGGAGCCATCATGAAGGACAGTACATGATACACGAAGATGAGCTACAGTCCAGCCCCTACGACAGCAAAGGAAAAGTCAGGGCTCTGTGAGAGATTCGCCCTGGAGCCACACGGCTGAAATGGAGACAGAACAGTTCCTTCCAAAAAGTGAGAAACTTGTTATCACAAGAAGTGATAAGCAGTACTAACTAGGTAGACAAAGACCACGGAGGTTCAACTCAGCCCTCATAGGGGGCAATATGCCACGGAGCACATCTGGGTACTCAACAGGCCTGCTGGAGGGAAGGGTCTGGATACCATTTGGTTTCGGGAACTACATCCCATCAAACGTGAAGACAAATGAAATGGGGTTTATTCAACAAATATTGATATCGTTTACAATGAGCAAAGATTGCTTATTCCCGGTGTTTGGCTGCTCTGTGGCTTTCTCAAGACTCTGACATGTTCTTCCTCTGCATGTGGAGGCCCTTCTAAATTTGGCTTTGCAACATCACTTCTGGAGGAGAGAGCGGAGAACTGGCCACTTGCCTCCAATGTGGATTTCTTTGTAAGCTGCATTCTAGAGGGAATACGGCATGTGTTACCAGAGTTTAGATGTATGAGTCTGTAGAGCTACAGACTTTGAAAATGTTTAAAATGCAGGGAGGTGTGTGTGTGCATGCATATCTGTGAAAAGACTTAAAATGAAAGATAAAGCGGGAGGGGGCGGGGGCTGAGTAACCTAATATCTCAACAATTTATAATAAAGAAAGTATACTTATTAAATTTGACTTATAATGTTTATCTCTCCTGCATCATGAAAATGTTGATTTCATTAATCCTAGTAGTTGGCCAATGATAGCAATTTCAAAATAATCCCTTGACAGTTGACAGCCCTGCCAACTATTTCTATAGTTATTAAAATACTCCTCTTCTTCGGGTATAAGTATATATGACCACATTTTTTCAAAGTTTCATTTCCTCACTCTTTATAAACTAGTGAAAGTAATTTTTTGCTATTCTTTACATTTTTGCTATTACTATAAATACGTATTACTTAGGCCTATCCACTGAAAGTATATCATTTTTCTCAAGATTAGTTTTGTGGTAAATAACAAATGAGTATAGGTAGATGCATCTATAGGTAAAACTTACCACCTTTGAGGTCCCCCAAAAGCAGACCCAGAGGTAAGGATGGACCGGGGTGGTTTATTTGGTGATCCCAGGAAGCCCACAGGATGGAGTGAGCAAAGGGAGAGCAGAAAAGGAGAAAAGTCAAAGCCGTTGTGTTAAAGAGCAGGTTACCACTTAGGGTCCCTGGGCTCATGACCCCTGGGTCCTCCTAAGAAGCCGTGTGGAACATGCCCAGCACGAATCCACTGAAGGGTAGGGAAGCAGGAGCACTTCTCTTCTTGAACTTCTTGGTTAAAGGTTGACCTTGAAGGCACTGATCCCAGCCCTTGTGGGCTGAGAAGGGCCTGAGGCAGCGAAGCAGAGAATAACTGCACTCCAGGTAGGAGGCTGTCAGTGTGCATGGAAATGTTTGCTGCAGCCCCAGGGGAGCTGAGAGGTGAACTGGGGACAGGAGCAGAGCATCGGAAGTGACTGCCATGTTCCCTCCTTGCTCTGACCAGATCTTCCCACGCCTACCTTGAGTCTCCTGTGCTACTGACAGTTCAAGACTGTGACTGGCTGCAATAAAAAAAAAAAAAAAAGATTGAAAATAACAATTAGGAAGACAAGCCACAGTCCTGACTACTGCAGCTGGTCCCAAGCCCATCATCTATACTCATCATCTCCCTCCTTTCCTGTCCCCTACCCTTGGTTAGCACTTCCACTAGTCTAAGTGGCTTGCTCAGTAGGATGGCCAGATTTTCATCTCTGAGCAGTTGAGCCCTGATTACCTTGCCCGTGTTAGGCCCTGGTTATCACCAGACATAAAGCACTAAAGGGTACCCCAAGGAAGCCCCCAAATTTCAGACATCTTCCTCCCTGCACCCATTATGAAGTAGTAACTCCAACTCTTCAAGATAATCGGAGCCAATTATCCCCACCAGTATAGTAGTTCCCATTTTTGCCTGCTGATCTATTAAGATGAAGATCTCCAACATCATTTGGTGGTAGTCATTGGTTTAGATGCAGTGGAACCATTACTATATCCCTAGTGGAAATGTTCCTCTCTCTACACACACACATCCTGAGACCTAGGCCTTGATCAGGAAGAGCCTAAAGCTATAAGGATTAAGACCACAATTTCCACAAATAGGTCCCTGGGAGTATGGTGCATGGGACCAATCCTACGTGTATCCTTTAATGACCATTCCTGTATGTTCTAGGCATTGGAGACATAGCACACCTAGTGACTATATGTAGCGATCCTTTGTTGTTATCCTTGAGAAGAGTGACCCAACTATGCAAGGTGTCATCCCTAAACTGATGCTGGGTCTTTAGGAGGCTGTTCAGATTCTCTCTCAAGCCCCCTAAAAACCAACAGCTTCTAATAAATGGGTCAGAGTAGTATTCTCAAGAGTGTTGTTATTTTTACCTCAACAATCCCAAGTAGCTCACCAAGTGCTGTGCCTCTTTCTTATTGATAATAAATGCAATGCATCCTTTTAGATGGGGTGTCCCCATTCTTTGGGGCCCTACAACATGCCCTGATGTGTCAGGCCTCAGATTCTTTGTACAGTTTATCTCTCATCCCCCAGCACGACGCATGTCACTCAAGCAACCAGCGTACTTGCTCCTTCTTAAAAACCAAGTGCAGTTATCATGCTCTCATTAATATTGCGGGCCAGTATGTCAAGATGATCAGGTCCCTGCAGACCAACCTTGTAACAGAAAGGAGGAGTGTTAACATAGCCTTAGGACCAGGTGGTGAATGATGAATAGAGTGCATTTGCTAGAACAACAGCCTTTGGCACTTAGCAGGAGGCTATCACCAAAGTGGTTTGCATTCACAGGAGAGAGATAACTACATTCAGCATCATATTTCTGAGCCTTGGCTTTCTTACAGCATGGTGGCTTCAGGGTGGGTGGCCACCTTACATGGTGGCTCTGGCCTACAAGGCAAATGTCCCCATGAACAGAGAAGCTGTATCACCTTTTGTGACTGAACCTTGGATATCACAAAGCATCGCTTCTGTTGGTCAAGCAGGTGAAGTCCAGCCCAGGTTTAAGCGGAGGCAAATTAGACTCTCATCTCTTGGTGGGAGAACAGCAAGGTTTCATTGTAGAAGAGCCATGGAGATGAGGGATATCACTGCCACCATCTTCAGAAAAGAGAATCTGTCACTTTTCACAGCATGGATAACTCAGGCTATGCTGGGACTTATTTCTAGTTTTTGGAATTGAGGCAGCGAGGGGAGATGAGGACAGCCTTTGAGGCATCTGCTTCAGAGGAGAATGTTGTAGGGTCTCTGGGCAATTGGAAGCTGTTTTCTTCAACTAATAGGGTGAAGGAGACTTCTGCTAGCCTGGATGGTTCAGGGAAATCTAGGTGGTCGAGGTTCTCTACCTATATGCCCTTAGTCCAGTTCTCAGGGTCCATTTCCTCCCTGCCAGGGCTTTGGGTTTTGCATAAGATGCCTGCCTGGCCTGTACCTTCAACCTACATTGCAGTTCTGTTACCCGCACAAATAATTCCGGCATGATTTTTCAGAAGTGTGCCTCTGGCTTCAAGAAATGGAGATCTCCAAGGAGCTTCCTGGCTTTCATTCCCACGTTCTAAATTGATGGTCATGTGATGTAAACCTACCATTCCCTTTCCTCAGCGCTTCTGGCCAGTGAACCAAAGCCAGACACCTCTTCAAGTCCTATGATATCACACCCCAATATCTGTCAGACATAGCACTATTGCATAATCCAAGCTTCTCCTTTCACCTTTACCTCATCCCGGCACACCATAGGTGAAAGTTTTGGCAATTGTGATCTACAAAGTGTCAGGGTCTATCACCACCAACTTACCATCACCCATGCTGTCTCTGTTGCCTCTGTATCATTGAGAATATATTTTCTATGGCTACTTTCACTTCCAGTTGTCTTAGTTTGAGTTCCTCTAAAACTAGAGCTTAAGGCAAGGTCTTGGGTACAGGGGAATTTATTTTGGAGGCTATTCCAGGAAGCATAAGCAAGGGAGTGTCAAAAATGAGAGCGGAAAAAAAAGAAAATCCAAGTGATGAATGGGTTTCTCCAGTGGGGACTTCTGAGGAACCTGCAGGATGCCTCATAATAGTCCCACCAAGCTATGAGAAAGTTGGCTATTCATCCACTGGTTCCCATTGTTCATGAGTGAGAGGTGTTAAATCCCCAGCAATTGCAGGAGACCTTCCTTTTGGGAGGGCTGAGCGAGAGCTTGAGGTCCTGGAGGACATCCTCAGTCAGAGGAGCAGAATGACGCCAGTGCTTGAGTGGGAAGCGGCTGGCACACTGAGGCAACGTCCACTGCAGCTACAGAGGAAGTCAGGGGGACATGGGCCAGGGTAGCAAGAGTGTCTGCTCTCCCTACTTTGCAGTCATTTATGTGAGAAAATCAGGAAGAAGTCCCTGTTGAACATGGTGGAGTGAACATATGCTTTCACCACACCTCCATCCAGACGCCTGTCTAAAATAACTGAAAAGGAATTAAAAAAATTTTTTTTATAAAACCTGAAGGATAAAGAGAACAGAAGAGGCAGCAGCAGACGAGAGCTAGCAACAAAATGTTGGAAGACAGAGGGCAGATGGATGAGCAGTAACAGAGTTAATAAAACAGCAAGAAAGTTTGCTGTGGAAACAAAAGCAAGTAGGAATCCTGGAAAGGCTCGGAAACAGGATGGAGTTGTTACCTCTGGAAAAAGAACTGGAATTAGATACTCAGAATCCCTCTCATGTCCTGTTGTAGGCACCACCCCAGCTGGCAACAGGAAGTTTAATTTCTGGGAAAATGGAACCAGAACATCTTCTGATTGGATGATAACAGGGTTGATAGATGATGAGTAACTGAGAAAAGGAGGCTCAGGTAAAGTCTATATACCATATACTGAATTGTGAGAACTTCCTCCTGCTTCCCTCACAGTGCCAGGGCACTGGCGGCTCGATTTATATTCCCCAGACAGGAGAGCTTAGAAGATTCACCTGATGAAATCAACTGATTGAAGAAAAGACTTACATACTGACATTTGGAAGTTCCCCCGATGAAATTATTAGGTGCCTGACTGATTGTTCTACAGTAAATTGTTCTATAGTGGCAATTGACAGGCATTGCAAATATACACAGAGCTTTCAATCAGCCTTTTTAATGCCTCATTCTTAAATATGAAGACAATTCAATATCACCAGGGAAGTCTCTAACATAAACTATAAAGAGTAAAACAAATAAATGATCAAAAGTAAGGTAACTTGGAGTCAACAAACACAATGCTGTCACTAGAAGAACATTTAAACAAACCTATTAATGACCTTAAAAATATAGGATGCAATATATTGCATTGATAAAATAAGAATGTGATGTTAAATAAAAAGGAACATTTGGAGAATAAAAATATTAAAAAGTTATTTGTTATCCAAAATTCAAATTGCACTAGGTACACATATTTTATCTGGAAATTTTAATATAGTAGAAGCCCGGTGCATGAAATTCATGCACTGGAGGGGGGGGGGTTGTTCCTCAGCCCAGCCTGCACCCTCTCCAATCTTGGACACCCCTCTCACAATCTGGGACTGCTGGCTCCTAACCACTCACCTGCCTGGCTGCCAGATTGCCCCCCTAACCACTCCCCTGCCAGCCTGATTGACACCTAACCACTCCCCTGCCAGCCTGATTGATACCTAACCGCTCCCCTGCTGGCATGATTGACACCTAATTGCTCCCTGCCGGCCTGATCACCCCCAATTGCCCTCTTCTGCAGGCTTGGTTGCCCCCAACTGCCCTCCCTTGTCAGCCATCTTGTGACAACGTGGGGGTGGCCATATTGTGATACGAGGGCGTGAGGGTTAATTTGCATATTACCTCTTTATTATATAGGATGAATCAAGGAACCCCCAAATTATATCTCCTACCCAGATCTTTCACCAAAACTCCAGAAATGTATAACTAACTATGCTGCATCTCCACTTCAATGGCTAATAGGGATTTCAAACTCAACATGACCCAAGCTGTGCTCCTGATAGTCTCCATCCCCAGACCTGCTCTACTCACGGCTTTCCCCAATCCCAGTTGATGGCAATGCCTTCCTTCCAGTTGATCAGGACAAACCCTTGGAACAATCATTTTCTTTTTTCTTTCCCTTGCATCTTACATCAATCAGTCAAGAGGCCCTGTTGGCTCAACCTTGAAAAGGCATCCAGATTTCAACCATTCCTCATCAGCTTCACTCCACTATCATCCTGGTACAAGCCATCATCATTTCTTGCTTTCAATATCCTCTTAGCTCATTTCCATTCTTTCGCCCCCTTACCCACTCTATAGACTATTCTCATTATAGAAACTAAAGGGATTATTTTAAAATGCAAATCAGATGTTCCTCTTCTGCTTTACCATCTCCAAAGCTTACTTTCATGCAGAATAAAATCAAACTCTTTAATGGCCTTCAAGGTCCTACATAGCCAAACCAGAATGATCTCTATAGACATTTTTTGACAGAAGTTTATATAAAGTATGTTTCCCTGTAGAACTTGTTTCCTATTTTAAAAAACCCTAAATACCTAACTACTGGGTATCTATATATATAAAAGCCAAGTGACCAGAACGACTGAATGACTGGTCACTATGACACGCACTGCAGCCAGCCAACTGGCTAAATGGGGGCAGGGCTGGCCAGCCAACCTTCCTCGACCCCTCCCCCTGGCAGCCTGCCTCCCGCATCCCCTCCCCCCAGCGGCTGGCCCTGATCAATGCTGATTGGGGCAGGGCAGCCGGACCCCACCCATGCAGGAATAAATGCACCTGGCCTCTAGTTTATGAATAAACTATTTTAGCAAATTAAATATTATGAGGTAATGCTTCATAGCATGCCTGGCACATGGTAGATGCTTCATAACTATGTTTTAGACACTCCCCATTCTCTCTTCCTTAAAATGTACTACTTATTTAATCTGACATCTTTCTCCTATGAGCTCTTGGATCAGCCTACCTCAGCGAGTTTAAAGCTATTACTCCATTCATTCAACTTGTGAAGTAGAGAGTTAGCAACTGCTATTGCCCTCATTTTGTGGAAAGGGAAATGGAGTTACATGTAAGTCAAAGCGATTTGCCCTAACTTTTACGTGTCATTGTCACAGGTTTTTATTCCATCAACTCTTGGTACCTTAAAGCCAATATTTGGTTGCAGTTCATGAGAGCCTTTAAATGAAACTAGCTGTGAGAAATCAGCCTCACAAAAATACTTGATATTTATTACGCTTCCCTAGACCCTTGAGTATTCTGCCTCTCAGTACTCGAGAATCGAGCAGTAAATTCTCAGGTCCATTTCATGCTGAGTGCAATGATTGAAGTCAACAATCATTAAAGGTGATGAAAGTGATAAATTCTGCTCCATATTTCAACTGTTTCTCATCCCTGCTTATGCTCATCAATCAGCAAATTAGAAGATAGGGCCTATATTGACATTGCTACTCATTCAAATAATTTATTTAACCATTCTTATAGACTTAATATGGCAAAAGAAAGATTTTTAAAATTCCACCAAATTTATAAAGGAGATAAGTGTAAATCCAATCCAACACATTAGCAGCCTCACAAATTACATTTCTAAGAACTCTAAATGAAATCTATGAATATCAGCTCAATCAGCATTTCCAAAATCTGGTTGCATCTGAATCATCTGGGTAGATTTTAAAAATGATAAAAATAATAAGAGAGCATTCACCCAATTCCCAAACATTCTAGATTCAGTTAGTGGCTCAGAAATTAGTATTTGAAAAACATCTCCCTACTGAATCAAGATGTAAACAGACTTTTAGGAAGAAAAGAGAGTCAGTTTGGAATTTCTCACCGGTTGGCTGATTATTAATGGACCCAAAGCAGACAAACCAATTTCATTGGAATGTCTTCATCCAGAATGTCAAACAGATAACTTAGCATATTCAATTTCCTTTACAAACTGCCGACCTGTGCCATGTAGGGGCAATAGGGCAACTTTTGTAAAGCTTGTGATAAGAGGCTGTGTTAGACCCATCCCAGCTGATGCTACCATCCCTCAGGTGTGCACTCTACCTGCAAGCTCATAAGTATCCCAGATTTTGCTTTTCTTCCCTACTTGCCATCCTCTGTCATCACCTCTCATATCCCCCACCCCCAACACTACCTTGCTCCAAAGCCTTCTCCCAAGGGGAAGTATGAAGGATGTGCGTGTGAAGTAATAGCCTCAAGTAAACAAAGCTCATGTAGGCCTAGAGGACCCGATTTATTTTGATAGAGTCTTTTTAAATAATCACCTCACGTAAATTCATATTTTTCTTTGCTGTATTACTCCCTAATCCTTTCCCTCTACTTAATTTGTACATTGAATCATTACTGTCTCCTGATAGCTATTCTATATTTATCATTATTAAACTTATTTTATTGATCTCATTCTTTGCTTCAATTTGTCATGATTTTATGAATTTTAATTCAATTCTTTTTGCATTTGTGATCCCTCCAGCACCAAAGCATCTTTGCATATTTATTAATGTGGTCGCCAGTCTATCTTTTAAGCTGCTATTGTTATTATTATGATGTGATGTTAATGAGACTATTTAAAAATATTATGCCACTGCAGCACCTATTGGAAAAGTCTTACCTTGACAGTAAACCATTAATATTACCTTTTATGTTTAATTTTTTTAACAATTTGACATCCATTTCATAGCAGAGTTGCTTGATTTACATGTTTCTAGTTTTCCTCTAAGTCTTATATAAAGTCAAATGCTTTTCTAACACAGTGAAATAATACCATGCAATGCTCACTTTAATACTATTTCCTTTGCAAAAGAGCTTCTTAGTCCATTCAATAAATAAATTCTCAACTTTCCTTCACCTCCATTAGCTAAGGTAAAAAACAAAATTCAAGGCAATGTTAAAATAATAGAAAGCCTTTGACACAAAACTACAAATCCTAGACATGTATAGGGAATGCTGATGCTACATCCTAAATTCGTTCCGCAGAACCTAAGTTCTAGTCAATACAGGATTTTCAAATTTCCCCAAAGAGCTGCTTATCATGGGTACTTACTGTATATAAAACAAGTGGGTTAAGATAAATTAGTGGATTAAGATACAGAAATCCCAGAGCTTTCTGGCAATTTCAGTCAAAATATTAAAAATCTACATGAAGATGATAAACCTCAGTTGTATCATCCTGTACTTGTTTGTACTTTCTAGTCACAAATTTCAGCTCTTTCTAGAATCATTACATTTTAGAGCACTTGAGAAACAATAAGCCAGGTTATTACCTATTTTTATATTAATAAACAGCAGAGTGAGGAGTGTTTATACATCCTGGACTTTTAAGTCGAGGGGTCCTCCCGCTCCTGTCTCCCACACTGTCGCCCAGTTCTTTCTGCATCAATCTCTCTCCCCAAAAACCTCAAACTTGCTTCCAAATTAGGCTTTCAATGTGATGACCAGTGTTCAGTCTATCTTTTTCTTTAAATATATTTTTATTTATTTTAGAGAGGAAAGGAGAGGGAGAGAGAAACATCAATGATGATGATGTTAAGAATCATTGATCGGCTGCCTCCTGCACACCCTACTCTGGGGATCAAGCCTGCAACCCGGGCATGTGCCTTGACCGGAATTGAACCGTGACCTCCTGGTTATAGGTCAACACTCAACCACCAAGTCACACTGGCTGGGCCAGTCTATCATCATTGCCACTTGCCCAGTTTAGACCTTTTAATGCCCAATGGCTTAAAACTTACACTTTAGAATTTCTCTCAAACTGGGCTTGTCAGCTACTCCTGGCAATTGCATTTCTGAGTCCCCCATCAGGCATTTCATCTGAGCAGGACCTGGGGTCTGGCACCCGGCTGTGTTTACTCTAGATCCTTCTGGAAAATACAGATGGTGTCCATGCAACCACAGCCTAATTGGCCTGAAATGAAAAATGTGGTTATTTCAAATCAACAAGTTTTGTCTGTTTAGCTGAACCATGTGATGCTGCCCCTCATGCTTTGGGGGCCCTAAGACACCGCCGACCACACCTGTGAGTGGCATTTTGTGGTGTACATTAGATTTTCCTGAGTAGAAAAGGCCTAAACCATCATTGAACTAAAAGAGACTTCAAAGGTCAATTTGTCTAATGTTTTCAATTACTGGAGAGACTGTATGATGCAGACTTCCAAAGATGGCCTCTTGAATTCCTTCCATTCTCATCAAATATTAAGGGCAGAGAGAGACCTCAAAGAACATATAATTGACCTTCTCATTTAACAGAATCAAAATATAAATCACAGACAGACTAAGTAAATTTTCTAGAGCTTGCACTAGAAGGCAGATCTTAAGTCCTGATCTAATCTCTTTATTATTCTCCTTGACCTTAGTGTGAAAATGTTTCTACTTTTCCAATGTTTAGTAAAATGAGACCATGATGCATTAGTAAGAAAATACAAGCATTATAAGGAAGATAACCTAGTATATGTTGGAAATTTCTAGAATGCTTTATGAATTGTATCGTATTGTGAAATTGGACTGTGGCATTTTGACATTGGAGAGAACACATCCTTCCCTCTACCCCAGTCTGCATCAGAAGGCAACGGACATGCCTTGTGCCTATTAGCTCAGAGTTCACTAACAGCTGCCTGTGCTTAATTCTATCCGAAGAAGTTGCTACCAATAAGCATTTCCTGTTGTGATTCATTAAAATTGATTTAAAATGATTTTGTAACATGCATTGTTTATTTGGAAAATAGTAGTTTACTGAATTACGCAGATCTTCCCAATGTTGACATACCTCACTATATGATATCAGAACCACATTCATTAATGTCACCCAAACTCATTTTAAAAATCTCCAAGTATTGGGAAGCTGTCCGGCTCACAGTGGAAAATATAGATTTTCAAATATTCTAATGTTCACTGGAAAGCTCAAATTTTATCCTTAGCAACAAAAACTCTCAGTTGTTTTCCTTCATGTGGCAGGATCATTTCATTCATTTTAAAAAAGAAATGTCTACCAGACACATCAGTGAGAAAAACTAGAGCTTCTCTGAGAGTAATTTTTTCAGGTCAAAATAGCATTCTATGAAAAGAGCGGCTAGTTCAGCCATGTTCAAACAACCACTCCAATACTTTGCTTGGAGACGTCCATTGTACTGAGGGTTGCAGCAGAAATAATATTTGTGTACTTCACATTTCTTCACTTATAATATTTTCAAAACCTGTATTCAAGGGTCTAGATTTAATAAAGTCAATAATATTTGCTGCTTCATCAAGGGCATTCTTAAGTGAAACTGGCATCTTTTCCCCCGAATGTGAGGTGGGGAAGGATGCAGTATAGTCTGGGGTCACTGCTTTCATTCACTCTGAGGCACTAACAGCTTTATCTTCCATTGTTTTGGCGCTATCATTGCAGATAGCAACACAGTGAACAAGGCAAATAACGCTTTTAGTATTATTATAAAAATAGTTTTGAGTCCTAGCTGGTTTGGCTCAGTGAATAGAGTGTCAGCCTGTGGACTGAAGGGTCCCGGCTTCAATCCGGTCAAGGGCACATGCCCAGGTTGCAGGCTCAATCCCCAGTGGGGAGCGTGCAGGAGGCAGCCGATCAATGATTCTCTCTTATCATTGATGTTTCTATCTCTCTCTCCCTCTCCCTTACTCTCTAAAATCAATAAAAATTTAAAATTTAAAAAATATATATATATTAAAAAACAGTTTTGACCTCATTGGCCATCCAATGGTTCTTGGGGCCGCCAGAGATCCATGGACCACAATGGGAGAACCGTGGGACTAAGTCAACGTGAGACTAAACCAACCCAAACGAGAGGCTTTCAAAGTCTCTACTATTGCAGAAGCAGGGGAAAATAAGGCCTGTTGCCTCGGTTTATACTCTTTTGTTATAATTTTATCTAAAATTAAAGAGTAAGTTGCCCTGCTTTCTTGCAAAATCCTTTTCTAGCTTACTCCAGGTATAGGCCAAACAGGATTTTAAAGGCTGACATATCTGAGTACTTAGCACCCTGTGACAATACTGGTTATTTGGCCACTCTGACCTCTCCAATGAGGTAGGCTGCGCCATAAAGTAGCACTAAACTCATTGCAAGGCATGGGGCTGGGGTGTCAGGGAAGATTAATTAGCTGGAGTTCCTGTAGCGATGTGCGGCCATGTTGGGTTAGATGTCAGAGATTGCAGGAAGTAGGATCAGTGAAACTTCTCCTGAAATCTAGCCTTCATGGGTTCTGACCCTTTAATTAAAAGCTTTTAACGTTCTGTGAAATAGGGGCAATTGTAAAGGTGAGATAAGAATTTTACATGAACTGTGGTCATGTCACCCCAAAGGTTCCTTGTACTAGATCACATTGGATTGGTAATAACAAGGAGGACCTGTGTGAAAAGTTCTCTTAATGGTAATAGCATATTAGGATAGAGGGCCATTCACAAGTCCACCCTCAGGTTCAGGGAGCTTTCTCACTGGCCATTGTATTTTCATCCGAGTAGTAGAAAAACTCCTTTTTTTTCTCCAGAGAAAATGGGTTAAAGTTGCTTTTGCAAACCACATCTGGTAAAGACTGAAGTGAAAAGAAAAAATTGCAGTTTGAAAGAAAAGTTAATTAGATAACAAATGGAGTTAATCACAGTGTAAAGCATCCTCAGTTAAAAATGTATGATAAAAATGCTAACGAGATGTATCTGGGAGCCAAATACCTAGCAAGTTATAAGATTTGTTATTTTTATTTAATTTAAGGAATTAAATACCTCTCACACAGTTTATCTAAAATTACATGCATTCTGCAGTAAAATTCCTGCATGTCTTGACTTGAGATTTAATTCTAAGAATCAGAGTCTTTGGATTGGCACAAGGTCAAGGTCGTGGGCCAAGTACTAGTAAGGTGTGGAGGTCATGAGACCTGTCTTCATGGCTGGAAGGGTGGAAATCAGTCCAATATGGGAAACAACTTGGCAATATAAAAAATCTGAAGATGCATATCTGTAGGACCCAGAAGCTCCACTTGTAGAAACATCTCCCAGATAAACCCTCAATCATGTGCACAAGGCGACATGTGGAAAAAATAATTATAGCATTATTTATAATAGCAACATTTAAAAAATCTAAATAGCCACAACTATTGAAATGGAGAAATAAAGTGTGGAACCATTAAACAATAAACTAGTAGTTAAAAAGATTAAACTAGAGCTACATATGATGGATCTATCAATGTGAATAAATTGTATAAATATAATTATGAGTATAAAAATCAAGCTACCAAAGGTATATGTTCATCGTGATACCAGCAATGTAGGAAGGTAAAAAAAAGCATGGATACATTTATAAAAATTAAATATATATAAAAATATGAACACATGAATGGGAACGATGCATTCAGTTCCAGGCTGGCAGTTGATTTTAGAGAAGGAAGCAGTATGGAAATCATATAGGTGACTTTATTTTGTCTACAGCATTTTATTCTTAAGGTAAAAGGATTAGAGGTAAATACGGTAAAATAATATCATTTATTAAATGGGTGTCAAGTAGGCGGAAATTTGATATATCATTCTTATTTTTATGCTTATAATTTTCATAATGAAACAAAAAGCAAAGAAATATATGAGGAGAAGGACTTGAGAGTTAGAGAAGTCCAGGTCCCAGTTTAGTCCACATCATTTTCAATAGGTCCATGTGCAAGTTATTTAATCTCACTAAACTGTTTTCCCCCCGTCTGTGCCTACCTCAACTGTGAATAGTGGAATATTGTGAAATTTAATGGAGCTTATATAAACCACTTGGCACACAGCATACAAAACAAATGCTAGCTCCCTCTCTTGCAAAGTACTGTTCAGTGACATCAGTTCAAGCTCCATGCTTTTGTGTAATTAGAAAAGGGCTCCGGGTGGGGCTAGGGATCCAATAGGAAAACATACTCTTCCTGGTTGCTTTATCCCAGCCTCCCTTTCCTTTTAAACCTCTACCTTTTCTCAGGTGTTGAAGTGTGCATGTGAATAGATACACACACATAAGCTATAATTCACAAATAAATGTTTTAGAGCAGAGGCTAAGCTCTTGGAGGGAGGGGAAGCTGTCTGTGTAATTGTATGTAAACATGAAGCCTCTCTTGACTTACGGGCTCCAAAGAATTATATCACAGTGAAACTGGAAAGCAGTTCAACTTTTCATGTTAAGCAAAGTGCTTGCTAGTTGAATTCTCACGGTGTATGCATTCATTTTTATGTAGGCTTTCACAGCAACATAATGAGGACAGTTTTGTATGGTCAGCTTTCAATTATCCTTGCTATGGAGAAATCGGAGAGCTCAGGCTAATACAGAAATTTCATCTGAATTAATAGTGCCAATTTTTTCCCCCAATTGCCATTTGAACTCACCAAAAAGGTAATAGATTCAAGTACCTACTCCTTTTTGTTCTTTTTCTTTGTGCTGGAGAATTTACTAAAGAAAAATGGGAAAGTCAAAATATCAGCAGCAATAAAAGTAATAAAGGGACGGAACAATTAAAAGGTCTCTGTTACTTTGGAGATCTTGTAAAATGCTTCCAGAAAATCAAGCTGATTGAAATGGTGGCTTTCAATTCGATGTTGTGTATCTCTAGACTGAAGCTCAGAGCTTCTCATAACTAAGCTTAGCCCACAGAGGAGGGAGAGGTGGAGAAAACAGGTAGAAAGGAGGCTGGATCACCAAGGTCAACAGCAGAGAATTCCATTCACATGAACAACCACATATCCATGTGGGGTCTGAAAAGAGATGTCCAAGTAAGGAACAGCAAAGGCCCCTAATGACACAGAAGATTCCCTAGTGTTCGAAAATGCCCCACAATCCAATTCTAGGGGTTGAAAGATTGTGGAAAATCAAAGAAGTCCATAATGTAGATAATATAGGAGACTACCCAGTGAGGTACCTCCCAAGACCATGAGAATAAAGAGAATGAAATTAATAAGAAACAACACATAATGAATAAGATTACACATCCACAGAAGTTGCCCAAAAGATTGAAATTAAGTAGCAAATTAATGTAACAGAGAAATATAATTAAAAATAAATAAATCAGACCCTGATGTATGTTGAGTAGTTTCCTGTATTTATAAGGATAATATAAAGCAATAGTAATCAGTATTAGGAAGGAAACATATATTTAATGAAAGAACCCTATCTCTCCGTTAGTAGACACATCTGAGGAGTACAGTTTATACAGTGTTTGGAGCTCTGAGAATGAGCTTACTAAGTGTGTAGAGAGAAAAATACTGGACAGTTCTGCTGAGTATCTTGAGTTTCATTGCTTATGTTGGAAATGTGAAGTGAGTGAACCTCAAAGGTCCTTCTATTTATGTATGAGATCAGAGATAAATTCAGAGTTCTTTTTAGCTTTAAGGTTCTGTGATTCTATTAGCGACGATGGATGACACCTGAGGAAGAAGAGTAGAAATAATTCCTTTCCATGGATTGCTGTTGCTGTCCTTTATCCCTGTATGTGAGTACAAGTAACTTCTTTAATTTTGGTAAAACACTATACTCTTTCAAATGCTTTGCTCCAAATCTGAATAGAGTGCCTTTGATGTAAGCAATACAGGACAGTTGTTTAAAATGTAATTTGGAGATCAAGTTCTTGACCTAATATGGTCGAGGTCTATTTTGAACTCTTATTTGAAAGTAGCAGCAACAGATTAAAGACCAGTTTATGCTGCAAAATGAAAGGAGAAAAGTCTATTTGACCAATATTTAATTTCTTACTCTTTCAGATTCAAATTTGGTAAGTCTTTGGAGGTTGAGTATTAAGATTATAGTACTACCTTGTGCAGAAGAACATTTCTAGTCTACACTATGGAATGGTAAGCATGCAGAGTGGTCCATCACTTGTGTTCATGGCACATTGATGTCTACTGGCTTGTGACCCATTAGCAGGTCAAGTTCATTGTCAGTAACCACCATATTATCCTAACCTCTCCTGCTGCCACAGAACAAATGAACCAGAAGATAAGGTTCTTTCCCAGATCATTACATTCTTCCATTTTAGTAAATTTATTTCTTTCCTGATGTAGCAAAGTAGCATTAAACATTGTCATGCTGAGAGCTGATGCAGAGGTGCTACAGACGAAGCCAGATGGCTGCCAATGCAGTGGAGGGGTTATGCTGAGGTCCCCACTGTCCCAAGTCTGTACTCAGATGTTCGGGTCTAGAATTGGTTCTGTTTGCACATTTATTTATTGTTTTACAATATATTTTTATTGAATTCAGAGAGGAAGGGAGAGAGTTTAAAACATCAATGATGAGGGAGAATCATTGATTGGCTGCCTCCTGCATGCTCCACACAGGGGATTAAGGCTGCAGCCCGGGCATGTGCCCTGACTGGGAATCAAACCATGACTTCTTGGTTTATAGGTTGATACTCAACCACTGAGCCATGCCAGCTGAGCATGTTTGCACATTTAGATTTTACTGGAGTCAAGGGTAACAGCAAATAACCAAACTCACAAGGGATTGATGTAAATAAAAAACAAATATTCCAATCTCTTAATTATATTGGCAAATCCCACTTTATCATGAACAGATTATTGATGCTCCATATTTAGGGACCACTCTTTTAAAGACCTTTTGTTCCTGGAAAGGTGAGTGAATTTCACAGTGATGCTTGCTGCATCAGCCAGGGTCCAATCAAGAGAGAGATAAATCACACTGTAATTCAAACAGGAAACACTTAATATAAAGAGTTATTAACTATATCAGAGCATTGGAGTTATAAGGAATCAGCTATTAAGAAATATGAATAATTCTAGGGCAAATATTTTGACCCAAATTTGACCTCAAAACAATCACAGAAAATACACAACTTGTGAAATGCCAGGATACATGTTGGAGTTGTATCAAGGAATCCAGGGTAGCAGAATCCTGTATAATCACACCTGGAATTTACTGTGACATCCCTTGGGAAGGTACAAGAGGAAGCTCTGGCCACTGGGTGCTGTTGGCTGTTCCATGCTGCAGGAACCTGGGGGTGGAGAGGCCACCCACAGCGAAGGAATCCCGTGAAGAGAGCAGACTAGAGCCAGGAAGACAAACCCCTTCCTCCTCTGGTGCCCCTCCCGTCCCCTCTAATGACATGCATAACATTATGCCAGACGGGAAAGGGAACATATCTACAGGGTCCCACGCCATTCTTATTGAGGAGGTAATGAAAGGTGAATTTAGAACTGAGGCGATAAATTGACAACTGACACACTTGCCAAGTCAGTTAGCATGAAATTAGTTCATAGAAAGGTAGACAGTTTTGAAAAATGTTTCAGTCAAGCCAAAAAAAAAAAAATCCAATGTAGTCTCCTTATCCTAAGACAGATCATACCTCTCTGTTCAAGGAAAATGTCTATGGCTCCAGACTCATAGCTCTGGTAGTTCTGGATAAACGCGATCCAATTCTTGTCTTGTTTTCTAAGTTCTGCAATGACCATCTTCGTGCTGTTTGGGCAGGGGAATGATACAATTAACCTGGTTTTAATTTTCATAGATTTTTATCACTTGCATGGCCTATCTCCCTAATGTGATCCTACTACTGCTTTGATTCGTCTTGGGTGTTTCCTCCTATCTTCAGCCATGCATTGCAATCTGTGGGTGACAGCTACAGGTGGCTAACTTTCCAGGCCAGAGTCCCAAACCAGAGATGGCGTTAGTTTCAAGGGACAAACTATGTCTCACTGTAGCCTCCTTTATGCCCATAGAAGGAGCTCTAATTCTCTCCAACCTGACCTGAGAAAGGTAAAATCATTTATCTTTAAAAAAAAAATTTTAATCCTCACCTGAGGATACATTTTTTATTATTTTAGAAAGAGAGGAAGGGAGCAAGAGAGGGAGAAACATTGATGCAAGAGAGAAACATCAATGAACCATATGCACCCTGGCCGAGGATCGAGCCCACAACTCAAGTACCTTGACTGGCAATGGAACCTGCAACCTTTCGGTGCATGGAACTATGCTCCAACCAACTGAGCAGCACCAGCCAGGACAAATCATTTACCTTTTTGGGCCAGTAGTGTTTGACTTCACAAAAAACTTAGTAGCCTTCCTAACAACCATTTTTATTTCCTGGGAAGGAGCATTGTAAAGGGGAATTATTAAAATAAAAGGAACACATACCCCCAAAAAATAAGTACTATTTACTAGCTATGTAACCTTAGGAACTCCCTGTGCTCCCCCTGCCTCCAAAGCAAAATATAGACTCTAATAGCAACCATTGTGTTGGGTTATTATGAAAATCTATTGAGTTAATACATGCTAAAGCACGTATGCCAGTGCTTGATACATAGTAAAAACTTGTAAGTGACATATGTAATCTGATGTGAAAACTAAAAAATGACTAAAGAGAATTTCAGACTATTTTGAAGAAAAATATCAGTAGGAATAAAGAATGATAATAAATTTTTGAAATAAAAAGAAGGTATTGTAGACCTTGGTACTAGGATAAATTTTATTCCATTGGCTATGGTCAGATACGCTCTGTTTATTAAGCATAGTGGGAACTTGTGAAAATTTAGATTGGTCCCTTTAGGGCCTAAATAACTTGAGGGAATCACTGTCTCAAATGAGTTTATGAATTATGATTCTCCTTGCAACATCCAGTGTCACTAGATGGCGCTGTAGAGCAATTAAGCTTTGTGCATAAATGTGGTTTTTAAACATTATTTTAAAATTATTTTTATACAAACGTTTTGCACTGGCACTGGGAGGTATAGGAACTGAAAATAGTGTGAGAGTATGTTCATCTGGTTCTTTTAATCTGAAATAGCTGGTGTGGCAAGTCTGAGAGACCTTGAGAGCAGAAGGACCAGGAGGAATAGTAGACATTTAGGAAGATCATAGAACCAAGGTCAAATTCAGTGGGTATTTGGCATTATTGATGATGACAGAGAAAGTATGGTTCAAAGTCAAACTGTCAAAGCTAAACTGGCATCACCAAAATGAGCTAAGTAAACACTTCAAAAATAGGGGAGGGGAGAGAAGGGAACAGGAAGAGATTAACCAAAGAACATATATGCATATGGACACAGACAATAATGTGGTGAAGGCCTGGGGTGGGGTGGAGGTTGGGTGGAGGGGTGCAAAGTGGGAGGAAATCTGGGGCATCTGTAATACTGTCAACAACAACAACAAAAAGTTTTTTAAAAAGTATGATTTGATATCATTATTTATATGCTAAGTCCAGCAACATACCTGATGTTTTACTGTCTAGTTCACATGAACAATGCTAACTTGTTTTATTTATTTTTTTTTACTAGTCTTACTTTGGATTTTGACTTTGTAAAGGGAGTGTTTTAAGCAAGCATGTCAAACTCCCAGCCGGCAGGCCGCATGTTTGACATGCTTGGCTTTAAGGGATGTAAGCGATGATATAAAAATTGTGTTTAGGATATAGTAGAGCATTTTTAAGGAGGCAGTGAGTGACATAGCAAGGCATGAAATCAAGCAAGATAGGAGTTGACTTTATATACAGATGTTCAGAGAGGCTATAAAGAAGGAAGAGAAGGTGCTGGCCATGTTTGGACATTTGACTCATACTGTAGGGCAGTAAAACTAGTCGATTCAGCTCATTGCTTTCAATCTCCTCAGTCAGTACAGCCCTGCCAATTTTTAAACCAGACAGCAGACAGCAAGAATGGCTGGACGGCTGTGCTGCAATCCATTTATTGTACTACACAGAGCGATAGCTAGGTTCCTACGATGCCATAACATCAAAAAGAGCAGATTGCACTTAACCTATAGATTAATGGCTTTTGACAGGGACTTAGCTGGAGATAGGGAAGTCAGCGGCCATGGCAAAAGCAGGAGATGTGGCAGGAAAAGGAAACAACCCAACCGCTTTGGAATAAAGAAGAAACCGATAACGGATTTACAGGGTCAAGAAATGAAGAGGAAATACAAAGGAACTTAAAAAAAGGAAATTATTCCTTAACTTCAGGAAATTAACTGCTGGTTTTTTCCTTGTAAATTGGAGCCTTGAGTAGTGGGAGATGCCTGTGATGTGTTGAGAGGAACACCTGTCAGATTGTATTGTAACTCGGACACTCGATGCCTAAATGTATGACATCTCAGCAATCTGGACCTGAGGACCCCAACGGGGTTTAGTGCTTTGAGTCTCTACAAAGTTCACCATAGCTGAGTATTGATACCTCATTATCTTCTGATTATTAGACTTTACGTTTGAGTCATAGAATTCCTACTCTAGATACCTTCTTAAAATTAACCTAGGGCAAACGTGTAATTCTTAGGTATTGCCCCTGTAGTCAAGGTTCAGGAGATAAAATGGTTAACAACAACAACAACAAACTAAGTCAGTCAGTTACTGAGTGTACAGAGGAAATGTTATTTCTATTGCAGCTGTTCTGGGAACGCCAACTTTGAGGAGGTTTTGCTGAGCAGGGACTGGACCACTCACCCCAGGCCCTCCCAGTGGTGGCAGATGTTGGTGACATGGCAGAAAGGGAAGTGATGCTCATTTTAGTCTCTCCTGTGGCTTGTTGAACCTTCTATCACATCACTCAACACGTGGTATGCTCAGTGTGCACAGATCCAGGGCTTTTAGGAAAAACCCTGCAGGCCCACCCTGTATCGAGTTGGCATGTTTGAACTTAGGGGTAGAGACAGAAGCAAGAAAAAGAAAGTATGATGTCTAGAATTACGCTTATTTACTGCAGGCCTTTAAAGCTGACCTCAGGTCACCCAGCTAGAAAGCAGCAGACCCAGCACAGCACACTGACCCTAGCAGTGGGACAGGTAAACTCTTGTACAATGAAATTAATGAACATGGAAGTTCCTTCTTTTCAAAAGCTGAGTAGTATTCCATTGTATGCCTATGTTGCATTTTCCTTATGTTTGTTGATGGACAATTGGATTGTTTGTACATCTTGACTATTGTGACTAGTGTGCTGTCCATGTGGGAGGGCTGCTGTGTCTTCCAGAGCATGTGCAGCCACACAACTGAACCTTAATTTCCTTTTTAAGTTCCTTTGTATTTGTTAGATGAGCCCATCACAGAAAGACTGACTCTACATGAGTCCACTTACATGAGGTATCTAGAAGTCACATTCATAGATTCAAAGAGTGAGATGGTGGTTGGCAGGGGCTGCGGGGAGTGGGGGGAGGGATAAATGGGGAATCACTAATCCAAGGGCATAAAGTTTCACTTAAATAAGGTGAGTAAGTACTAGAAATCTGCCTTACAATAATGAACCTATCCTATATAATAAAAGGCTAATATGCAAATTGTCCCCTTGACCGGGAGTTCGACCAGGGGGCAGGACCAGCCGGCCAAACACCCTCAGTCCCTCCCCCTGGCCAGCCCTGCCCCCAGTTGGCCTCCCCCACCCTAAT
Organism: Eptesicus fuscus; assembly: GCF_027574615.1. NCBI lineage: Eukaryota > Metazoa > Chordata > Mammalia > Chiroptera > Vespertilionidae > Eptesicus > Eptesicus fuscus. The sequence goes on along the minus strand of NC_072478.1, from coordinate 55,515,771 downwards.
CAGAGGCAGGCCAGCTGTCCAACCACCCATGGCCCCTCTCCCTGGCCAACCCAACCTAATCGGCCCTAATCAGGGAGGGCCGGTGGCACCCCATCTGTGCACAAATTCATGCACCAGGCCTCTAGTCTATATATATATAAAAGCCTAAGCAACTGTTATGACCAGTTGACCGAATGACCAGTCAACAGGTTGCTATGATGTGCACTGACCACCATGGGGCAGATGCTCAACACAGGAGCTTCCCCCTGTTATTCAGTGTGCTCCCACAATCAACCTCCCGAGGCCAGCCAACCTCCTACAGTCCCTCCCCCCACAGCCAGCAGGCCCCAATCAGCCTAGCTCCCACAGTCCCTCCCCCAAGCAGGGGCTGGGACTGGGCAAGCCAGCCCCGATTGACCCTGATTGCTGACCAGGACAAGGGACCCCATCCATGCACAAATTTGTGCTCCAGGCTTCTAGTAGTCAATAATCCTGTATTGTGCACTTAAAAATGTAAGAGGGTAGATCACATGTAAAGTGTTGTTACCATAATAAGATAAAATAAGTAAAAAGAAATGAATGAACCTGGAGATGAGTGAGGCATTCCCTCTATCACAGCTCACTCCTCATTATGTATGTGCACCTCTATGTTAGCTGGGACTTCTGTCCCTTGAAGGGTTGAGTAAATGGAATAACTGATAAATTACCCCCTCACTTTCCTTATCTGTGAAATGGGGACTTAGTGAGGCCTCCCCTGTGAAACGTGGTGGTAGTTAATATAAAGCTCTTAGATGATTGCCTGACATGTGGTTGCATATAGAACTTATGTTAGTTGTCACTATCATTAAAAAATGAACTGGAGAGTTGTTATGCAAATAGTATGAGGTTTCAGATATGCACTAGTGACTAAGTTCCAGAGATCTGCTATACAGCACAGTGCCTACAGTTAACAACACTGTACGGTGCGCGTCAAAATTTGTTAAGCCCTGGCCGGTTTGGCTGAGTTGGTTGAATGTCATCCTGTGCACTGAAAGGTGGCCAGTTGGATTCCCGGTCAGGGCACATGCCCGGGTTTTGGGCTCCATCCTTGGTGAGGGGCATGTAGGAGGCAGCTGATTGATGTTTAGCTCTCATATCAACGTTTCTCTCTCTCTCTCTCTCTCTCCCTCTCTCTCTCTCTCTCTCTCTCTGGAAGGAAGGAAGGAAGGAAGGAAGGAAGGAAGGAAGGAAGGAAGGAAGACATCAATAAAAAAATCTTTTAAAAATTGATAAGAGGGTAAATCTCATGTTAAGTGTTCTTACCACAGAGAGGGGGAAAATCAAGGGACACACAAAAAAAAACTTGGGGAGATGTTGGATATATCTATTACCTTGATTGTGATGATGATACCAGGGGTGTCTGCTTATGTCCAAACTTACCAAATTGTACATTAAATGTGTGAAGTTCTGTGCATATGAATTATATCTCAGTAAGACTGTTATGTTTTATAAAAGACCTCATTTAATATCCTCTGCAGTATTAACAAATGAAGAAAACTTTGCATTCAGTGTTTAAACTTTCCTCGTTCTGTGCCTAACTACCATGGTTTCTGAGCCCCCAGCAAAACTAACAAGTCTGGAGAAACTTGGAACTCTGATGTGGGAAAAGACCCCAAGGTCTCAAAGCCTCATGGTTCACCTTCCAGCTGTAGGCGCTGCGGCCAAATGGCAAGCATTGAAATATTCCAAGAAAGATGAAGACTGGAGCCAGAGCCGAAAGAAATCAGAAGGGGAAACATAATCATTTTAAGGATGCCTAGTTACAATTAAGTAATACAGAACTAAAACTGAACTTTTTTTTTGTTACACTCTCTATGAGTAATGTTTGTACTTTGAAACTTTTAAAATATTTAAGACAAGAAGAAATGAAACGCATGGCAACCAGTTAAGGTCATACATTTAGGACAAAAATGATGAAATATTAAAATGAAAGAAAGAAATGTTCTCACTGAAATACTGAGATTCTGTGGAGATGAATTATTCAAAGTAGGAGACCCGTGTGACCTCCAATCTATTATGTAACAGGGGGGAAAGGGGAGTAAAGATCAAGTGCTGAGCAATGCCAGGGAACCAGGAGCTGACGGCAGGCTCCACTTAATAATATTCTAGCTTCATGCTTAGGTTCAAGGGAAGGGTCTTCAAAGAAAGAAAAGGTACAGTTGGCTTGTGTTTTCAATCAGGACACTAAAGTGGTCAGGATAGACTGGGGTATGCTGCAGTAACAAACAACCCAAACCTGAAGGCCTAAAACAACATAGTTTTATTTCTTGCTCACAGTAGACGTCTATCATGAGTTGGTGAAGATCTCTGTTCACCAGTCACTTAAGGAGCGAGGTGGCTAATGATACAGCTTCTACCTTGAACTTTGCCAATCTCTATTCTCCAGAAAAATGAGAGCCCAGGGTTTTAGATCATATGAAATGCTAACATCCAGAATTGACACATCACTTGTGCTCACAACTCCCTAATAAGACCATTTCAAGGGTCAGAAAGCACAACTTGTTTCCAGAAGTGAGGAAGGAGCAAACAGATTTGGAGGACAATCCTAGTGATTCCCATGCCGCTCAACATAGCACTTGTTGGGAGGAAAATCTGTTTGCATGGCTGGGGGCTTCACACACCTTCTTTGTTCATGAGAAAACAGCTCCTCACTTTAGCACTTAACATGAGCAGAACATTTGTGGCTAAGATGCTCATAAACTCAAGATGATGACTTCAAGGAAAGGACTTTGGCTTTAATTTTAGTATTAATTGCCATAAATGTAGTGGAAATCCAATGGACTGTGGGAATAGGCAAGGGCTTTAACAAGCAACTAGCCTCAGGGACTTGAGCTCAAATGGCCACAGGTTCATGCCCATTCCCTTACGTACTGTCAATGACTGCATTATGCTACAATGCTTGAGATAGTTGCAACACTTCTGTATGGATGCAAAGTCAAAATATTTACCTATCCAATCCCACCAACCAAATGTCATCACAACTATTATTTGGCATACTTCCTTCAACTTTTTCTATGTGCATCTGTACAATGAAAAAATATTCTATATTAATGCCCTCCAGTAGAACTTTCTGTAAATAATGGAAATATTGTATCTGCACTGTTTAATATGGTAGCTATTGAATACTTGAAATTTGCCTTGTACAACTGAGTATATAGATCTTTAATTGTATTTAATTCTAATTAATTAAAAAGTAACTGGCCACATGTGATACCATCCATACCAACATAGTACATACCATATTAAACAGAATTTTCTCTAAATATTTTTATTTGCTTAATATTTCTACAAATCACTAAATATTCGTTATAGAGCCCCTTATTCTGACTGCATAATGTTACAATGTATTATTGTGTCATGATTTACTTTATTTAACCAAGCCCCTATCACTGACATTTAGATTTTCCAATTTTTCACTATTATTATAATCTAACTAGAGGCCCGGTGCACGAAATTTGTGCACAGGGGTATGTGTCCCTCAGCCCAGCCTGCATCCTCTCCAATCTGGGATGCCTAGAGGAATGATGTCCGACTGCCTGTTTAGGCCTGATCCCTCTCACAATCCAGGACTGCTGGCTCCCAACCGCTTGCCTGCCTGCCTTCCTGATTGCCCCTAACCACTTCTGCCTGCCAGCCTGATCACCCCCTAACCACTCCCCTGCCAGCCTGATTTCCCCTAACTGCCCTCCCCTGCAGGCCTGGTCACCCCTAACTGCCCTCCCCTGCAGGCCTGGGTTCCCCCTAACTGCCCTCCCCTACAGGCTTGATCGCCCACAACTGCCCTCCCTTGCAGACCTGGTCCCTCCCAACTGCCCTCCCCTGCTGGCCATCTTGTGGCAGCCATCCTGTGCCCACATGGGGGCAGCCATCTTTGACCACATGGGGCAGCCATCTTGTGTGTTGGAGTGACAGTTAATTTGCATATTACTCTTTTATTAGATAGAATAGAGGCCTGGTGCACGGGTGGGGGTCTGCTGGTTTGCCCTGAAGGGTGTCCTGGATCAGGATGGGGGTTCCCTTGGGGCATGGGGCAGCCTGGACGAGGGGCCTGTGGTGGTTTGCAGGCCAGCCACGCCCCCCAGCGACCCAAGTGGAGGCCCTGGTATCTGGGATTTATTTATCTTCTATAATTGAAACTTTGTAGCCTTGAGCGGAGGCCAGGGCTGGCCAGGAAGGTTGGCTTCCTCCATCACCTGGGGCAACCCAAGCCTCCTGCTCTCTCCAGCTCCGTGGCTGCCACCATTTTTGTTGGGATTTATTTATCTTCAGTAATTGAAACTTTGTAGCCTTGAGCAGAGGCCAGGGCTGGCCAGAGCCGGCGGAAAGCTTGGCTTCCTCCATTGCCAGGGAAACCAAGCCTCCTGTTCGCTCCGTGGCCGCAGACATCTTGGTTGGGTTAATTTGCATACTTACTCCTGATTGGCTGGTGGGTGTGGCTTGTGGGCTTAGCAGAGGTACGGTCAATTTGCATGCTTCTCTTTTATTAGTGTAGATATGTTCTGTGATGAACATATTTGTGCATTCAAATATTTGCACATGTCTTTAATTATGGGCTTAGCCTAAATTTTTAGATGTAGAACTGCTTGATCCAAGAGCAAAAATGTTTCTCAAGTTTTTGAAACATAAAATCAAGTTGCTAGAGAAAGCCTTCCACTCTAAACTCATAACCAAGATGTGGGAGAGAATGCCTGCTCCCCATACTCTTCTGCGTATAGATTTTAAAGAACTGTCTTGAAAATGCTCTTTTCTGTTTCATCTGAAAGGTAGTGTCCCTTTGGATGTCAAAGGGATACTTGAGTAGGACACTGTATGAGAGTCCATCAGTATGCGGAGAGAGGCAGGGGCAGAGAACAGAACATTTTTCGCTGAAGTTTTCTGTACAGCCAAGGCTTTGGGCAACTTGATTAATTTGGGTAATCACTTCTGAATTTAGTGCTGTAGTCTAAGTCCATATTCTGTGGCAGGTCCTGACATTGAAATATTCTTGCTTGGGGCTGATGAAGACTTAAATGAACTTGTATGTCAGAAAGTAAAATAGGTATGCAAATGAGGAGGAAGGAACTTGCCTGCCTCCACACCCCATTCTGCAGGGCGGAAATTGTAAGAACTAGGCAGCACAGAGATAGAGGGGTGGAATAATAGGATGTCAGAGGTAAATATGAGGCTCAGACACCACTGCAAGTGATGTAAACACAGGTGAAAGGTCGTGACTGAGAGCAGGGTCTTCTGGTCAGAAAAACGTGGGAGTGCATAGAACCCAACCATCATTCATCATGTAACCCGAGTAAGTGCCTTTATCTCTCTGAGCCTCAGTTTTCTCATAAGGATAATAGCAGTATTTATATCTAAAGATTGTCAAAAAATAATCTATGTGAAAAATTCAGCACAGGGCCTGACCCATGTTTATAGTGCCTACAAGGCCAACAGAGGGCCTTCAATGGGGTCAGGCCATCTTTCTCTCACACCTAAACCCTGGGCCGCCTTCTCTTGCGTTTTGTTGCACCCATTCCTTCATGGCAAGGATTCTCACCAACCGGCAGGTCCCCTTGGCCTGGGCTCATAAGGCAGCTGTAGCATATGTGTGGCTCCGAGAGGAAGGGAATCTCTTGCAATGTGTTTTCCCCAGGTGTTCCTGAAAGCCAGACAGCCTGCCTTCAGGATGGCCCAGCCTACGAGTGGCCCTCAGGATTTGAGGGTGAAGGTGGCTGCTCCTTTCCCTGTCTTAATAATTACTTTCTTCCCAATAACTGGTTATAATGAGTAAGATCAGACTAGACTGAGGCTGCCTATGCATTTAGACATTTTCCCACCAATGTTTATTTTTTGGCTTTAAAATGTGCCAGTGTTGTAATTTATTGATTGATTGATTGATTGGTTGGTTGGTTGATTTTAGAGAGAGAAAGGGGGTGGGGAGAGAGAGGAACATCAATTTATTGTTCTGCTCATTCATGCACTCATTGGTTGATTCTTGCATGTGCCTCAGGGATCAAACCCACAACCTTGGTGTATTGGGAGGATGCTTTAACCAACGGAGCTACTGGGCCAGGGTGTATTTTTTATTTTATTTTTTTAGTTTAGTGGGTTTCATTTCTACCATCCAATGCCAATGATACAAGCAGCACTGTTGTATAACACAGAGAGAAAGAGAACACATTCTTTCCATTGTTGGGCAGCTAGGTTCCTCTGCTGCTCTTCTAGATCTTTCCCTACCTCCTTTAAAACACACAAAGGCCAAAAGTCACTGGGAAAACGCCCTCAGAGAGGACTAGGCCCATATGAAAGAGAGTCAGAAGCAGGCTCCCCAGAATAAGAACCACAGGGACCATCTTGCTGCCCACCCCCAGCCCCCGGCCCCCGGCCCCCCGTTAAACACACTCAGCCACCACACACACACACACACACACACACACACACACACGCTCCTTTTTTAGCTAACTCCTCAGCACGACACTAACATTTCAGGGAAGGCTGGGGTGATTCTTCTTTAGGAAATAATGCTCAACACGATTCATAAACTGGAGTGCTCTTGCGTCGGTAAGACACTGCATGGGCAAAGGTGAGATTGCACAACCCAGACAACCTTGCTGTGGCCACCGAAAATCTTCTGCCACTCTGTTCAAGGGTCGGAAACAAAGAAGTAGTGTCAAGCTCTTACCAACCCTACAGTGATCGCTGAAAGCACCAGCCAAGTGTTTGAAACAAAGAGGCGACAGCCACGCCGCTCACACGGAAAGCTACTGTAACTCAATCTGGGTGTTACCACAGCCGGGTTCATTACTAGCGGGAGGAAACTGACTTTTTCCGTGCGGTGCCCGGAAAGCCAGTGGAAAGGTTACATGTTCATAAAGACGTGTGTGGGCAGGGCATGCAGAGCCAGTTGCTGAAGAAGAGACAGAACCTGGGTGTGGAAGTACTTTCAAGTTCAAGCAGGAAGACCAGTGATCGGCTGTCCCAAACTACCTGCCTGAACGCCACCGCCCCTGGGTCTACAGGAGGGGCACAGCCACCAGCCTTCAGGGAGAGCCATTAGTTGTCCTTAACCCCTCCCCACCCCCTCCCCGCAAGCTACTCACCTAATATATTTCCCAGTGAAACAATTCGTTAATACATCCACAGATGAAACTGATTATGATAGAATTAAAGCGTTGCCTGCTTCTTTCTACAAATTGAATTATGAGACTCAGATTGAATTCTTAAAAAAAAAAAAAAAATCTCCTCTTGAGTCATTGCCGGAGGAAAATGAATCACATGTGTTGTGAAGTTGGTCATGGTCTCCTTATGTTGCCACGGTGCAGGGTGAACCTGCCTGATAGAAATCAGGAAATGGGAGTGAGCACCTCAGCTGGGTCTTTAAAACAGCCCCGCGGAGCTCAGAACTCATGATGACGTCACGATTGGTGCTGTAGCTGAGATTCAGACAGGCCAAGCCAACCATTCATAAGCTGGGTTGGTTATGGCTCCCTGGAGAAACTGCAATGTCTGTCATGTCTTGGACATGGTGTGGGTTTCAAACCATAAAACAGAAAGTCTGAAACATTCTGAATGACCGTATTTACATCGCCCATTTTTAACTGGTATGTCACCATTCACGTTGCTGGAGAAAGTAGCTTTGGGAACTACTGCTCTGAAGAGAAATGAATGATGGAAGGCACCAACCCAGCAGCACGGAGTGGTGGAGAACTGTATGGGAACTGTGTGTGTTAGTAAGCATTTAATAAATTGGTTTGGGGCAACACAATTCAAACTCACTTTATTGGAAATCCACATTACCAAAATTAGGATTTTCCCCTCCAAGTGTTTCAGAGCAGCATGCTTTTATCCAAAACACATGAAACACGACAATGAAATTCTACAGCCCTTCACTCTTTTCCAGTACCTGGTAGGTTAGAGGCACCATGGGAGGCATGAAATAATCCACCCCAGGCCCCACATTCAGGGTATTTACGGCCTATTAAGAAAAACATTTTTCCCCAGTAACAGAGGGGATTAAAATATAGCCAGTTCCCCCCATTTGTTGTAAAAAAATAGAAAGAAAACTGTAGAACTGCTAGAACGCTTTATTCTTGCCTTAAAAATACATAAACAAATGCCAGCAGAGTAAACTTAAAGTGTCATGGATTAGAAGTTGCTTTTTATACCGACCCATAAACTGAGTCAAAGAAAGTTTGGATAACTTGCCCAAGGTCACACGTCTGAGCTATTTAATGGCTCAGATGGCACCGGAAATCAGCTTTTGGACTCTAAGACGGAGACCCTGAGAGCACTAGATGGGGTTTTGGGCAGGCTCTTTCTGGCTCTAAAATTCTGTAACTCTCGGCGGACTCTGTGACCACACTGCCACACACCTGTCATTCTTTTCAATTAATAAAATCACTCCGTTGAACAAAATTGCTTCATTAAGATGGAGGAAATGCTGTGTTTAATCACTGAAAGTGACATAATGCCTCATTCATTTTAGGGAAACTTTTATATTTAAAATTTCAATACAGAGAAAGCTTACAGAATTGTCTAACAAGGAAAGGCAACTCATCTATTACTGCATAATATTCGATTACCTATGAACTTTGATGATGTCATTGAGCATATAGCGAACTGCACTATTGCCTCCTTGTGTGCAAACTGCCCCCTTTCACTCTGCCATTCTAATTGTTTCCAATACTTAATTCCTTTCCTTTGGAGTGATGTTTTTCTACTGAGCATTGGATGCCAACGTTGTCACCCACTGAAAAGTACTCTGTAAGGACTTCCTGAAAACAAAAGGCAAAGTAAACCTTTTTAAATCAGTGCATGGAACTTTATTGGTATCTGCTATGTGCCTGGCCTTAAGCTAAGCTTGTGAGGTGAAAAAAAGAGTTTGTGTCTGTTTTTATCATGTGTTGCCTTTGCATCATCAGCCTATCTCCCAGCCCCTGCTGGCTAGTCCTGGGAAGTCACTAATTGTATTAGAAGACAGCAGTAATAGTGATAAATGTGACATTTGGATAGATAGTACTCTAAAACTTTGTTTCCATGCACTTTCCCCACACAATATCTCAATAACCCCTAAGGAAGGCAGAAAAAAAACCCCACATTATTATGAGAAAACTGAGGTTCAGCAAATGAGACCTGCCTGAAATTTAACACAGGGCAGACCCAGGACTAACATCGAGGTATTTGGAAGCCTGGTCTGGGGTCCTTCATCCATGGAAGGATATATAAGGAGATGGGTCAGCTTTAAGCACCATAGCGTGGGAAATATCTCTGCTCCCGCTCGCCCTGATGACTCCAGGGGTGGGGCTCTGGCTGCTGACGTCTTACCTGACATGGGTCATAGCCATTTCTTGGCCTACAATGCCCTGGTCTGTCCTTTTGGTGCTTTGATATGTCACTCATGGAGCACCTCACTCCTCCTATTTCATTTTTGGGTAAGTTGAGGAAATGGTTAGAAAACTTTGGACTACAAGACTTTGCATCTGAGCCCTCCTTCTCAGTCCCGAGCTTTGCCTACGTGTCTGAAAAAGATCTCATGGGGGTAGAAACAATATCATTAGCTTTTATCGGGCACCTAAAGAGCTGGGCGTTAAGAACAACAAATGTTCTCAGCTTCCCAATGAGGTGAAGACGTGCAGGGATGAAAACCAGGCGGTGTAACAGCAGAACCTAGACTCTTTGAAAAAAAAAAAGTTTCAATTACAGTTTACATTCAATATTATTTTGTATTCGTTTCAGGTGTACAGCATAGTGATTGAACAACCCCACATTTTACAAAATGTCCCCCGCACTCTCAGATGTGGCGGTACCATTGTTTCCCACGATACCACTTACACAGTCTGCAGCTTCCGATGGTTTGATTTACAACTTTTCTGACTTTATGATGGCATGAAGGTGATACACACTCAATAGAAATCGTGCTTCAAATTTTGAACTTTGATCTTTTCCCGGGCTGGTGATACACGGTACCATACTCCCTTGTGATGCTGGGCAGCGGCAGTGAGCACAGCTCCCGGTCAGCCACGTGGTCTGGAAGCTACACAACCGAATCTCTGCAGTGTATGCATTGTGTTAGATGCCTTTGCTCAGCTGTGGTCTCCTAAGGTAGGCTAGGCTAAGCTATGGTGTTCGACGGAGTAGGAGTATTAAATGCATTTTTGGCTTTGATACTTTCAGTGGGTTTAATGGGATGTAAGCCCATCGTTAAGTGGAGGAGCATCTGCCCTTGCAAGTTCTGGGTAACAGTAGCATTTAGCAATCGCTCCCACATTATGGGATTCGGGATTTTCTTCCCCTGCTGTGGCGTAAACACAAACCAAGAACATACCTAATGAACAGCTGCAATTGATATGTTCATCTTAATTGGGGATTAAATATCAAAGAAATTGTTCTATTTAGCGTGATTTATGATGTCCTGACGTTTCCAGTAGTTTATTCAAACAGATTTTTTAATAGCAGGAGAAAACAGTACCATAGTAGCTTTTGAAAGTGTTTGTGGGAAATTAACGGCAAATATTGAAAAGATCACTCACACACTGTTAGCATTTATTTTTAAGCCCCAAACAACAACAACAGGAGTAAAGGTGACTATTTTTTTTCCTCTTTTGTCTTTGCTTTACTTTCCTCTTTAATAAGCCCATTAATAAGGAGGTACAAAAGGAAAATGTAGGTGTCTCAAGACAAATTGTATAACTTTTTTTAAAAGAAACAATTTTCTCAAGACAGGTTTACACATAAAAAATAGCTACGAATGAACATATTAGTGGAGTGTAGCCATTGGGTATATTTTTATTATGCAATAATTTATCTGTGAGCAGTTTATATTTCACATTCATATTTCAGTATTTCTTCCCTGTCACTGGGAGTATTCAAGCAGAGTGGAATGAATACTCGTCAATCTGGAAAGTTCCAGAAGGGATTTTTGCAGTGGATAGGAAATTGAGTTAGGCTTAATTACAAGGTCCCTTCTAATTTGAAGATCCTATAATTTACAATTTAAACAACTGATATAAGGTCAGAATCGTCATGGACCTCATTTCATGATGAAATAAAAGGCTTTCGTGGTAGGAAGCAGGGCTGGGCTGTTGTGGGCTCTGGAGCCAGCCTGCCTGGTCTCATTATTTGACTCCGCTTACTGGCTGTGTGACCCTGGAGAAGTAACTTGCCCCATCTGTTCCCCAGTTTGCTCATCTGTAAAATGGGGATAATAATAGTACCTACTTCAAAAGGTTATTGTAAAGAGTAAATAAGTAAATGTAAGTAAAGTGGTTAGCATGGTCCCTGGCACATGGTATACATTCTATAATCATGGTATACATTCTATACATTCTATAATTAGTTATGCTATTATGTTCAAAGAAAAATGGGGCTAGATTGTGCATTTCAACTGAATAGTCTTATCTAGTCTTCCTTATTGCCTCCAACATGAAACAAATGGCAGTTCATTCGGAGTTTAATTAAGGTGGTGTTAGGGCTCATATCTTGTCTGAAGTAAAGGAAATTAGGAAGAGACGGGGAGACATAAAATGAGGGATCATTTAAAGGGGACAGAGAAATGTCTGATGTTCAGGTGGAAAAATGAAAATTCTCTGGGCCTAGTGATGTTGGGAATAATAGTAGGATAGGAGGAGAGAGAAAGCTTATAGTGCCTACTGCTTCTCTCTCTCTCTCTTCTCTTTCTCTCTCTCTCTCTCTCTCTCTCTCTCTCTCTCTTTCCTTAGCAAACATTTCAGATCAATATTAGAATTGAATACTTGTGCTAAAGTGATCTCTTTCAGTTCAAGTCCGCAGTTTTCCCTGAGCCCCTGCGAAGGCACCGAACACTGGGTGAGATGCTGTGGGAGCAAAGATGCTGCTGCCCGATGGTGCTCAGTCCCGAAGGGGCAGCCGGAGGGGAACACCCATAGCTTTCATTCAGTGTGGTAAGGACTATGGCCAACGTCTGTGCGGACACTATGGGAGCTCAGAGGAGGCTCCCCACCTTACAGGGACAGGGAGGACCTCCAGGGGGTAAAAGCTTAGTTAGACTTGCAGCAGTTACCAGGCTGGTGAAGAAAGCAAGCCAAACAAACAAAACAAAACCCCAAGGAAAGTAGACTTGTGAAATGTTTTCATTTCCTCCATCAGCTTTGAAACCTGATAGACCTGGTTCTGTGACTTATTAGTTATGTGACTTTGGGCAAGTTACTTCACTCTTTGAACTTGTTCAGTCATCTCTGAGATGGAGTCTCTAGCTCATTGGTTTGTTCTAGAAATTAGGGAGACAGTGTATTAAAAGCTCATATCCCTGCACCTGACACAGGGGTGTCTGCAGGCTCATTTCAAATATTGGTGGCATAAATCACTCAGAGCAAAATACAATAAAAGAAGAAGCAATGATTTGTGGAATTTAGAGTAGGAGATAATGTCAAGGAAAGCCAAAAGTAGCACAATCAGCTCAGGGTTGAGGCTCATGGATCCATCCTTGCCAGAGTCACTAATTCAGAGCCCGGACAGAGGAGAGCTGGCCGAAGTCCACCCCATCCATCTAATGACGGGACTACGGGGGAGGCTCCGGGCAACTCACCTTGTCTGTCGCCCTCCTGTTGTATCACAAAGCTCCAGCCCAAATTAAAAATCTAGAACAGTCATCAGGATCCACCTTCTTCTCAATGACTATGACATTTAAATTGTTCACAAAAGTTAAATGCAAAATATTGATTTGTTTTATTAGCACCCTCTATAATTTCACCTTAAAATAAAGATGAAGCCGAACAGGATCCTGGAAATCCGGGTGGGTAATAACAGTTCCCATTTCTCACAGGCCTCCTGTGACTTGGGTGCTCTCCAAATGCTACTTCTAATGCGCATTGCAACTTACGAGAAGGTCCTGTTCTCGTTTTACAAATGAAGAACCCAAGGCACAATCGGTGACTGAACAAAGGTCACCTGGCTCCTGCATGGGAAGCCACCGGAAGGAAGGGCTGTCTGACCACAGCTGCTGTCTTCACCACAGGGCTGGTTTACCTCTGACTCTTCCATCAGGGAAGGGAGGTGCCACGTGTGGTCCAAGAGCCCCCACATCCCCAGGAGTCTAGGGACGGCCTTTCTTCCTCCTTCTGCCTCTGTGACACGGTTGCCACAATGTTGTGATAATATCGTGAACCGTCCTGGTAAGTCAGGAATTTTCCCAGGGAATGGAAGGGAAAGGACCACCCAAAATGGGAGAGAAAAGACTAGTTGGAATTCTCTAGGACAGTGATGGCGAACCTATGACACGTGTGTCAGCACTGACACGCGTAGCCATTTCTGATGACACGCAGCCACTGAGGCGGCCGCATGCCGAGGATGAAACATTTGCTGCTCCTGAGGATGAAACATTTGCAAAATAATGTTTTTTCCTCAAAGTGACACACTACCCGAGTTATGCTCAGTTTTTTGGCGAAGTTTGACACACAAAGCTCAAAAGGTTGCCCATCACTGCTCTAGGAGGTGAGTGAGGCTAAGAACTTGATCTTGGATGGGGCTATCCCAACCCAACAGTGGGCTTAGTCATGTTAGATCTCTACGTTGCAGCCACTTTGAAAATAGAAGTTCTCTGGTTGTGAGGTGGTGTATTCACGTCTTAGGTGGAGTGGAACACTATTCTTAAAAAATGGATTTTAAAAATCAGAGACCCTGGTTTAAATCCTGTCTCTGCTACTTAATAATGGTGTTATTTACCTCTCTGAGCATCATTTACTTATATGCTATGTGAAATTAATAGTGTTTACTTGTCTCTAAAATGGTGATAATAATCCCTACCTCTTAGGATAGTTGTGAGAATTAAATGAGAATGAAGCTTGGCATGTAGGAAACGTTCCCCAAAGTTATCTATGATATTATTTTATGTTGTTATTATTATTAGTTACATTATAGGATTCTTATTTAAGTGCCTGGGTGTGGTAGATGATCAATAAATGGCAACCGTTATTATTAACAGGCAACATTTCTGTATTGGTGAGGGTCTACTGGTGGAATTGAGGGGCATGGAAAGAAAAGAAACCCTAAATCCATATGCCAACATAAAAACAAAAACCACGATTCAAAAGCAGAACCAGAAGGAAAAGCGGCCTGAGTCAATCAACTTGTTGCCAGAATTTAATTATCAGAAATTTCTACATTATAAATTTGGCCTTTAGAGATTTTCTAAATTACATCTTTAACTGTTTCCTTACCAAAGTCTGTTGGAAGATTCCAGTCTTCACTGGGCCAAAGACGGAAGGAAAAGGAATGTAACTTGCCATTCATCGCCTTAGCTGTGCTTTGGGAGGGAAAAGAGCCTGCCTGGGCCCAGGTTCTTAACTCCACTCCCCTCAGAAGCATGCCACGTGGTCATTCCCCCTGCCTTTTCGGGTGGTGCTCTGCCTATGTCTATGGTTGGGGAAATGAGGACCATATGTCCCAGGGGTGACGAGGACAGACAGTTAAGTACTCTAGAAAAAGGGGGAAGATTCCAGGGAGAGAGCCAGAGGCTCCATGGGAAGCCATCCTCCCTCTGGGGAGTGGTTTGTCCGAAAGGCTACCCGCTTATTCCCTTGGTGGCTTTTGTCCTATCATGGATCTCAATGGAGCTCAATTCATTACATGGCCGAAACCCAACTACTGCTGTCTGGTGAGATGGCCGGAGCCAAGGGGGCTTTACTGGTTGTCTTTTCAATAACAAACATGATTCAGTGATATTTCCCATTATACCCACCAACACTCCTTACCTGTCACGCTCTTGTTGATGTCATTTCATATTAATGTGAAGAGAGTCGTGAACGGACCCTTCTTTCAATCACCACTCACATTAGCACTTGTTTTGTTTGCAATTTTGGAAACTAAAGATCTATGGAATTTAAAATATAAACCCCCCAGATAAGAGGTTCTCAAACAATCATGAGTTACTGTATTTAGTGTTGAATTTGTAATTCAAGGGAAAGACTGGGTGAAGAGCCAAATACTTCAGACTTAGAAATTATATATCCAAAATGCAATCATTTATTTTTTCAAATCAAAATAGCATCATAATCAGATCAATTCAAGTTATTATCTAAGAAAATATCAGCCTATGCACTGAACACAGCTTCAACACCCACTTTCGTTTCACTGCAAGGAACTGTAAATTTTATTGGACAAGCTCACAAAAGGCCTGTCATATTATTCATCACCCCTGGAAGGAGGTCACAGAACAGCAAAGTAATGTCACTAACAAGAAGCCGTTTTCTGTGGTAGACAGCAATTCTTACCCTGTTGTGGATTTATCTCATTATTGACAGCAAATTTGGCTGGCATTGGCCAGAATTGGTGTGTTACCCTGCCCCATACCAAAGCCTGACCATGAGATGGGTGTATACTACACTCAATGTCAGTCACCTACCGTATTTCCTCCTCTCAAAATCACATCCCTCTTCTGATCCGAATGATGAAGGATGATATTTAAAACATAGACATTCCTATGCTTTGTTATAGAGTGGTTGATAAGCACCATTTTTCAATGCCAATCAACAGTTTTGTGAGAAAACAGCAACTATTTTAATATGATGAAAGGTAGCAGTATTTACTGCTATCTATGAAGTCTACCACTGGCCACCAGACATTTCTTTGTGGATGGCTAACTTTCTATTACTTTGTTCAGGAAAAAGTGCCGGGTCAACTAATACAGGAATTTGCTGGGCTTACCTGTAAGGAGTTGGCGTTCTATTTTTCTAGTTCTGTTATTTCTGTCATCTTTAAAAGTTTTGTTGTATCATAACGCTTAATGTGACACTTGTTCCTTTGAAGTCACCTGAGAGATGAGATATTGATGAGAATCATTGATTATAGTGGCAATAATCAATGAAGGTTGCATGAGTGGTTGGGCTTAGCGTATGCAAATTAGCAGAGAGTGGAGTGTGTCCCTTCACAGTGAGCATGGGTTTGGATGAAAACTGTTGAGATGGGGAACCTGCTTGGGTCAGTGGAGGGACTGATGAAGCAGAGACAGTGTGTAATTATGTAATATTTGAGTATTGATTTGATTGACAGCTCTCCTAACTAGACTGGGATTTACTCATTTGTTAAACAGTTACTGAGCACTTACTATGTGCTGGGTATACCAGGTGTTACAGATATTTGGTGAATGAATAAATGGGTGAATGATGTGAGAATTTTATTTCCAGGGACTCAGGGCTATTGAAATCCCCAGAAGAAAAATGAAGAATCCAGTATCATGTTTTTGCAAGATGGCTTGATATCCCTGGAGGGATGTTTTATATATTAGATAAAGAAAGACTTTCTTCAAGTGGGATCAAAGGTAGAATCTAAAAAAGCCTTAGAAATTGTGGAATGTAACAGTATAGATTGGACTGTGTGGGTTCAGATATCCTATTTTGAGGGAACTTGGGGAGGTTTTGTCAATTCCTCTAGGTCTAAGGGATATCGAGATAATGTGAGGTCTCATTTAGACAAGAAGCCATAGAATTTTCATTAAATTTTTTTTTCTGTAAGCTGGGCTAGATAAATCAGTCTTTGTCTTCTATTATTGTCAAGAAGAATGAAGAGCTTGAGATGTTACTCGACTTTCAAACTAATGAGTTGGCCTGCCATAGTTTCATGGAGCCAGCAGAAGACATGAGACTCCCAGATCAGAGACAAAGAAGTTGATTACTCTCAGCACAGCAATAACCATGAACATCAACATATTTGTGTCCATTATCCTCGCTCCCAAGCCCAATGGGAGTGATGCAGATGGACCCAGGTCGATGCAACCCACGCGTCGCATTACAAGATAGGAACCCTGAGCTTCAAGAATTTGAATCTCTTATACTAAGCAGTAAGCATGCCTCCTCTTTTCTCCAGTGGGAAACATTATTGTCTAAGGCTGTAAGCAAAACTACCCTTTGCCCTGGAAGGAGACACATCTTTATCATCTGACTGTTTGCTATACAAGCATCCTTGAAAAGATAGTCTGAAATTCAGAGTAGTTGGTACCTGTTTTCAGGACAGGCAGGAATGCAACAGATCAGTAGAGAATTGCCTCTCAATAATATCCACCCGTTGTTTTATGCTATCTTGGCTTCTGAAGAATCTTCCCCTCAGCATGCCACCCCGTTGGCTATTCTGAGTTACCTGACTGTCGGAGGCTGGGACCAAATCCACAGAATCTGTCTCAGGGAGCATTCGTGAGGCTCCTTTGATACAATTAAGGCCCTAATGAACAGGATCCCGAGTGGCAGGATGAGGGCAACCTACAGTGTTGACTTCAGCCATGCCCTCCAGAGTTCCGGGCCAACCCGCTTCACAAATCTGATAAACCACCAGGGTCTGCCTTAGAAAGCCAGGTGGCTTCCTCCTGAAGTTTCAGCACTGACCTTTCTGTTTGGCCATGGCATTACTCCAGGTGCAGCAGAATGTACCAGCGATTGTGCAGATTTCTCCTTGGCCCATAGGAGGAAGCCTGGGATGATTCTATCACCCAGAACAAGCCTTGCCAGTGAGCTGAGGCTGACCAGAATGCCTTCCAGGGCCTGGGTAGTATCACTGCTCACCTGAGCTAAAGTAAAGGACACATTTCATACTACCTTTTCTAATTGGATCACTCCTATCTCCTAGCATAGTGATAATTGCCTGCCAAGTGTGCATAAATAATGTGATATCTATCTGGGAAGCAACCCCAAGTAATGAATAATACCTTATTTTGGAGCGGGCTCCACAGCCATCTGAAGGCTATATGATATCTACCCATGGTGTTTCCTTAAACACTCGAAGGTGTCTGTGACACCCACCCCCAAAGGGCAAGTCACCATAGTTTTGGGAGGGAGGCAAGTTAATGCCTGGTTTCCCAGCAAAAGTACAGTCCTGGAGCAATTTGTTTATAATTGTTGGGGACCCACCAAGTGAGACTTACATCAGGGCCACCTAGCCACTTGGTAAGCCTTACAGGTCCTGGTTCGGTTAAAATAATTGACTCTAGTCCTTGTTTTTGGAGAAAAACATCTATATTTATAGATATATAAAAAATTATCATGTTGAAGAATTATCTCTCTAGCCTTGTTTTGTTAAAAATTTGGTCTGGAATGTATCTGAGTTTTATCAAATGTTTTTGAGCATCTGTGGAAATAATCCTTTGGATTTTCTCCTTAGATGCAATAATATGAGATGTTACATTAAAGTTTCTAAATGTTGAATTTTTTTTTTTATGTTCTTGAAACAAACTCTGTTTAGTCCTGGTGTATTATTATTTCAGCATGCTGCAGGATTCTGATTACTAATATTTTATTGAGGATATTTTTATTGAGATTGGTAAGTGAATGTCGTCTGTAGTTTTCTTTCATGTGCAATCTTTGTTGGCCTTTGCTACGTTATGTTCATTTCATTTAATGAACATGGTCTGTATATAGTATTTGGAATTTATTAATTTTTCTTCATTGCCTGCTATATAATAAACTTTTCAAAATACTCACTAGGGATTTGGAAAGAATGTATAATTTTGTACATCGGATAGCTTGTTAATTGTGTGTGATTTAAATTCTGTACCATGTTTTCCTTCCTGCCTTTGAACCCTATCCCCTTTCTCTTAAGATAGCCAATGTCAACAGTTCTTTGTGTATTCTTCCAGAAAAGTTATTTATGTATTTAATATCATATACATATGAAGATCCTTTTAAATACATGAAAATTAAAATGTTTTATAACCTGTGCTATTTTAATTTAGTTTGGAGATATATTTAGCCACACTTGTAGATGTACCTCATTCTGAATAATTTCCTTTCTTATTTTTTTAAAGAATGTCTAACGTAGTTTTTCCCCATCCCATACAGTTAGATTTATTTTAGATATATTCTGCTCTCAACATCTAGTTTTCTTGCATAATGACCAGGGAATGTGTTTGTGTATAATATTTAGAGTTTATTGAGATTTTCTCATGGCCTGATACATAATAAAAATTTAAATGTTTCATAGTTTTTGTGTGTTGGCTTGTTTATTAGTTGATTGTGATTCAAATTCTCTAGAATGTTATAGATTTTGACTATTTGACCTGCCAAGTTTTGAGAGGTATGGTTCTCCCATTAGGATTGTGGTTTTGACAATTCTCCTTGTATTTCTAATTTTTTGGGTTTTATATATATTTTAATCACTTTTTTTTGGTATAAAATAGTTCTTGGCTCTTTTATCTTCTTTGTGTATTGTATTTTTAAATCAATATATACTACCTCACATTACATTAACAAACTAACAATTTCTGCATTAAAATCTATATTTTGACAAACCTTTTACATGCCATTTAGTTTACATTTGGCTGATATAGTTTTACTTACTTTTTTTTTTTAACATTTGCCTAGTTTTTCGGTCCAACCAGTGACAGTTTTCTTTAAGTATGTTTCATGGAAATAGCGCATAGGTGGATCTAACAGCTATAAGAAGTCCATAGGGTGTGTAGAGGAATTTTTTTGAGTCTCTTAGACAGAGATCTAAATCTTGGCCCCACATTTACCGGCCATGTGGCCACATACAAATTATTTAATTTCTCCTCATCTGTAAAATGGAACCATAGACTCATATTAGTTAGGACTCTGGATTGTAATAAAAGGGCAATTCAAATGAAGTTACAAAGGTAAACTTCTGTGGAATCTCTTAGGAAATAATAAAAACTAAAACATGAGGAAAGGTAGGGCTACCACTATGCTTCATTCACTTCTTTTCTAAAGCAGCCTCTGTTATTCCCAATCAGAGACCCTGTTTATTTTACTCATAGATTTCATCGCATGCCACATTTTCTTTGTTTATTGTCTGCCTTGACTGTTACAATGTAAGTTTTATGACTTCATTGGTCTTCTTCACATCTCTCTCTTGTGCCTCCCCAATGTGAGGCGCATAGTAGGTACTCAATTAAACACAGTTGTAGAAGGAAAGCAGATGAACTGGGTGAAAGATTGAGCGGGAGTGTTATGGGTTGAATTGTGTCTCCCCAAAAAGATGCGTTGAAGTCCTAACACCCAGGACCTCAGACGGTGACCTAATTTGGTAAAACGGGGTCTTTGTAGATGGAGTAAGTTAAAATGAGGTCATCAGGGTGAGCCCTGATCCAATATGACTGGTGTCCTTATGAAAATGGTAATTTGGACATGAACACAAACATACGTGATGAGACACAGGAGAATTCCAAACGAAGATGGGAGTTGTGCTGCCACAAGCCAAGCAGCATCTGGGGCTACCGGAGCTGGAGGAAGCAAGGCGAGACTCTCCCCCGGCAGGTGTCAGAGGGAGCCCGGCCCCACTGATAACCTTGACTGTGGCCTTCTAGCTTCCAGAGCGGTGAGACACTAGATCCCTGTTCTACCTAGTTGGTGGCACTTGGTCGCGGCAGACATAGGAAACAAGTACAGGGAGAGGGCCACTCAGTGGGCCTCAGGAGCCAGGCACACTCGACGTAACCCAGATGGTATATGGTTACACGGCTCCCCGACCCCACCAGCTGCTGGCCTGGGCTGCGACTGCGCCGAGACAGGTTCAGGAAATGCATGAATGAAGCTGCAGGTAACTGACACTGTGAACCCCGGGGGTGCGCCTGAAAAACACAGTGCTGACCACTGAGAACCGAGGCCGCCGTCGCGAAGAATGGGGCCTTTGGGGAAAAAGAAATCATTTCTGACTCTGCACAGAATTGGATGCTGAGTGTCTGAGAAGCCAGAATTGGGAAGGAAAACACTGGAAACGGAATGAGTCATCCATCACACACCACCCCTGTCTCAGAAGTAGAAATCATACAAGGAAAAGCTGGGCACTACACTGTTTCAGAGCAGCATTTGGAATGTCAGACGTAATTGTGGAATTGGGATCTTAAAGGTTATTAAATTAACAAATCGCAGGAGGAAAACTGAGGAGGAAAATGGCCCACATCCCTCCTCTGACCTTTAATTAGTCACGAAGAGAACATGCTTGAAAACTTCACGAGTCACTCGCACCGAGCTGGAACTTCTCAAGGCTCCCTGTGAACAGTGCTATTTGTGTGGAGGGGGCCTCGGTGACCGTCGGTTTAGAAAGCTGATTGGACTGATCACATGGATGGGATTGGAAGCCAAGTTAAAGAAATATGCACATGCATAAGTCATTCTAACGGCACTACTGGGAATTATGGACACAAGTTTCTATGCAATAAGCTTAGACTGCATCCAACATTTGACAACATTAGAAGTAGAATCATTAAACTCAAATGATTTTGCCTCCCTTTCAGCAAAAGCGACCCAGTCATCCCCAAGGACAACACAAAGGGTTTTCTTTTGGCTTTTGCTTCGGAATTCAGTGCTTCCCATTGGTTTCAAGTGAATGATTGGGGCCTTTTGGTAAAAGCACACTCACCCTATTTCCACTCATTTTAATTTAGCTGAGACTAAGAAACTTTTGGTGTTGTTCCCACTACCCTATCCCGATTTTGTTTCTTTTAGGTTGACATTTTTAAAATGCTATACCAGGGGGCAATGGTAAGATATGTACACATATAATACCTTAATAAAAAAATAAAATAAAATAAAATGCTATACAAAAAAAAGGCAGAGAGAAACTAAAAATGAGTTAAACATGATCATATTTATTTTAACCACTATATAATTTTTCATCTTGACTTTATGACTTAAATATTAGAAAAACATGAAGTACTTTTACAATCAGGAAGGGAGGGATGCTGGAAAAATAGGCTCGGAGCAATGGCTTCTTCTCTTCCTACTCAGCACAGAATTTCAATTGCTAATAAAGGGAGTTAGTGCAAAAGCTGAAAGAGGCTGAATTGGTGGGCCCATAGTCTGGTACATGGTCAGTCAACGCACACAGGGATGCAGCAGTTCAGTGAGTTTTTAAAGTCTTCAGACAGGTCCTTTCTTCAAGTTCAACCAAAGCTTCTTTATATTTAACTTCGTATATTATTCTGGGACAGATATATATTGAAGTATAAACTCCATCTTCATCAGTGATCTGTATAGTTGTCTCTTACTAGGTCCTGTGTCTTGATGACCCAGTATCTCTGTTATTCGGTCTTTGAGTCCTTCACTTAATATTCTCTTGAGCTTTTTATCCCCAGGTTGTTTGAAGAAGGTCATTGCCAGCCACAGAGGAAAACGAGGGATAACCTGTGCTCACATGCATGCAGAGCCTCTCTGATGCCTTTGTTATTCTAACATTGTCAAGCCTCTCGTTTCTGCACTCAGATTGGGTTGTTACTGAGCTATCCCTCCAATGGAGGGACTGTATTGCACCAAATATGCAATTGACAAGATGATTGACAAGTTGATGGCTATGCTCTTGATGGCTGGCCTGCTGGACTATTTGCTGCAGAGCTGGCTGGTCCCACCGAGTGGCTGGAGGTCAAGGACACGCAGGAAGATTCACTCCCCAGGGAGGGAGTACTAATTCACATCCACCCTCAGCAGTCCCACTGTGATTAACTTGGGGACCCCAACCCAGAGTGACTCTAATGTCTATATCTGCCCAACGTCTTGATTAGAAAGTTACTCTAATCAAAGAGCTTCTTAGATGAAAAGCCTTCTTGTACCACAGTTGGCAGGCATAGCTATTGCTTTTGAAAGTCAATAACCTTGCCCCTTCTTACTCCTGCTCAGACCCATACCTTCCTTTTTTCTTTTTAAGCTATTTGGGACATTTAAAAATAAGTCCAACTCTGAGCTGCAGCAATGACATTGATACCATCTTCCCTCTGTCCTTGGCACAGGAACTCAGCACTGTTCTGCTATTTCTGGGCTGAAATCCTTCTCCTACCCAGATCTGATGTGCATACTGGTTCTCTAGCATGTCTGCACTCATACCCATCAATTAGTATGGCGGGGTGCCCACTTAAACAAGGTGCAGAGCCAATTTCAACAAGGCAAGGTGCCAGTCCCCTCCTGGCTCAGACAGGGACTGAAGCAGAGACGCAGCATATCCACGAAGATCCTTCCCGGTGGGCGGTGTGGCCCAAGTAGGACCTCGTGTTTCACTCCAGGGAACCGTCGCCGTGGAAATCTTTAATCACCATACACTGCGTTCACTGTATGCTTTTACTTATTAGGAAAGAAATGAGCATGATGGGATTCTGGGGGTCCAGGATTCTTCTTTTAAAGTGAAAAGTTCTCTTGTACAAGCAAGAGATACAAATGGGGGGGAGGGGGGAGGAGAGGAGGTGTTGTGAAGCATGGAAGGGCCCTCCTTCCTCCCCAAAGTTGAGAACTGCCCTGACCTGTCATCAGGGAAGGCAGGGGAGGGTGGGGGTGAGGGGGAGAGATCAACCAAAGGACTTATATGCATGCATATAAGCCTAACCAATGGACACAGACAACAGGGGGGTGAGCTCATGAATGGGGGGTGGGGGGTAATGAGGGAATAAGGACACACATGTAATACCTTAATCAATAAAGAAATTTAAAAAATAAAATAAAATAAAATAATTTAAAAAAAGCCTGGTCACAGACAGGCAGGACCTAGAAAAGGCGGCTCTGAGAAGTGAGAAACGTTATAGAAAAGTACCATAGAGTTGCCCTTTCCCAAGAAGTTGCCCCTCCAGCTCATGGATAAAGGCCTCAAATGGATTAAAAGGCGAAAGGAATGGAAGGTGGACCCTAGGAGTGCGATGAGGAAGAGAACCTCTCATTAGTTTCAATCACGTGTGAGTGGGAAAGAGCTGCTGTCTGTCCCCTCCCCGCGCTGTGCTAATGACACCACATGGGTAGCCTGGACTTGACATGGTGGGCACACTCACACCGTGAGAACCAGCAAGTTCTACAAATCTGGGCTTTCATTTCTTTCTTTCCAGGGAGCTGGTGGTTAAAAGTTATCAGCACACCACTGCCTGAAATCCACAGAAGCCACGCTTCCGTGCTCTGGAATAAAGTGGGCAGCATCCTTCAACCCCCTTATGCATAAGCTGCTGCATCTTCCCGAAGCTGACGTCTCCTTCGGATTCCTGAGTCTCAGAAAGGTTGGGAAAGGCTGTGGGAAAGGCCCTGTCAGTTGTTTCTCTCTCCAGAGGACGGAGGCACAAGTGTGACATGGGAGTGGGATGTCGGGGCAGAGGGACCCCAAACTGTCCTAAGAACTTCCGCCCTCTGAGCCTGAGGGGGTGTCCCTGGACCACACTGTGCACCTAGCTCCGCTCTCAGAGCCATTCTTCCCCAGGAGGCTCCTCAATCCCCCGTGTTCACGCACTGCCGCCACCAGTCCTGAAGTCCTGCTTCGCCTCAAAACTCCTGGGACTAGAGGTGACGCGAAGGCCGGGCAATAGTGGCATCAATGGCAACGGATGAGAAAACACACACACACAAAACAGGACAGATATGAGCAGGAGGAAATGACAGTGCTTTAGATCTCACTAGTTACAGGTGATGAAAGTGAAGATGGCGTCAAAGAGGACTGTGTTAAAATTCCTTGACCCCACTGGGTTCAATACTAGGAACCATCAGCATTGCAAAGAAAAATGAAGTCTGGGAGGAACTCATACCTGAGAGCACAAGGTTTCATTTTGCAATCCTAAGAACAATAAAGTACGGAGGTATAATATCGGCTTGAAACACCTCCCAAAGATGGAAAGCCTTCTCAGGAAACAAGTTAACAGTATAGCAGGAGTTAAAATGTCCATTTGACTTGATAGTGTTTCTTTTGCACCATACTTGACCCCTCTAGGGCATCAGACGGTTAGATGGTGCTGGTTTGGCCTCTTTGAAATATTCTCCTGACGTAGCTTCTGTGTCAGTCAGGGTGAGAGAGAGAAAGAGAGATTTATTTTAAGGAATTGGCTCACAGGATGGTGGGGGCTGGCACGTCTGAAATTTCTAGGACAGGCCGCAGGCTGGAAACTCAGGCAGGATTTCTCTGTTACAGTCTGAGCAGAATTCCTTCTTCAGGAAACCTCAGGCTTTGCTCTGAGGGCTGTCGGCCGATTGAATGAGGCCCGCCCATATTATCAGGGTGATCGCCTTTACTTCAAATCAACTGATTGTAGATGTTCACTGATTATTCTTTTCCATACCCCTCAGTCTTTTTTTTTTTTTTTTCTTCCAGAAAAACAGCACGTCCATTTAAAAGGGTCAATAGTGTACTTTCAGTGCCCGCTCCCGCGGTCTGGTTTTTAGCATGTTTTCCAGGAGAAGGTAGTAAGTGCAACCCAACCATGATGACAGCCCTTCTAAGAAACCCTGGCTCCTCTGTTTGAGAATTTAAAAGTAAAAATTGCAAACTAGTTCAATCTCAATATATACGTATATAAAAGATGCATATTGAGATGCACAAAAAGTAATTTAAAGGCCTCTTATCTAAGCTAAGCTGGCTATTTATTTGGATCTACTCATATACCAAATCAATTCTAATATCCTAGGTAGTTTATCAATTTTGCATGGATCCCCTGCCCCGCCTCTTTTTCTTTCATCAGTTGCCTCATTATGGCTGGAGTGCTTAATGATTAACTTTCCCATTGTTTTCAAATAGATTTCAAGCTTAAGTACCTAACGTTCGTTTTCCTTGGCCTTACTTGGAGTAGGTAGGTTGTAGGTCTTTACTTAATTTGTTTTCATGCTTTTTTTTTCTCTCATTAAAAAAAGTGCTTTCCCTTTCAAATATGCTAAAAACAAAAGTCATTCTGAATATATTATGCATGGCTTTTAAGATTTTATGTTCAACCCAGAATTGATTTTAAAACAAATGAAGTTGCTATAATGCTAATATCTTAGAGGAAAAAAAAAGCATACATATTTATTCAATTAGGGTGAATATCTTCCCATTTTATTATTTTTAAAATAAATGTAACAAATTTTAAAATGCACACTTTAAAATGTTCTGCACTGCCATAAAGTCTTTTCTCCTCTAAAGGGTCACAATACAGACCTCTTTCGCTTGTCCATATAACATCACCCCCTTACACTTGATATGGTTCTCTGGTATCAGATAATTTAGTGCCCCAAATGTCCAATAAACATGGTAGTTTGAAAAAACAATGCAACAGAGAGAAATCTGGAGTTCATTCTCAGGAGCGGTGCTGTCCCATAGAACGTTCTGCCATGATGGACAAGGGCCACCTCTGTGCTGTCCGACACTGTTGCCATCAGCCCTGGGTGACCACTGAGCATTTACAAAGTGGCTAGTGTGACTGAGGAGCTGAATGTTAAATGTTATTGAATCTTAATGAATTCAAGTTTAAATAGCCACACACAGCTAGTAGCGACTGCATTGAAAACTCCACAGCCCTAGAGTTCCAGTTGGTTGAATTATATTCAGATAAAAGTATTCATGGATATTTGCCACTCAGTAATGTTCCTTCTGCCTTCATAAAACCAATGTTGGGACTTGCCTAATTTCCCAAAAAGAGTAAATTAGCTGTTTTCATTACCTCTTTACTTCCAGTTCTTCCCTGGCAGATGGTAGGAAATGAGAGTTCTGTCTCTTTCCCCTGAGAACACGTTGGCATTTTGCTTCATCCCAGCAATTGTTTAGCTGAGCCCCAGTGGCTCGCCTGATGAGCCTCATACTGATTAATAAATGAAGTCCTTCGTTTTTCTACTGATAGGAGTACAATGAGCCAATAATAAAACTTTTATTTTTATTTATGTCAAAGAGTATTTACTAGTAATTTACTAACAACTATTGGGCCTTACTTTTGTGCTGATAATTATATTCCCGTCCCCACCTGTACTACTTAGGGTGCTAACAGGAAAGAGAAGGCACAAGTTGTAAGGAAGGGGAGTTTTAAGAAAGGACACTCTTGCAAAAGTATGGGCTGTGTTACAGGAAACCTGTACAGCGTGGAGCAGTTTCCCAGGGCTGGCACCAGAGGGGGGCTCCGAGACCAGGTGGGACAAGGGGAGGAGCCACTAGACTAGAGAGTTGCTGTGGGAGAAGATTGCTTGATCGGAGCTGTATTCTTCGTTAAAGGGACACAGGACACAGCCGACACTGACAACCTCGCTCTCACCTCGTCCTCAGATCGCTTGGTGCATCCCATTGGTTAAACAACTGGAAGCTGGACAACTGGGGAACCTATAGATACCGGGGCTCAGGGCAGCTTCCGGAGCTCAGAGAGGTGGAGAAACAGGGGTAGGAGATCTGGAAAGGCCACGGAAATAGCCCATTACCCCTTCCTAGCTTGGAACCAATTGGGAGGGGCACAGGTGCTTCTAAATCAACCCCAAGAGACCTTAGATGAATATAAAAACATCTGCTTTATTACTCATGAAAGCAGGACTGAATGACAAAGCTTAGACATGTGTATTAGACCCAGTGTATGCATCTCCCCAGATTCCCTTGACCCCACCTGCTCTCCGTGGAGAGCTCTGCCCATTGCATCTGTCACCTAAGGTTAACCAGCACCAATTTTTGACACCACTAGTTATCCTAACGTCCCCCAGGTTAAGAGCTGGTTCTGGAATGACTCAACACGCCTACTACTACAAGAGCTACCACCCAGGCGCGGAGGCTCTGGATCCTCTCACCTACTTCTGGACTCAAAGGAAGTCTCATGCAGCAGATCATGGAGCATGGCTTCCCCAGCAGATGCCTAGGAGGAAGGGGGGTGGGGGGGGGGGCGTGGCTAGGTGACACAAATCAGAAGTATAGGGGTTGCTAACTCATGTGGCAAACTTTAACAGTGAAAATAAGAGAAGCAAGGGGTGAGGAACCAGCAGATAAATTCTTCTTTCTTCTTCTCAGTCTATTCTAAAGTGGTTTTTCCAAACATTCTATTTGGAGACATTAAATGTTCAAACAAATGGCTGTGTTTTCTTGTGAAACTCTGGCAACTCGGTAATGCACCATCTCGTATTTCCTATGCCCCTTTTCCTGCCGATGGACTGTATTTCAGTTTTAAAAGTTCCAGTGGGCATTTCGAAGTTTCAGGCTCACTGATTCTTTCCTTGGCTGTGTTCAGTCTATCGCTAAGCTTATGAAAGGCATTTTTCATATCTGTTACAGTGTTTTTAATGTACATCATTAACTTTTGATTCTTTCTTAGAATTCCTATCGCCCGGCTTACATTATCCATCTGTTCTTGAAAGATGTCTACTCTTTCCAATAGATCCCTTAGCAAGTTAATCATATTTGTTTTAAAGTCTTGGTCAGATCATTCCAATGACTCTGCCATATCTGAATGTGGACCTGCCATATCTGAGTGTACATTTTTGTTGAAAGGAGGACATGATGTACTGAATAAAAAGAACTGAAATAAATAGGCTTTGAATATAAAGTTTTATGTTTATCTGGCTGGGAGTTAAGATAGGTTTACTTTTGTTGTAGCTATAGGTGTCAGAGGTTAAAATTTTCTCTGGTGGTCTTCTTTCTTTCTTCCTTTCTTTTTTTTTTACCTCTGTTTCTGTTGGGTTCCCTGGAGACTTCTTAAATGAAGTCTGAAATGTGCAGTTATTTCAGTTATAATCCTCTGTTCTTACACAGGAGCCCTACAGGATATGTATTATGCAGGACATGTTGGTAAGATGCGGGAAAGGGAGAAGCCTTCTATAATTCTACTAGAGGCCCGTTGCACGAAGAGATTCGTGCAATAGGCCTTCCTTCTCTTGGCTTCCAGCACTGGTTTTCCTCTGGCACCTGGGACCCAGGCCTTCACTCTGGCCAGAGTCTGCCTTCTTCATCTTCACTGCAGACTCTGGAGTCTGCAGTCTTGTCTTGGCTGTGGCACTCTGCTCCTGTAGATCCCTTTGCCCCCTGCCCTCCCTCTCATAGCAGGCGTCCTGACCTGCCTGTCCTCTCCGTGCCTGGAGCAGCTGGGCAGCCGCCATCTTTGGCCTTTTAATTTGCATACTCACTCTGATTGGCTGTGGGTGTAGTGGAGGTATGGTCAATTTATATGTTTGTCTATTATTAGGTAAGATGATTAGGTCTTAGTATGTTAGTGAGCCCAGGCCCCTGGCTGTGACCTTCACAAGTGCTTCTCAGTGTTTTTTCTCCCTCTTAGATGAGACAGGAAGGCTAGAGGTGGCTGCAGTTGGGTGTTTCCCCTCCACTGGGTATAGCCCATGTTGGTTAGGCTTTTGTAAAATAGTTTCCTTGAGGGCAGGCCTTCTCAAGAACAGAGACCTCTCATATTTTTCAAAATGGCTACTTTTGCCTGCCCCCTGCCCGGAACACAAGGGGCTTTTTCTCCCCTTTTTACTGTGGGAACCTGTAGGCCTCCTGGTGGTAAAACTCACAAAAGGGTGGAGGCCTCCTGGACTGGGGCCCCTGGCTGAGCATCCAGTGTAGGTTTTCCAACCCCAGCACTGGTTCCCAAAGAGGTTTCTGCTCTGGTAGGTTCTGGTTCTCTACATCCACCTGTCTGCCTTTCCAACTTCGGGGCAGAGGTTTGCCCTGTGACCTCAATGCTCTGATGGATCTAAGAACACTTGTTTTTTTACTTTGCTTAGCTCTTTCTTGTTTTGTGGATAGGTGTGATGACTTCCAAGTTCCCTAAAGCCAGACTGGAAACCAGAGGTCAGTGCTTTCTGTTGCTTGTCATTTATAAACAATAGTGGTATGTTAACAGAGTTTAATAAAAGTTTTGACTCCATATTTTAATAATGAGGCTGCCTGGCATGCCTCACAGTATTATAAAATTCTTGTTGTGAGTTTTAAAAATATATGCAGATGATGAAAAACAGAAAATGGAGCTAGTAAAGCATAAAAGGTTTGGTGTGTGGGCCATGAACTCTTGTGCTGAGCCAGAGTAAGACTTGATCCAAGTTTAATAGCCCCTATAATATATAGTATATGACCTTCCCACCTATGTTCCAAGGATATCATTTGGTTCCCACACCTCCCCTGAATCTGAAATCTTACCTACTATCTATCGTTACATTCAGAACCTAAGAGACAACAAAAAATGCTGCAGCCACAGACAGTGTTAAGTATTGTACTGAGATTTCAACTGTGTCCTTAATTCCTCTCCTACATCAGTGAAACATCAAGAAATCCTTCCTGTCTTTCCCTCAGAACAGAGGAAAGAGCTAGCCTAAGAAATCTGCCCTTTTGCTTTCCGCTTGGCCCTCACCTGGCCCCTTTGAATCCTTTAGATCTGAAGGCCCCTCCTAAGCAGAAGGCAATCCAAGTCTTAACCAAGAAAGAATATAGAAACTACATGTCCCTCTAACGGTCCCTCTTCTCATCCTTGACAAGTGAGAGGGAAAGCTTAATCCTCCAGGAGGCTATGGAATCAGTGTATTCCATGCATCAGAATCTATGGGACTACCTGTTAAAATTGCACATGCCTGGGCTCTTGTCTCAATTTACCAAACCAGAATTTCAGCATGGATAATACATGCCCCTTATTTTCCTATGCATATCAAAGTTTGAGAGCATTAGGTTAGAGAGGCATGGGGTGCAGGAGGGCAGACATGAAGAGCAGTAGTAGCCATTAAGAACTGAACGCAGCTTTGTACCCATTTTTATGTCAAGTTCATCAGGTAAGGATGACTAGCCCATGGTCCCACTTGTAGTCTTTTAGAGCTTGAAGATCATCCTTTGAGCAACCATGAAAA
The DNA here is from genome assembly GCF_027574615.1 of Eptesicus fuscus. Classification (NCBI taxonomy): domain Eukaryota; kingdom Metazoa; phylum Chordata; class Mammalia; order Chiroptera; family Vespertilionidae; genus Eptesicus; species Eptesicus fuscus. The sequence goes on along the minus strand of NC_072478.1, from coordinate 55,485,307 downwards.
AAAAAAAATTCCTTCACAAACTGTAACCATAAGGTAATTTTATATAATCTGAAGTATTACAAATGAGATTTTTAATACAAGACAAATGACTAATATGTATATTTATCTGTTTTCAATAGTAATTATAGTAGTGTTAGGTAACAATTAGAGAATATTTAACTGCTTCAGACATCGTGCTTGCTTCAGACATCGTGATAAATGGTTTTCATTGATTCATTTAATTCTTACAGAAGTTATGTGAGATATGTAAAATGATTATTTCCATGTCACATACAATAAAACCAAGGCCTCAAGAAATGAGGTAGCTTTTGCAAATCATATCACTTATTAGTGGCAGAGGTAGAACACAGCCCAGGACTGCCTGCCCCAGCTTATAACCACGCAGTAAAGTCAATTAAATAATAACAGATTAAAAAATATTAGAGTCCTTTGTGATATTGGTCAGTTCTGACCCTTGCCTTTGCTGTTTGGCTCCCTGACATGATAAATCTTGGATACTTAATTTTGAGTGTGTAATGGTTGAATGTACCTATGTTTAATTAAAGTGAAGTACATTTAATTGTGCTGGCAAATTTTCAATGCTTGGCTATCCTCTGAGCTGGCAAAATCTTCTAAATTCTTAAGTTAACCCTCATACCTCCAGAAATGTTGCTTAACAAAATGGAAGTTTACTTGGATAGTGAGAGCCTACCCAGTTTTTTAATATTAGGATTTTCCTTGAGAACCAAGCCTTCTCTGGTGTCACAGGGCTCTTCAGGGAAAAGCCATTCCGGGGTACATGGGATTTAGTGATGTAGCAGTTCTCGGATTATCTGATGAAGATCCTTCCTGTTCAGTCAAGAGTGGGTAGCAGTATTAATTAGGGGGCTTAGGACAAGGACATGTGAATATCAGCCTCAGAGAATTTAAAGCAGTATTTTCCACACAAAATGCTAAACCTTTAAGGCTTCATTTGCAAATAAAAGGCCGCAAATTTCCAGCATTTGCTAATGGTCATTTCTCTGGGCACAATAATCACACACCCTGCTAATGACCACGTGGCTGTCAATATCACTTTAAAGTTCTGAGGCCTATGCATGGGAGGAGAAAGAGGAGAAAGAGGATGGTCAACAGGCAATCCAGCTTTCATGTGAATAGTCCCTGGAGGGTTTTCATTACCCTTTCAGTCTCATAGTTGACCTTTTCCCTTCTCAAGGTCGGCTCTGTCTGGACAGTTCCTGGCTTCAACTTCCTGTGGCTGATGCACCCCCATCATAGGCTTGTGACTATGACCTCACTCAGTGCCCTGCCACCTGAGTCAAGAGATGCCCCGCTTTTCGCTTTTCTGCCGTATCTGTGACCTTTCTCTAGGTTAGAAGGTCTCTCCTGCGGCAGCCAGGTTGGCCTTGTTACGGTGATTGCACTGCGGAAAGCTGCTTCCCCCTTGTTAGGAGTGACATCACTGTACATTAAAGACATCATATCTCCTTTCATATTAAAATGCCTGTCAGCTCTCCTGCTCAAAGGTTGTAAATCTGCCAGAGCAGCCTGAGCTGGGGGAGTTTTCATTAGGAAAATATGAAGATAAGCATTCTGTTGGACTGTCAATCGGAAAGAGGTAGGCTTCTGGAAATGACATTACTTTAAAAGATAAATATACTTTTTTCTTAACTGAAGATTATATAAGCCAATTTTGAAAAGATAGCTCCCTCTTGTTTGTTTAAGTTTTTAAAATTCAGGCTTAAAACGTGGGCTGGCATAGCTCAGATAGGAAAGCCAGCCGGAGGACAGTTTACTAATGCATGCACTTCACACTTGCTCTTGTAGTAAATCATTAGACATTTTCAATGATTAGCCCTTCCTTTTTAGTTGTTCATTCTGAAAAGTGGTAAAAGAATGCTTAACCCACAATTCACCTGTAATTGATAAATGAAGTCGCCTTTGTGTTTTGTGTTGGATGTAAGCTTTTTCTTGTTAGTAGAATTTGTTTGACTGCCTGTTTCATTCATGCATGTGGGGAGTTTGAAGGGTCTTATTCATGTAGTTCACTCTTGGCCCGATACAAAAGGAAGGCTAGTCAGTAGGCAAGTGGACCTGTCTCCTGCACCTACAAATACATGCACGACCTCCCCAATCTGGCCCGGAAGCCAGCATTTCATAAGAAGAGATTTACCTCTGTAAGCTGTTAAGGAACTCTACCATATGAAAATGTGCATGGGCAACATCACATATTGGATCTGCTGTTATTACCTTACCGGAAATGTGTTTATAAGGTCTTTGTCATGATGACATTACGTTGAAAAACTGGGAAAGAGGCTGAGAGCCCATGAGTTATCCTGGGGAACAGTCAGAGGGCAGAAGTGCAGAGCCCAGAGCCCAGGCGGCGCTAGCTGGGGCCACCGTGGTGAGAATTCACGTGATGTCAGAAGATGGCCTATGAGACTAGGAAGAGGAGCTCCTTGACACGGGAACTTTGGGAGGACATAAAAGACAACCAACTCCTTCAAAGAGCATCCTTACTGGCCAGTATTCACTATCCACATGGGAAGCTGACGGCACCATCCAGAACCTACTTTCCTCTACCAGGAGGCAAGGCGTATCCCTTCCTCACGCCCCTTCTCTATAGACACTTTGCTCCTAGTGTGTCTTCCAGTGGGTTTTCTTGTTCTGTGCCACCGTATCTGACTTGCCATGGCCCTCTCAGGCTGAGGGATGGGGGAGCTATGGTGGTATACCTCATGATTGCCACAGTCATAATGCTCCAGCAAATCCCTCAGATGAACATATTCAGCTTTAGTATCGGCACTGGTCTTGCATATGTTCAAAGGAGGAAAATGAGCCCTGCCCCAGTTTTGTTCAGCAGCTCTTCCCAGGCAAAAAAGTGCTCTCTCTCTAATGTAGCACTCTGTGAAGTCCATGGCCTCACACTTTGTCAAGTATTACCACCAAGTTAGCTGAGTGTGCTCTTGGGCCAATGGAAAGTTGCCAGTGGTTTAGGAATGAAGAAACTTCAAAGATGGACAAGGGCCATGCATAGCACTTAGCCAAGGCTTCCTCTGCTCCAGCTAGTGGAAACGAATAACATATTACTTTTTAAAACACATATGTTTACCCCAAGAATACAAAAGTCATATTCTTTTACATTTTAAAAGCAATCAATTTTCTGTATGACTAAAGTTCCGCCAGAATCTCTTTTTCTCTTGATTTTGAATTTTTATAAGTGTACTATTTAATTTTGCTCAGAATAAATTATTTGAGTGGGGGGGAGTTGGGATCCATAAGACTCTTGTTTTCCTTCATGTGTAATTAGGGGGTAACTTATGCACTGAACGGGTTGGTGTGTTCTTTGTGTAGAGAGAAGAGTGAAAAGTAAGCTTCAGTGAAGGTTCTGAGATCTTTGTTGCCCCTGAATAGGAATGGAGGCAAAAATCCGATTGGGACAGCAGGCCCAGGCACTTAATAATCATCGGTGAAGCTATGTTTATTAATTAGTTGTGTGATTAGTGTTGGGGGGAAAAGGTTCAAGAAGTGCTGAGATTCTGATTTAGAACCCACATTTAGGAATTTGTTTTCTTTCATACTTTATTTAACATTTATTCAAGCTGTGATCCCAGGGGCTGTTATCCTGGGACCAGCTGAGGATTTATCCACCTAGCCATTTATTTATCCTTTGATATTTAGGAGCACCTTTTCTTTGTCAGGCACTGAACAAATACACAAGACTTTATTTAAAAGGGAACAACTTGTCATCTACACTAATAAAAGAGTAAGATGCAAATTGACCGTACCTTTGCGAAGCCCACCAGCCAATCAGGAGTGAGTATGCAAATTAACCCAACAAAGATGGTGGGTTAATTTGCATACACAGGCGCTGAGCGGGATGCTTGCATCGTTGCCATGGCGATGATGCAGGCATTCCACACCACCCCAGCCACTCTGGGCCTCTGGGCAGCATGGGAAGGTGAAAAGGTGACTTGGGGCCGGAGCGAAAAGGCAGCTCTGGCTGGAGCGAAGGCGGTGCCGGCAGCCAGGGGAAGGAAGGCCCATTCTTGCACGAATCTAGTTTGGACATAATGTTAGGATAGACCTTAATCTAGCAAATGCTTACACCTACTACTCAGTCCTCTCCCCCACCTCCTCCCTCGAGTGTGATCAGAGTCAATCTAGGAATGGTAACATCTATCCTGGTTCTTGACTTAGATGGAGGTTGTGTTTGTCCTTCCCACATTTTGTGTCCTCTGCAACCTGTTTGTTTCAACTCTTTAGCATACGTCAGAAGGCCTCGATTCTCTTTCTAATAAAAGCAGTTAGGATTCTTCTCATTTGAGTTGGTAGAGAGCACTCTCAAGGTAAAAGGGTATTATTCTTTTTTCTAGTTAGAATTTATGGAGATTACTGTCAGTTCCCCCAATTCTTTTTAGGACAGTTATAAAAAGAAGACAATGGTGTGGTTTTTTTTGTTTGCTTGCTTTGTTTTGTTTAATGTATTTTTATTGATTTCAGAGTGAAAGGGAGAAGGAGAGAGAGATTGAAACATCAGTAATGAGAGAAAATCATTGATCAGCTGCCCCCTGCATGCCCCACACTGGGGATCGAGCCCACAGCCCTGGCATGTGGCCTGCTCAGGAATTGAACCGTGACCTCCTGGCTCATAGGCTGATGCTCAACCACTGAGCCACTCTGGCTGGGCCAGAGTTGTGTTTTGAGACAGCTGATCACTCTCCCTGTATGGTGACCTTCTGGAAGTTTGTCCAGACATTGGTGCGGACTTTGTTACAGCAAAGACAACTATAGCCTTTGCTCCTAGGAGTTTTAGGTAACAACAGATGTGCTTCTTACTGCAATGACTTCGATGACTGCAGAGACATCCATCTTTCCTGGAATTAAAGAGAAAAATAGCCAACTACTTAAGAAAAACAAAATTGAGATAAAAGAGCTTATGCTAACATATTGGTGATTTTCAGCTTCATTATGTTTATTAATCCAGAATTTGGAAAAAACGCTTCTAATGCTAAAAGTTACAGAGAAGTAGCATTTGGTATTACTTTTTTGCATTCTCCCTAGATGAAGGCCTAAGATTCTGCAGTTGTTCTTGAACCTGACCCTGATGGTATATAATATGCTTCATTTTAACTGCACTACAGTGCTTGCAACAGTAACCTTTACACCAAAAAAAAAAAAAAAAAGCATATGGATTTGATAAGCCACCCTAGAAAATCAAGGACATCTGTTTTGTTTTGTTGTTTTCTTTTTTCTTTGCTGTAAACATTTTTTGGAAATGTTTAAAGCACTGGTCCAATTCATTAATATTTTGGAATGAATTTAGTTATGCTATGTCATAATAGAAACGGATTGTGGGGTTTTTGTAGTTTAAAAAAATCAAAATTTTCACATTATCCGTTAAAACCACATTAGGAACATTTTGAAAATTGAATTTATTTTATATAAATGTGGTAGCAGGTATTCTAGCAGAGAAAACCCTTGAAAGATGTAGAAATGCATTTTTAAGAGTTAAAAGAACCACATGTCATTTGCTGGCATCTAAAGTATTCCTGAGTTTTGTATACTGTACTGTCTTGACTTGAACTGGCCATACAGTTTTAATTAGTTTCACTGCGGCAGAATTAGCTCCAGTGCAAGACGAACAGCAGGCCGTGTTCCGCATATTTCCAACGTAAACCATAATTCATAAAGGCCAACGCAACTCTTTTCTTTGCAGCTGGGTAACCATTTATGTTTGAGGTGAAGAAGTTAATATGGAAATTTTGTGAGCTAGGAAAGAGGACGAATGCTATCACTCTAATTTATGACCTTTCATATAAGGCCAAATGTAAAGGCAACTCCAATTGTTTTATATCTCAGGGCCAGCACATTGCAGATGTATGAAATTTGGAGTGTTGGACATAAACTTTTATTACCAAATTATAAATAATTTCTCCCACTTATAATGTTCACCTTTCAAGTTCATCTTGATTAAAATACAAGGGCAGCGTCACACCGATTCCACTGAGTTTTACAGCTGAGAGAGGTTTTCTGGAGTTCACGGTGGCGCATAAAGCATCCTGGCGTTTGAAAGGCTCTGCTCAGAGGAGCTCAGACTTGGGGCCTATCGCTTTTGAAATTCAAAGTCATACCAAAATGGAGTCTGAGCATTATTTAAGCATCTCAAACATGATATCTGAAACCAAGTGCCCATGAGGTAGAATATGTCCCATCTTGTGTCAAAAATAAAAGGCACACCGACTTTCCTGAGAAATTTGTCCATCAGTCCATGAGCTCATTTTACTCCTCAGAAGATATTACAGCATGATATTAAATAATATAGACATCGGCCCTGGGCTCACAGAGTACACATGAGGGAGGAAACACACACACACACACACACACACACACACACACACACACACACACAGAGTTATTTAATAGTGGCATTCACAAGTGGCATAAAGGAGAAGTACATGTCATGAACAAGAGGAACAATATTTAATCTGAGGGATTATCAAAGGTCTTCTCTAACGCTCAGCCTGTGTGGCTCAGTGGTTGAGCATCGACCTATGAGCCAGGAGATCACAGTGCTATTCCTGGTCAGGGCACATGCGGGTGTGCAGGAGGCAGCTGATCAATAATTCTCTCACCATTGATGTTTCTAACTCTCTCTCCCTCTCCCTTCCTCTCTGAAATCAATAAAAACATATGTTTTTTTAAAAAAGGTCTTCTCTAAGGCATCTATGTTTGGGATAAGACCTAAAGTACAATTAGGAGTTTGCCTGGTTGAAGAGAAAGGGCTTGAGCTCCAACTGATGAGACCAGTTTCAAGGCTCCCACAGTCACCCAGAAGGTGATGAGGTTTGAACTGGATCAGGAGGAAGAAGAATGGAAGTGACAGTTTTAATGCCCAGGAGTACAAGAGAGAAGGCATTGGGCCCATTTGGGGTAGAGAGTTGTAACTGAGACCCTGCCCATAAGTGTGTTGATTGAGAGGCTACACTGTAAAAAAGAGAGAGGGGGGGGAGATATTCAATAACTATAGGGCATCTTTCACATCCCAGGATAAAAGGGAGATAATAGTAGTCCAAAACTAGGGTGTGACAGATTAGATGTTTTTATTGTCCAGTCTGAAGGTCCAGGAAAGGCCCAAGTGCACGCTAGCACTTCACCAATAATGCATTGCTTGAAGAAGAACAACCAGCATTCTTAGGATTATAACACTGATTTGGGTATTCAAATCTGTTTTGGAGACTATTGGCCAATCCAGTTCCATGTTTGTATATATCATTAGCAGCATAAACACAATACAATCACCCACATGTCCACAAGGTTGTTGGGTGTTTTAAAAATAAGCTAGACATGATACTTTTTGTTATGAACATGAAACACTAAAGGACATTAAAAAAAAAAAAGGAATAGGACTCTAGAAGTTTGAAACTACTAATGAAATGGCAAGAGTTCACCTTAGTATTTTTATACTAGTACTAGATGCCTGGTGCATGAAATTTGTGCACGGTAGTGGGGAGGGGGTTACTTCAGTCTGGCCTGAACCCTCTTGCAGTCCAGGACCCTTCGGGGGATGTCCGACTGCCAATTTAGGCCCAATCTTGCCTGTCTGCCTGCTCACCCCTAACTGCCTCTGCCTGCATGCTTGATTGCCCCTAACCATTCGCCTGCCTGCCTCATCTCCCCTAACCACTCACCTACCCTGCCTGATCACCCCTAACTGCCTCTGCCTGTCTGCCTGATCATCCCTAACCACTCTGCCTGCCTGCCAAATACCCCTAACTACTTGCCTGCCTGCCTGATCGCCCCTAACCACCTCTGCCTTGGCCCCCCACCACCGCAACTTCATCCAGAACGATGTCCAGAAGGTCGTTCGGCTGTCTGGTCTAATTAGCATATTACGATTTTATTATTATAGATTTGCCTATTTTAAGAATATGCAATATGTTCAAGAGAATGAGAAGACAAGCCATAGACTGGGAGAAAATATTTGCAAAAGGCATATCTGATAAAGAACTATTATCTAAAATATGCAACAAACTCTTAAAACTCGATAAAAAAATCAAACAATCTTAATAAATGGCAAAAAATCAGAAAAGATACCTTACCAAAGAAGATATACAGATAGCAAATAAGCATATAAAAAAATACTCTAGCCAGACTAGTGTGGCTGAATGATTGAGCATTGACCCATGAACCAAGAAGTCCCCGGTTTGATTCCCAGTAGGGGGCATGCAGGAGGCAGCGGATCAATTTCTCTTTCACTGATGTTTCTCTCTATTCCTCTCCCTTCCTCTCTCTCTAAAATCAATAAAAACCTATTTAAAATTATTTAGAAAAATACCCCACATCATATGTCATTAGGGAAATGCAAATTAAAACTGCAGTGGGATTCCACTACATACCTACTGAATGGCCAAAATCCAAACACTGGCAATACCAAATGCTGGTGACATTGTGAAGCAACAGGAACCCTCATACATGACTGGAGGGGATACAAAATGGTACAGCTGCTTTGGAAGACAGTTTGGCAGTTTCCTACAAAACTGAATATTCTCTCATTATAAAATTCAGCAATTGACTCCCTGGTTTTTATCCAAAGAGTTGAAAACTCAACTCATTTACCATGAGTTGAAAACTTATGTCCCCACAAAAACCTGCATACAGATGTTTATAGCAGGTTATTCATAATTGCCAAAACTTGGAAGTAGCTGAGATGTCCTTTAGTAAGTAAATGGATAAGTAAACTATGGGACATCAACAATGGACTACTATCCAGCATTAAAGAGAAATGAGTTTTAAAGCCATGAAAAATCATGGAGGAAATTCAAATGCATATTACTAAGTGAAAGAAGCCAATCTGAAAAGGCTACATATTGTAGGATTCCAACTTTATGATATTCTGGAAAAGGCAAAACCATGGAGACAGTAAAAAGATCAGTGGTTGCCAGGGATTAGTGGGGACAGAGGGATGAATAGGCAGAGCGCAGAGGATTTTTAGGGCAGTGAAAATACTCTGTATGATACTATCATAATGGGCACATGTCTTTATATGTTTGTCAAAACCCATAGAATGTACAACACCAAAAGTAAACCCATGCCTGGCCAATGTGGTTCAGAAACCATATCTGAGCATCGACCTATGAACCAGGACGTCACGCACGGCTCAGTTCCCGTGAGGTCTCATGCCAGGGTTGCAGGCTTGATCCCGGGTAGGGGGCATGTAAGAGGCAGCTGATCAATGATTGTCTTTCATCATTGGTGTTTCTACCTCTCTCTCCCTCTCCTGCCTCTCTGAAATCAATAAAAACCCCAATGTAAACTATGGAGTTTGGGTGATAATGATGTGTCAATGTACGTTCGTCAATTTTAAAAATTAAACTAAACAACTATGTAAGCTAAACTAAATCTTGTCAAATTACTTTTATGACTTATAATATTTATTTTTATGGCCTTAATAAATTAATGCTTATGTCCACGGGTTTGAAGATGAGTTCTTGGTGGACTAGTCTTCAGAAAAATCTTGCCAATTCTTTGCAAAATTAAAGATACTAAAAATACCCTGTGAAATATGGAAAGTTGCTTTGTGAATTGGTAAAAGCCAATCACAAGCTGCTGAAAGAATTCTAGATAAACACATTTAGGTAAACTTGTTGGCTTGTGAAGTAATTCATGGCACCCACACCATTTGTCTAGTTGGGCCCTTACAGTCCATGCCCCTTGGAAATTATTGCAGCTGCCTCTGAAGATGAACCATGACCTTAAAATTCCTCATGACCCCCTGCCCACCACACCAGTCTTAATGACTCCATCAGGGAACTCTGGCAAAGGGAAAGAAGCTATGAATCAAACCTTTTTTTTTTTTAAATAATTGAAACAAGTAGTGGGGAATATGGTACAATTTGATGTCTTTTGTGAAAAAGGTTTTAAGGGACAGGGCTTTATATTCTACTAGTAGCCCTGCGCACGAATCCGTGCACCAATAGCTCTCTGCGGGGCCTGGCCACTCCACGCCGCTGCCCAGAGGCTCTCCGTGGCCCAGAGGCCCATCCGCGGCAGGGCATGTAACATTTGCCTCGTCGCTGTGGCAACGAAGCAAGCATTCCGCCAGGCCGCTCACACTGCCCGCTCTCAGCGGCTGCCCACCAGGACTGGGGGACTCTGGCGGGGCTGAGAGGACTGGGCGCCTCCATCTTGTGGCTATGGGCACCGCCATCTTTGTGATGGAGTGTTGGTTAATTTGCATATCACCCTTTTATTAGACAGGATTATGTATGTTCTTTGCAGCTAATTATTTTATTTAATTAATACTTAAATTTTGTGTTTACATTATATTTTATACTGCAAGGACTTCAAATATAGTCTTTCAACAAATCCATAATGCTTGGTCTTTACCCACAGTGAGCTTTTATAGAAGGATACAAGAAAGTCTGTCTTTTGTACCAAACCATGCCCAATTGTTCTCTATCTGTGATACCAATCAAAAGTTCATCTCTTTAGCTTACAAGAGGAGGAATTCATTTTTTGTCTTAGAAAAAAATTCTGCCTCTTAGATTCTATAACACTTAGGGTTAAGAATCTGTTTAAAGATATTACCACTGTTTATGGTGTTACAAATTATGTAGAATTAAAGTATACGATTTAATTTGATGAGGCCATGTGTGCAGAAAAAGGAATCAAGTCTGGGTTTGACAGTTTCCTTATTTACCTCTCCCTTTCCATTTATAGCAAGAATATTGAGAATTCGCGCAAAATTCCAAGCCAAGTTCCCATAGCAGCACTTAATGTCTGCACACCATTTCCAATTAGAAATAGTTTGTAATGTAACGCAATTTATTCCATTATAATACAGAGTTACTTTAGTGATTTTAATCCTATTTGTGCCAATTAACGTTGCCACGGAAACAATCTCTTGCTAATAATGGCTTCATCTTCAGACACTTAAATCAAAATCCGAAGGTGGACTTAAAGATCGGAGGCCCCTTCTTTTATTTATTTATTTGCTTTCAATTATTCGAGGACATTTCTGGGTGTGCATAGTCATTAGTTTCCTATGACTTCAAGCTACTTCTGACATTTCTGCCTGAAAGATCACTTCCTGTTTTTCCTTTTATGGCTTTTTCTGGGGGCGGGAGTGAGAGGGGCTTTCAGTTAAAGGAGAGAGCACCAGCGCTTTCCATTTCACCCTGCAGCACCGACTTTGCCTGAACTCCAGGATTTGCGCGCTCCCGCCCGGCTGGGCTCTTTTGGCCCCGCGGGCCGCCGTAGCCACGGGAGCAGGGATTGGCTGCGGCGGAAAAGTGCCGCTGCCTCTGCCGTTTCACTTTCGATTTCGTCCCGTTGGCGGAGGCTGGACTTGTGGGGCTCCCTGAGAGGGGATTCCGGGCCCCAGCCACGAGGTGAGCCCGGAGACGCACGGGCCACTCCTAGCCCCGGTATTCCGCCGCCCCGGGCAGGGTGGGGAGCGGCCGCGGAGCCTGCGGGAGGCCGGTCCCGCGAAGGCTGTGCTCGTGGCGCCTGGCGCGGCCGGGAGGTCCGGGGTGGTCGGCGCCGAGATGAGCCCTCCCCGAGCGTCCCTCCCGCGGGGGCGCCTGGACCGCGCGGTGACGAACGGCACCCGCCGGGGCCCCCCGCATCTGGCTTCCGAGTGCACCCCAGGTTGTCCAGGTTCCGCAGGGAACCCCGACTTTAGCCTGGGGATTCGGCGGGAAAGCGGACTCCGAGCACGTCCGCGCTTCGCCGGGGCGTTAGGGCTGCAGGACATTGTCCGCCGGGCCTGAAGCCATCGGGGTGCTTGCACTGGACCCCGGGAATTAGGAGCGGGGCTAGCCCACCTTACCAGGTTGGGGGCGCCCACCTGCAGTTGTCTGGCGTTAAGCTCTGGCCCAGGGCTTGTGTGTGTAGGGGCGCGCGCGTTCCTGGCCGGGGTTCTTGCTCTTGCTTCCAGCATCAGGGTGGTGCAGGTGAGGGGTTCGTGGTAGAGTGTGGTCCCCTTAGTAGTTCAGGCTATTGCAGAAAAATCGAAAATTCCGAAGAGCTCCGTGAGAAAATCATTCTCCGAACCCTTCCACTTACAATTTCTTTGCGTATTTCACTCTTGCATGTGCTCATTTCTCCTTGAGCTAAGATTACCTATTTTATCATTTCACGGTATATTTAGTTTTCCAGTTTTATTTAAAAATTCTTCCTGCCCTCTCTCATCATTTAAAAAAAAATTCTTCCAAATAACATCTCTAATTTTGTGTATTCTTTTGATTAGCTACCTAACCCATCATTATGTATGTCCCCAAAATTACTCAACTATCCCAACTGTGGGGCATTTGGGATATTTGTGAGTTCTTGCTTCATTTTAGCAATACTCTGATAAACTTAAAAAAAAAAAAAAAACCACACACCTGTATTTTAGATTATTTACTTGGACTGGATTCTGAGAAGTGAAATTATTAAATAGGTGCTGCCTCCTAGTAAGGTCTTTTTAGGTCTTCATACACATTGCCAAATTGTTTAACAAAATAGTTCAGTAGTTTACATCATTCCTGTAGGGCTGTGCCTGTTGCACCAAAATTAATGATAGCTGGTAATACATTTCTAATACACCAGCCAGCAAAGGTGAGCCTGTCTTGAGAGTTTTGTTGTTGTTGTTGTTTGTTAAATGGTGGTGTCTGGCAAGTCCACTTCCTTAAATTTTGCGAAGGAATCTTGAGAGGTTATGTTAGTGTGTGTGTATATTATTGGAGTTACTGTGCAGGCTGGCTGACTGTTCGGTCACTTAAGTGATCTTCTAGCATAACTGCCTTATTTTGCAGATGAGGAGCCTGAGGCCTTGAGAGGTGGAATGATGAGTTATCCAAGGCGCACAGCTAATTAAGTAGCAGAGCTGGGATTAGAACTCAGGTGTCCTGCCTCCCAAGTGAGTACTCTTGATGCTGCATCGGTGGTCTCACTGAGCTGTGGCATACTCAACACTAGAATTTGAAGAGATTTTTACATACATCCCTTGGATTAATCTTTCCTCTTACAATTGTACCAAGTAACAGAGATTTCAATCTTCCAAGGGATCTGTGACACTGAAAAATGGGAAAGGGTCCCATTTTCATGGCCAGGACTAGAAATCCTTATTCAGAATGATAACCCCTTCAAGATTTTTTGACAGTAGTTGTTTTTAGATTTTCTTAACTGTGGGATAAAGTATTTAATAAGTTACAATTTATACTCTGTCATCCCGTTAGAACTTAGCTGTTTGTTCTCATTTGTTATACCTTGAAGGTGTTTTGTTTTTTTTTTAACTTGATGTCGAGACCAGAGAACAATGCTCTTTTTGATTTAGGGCTTAATAGCAGTTTCTCACCCGAAATTGACATTTTGGGCCAGTTAATTTTTTGTTTTGGGCTTTCCTATCCTTTGTAGACGGGTAAGCAGTATCCTTGGCCTCTACCTACTAGTATCCTCATTCAGGACAATCCAAAATGCCTCCAGACATTTCCAAATGTCCCTGAGGTTGGGGGGCAAAATCTCTCCTGGTCAAGAACCATTTGTTTACGGGGATTATTTGGGGAACTTTATGTGAATTCCAGTGCCCCTTGCCTAGACAGCCTGACTTTGGGAAGGCTTCAGGAATCTGCATTTTAGCAAGCATCTCTGTTGATTCAGATGCAGGTGCTTCTTGGACAACAAAGAAACATTTCTCCTCTCTCCCTATCTTATTTGGTGGTTAGTAATAGAGATGTTACTCTGTTATAGCTGCTCAGGTGCATGAATGATACTGTATTAGTCACCATACCCATAGTCGGCGAGGGGAGGGACAGGAATTTGTCTTAGCACTGCCCTGAAATGCCCCTTCCACAGCTTGGGCAGTGTGCTTAGGTACGGAGATACCCAAGAAGCTTGGAGCCTACTGTGGGAGACTGGTCCGCTGGGAAGGAGAGCTGTTCTCAGTGTCAGATGTCCTCTCAGACTGATATATTCTGCTAAAGTACATTTACTTGGGTTGTAATGTTATGTTTCATAGCAATATTTTGCTTTTCAAAATTTTTTTTTCACCCTAAGCTGTACTAGTAAATATTCTAAGAGTAGGCAAACATTTCCAGGTAAACATGGCCAAGAAACAAGAATTTACGTGGTTTTTTCCTCAGTGACATAACTCAAAGTCACATTAGAGATATTTCTTTCTGATCGTTATAGTTCTTTGCGGGCTGATTTGCAATGATTTAGGCTCCCTCTCACGGTCTGGCCATCGCCTGGTTCTGCAGGAGAACCGTGACATAGTCCAAAGGGCAGTTGTGCCTTTGCAAGGGCTTGGGTTTTGGGATCAAGCCTTGGTTCTGCTTGCCACCTCACCTGGTGACCTTGAGAACTGCTCAGGACTCTAATGCCTGGCACGGACCTGGATGAGTAAAATTTGGTAGGAAATCTCTGCAGGGCAATTTGCAGATGTTCTCATCTTAGACCTCTCAGAAGCTTCTGCCTTTTAATAGCCATGTGTGAAAATAGGTAATTTAGTTAGAACAAACCGGGGTTGGAGGCAGAGGAGGCATGGAGGGTGATCATGGCGTTAATTTTTAAGGGAGGAGTTTTATCAAGGTGACCCTGCAGAAAGGAGGCCTTTTTCCCCTTACGTGTCTGTGATTCAAGAGGCTGTTCTCTTGCTTCAGAACCGGTCAGAACTGTTCCTTCTGCCTTACCCAATTTCAAAGATGGAAACTTAACCTTTTGTACTCGGATGTCGAGTGTGACTCGACACGATTAGCATTAGAATAAAGGAATCGAGAAAAAAGCAAGCTAGTGCAAAGGGTTAAAGTTACATGAGCCAAGTGATGGGAAAAATTGTGATGTTGAGACCAGTTTACTCATACAAAAATGGATTTATGGGCAAGTCATTAAGTAACAGGGAGTACGGAGGAAACCTAATGAAGATGAATGTAAAAAATATGGTTTCTAAAGTGATGGATAAAATGTGTTTGAAGCAACATCCTCTTTCCAAATAACTCTTAAAATATTTTTCAAGAGATTTGCCAGAATGTAGATGTTCTGGAGAATAAATGAAAAGCTTGGTATTTGTCTCTCCTTTCATGTGGCTTACTACAGTCTATTGAGGAAGAAAAGACTTGTATTAAAAAAAAAAAGAATATAAGACAATAATTGGTGACAGGTTACATCAAATACAACCAGGTGTGAAACTTGATGCCAGAGCAGAGGTGGCACATCTGCACTCTCTCTGAAGTGGACATTGGTACTCCTGCAGGTCTCTGCTTCAGCCCTCCCATGTCCCCGGCCACGGACACAGTCTTTCCCATACCCACCAGTTCATAGGAGTCTCCTAGGCTTGTGCAAACAGATCCCCGGTTCCTACCCTGGTTCTACCGAAGCGGAATCTCCAAGTGGTCCAAAAGGCTCATGTTTGGGAAACGGCCCTGGAGGCTCAAGGCCAAGCTCTTTTAGTCATGCTCCCCAGGAATGTGGCCCTGCTGCTTCTGCGGCGGCAGCTTGCCCTCCTGCCTGTGTAGATTTTCTCCTCACACTGTCCAGTGCCTTTGCCCAGCTTTCTGTCCTTTCAGCTGGTGGACTCCTCCTTCACACTCAGCTCAGGTTCCCCTCCAGAATCCTCTCTGATCTTTCTGTGTGCTGTTCTCTGCAAAATTCTATCCAACTACATACAACTTTAAATTCTCCTTTTACAAGGGTGTGTGTGTGTGTGCGCGCGCGGCCTGCTTCTGAGCATAAATTCTAAGGGTCCAAGGCCATATCTTGTTGGTGTTACATCCCGACCCAGCCTATGTGCCTGCCACTAAGGTGCTGGTGAAAGTTTGAAGTGTTGAAAGCCTTCAGGCAGAAATCGGTGTTAATTGGAGTAAAGATGAGGCTTAATGGCAGAGGTATGATCTTTGATGAGCTTAGAAAATATAGCTGTACTTTTACTTATTCATTCATTCATTTTATTTTTTGTTGATCCTCACCTGAGGATATTTTTTCCATTGATGTTTTAGAAGGAATGGAAGGGAGGCGGAGAGACAGGAAGAGAGAAACTCTATGTGGAGCAACACAGTGATAGGTTGCCTCCCACACAGCCTCCGACTGAGCCTACAACTGAGGTACATGCCCTTGACCAGAATTGAACCCGGGACCCTTCAGTCCACAGCTTGACCTTGTAATAACAGCCAAACCGGTTAGGGCTATAGCTGTACTTTTTTTTTTTTTTAAGGTGATGGGAGATAAGATTTTTAAAATAATAACTATCAGTTAAATAACTAATAGTCTGGGATGAACAAATTGAACTAACAAACAAAATAGAGACAGTCCATAGAGCAGGCTAACAGCTGTTGAGGGGATGGGTTGGGGATGGGGGATGGGGAGATAGAGTAAAAAAGAAAAAACTCATGGACACAGACAACTGTGTGGTGTTTGTTGTGGCGGGGGGAGAAGGAGAAGGCGTGAGAGGGTATGGGGGGATAAATGGTGATGGACTTGGGATAGTGAACACACAGTACAGTACAGGTGATGCATTGTAGAATTGTGCACCTGAAACCAGTATAATTTTGTTAACCAGTGTCACCCCAATAAATTCAACAAAAAGAAAAAATGCAAAAAAACTCACAAACGAACAAAAAACCTTGACACCATCAGTTAAACAACTAATAGGCTAGGTTCATATTCTTTTTTCTGTTGTTAATTGGACAAGGCAGTTAATACTATTCCTGTGAACTAGATTTTCACTTCATGATGCATCTTACTGGTTTTTTAACACAAAATAAACAGCTAGTTTGATCTCGATCTTATACAGAGTATATGAAGAAACTGGCATAATGGGATTTACCATCTGATAGGAAATGAACTTAAGACTCTTGAGTGGAGTCAATATCAGGCCCTCAGGGTTAATAGCCTCTAGATCCATTCATCCACAAACCGGCACAAGTTCAGCACATAAATAAGGCAGTTTATAAATGAATGGGAAGACTTGTTTTTACTAAACTCATTAAAGGTATATAATCTGTTACAGTATTTACTTTGTTCTTTATTTTCCTTGTGTTCAGAACTGCATAACATTGTTGTGTGGTCTGAGTCCTGAATGAATAGTGGTTGTCCAGAGTAGTAGTTGTGATTTTAGTTATCTGTTTAGACTGTGTAGCAAAAAAATACACTGACAGTTCAATGGAAAAGTTAAAATTTGCTGAGCAAAATAATCAGTTGATCACATTAAGATTTTTTTCAGGACTTGGGGAGATGCAGTGGATGAGGAGGTCCAAATAACCCCCAAATTCAAGAGTAGTTTTTGAAACTTGTAGTTTTTGTTATTTAACTTGGGATGCTGACTTCTCTTGGTAAAGAAAATTATTTAACTTAAATTATGAGAATCCTTGAATAGACTTTAAAATATGACTGATTTGAGCTTGAATGTTGGTTTCATCACATTTGGGAGCAAATTATTTCATCTTTCTGTGTGCCTTTATTTTCATTAGGGGATATTAAGACCTTCCCAGGGTTCCAGTAAAGATTAAATTTGGTAGTGTGTATAAGGATCTTAGCAGAGTGCTCTGCATAAATAAAACAAGCATTCAGTAAGTGGGCATGCTGATTTGTGTGTGAGACAGTAGTACAAGAGGTTGAGAACAGGGCCCTTCTACGATGAGGCTATGTCAGAGGGTCGATGTGAGGACTGATGAGATAATGTATGGAAAGTGCCTCGCTTAGTTTCTGGCTCCTAGTAGGTCCTGAAACATGTTAGCTGTTGTGTGGTGGTGGATTAATGTCGAGTCTTCACATGTGCTCCATTGATACTTGGTGTCCTGTAAATATGTTAAGGACTTCAGGCTTTTTTTTGTTCAATAATTAACTTTTGTCCTTGCCTTTATTGCCCCTTTTCAGATTTCTGATCAGGATTGTTACAATGAGTCTACGGAAGCAAACTCCCAGCGACTTCTTAAAGCAAATCATTGGACGACCAGTGGTGGTAAAACTAAATTCTGGAGTAGATTATCGAGGTAATATTTTTCTGCTTCATCCTCACTGGTGTAATTAAATAAGTAGATGTGACTAACTGATTTTTAGCAATCTTTTAAACATACCCAGTGAACCTCAAAAAGCATTGTTTGTCAACAGTTTTTATGCCCACCTCTTTTCTTCCCCTGGATTGATCCCTTTTAGAGACACAACTGACACTAGAGTGTGTGCTTCTGACTTCCGGTGTGGTTTGTGTGGCTCCCGGCTCCTGTCTCTGCTTTGAGAGCCTATGTGCCTAAGTTCCCTGGTACCCTGGTAGCAGCCAAGGATTCCCAGTCACCTCAGGCGTGAATAGCTGGCTGGATACTGAAGAACCGTTGGCACAATAGCGTTTGTTTTGCAGAAGTATTGAAGATTGGCAGCAGCTATTTAGACAGTGTCATTTTACAGCATAAACTTCCCACTCACATAATGTGCGGGTTATCCAAAGACACCTTTCTGTTCTTTTAGAGAATGCTCTTTTTAAGGCTGTGACACTACTAAAATTAATTTTGTGGGTGTCAAATTCCATTTGTTAAAGTCACTAAATTTCTAGTCTTCCAAAATTAAGATATGTTAAATTACCTGGACTAGTTTACAGGTACAGAAAACTAATTCATTAGCAGAGTGTTATGGCCTTTCCTTAGTCTCCTTTTTGAATAATTTTTCATCTCTCTTCTGAATAATGATAGTAATCTCTTGAGCTTTCTTCTCTTTTCACACATGCAAACTTAATTTTATTGAGAGCTTACTGTGGGTCCAGTGAGTACTCAACACTTTAATTTTCATTTTATCTTCATATAAGTCCTTTGAGATCTCTGTAGATTATCCCCACCTGGTAAGAGAGGAACGAGGACTCAGACTCAAGCTTGACACAAACACCTTGCTGTTTATGTACTGTTTTGATTTCTTGATATTAATAACATCTCCAGTTTAAATTGATTTTTTAGTGAAACCAATGGATTATACTGAATAGTGAGATATTATAAAGTCTCTCTTTCTGCTTCTCATCCATGAACTTTTGATGAGCCTAAACGAGTATGTAATAGACTTCTGTGTTCAGCAGATGATTACGGTGAACACTGTGTTCAGTATCTTCTCAGTACCCACTTCATCGAGGAGATCAACCAGCTGGACCTTTTTATCTCTGATCTTTAGGGAAAATTTACCTATTTATAAATGTAATATATGTGGGATTGTTTTTTATAAATTTCAAAGCAAATACTGGAGAAAAGTGTACTCCAGAAGAAAGCCAATTCTCCCAAAATTCTACTACCCAGAGACAATCTGCCTTACCAACTGGATCTGTCTCCATATAAGCATAGTTTTACATCAGTGGGATCAGCTATACATGCACCCTGATTTTTTTTTTAATATTAAAAAATATGTTCAGATCTCTGACAATATAAAGTATCTAATGACTGCATGGGGTTATCTTGTGTGGATGTACCACAATTTTGTGTTAATTTTTAACCAATTCCCCATGAATGCGCATTTAAGGGGTTACCAGTTTTGTTATTATAAACATATTTGCTCCTTTGACATATATCTTGAGCATTTGTTCAAGTGTTTCTTTAGAATCAATTCCCTAGGCTAAGATTTCTGAGTCAAAGAGCATTGGAGCAGAGGATTCATTCTTCTTTAGGCTCTCACCAACCCTTGTATTAGGTTTTTTTCCCAACTTTTTCATTCTAATTGACAACAAGTAATATCTCATTTTATTTATATTTCTCTGTTTACTAGTGAGGCTAAATAACCTTTCACATAGGTAGTAGTCATAACTTTTCACTCTTTCTGAATGTCTGCTCATGGCTTCTATACTATTAAAGCAAAGTGTTGTACACTGTTGAGAGTATTACTACACAGAGTGCTCTCATTTTGTGGTTAAATACTACTAATAAAAACCAGCTCTTTGTAGCAATTTCTCTTTAACTTTGAAAAAAACTTTATTTTCTGATATTTATAGTAGTTAACACTTAGAGAAAGGAAGGTGTTACAATTATAAACTCCTGGCACCTTTTTCTTAAAAAAAAACCTTTCCTTTGAGAATAGCTATTTTTATTAGAAGTGAATATTTAATTCTGAAATGTTCTTGATGCATTTTCAAACAGATTTGCAGATCAGGTCTCAGAAGTTTTTTGCTCTTTTACGATTGTGGTTTAATTGTAAAATTAATACAGCAGGAAATAAACTAAAGTTGTATCATAAACTTTTTGATAGGAGGTAATTGTTAATGTTCAGAATCCATTGTGATTCTCTGAAAGCTTCCAGTTTTTAGCAGAATTCTTTTAGGTGAATGTTTTGTGCTCTCATTACACACATACAATTTTGAAAAGAAACTTGTTTAGAGGAGAATGGGGGCAGAGGCAGGGAGTGAGGAGCATACTAACGAAATTGAGACTAAATGAAATTGTTGACTTGGTTAATTGAATCTAATCTGTAGTATTTGCTTTCACTTAAATTATTTCTCTAGAAAATACCACTTTAAGTTAGAGATTCAGTTTTGAAAACTATTCACCCAGTTTCCTTGAAAGTTCCCTAGAATGTTTGTGGCCATTTTTCTTTATTAGTCTGGATTTGAAATATTATAACTGT